>NC_066873.1:26114379-26864379 GCF_022985175.1 Labeo rohita
AAAAATTTAGCAAGTTTTCCCCTTTTCCCAGGGTTTTTTTTTCCCCAAAACTCCAAATTTTGAACCTCAAAAACCCTTTCCCTAAAAAAAAAAAAACACGAGTTCAGTGAGTTTGCCATGACAGTTTCCGGTCTTTTAAAACTTTTTTCCCTGGTTGAATTATTTTTTAATGTTTATTTTTAAGAAGAGAGAACTTGTTTTCAGAAAGGAAAAAGGAAGTCCCGGGGTGGGTGAATACCATTTTGGAAAAAAAGCCGGTGTTCCACTGGTACAAGGCTGGTTTAAAGACAGCTTTTTATGATTCTTCCAGGAGCCCAGCAGGTTTTTATTTTTTTTGTAATAATTTGAAATTTTATTTATTTATTTATTTTTTTCAACTAAATTGTGGGCTGAAAAATTTGGAGGGAACGTTTTTTATTTTGTTTTAAAAAACCACACCCGCCAGCAGTGTTATAAAAGGGTTTGTTGATGAAACAGTTTCATTTTATTTTTTTTTGGGGTGTAATAATTGTTGAAAAGGATTTTTCACCAAAAGACTAAACATTTTGGGGTTTTAAAGGGAAGGAAGTTCATAAAATTTGGGAGAGATTTGAAAAACATTTTCAGCAAAGATAAACCAACCATTTTTTTCCCCGAGAAAAGTCATTTGCCTTGAAACACTTTTTGTCTTGCATAAGAAATCTTTGCAGTACTTAACAATTTATTGACAGGTGATTATCAGAATTTGCCCAAAGTGATGCTCTGAAAGGAGAAAGAAGAGGATGTTGTTCATCTCAAAAAAAAAGCTGTCAAAGTCTTAAAACCTAAGGAGTGTAAGCCAAGGGCAAGTTGCCACCCAAATCATGCAGAACATAGCTGACTCTGTCCTCAATTACTAAGTTGTGTTCTTCTTTTTTTTGACCAGGTCTGGGAACTGCAAATGGATGTCAGGAGGAGATCCTCTGGCTGAGAGCCCCACACGGTGCTGGATATCAACCAAAAACTTTTTAAAACGCAGAAAAAACATGATGGAAATGGACAGAAAAGGAAAAGACCCCAGTTTAGAGGGAAAAAAATCAATTTTTAAAAAGCCTTTTTTAATGACCATACTGTACAAAATAGATTTTGGCTTTTTCATCACTTTTTGTGGCACAGCGGTCCTGTTTAAAAGAGAATGATTTTTAAAAAATTTTAAATTTTTTTTTAAATTATTTTAATAACCATATTTTTCTAAATGTTTTTTTTTGAGCTTTTTAATTTTGTGTTTCAATAAAGAATAGGTTTTGTGTATTAAAAATTTTGGTAAATACATATTTATGGGTATAAAAAATTTTTTTATATTTGAAAAAAAAAATTAATCCTGATTTTTTTTTAAAACAAAATTTTTTTTTATCAGGTTAATGATAGGGGATAAAATACGTTATTATTGTAAATTTAGAAAAAAATTTTTAAAGGGAATTTACAAGAAGAAAATTTTGAAACACCACTTTTTTTACAAAATTTAAGGGATAACGAAAGGGAACAAAAAGCCTTTGACGGGGATTAAAACCCAAAAATGCCCGGCCTGTGAGGAGCAAGATGGGGGGGGGAGACAAAACAGTAATTTTTAAAAAATTTTTTGGGTTTTTTTCATGAATTTGTCATTGTGAAAGAAATTTGAAATATACAATTTTAAAATTTGTTTGATTACTGTTTAAACAAGGGGTGGGAAAAGGTTGCGGTTCATCCATTTTTTAGTTTACCCCCAAGAAATAAAAAAATTTTTTAAATTATTTTGATTTTTTTCTTTTTTTCTTTTTGATCGAGGCCCTAAGTGTCCGTCAAAAGGGGAAAGAGGACAGAAAATGTCAGATGTAATGTAACCCAAAACAGTTGTTGCCATGATGAGGGCCCTATGTATTTTTCTGCCCCCCCCCCCCAGGGGCCCCTAGACTTTTGGGGCCCAAAAGCATATTTAAATGGCTGTGGTCCCGAAACGTTTGAAAATCGGAGGGAACGCTTTTGCTTGTGATTAAAAAAAACACAGAAAAAGGAAATGTTTAAACATTTTTTAAATTTTGTTTCAAAAAATAAAATTCACAAGAAGCCTTTTATATCCCCTTTTTATTAAAGATATTATTTATTTCATTTAATTAAAAAAACGAAAATACAGTACTATGTTTACAGCGGGAAAAATGGCGTTTATTTGTAGTTCACTTTTTGCTTTGGAGGTTACTCCTTTTCCCCCTTTAACATAGAATATTCATTGTTAGCTTTAAATATTAAATAAAACCAAAAAAATCGTAAAAAACCGTTTTTGGGGTTGAAAATTTCCCGGGGGCCGCGGGGGAAAGAAAACGCCACGCACGCTAAAAAAGGGGGGTTTCTTGTCCTTTATTTATTTTATCTTTTCCTTTTTTGCCACAAGATAATTTTAATTTAATTAATACAGTAATTTTAAAAAATGGGATTTGGTTTTTTTATTTTTAAAATTTTTTATTAAAAAAATTTAAAAAATTTTTTTTTTTAATTTTTTTAAAAAAAATTTTTAATTAAAAAACTTTTTTTAATTTTTTTAAAAATCCTTGAAAAAAGTATTATTTTAAAAAAAAAAAAACGGTATATATATTTATTTTTGGGGTTTTTTTGGGTTGAAACATTTTAAAAAAGCAAAATCTTTAAAAAATTCACAAAAAATTTTAGTCTTCTTAAAAAAAATAAAATAAATAAATTAAAGGCAAGCAATTATTAAGAACAACATTGCATTGTTTTAACTGTAATACATATTCAGATTCAATGCTAATTGCACTGTTAGTGATAATTATATTGTAAATCCATAATTCACAACAAAACAAAACAGTACATATATATGCCCAGAGAGCACTGGAACAATGGCAGGCCCAAACTGACAACACATGTAAATGTTTCAAACTAACATCAAAACATATGACAGAATAACACCATGAAGTCATGCATGTTAAGTGTGTCATAACACTTCTATGAAACTCCATAAAAATCTGTGTAAATACACAGCGCCAAATAAACATTACTTGTCTGAACAATGGAAGAAACACACCTGCTACATACAAACACAGAAATATACATTTGACAATAGCATCATAAAAAAATAATAATTTTGTGATAAAACCATTAGGAAGACACCAAGTAAAGTTTATAAGGCTTAAAGAGAACACAATGCTTTATCAATACAAAAAGACTATTTTTAACTATTGTTTTCATTACTGGTTCTGTATACTGTAAATGGGTTGCTGGAAGGTCAAAATGTATTCATTATTAGCTGGTGCCATTTAGGGGGGATAAAAGTTAGGGTCTTTGTGCATGATGGAGATGACAGCGCATCTGTGAAGAAATCCTGTAAGACAGAAAGAAAGGAAATATTACATTACATAACATGTTAGATTATATCTGCAGGAGATGGCTGTATAACAAATTTTTTACATGCATCCATTATTAAGAGTAAGCCACAGTGTTTATCTAATTCTTTTAAATATACTCACAGCAATCGATGCTTGGTCAAAACTAAATATTTCACTCATGGAAACAAGATTGAAGCAGGTGCAGATAATGGGGCATTTTTTGTTTTTTAAATACTGGCTCACACACCTCAGTTCCCGTCACTCATAGCTATCATGATGTGACAGAAGTGCGGCAGCGTAAAGACTGTCCCAGGCCCCACGATGCAAACTGCAGTGCCTCTGTCACTAAACCAATAATCATTTAAATACTGTCAGGAGGCTCGGGTCATGCATCATGGAATAATCGTGATCTATGTATAAATCGGCGGGGCCCATTTGAGTAATTTGAATAATAATGGACAATATAAAGTTTCTGACTGTGTGGGGCATCGACTGCTTTCCAAAAAGAAGAATATTTATTTTACATCATTTGCTACTGCTTGTTATCACTTAATTAGAAGCACCACAAATTAATTGACATCTGTTATAGGGAGATACTGAACAGAGCAGTAAAGTTTATTTTTGCAGGAAAGTTGAAACTAAAATAAATCTCTGTAAACACTCACATTTTTACCACACTACAAGTGTGTCCCAGTTAAAAATGAATAATAATTATAATACTTTGATATTTCATGTTCACTTCAACAGTAAAACAAAAAAGGGAAATACGTGTATAATTAGTCAAGGTCAAACTGCAAGTGTGGTATTTGGACAGGGCAAAAGTTTAAGAAACAACATGTTATATATCTTATATATGCTGTACAAATTATAACAGCAGGAATGTGTTTGATAAAAGGGAAAACTAACACAGACCTACCACTGCAAATGTCTCCCTCCTCAGCTTTCTGTCTTCTCTGTTTCTAAATGAAGACCTCTCCACAAACAAGACTGGACTGGCGACTTCCTTTAGGTCTCCTCAGCTAAAAAAAAGGGACAGAAAAAACAATTATATAGAATGTTAATAATGATCTGTGAGCAAAATGTTTTTTTTTTTTACTTTTACATTAAAAGGTACAAGCATGCAATAGTAATTGTAGTGATTACTGTGGTATCTGTCGTAAAAGCACATCAAAACTAGCATTACAGTGGTAAAACCATAGTACATTTGGTGATCACTGTGCTATTACTATACAAATCACAGTCAAACTAAAGATACTGCAGTAAAAGCATAATAAGTGTTGTGGTTGTTGTGCTTTTACTATGCACAACAAAAGTGCAGTTACTGTGGCAAAAACATGGTAAGTGTCATGTTAGTCTGTTTTAACTTCAAATATCACAGTACAACTACAGTTACGTGGTAAAAACATAGTAATTGTCCTGTTCACTGTGTTTTAACTTCAAATTTCACAGCAAAACTGCATTTACTGTGGCAAAAACATGGTCAGTATCATGTTTACTCTGTTTTAAATTCAAATATCACAGTAAAACTGCAGTTACTCGTGGTAAAAACATGATAAGTATGCTGTTTACTGTGTTTTAACTTCAGCTTTCACAGCAAAACTACAGTTACTGTAGTAAAAACATGGTAAGTGTCCAGTTTACTGTTTTCACTTTAAATTTCACAGTGAAACTGTACAACAATGTTGTAAAACATGGTAAGTATCATGTTTACTTTGTTTTAACTTCATATATCACAGTACAGAATACAGTTACTGGGTAAAAACATGGTAAGTGTCATGTTTAATACGTTTTAACGTCAAATATCAGTAAAACTGCAGTTACTGAGGTAAAACATGATGAAAGAATTTACAGATTTTAATTAAAATATCAAGTACAACTACGGGTACTGATTAATAAATGGTAAAGACATGATTACTGTGTTTTAACAAAAAATAAGACAGTACAACTTCATCACCCAACTGTATGTAAAGTGTTGTGGTTACTATGATCTAAAACCCGTACTAGTACATCTTTTCATGCTACTAGTACTAATTTTAAAACTGATAGGAGGTCTAGTACATATTCATTAGACTGTTAATGGCTCCAGTTAGCAGGTGTGTTCGTCTTAAAGTTACTAGTACTTATTCATTATATACTAGTTCTTATGTTTTAGATACTAGTACTTATTCCAATAGTGACTAGTATTTAATTACAATCTTCCTGTTAAGAAAAGATAGAACTAGTACTTATTTTTCATTACTAGCAACTATTTAGACCAAAGATATCCTGAACTTAATAGATACTAGTACTTTTGAATTTGCATGTCTGGCCAGTATGAAAAAAGTATGTTTCAAGAAATATGTTTAAGCAATTGAGAAAAATATTAATATTACACAGTAATAAACAGTATGTACTTTACTAGAATGTTAATAGTGCAAAAACAATCATTTGTTCCTGTGTAGTTATTCAGTGAATATTTAACTGTATTTTTGTAAATTTTGTAAACTGGAAAAGTACTAAGGCTGTTTGTTTGTTTGGTCATCCTGCTGAAATCTGGTGGCAGAATGGAAATATTTGCAAACACCAATTTTTAGCTGCTTTACAGTTCTGGTTTTTTGGGCCAGTAAAAAACAATAAATATCATATTGCAATGCCTTTAACTTATTTGACATATCCTAGAAATGTGGTAAATTCATTGAATGTTTTGTGCCTTGTAATATTCTGTAGAGGGCATGACCATGTGGATGTGCTTGACATGGGTGCAGACAAATTTCTTTATTTGAAAAAAAAAAAAATTACCAAATACTTTTTCCTGTAAAACACTGTAAACACCAGACTTGATTTAGCTGTATTTTATCTTTCACAATTTATGTTCCAAAAACATTGTTTTTAAAAAGCAATAAATAAAAATAATCATTATGTTACAAACATCAGGTATTTCTATATTATTCACTGGGCTTTTTGACTAGACACATTTGATTAGCGTTCATTCTGCTGAAGCGGCAGACGGCAATGCATAACTGTGCTATGGAAGATGATGTCTAAGAAAGCTAAATCCGGTTCTCAGAAAAGAAAAGAGAGGCAAGAAAGGGATAAAAAAAAGATATGAGGGAAAGCAACTGCTAACAGGCTTCTTTCCCAAGAAATTTGAGCCCAAACTGTGAGAGCAAATAGTCTAAAATGAACTCCTGCTGAGGTTACAAAACACTTCAATACCACCGCGATTATCAGTGCTAATAACACAACGGCATAATACAAAATTACACATACATACACGTGATTTTTAGTTTTTTGGGGGGCCCCTTAGCTGAGTCAGTGCACAGGGCCCAGAGTTCCCAGCGACGCCCCTGGTTAGTGATGTGACATTTAAACCGAGGCATCTGAGCTTGTGTTAAGGGGTGTGCCAGATGAAGCCTCGCCATTCTCACTCCCGAGGCGTCAAAAACTGCAGAACGGTCAAGCGCCTCTAGCGTCACTATGAAGACGTCAACGGCGCCCCTCGGCGTCACTATATCGACGAACTGGGACCTACATTGATTTCAATGGGAAACTTTTGGCGTCAGAACACAGACGCGAAGGACATGAGATGATGATCGCTATGAAATCACGTTCAGGAAGTCTCATTCAGCACACATCGCGATATTTGCCATCAGTTTACGTGTGCTGCAGGTTGGGTGAGTAGTCGTAAATACACTGTCTTAATGTTTGTTTTAAAATGTATCCTGTCTTCTTTATTAATCAGATTAGCGCCGTATGTTTATTCGCTTAATTATATCCGTCTTTGCGTTTCATTGCGTTTAACTAATCGAACACACCTGCTAACTGGGGCGATTAAACTCTGTCACGTGACATGTCATAGACCTTCATCAGTTTTATATTCATATCAGGTTCAAAGATGTAAGTTGTATTTGTAGTAAAATCATAGTAACCACAACACTTACAACAGTTGTTGCAAGTTGTACTGTGATATTTTAAGTTAAAACACAGTAAACATGACACTTACTTTTTTACCATGTTTTTACCACAGTAACTGTAGTTTTACTGATATTTTAAGTTAAAACACAGTAAACATGACACTTACCATGTTTTTACTCCAGTAAAACTGTAGTTTTACTGTGATATTTGAAGTTAAAACAAAGTAAACATGACACTTACCATGTTTTACCACATTAACTACAGTTTCACTGTGAAATTTAAAGTGAAAACAGTAAACATGATATTTACCATGTTTTTACTACAGTAACTGTAGTTTTGCTGTGAAATTTGAAGTTAAAACAGAGTAAACAGGACACTTGCCATGTTTTTACCACAGTAACTGTAGTTGTACTGTGATATTTGAATTTAAAACAGAGTAAACATGACACTTACCATGTTTTTACCACAGTAAATGCAGTTTTGCTGTGAAATTTGAAGTTAAAACAGAGTGAACAGGACAATTACCATGTTTTTACCACGGTAACTGTAGTTGTACTGTGATATTTGAAGTTAAAACAGAGTAACAGGACACTTACCATGTTTTTACCACAGTAATGCACTTTTGCTGTGGCAGTTTCAGTAAAAAAGCACAATAACCACAACACTTATTATGCTTTTACTGCAGTATCTTTAGTTTGACTGTGATATGTATAGTAATAGCACAGTAATCACCAAACTTACTATGGTTTTACCACTGTAATGCTAGTTTTGATGTGCTTTTACGACAGATACCACAGTAATCACTACAATTACTATTCCATGCTTGTACCTTTTTTTTAATGTAGTTCAAAAAAAAAAAGAACTTAAATATGTTGCTCACAGATCATTATTAACATTCTCTATATAATTGTTTTTTCTTTCCCTTTTTTTTTTAGCTGAGGAGACCTAAAGGAAGCCGTCAGTCCAGTCTTGTTTGTGGAGAGGTCTTCATTTAGAAACAGAGAAGACAGAAAGCTGCGGAGGGAGACATTTGCAGTGGTAGGTCTGTGTTAGTTTTTTCCCTTTTATCAAACATTCCTGCTGTTATAATTTGTACAGCATATATATATATATATAACATGTTGTTTCTTAAACTTTTGCCTTGTCCAAATACTCACACTTGCAGTTTTGCACCTTGTCTAATTATATGACGTATTTCCTGTTTTTGGCCCAAGTGTTGAAGTGAACATGAAAACCACAAGTGTGTGTTGAACTTTTCATTACCTGACGGGACACACTTGTAGTGTGGTAAAAATGTGAGTGTTTACAGAGATTTATTTTTAGTTTCAACTTTGCATTTTAAAATAAACTTCTAAATGTCTGTTCAGTATCTCCCTATAACAGATGTCAATTTAATTTGTGGTGCTTCTAATTAAGTGATAAATAAGCAGTAGCAAATGATGTACAAAATAAATATTCTTCTTTTTGCATAAAACATGCAACACTTTGTTTTACTACCAAATTATTTGTAATATCTAATTATTATAATTATTATTCATTTTTAACTTACATTGGAAAGTTTTCCGGTTCTCTCGCAAGATCTCACGATTTATTCCAAAACATGATGCATGATGGGATACACTGAACCTCCTGAGCAGTATTTAAAATGGTGTGGATTTAGTGTGCTTTAAGGGCACTGCAGTTTGGCATCATTAAGACCTGGGACAGTCTTACGCACGCACTTCCTGTCACATGCATGTGCTATAAAGTGGCCAAGACCGCAAGTGTGGGTAATTGGACTGGCTAAAAGTTTTAAAAATGCCCCATTAGTACATCAAAGTCTTAATAATTCAATAATTCAGCTGAACACTTGTATGATATTGTACAAGTGTACTTGTAGACAGTCCTGCAACGTTTACTCTACTGCTCATTGCCTCAGTCCCTGTACAGTCTCATTTGACACTATCACAATATTTGTAAATCAGTTGTGCCCCTTTTTGGAAAGCAGTCAGATGCCCCACACAGTCAGAAACTTTATATTGTCCATTGACTTCTTAATAAATTACTTCAAATGGGCCCCGTCAGCTCATTGTCCAACATTACATGATGTCTCTCTGCACCTCGTAATTTATCTGTTTCCACGAGTGGAAATGCTAGTTTGATGTGTCCTGTTAGCATGTAAACATGTTTAAAAGAATTAGATATGAAGCTTGCTATTAATGACTTACTTTTAATAATGGATGCATGTAAAATTTGATTATACAGCATCTCTGCAGATGTTATAAACTAACATGTTGTATGTAATGTAATATTTCCTTTCTTTCTGTCTTACAGGGTTTCTTGCAGATAACGCTGTCCTTCTCCATCATGCACAAGGCCCTCTTTAACTTTTTATCCCCCACACATACAGAAATGGCACCAGCTCAATATTAAGACTTTGCAGGGTTTTTTTTTTTTTTTTTTTTTTGTTTGCAACTTTGTTTTAATTATAAGCTTATAATAAATACATTTGACCTTCCAGCAACCCATATGCTGTATACAGAACCAGTAATGAAAACAATAGTTAAAAATAGTCTTTTTCATATTGATGAAGCTTTGTGCACTCTTTTTTTTAGCCTTATAAACTTTACTTGGTGTCTTCCTAATGGTTTTATCACAAAATTATATTTTTCATGATGCTATTGTCAAATGTATATTTCTGTGTTTGTATGTAGCAGGTGTTTCTTCCATTGTTCAGACAAGTAATGTTTATTTGGTGCTGTGCTGATTTTTATAGATTTTCATGGAGTTTTATAGATGATATGACACACTTGACATGCATGACTTCATGGTGTTATTCTGTCATATGTTTTGATGTTAGTTTGAAACATTTACATGTGTTGTCAGTTTAAGTTTTTAAGAAAATGCATTTGTTTCCAGTGCTCTCTGAAAGACATACACTATATGTACTGTTTTGTTTTTGTTATTAGTTATCATTTACAATTATAATTATCACTAACAATTTTAATTTGCTTTGCATTTAGTCACAATAAATGTATTACAGTTAAAAATGTACAATGTTGTTCTTAATAATTGCTTGCCTTTTAGTTTATTTATTTATTTATTTATTTATTTATTTTTAAGAGAAGACAATAAAATATTTTGTGAAGGTTTGTAAGATTTTGCATGTGGTTTGTAAAAATATTGTTTGGCACACACACACACACACACACACACACACACACACACACACATATATATATATATATATATATATATATACTACATATCAATATATATACTACACTTAAGACTTTTTTTTTTTTTTTTTTAAAATTTTTTATATTATTAAATTTTTTTGTAATTCACTGTTTAGGATGTATTAAGTTAATAATTAAAAGTTTCTTAAAAGTTAATAATAAATAATTTACATTGTTATATATATATATATATATATATATATATATATATATTTATATAATAAATTTTATTCATATTAAAACACAATTAATTTTTATAATTAACTGCTTATTCTATTTATTTATTTTATTATTTATTCTTTATATAGTGGCAAAAATAAATAAATAATTAACTGCTTTATTTATTTTATTATAACAGAGGAAAAACAAGGGATGATGGGATACAGCACATCAGTATTGCCCAATTTTTGTCAACAATAATTACTGTAGGTGTAGACGTTAATATAACAAGTCTATAACGAGTCTGTCCCGTCAGCCGAAAAACGGAAGAAATTTGTCATAAATGACCATAAATGGACAAGTAAGCGTGACGCCTCTGTTCAGCTGGGATGTCAGTGGCTGTGAAGTTCTCTTGTCACCCGCAGGACTCGCTGTGATTGGATTATCTTTCAACCCTTATTAAACAGCGCATTATGTTACAAAAGTATGTTTTGCTGATGTTATCACGTTAGTAATATATTAAGCTAACAATGAAGTATTGCTATGTTGAGAGAAATTACTTCTTCAGCGAGATCCTAACCCTAACCCTAAGCATAACTTCAGTGAACTACAAATAACAGCGCCATGTTTTCCCGTTCCATCGACAGAATGACAGAGGCTTATGGGTACTGTAGTTTAAAACGTTTTATTAATTAAATGAAATAAATAATATCTTTAATGGAAAACTGGATATCTAAAGACGTTCATTGTGCAGATCTCTATGACATATTTGAGAGGCAGGCTGAAATTTGCTATTTTACTGTGAGCAATATTTAAAATGCCTTTATAACAGCTTTCCATATATTTCTGAAAACTGTGCCCAACATTATTTAATCAACATAGCAAAAGCAGTAATCCTGCCGATTTTCTCTTTGATACGTTAATCAGACTCTAATTTACAGCCATTTGAAATATGCATTTTTTGGCTCTTCCAGAGGGTGCTACTGGGCCCCTGGGGGTAGAAGGGCAGTAAAACATACATACATGTGTTCACCTCATCATGGACAACAAACTGTGTTGAGTTACATTTACATCTGACAGTTTTCACAGTCCACCCTCTTCTATTCTTACATCATGCCTCATATAGCTTTTGACAGGACACTGTGAGGCCATCTGATCAAACAGAAAAATTTGAAAGAAATGCTTTAATAATAATAATAATAATAATAATAATAATAATAGATTATTTCTTAGATTTTTGAGGTAAACACCAATAAATATAATGGATGAACCTGCAACAACTTGCCATTTTCTATTCCCCATTGTTAAGCAGTAATCAAAGACAATTTATACACATTGTGATATTTCACTATTACTATTACACAATGACAAATTCATGCAGTAGTAAAAATCACAATATAATAATAATAATAATAATAATAAAAATCAGTGTAAATATGTCGTCCTCACCCCCTTATCTTGCTCCTCACAGGCCGGGCATCAGTAATGTGCATGCTCTTGGTTTTAATGCAGTACAAGATGCACGTTGATCGTTCCTGGTACATTCTCAGTTATCCCTTAAGTGTTTGTAGCAATAAAGCCCATGGTAATGTAATGCAAAATAATTCATCTATCTTGTAATTCCCTTTATTTCACCAAAAATTGGCATTTTTGTCACTAAATATATACAATAATAACTTTTTTGTGTATTGTTGTCCCCAATATCATTAACCTGATAAAAAATGTTTATGTCTTAAGTAAAAACAATCAGGTTATTAATTATATGTACTTTTTCAAGTATAAAACATATATACACATATGAGCCGACCTAGTAAAATTATGTATTTACCAAAATTTTCAATACACAATATTTACCATATTCATTTTATTGAAGCATACAGCATAAAGTTGATAAAGTAGCATCAAGACAAATGACATTTAAGAAAAATATGGATTATTAAAATAATTAAAATAATAATGGATTATTAAAAATACATTAACATCATATATTAATCAGTTCACTGCAGCTGATGCCACACAAATAAGTGATGAAATGTCCTTAAAGTCACACAATCCATTCCAGTCAACTTTGATACAGATCATGTGGTACATATAAGACATTTGATACTGTTTGAGAAAATAATGATTCATTATCACATCTAAACTGGTGTCTTGCTCTTCTCTGTCCATTTCCCCATCATGATCTTCTTCTGTCGTGTCTGTAAACAGTTTGTGGTTGATATCCAGCACCGATGTGGTGTAGCTTTTTCTCAGCCAGAGGATCTCTCACTCCTGACATCCCATTTTCAGACAGTTCCCAGACCTGGTCAAAATAAAACAAAAAGAAACACAAACAATTTAGATGAAACTGTTTAATGGACAGTCAGCTCAGCTTATGTTCTGTGTGATGTTGGGTGAACAACTTTGCCCCTTAAGGTACTGTACACATACCTTTAAGGTTTTAAGACATTTTGAGCAGCTTTTTCTTTGAAGACAATTAACAACATCCTCTTCTTTCTCTCCTTTCAAGAGCATCACTTGGTCAAACCCCTTCATTTGGCTGATGAGATCACCTGTACAAAGTAAAATGGTTAAAGTACTGCAAAAAGAATTTCATTATGCAAGACTTAAGAAAGTGTTACAGAGGCAAAAGTGCCACGTGTAGTTCTCAGAAACAGGAGAATTGGCTCTAGAATTCATCTATTGCTGCAGTAAATGTGTCTTTTTCTTCTAGAATCTCTCTCCAAAGTTCATGAACTCTCTTGCTTCCATCTTAAAACCCAAATGTGTTTTAGTCTGTGTAGTGTAAGGCCTTGCTTCAAACCAATCAACTATTAATCAACAATTTATTACACACAACATTTACAAAACAATTAAATAATGTAAACTGTTTACATCAACTAAACCACTTTTATAACACTGCTGAAAAACAGTTGGTGTGGTTTTTAAAAACTTAAGATAAAAAATGTTCCAGTCACACTTTGCTAACATGCTACAATTTTAAGTTGTACCCAGTAAATAAGTAAATAAATAAATAAAATTACAAATTATTACAAAAAAAGAATAATCACTGCTGCATGAACAGTCCTGTGAGAGATCATCATAAAATGCTGTACTACATAATCCAGCACTGCTTCAGTATAGACATACCAGTGGACATGTGCACTTTGCTGTCTTCTTTGTTTGGGCGCAAGATGGCCATATTCATTCCTCACCCTGAACAAAGGACTTCCTTGGTCTTCCTTCTCTTCTGTAAAACAAGAAGTTCTCTACTTACTCTTAAAAATAAAATTCAGTTAATTTAAAATAAGATTCAGACCAGAGCATTTGATGAGTAAATGTTGATTAAAAAATGTACCTGGGAAGAGCTGATCATGGCAAGACTCACTGAGACTCAGTAACAGCTCTTTTAGTTTTTAGGAAGGTTTGTGAGGGTTCATAAAGGAGCTGTTGTTTAGATATTGTAGAGACCTGAAAAAGAAGGACAGCACAATCTGTGAGTAATCCTGGAAGACAGAAATTACATTATATTATACTATTACATTACATGCAGCTTGTTGGTTTACACATTAATGTGGGTTTTCTTTTTTTTTTTAGACTGTAAAAATAGCCTCTGTAATTGTATGTTAAATTAAATAATTAAATTACATGTTAAATGCAACCATTTTTAATAGTAAGTCCTTAAAATCAAGCTACATATCTAATGAATTCTTTTAAACATGTTTACATGCTAACAGGACACATCAAACTAGCATTTGAACTCGTGGAAACAGATAAATTACGAGGTGCAGAGAGACATCATGTAATGTTGGACAATGAGCTGACGGGGCCCATTTGAAGTAATTTATTAAGAAGTCAATGGACAATATAAAGTTTCTGACTGTGTGGGGCATCTGACTGCTTTCCAAAAAGGGGCACAACTGATTTACAAATATTGTGATAGTGTCAAATGAGACTGTACAGGGACTGAGGCAATGAGCAGTAGAGTAAACGTTGCAGGACTGTCTACAAGTACACTTGTACAATATCATACAAGTGTTCAGCTGAATTATTGAATTATTAAGACTTTGATGTACTAATGGGGCATTTTTAAAACTTTTACCCAGTCCAATTACCCACACTTGCGGTCTTGGCCACTTTATAGCACATGCATGTGACAGGAAGTGCGTGCGTAAGACTGTCCCAGGTCTTAATGATGCCAAACTGCAGTGCCCTTAAAGCACACTAAATCCACACCATTTTAAATACTGCTCAGGAGGTTCAGTGTATCCCATCATGCATCATGTTTTGGAATAAATCGTGAGATCTTGCGAGAGAACCGGAAAACTTTCCAATGTAAGTTAAAAATGAATAATAATTATAATAATTAGATATTACAAATAATTTGGTAGTAAAACAAAGTGTTGCATGTTTTATGCAAAAAGAAGAATATTTATTTTGTACATCATTTGCTACTGCTTATTTATCACTTAATTAGAAGCACCACAAATTAAATTGACATCTGTTATAGGGAGATACTGAACAGACATTTAGAAGTTTATTTTAAAATGCAAAGTTGAAACTAAAAATAAATCTCTGTAAACACTCACATTTTTACCACACTATAAGTGTGTCCCGTCAGGTAATGAAAAATTCTACACACACTTGTGGTTTTCAAGTTCACTTCAACACTTGGGCCAAAAACAGGAAATACGTCATATAATTAGTCAAGGTGCAAAACTGCAAGTGTGAGTATTTGGACAAGGCAAAAGTTTAAGAAACAACATGTTATATATCTTATATATGCTGTACAAATTATAACAGCAGGAATGTTTGATAAAAGGGTAAAACGAACACAGACCTAGACCTACCACTGCAAATGTCTCCCTCCGCAGCTTTCTGTCTTCTCTGTTTCTAAATGAAGACCTCTCCACAAACAAGACTGGACTGACGGCTTCCTTTAGGTCTCCTCAGCTAAAAAAAAAAAAAAAAAAAAAAGACAATTATATAGAAATGTTAATAATGATCTGTGAGAATGTTTAATTCTAAACTGATCTGAATGAACTGCAAAATGTTTTTTTTTTTTTTTTTTTTTTTTTTTTTACATTAAAAGGTACAAGCATGGAATAGTAATTGTAGTGATTACTGTGGTATCTGTCGTAAAAGCACATCAAAACTAGCATTACAGTGGTAAAACCATAGTAAGTTTGGTGATTACTGTGCTATTACTATACATATCACAGTCAAACTAAAGATACTGCAGTAAAAGCATAATAAGTGTTGTGGTTATTGTGCTTTTTTACTGAAACTGCCACAGCAAAAGTGCAGTTACTGTGGTAAAAACATGGTAAGTGTCCTGTTAGTCTGTTTTAACTTCAAATATCACAGTACAACTACAGTTACCGTGGTAAAAACATGGTAATTGTCCTGTTCACCCTGTTTTAACTTCAAATTTCACAGCAAAACTGCATTTACTGTGGCAAAAACATGGCAAGCGTCATGTTTACTCTGTTTTAAATTCAAATATCACAGTACAACTACAGTTACCGTGGTAAAAACATGGCAAGTGTCCCGTTTACTGTGTTTTAACTTCAAATTTCACAGCAAAACTACAGTTACTGTAGTAAAAACATGGTAAATATCATGTTTACTGTTTTCACTTTAAATTTCACAGTGAAACTGTAGTTAATGTGGTAAAACATGGTAAGTGTCATGTTTACTTTGTTTTAACTTCAAAATATCACAGTACAACTACAGTTACTGGAGTAAAAACATGGTAAGTGTCATGTTTACTGTGTTTTAACTTAAAATATCACAGTACAACTGTTACTGGAGTAAAAACATGGTAAGTGTCATGTTTAATACGTTTTAACGTCAAATATCAGTAAAACTGCAGTTACTGAGGTAAAAGCATGGAAAGAATCATGTTTACTGTGTTTTAACTTAAAATATCACAGTACAACTACAGGTACTGTGGTAAAAACATGGTAAGTGTCATGTTTACTGTGTTTTAACTTAAAATATCACAGTACAACTTGCAACAACTGTTGTAAGTGTTGTGGTTACTATGATTTTACTACAAATACAACTTCCATCTTTGAACCTGATATAAATATAAAACTGATGGGAAGGTCTTTGACGTCACGTGACAGAGGTTAATCGGCTCCAGTTAGCAGGTGTGTTCGATTAGTTAAACGCAATGAAACGCAAAGACGGATATAATTAAGCGAATAAACATACGGCGCTAATCTGATTAATAAAGAAGACAGGATACATTTTAAAACAAACATTAAGACAGTGTATTTACGACTACTCACCCAACCTGCAGCACACGTAAACTGATGGCAAATATCGCGATGTGTGCTGAATGAGACTTCATTTCATAGCGATCATCTCTCCTTCGCGTCTGTGTTCTGACGCCAAAAGTTTCCCATTGAAATCAATGTAGGTCCCAGTTCGTCGATATAGTGACGCCGAGGGGCGCCGTTGACGTCTTCATAGTGACGCTTCTGAGGCGCTTGAGAATGGGTTGGTGTAAGGTGAGAAAGGTCAAGGACAGCCCTCAAAAGACTATATTGATTTTTGTATGCATCTTGTGTTGTTGCATCATAATATGTACAATCCTTTTATCAGCTCCTTTACGTGTCTTACATTGTTTTCCTTTCTCGTTTATATCTTTTTCTTTACATGACGTAGCTCTACTATTAGTAACTGCAATGTTTGTTACCCACCTATATAAAAAAAAAACACATCCTCTTTCCTCCCCCCCTTAAATATCTCACACAGGCTTGTAAAAATCAAACGGGCATCTTTTATACTGGGACCTTATGACCTCTCTCCAGTGATAGATTGGAGCATTGATCTGAAAGAGGGTGTCAGCTGTGCCTTACTGTGTTTCCCTTTCAGTCTTTGCTTTACCAAGGCTTTGCAATCTTATATTAATAATAGCCAAGCATTGACCACTCAAAATATAGTTCTGGGGCAGAAAATACAAGAAGCGCTGTCTGGACCAAAAGCCGGACTTGTTTTTGTTAAGAAGTTGAGCAGATCAATACCACCCATGAGGAGGCTCTGTGTCCTCACAATCGATTCTCTGCTGACATCCACTGAAGAAATGATGGATTTGTGCTCGCATTTAACCCTTTGTGCTAGCATTTAACCATAAAACCAGTCATAAGGGTCCATTTTTTGAAAGTGAGGTTTGTACATCATCTGAAAGCTGAATTTTTTTAAATAAGCTTAGGAAAGGACAATATTTGGTCGAGATACAACTATTTGAAAATCTGGAATCTGAGGGTGCAAAAACTCAAAATATAGAGAAAATCACCTTTAAAGTTGTCCAAATGAAGTTCCTAGCCATGCATATTACTAATCAAAAATTAATTTGTATTAATTAAGTTACGGTAGGAATAAAATAAAAAAACAATAATCTTGACCCATAAAATGTATTACTGGCTAGTGCTACAAATATCTCTGAGGTGGCTCTAGACCACTTTTAACTTGTTTCATACACCCTGAATTTTCCAAAAAGGAGCAGTGTAATACAAATAATTCCTTTAGACTCAAAAACTCAAAATAGAGGTTTTTCATTCAAATATGTACAAATAATGTAACATTTGAATATTATATTAAAACACTTTTAGAAGTATGACATTTTAAAATGAAGTAGATGTGACTGTCTTCAGATTTGTTTGTTCATGTAAGTGTTTAAATATCCTGGCACCCCCCTGTGGTGTGTATTTGAGCAGCACAGGAAATGAGGCACACGAACAGGTTTTTTTAGCAGCACGATAGCAGTGTGAAGACAATTTATGGCTTATTATGACAAAAAAAAAATCATTGTTTTATTACACATTGTTAATTTCCAAGTACCCTGTGTAGAAAAAGAAAGAGAGTGTCTGTATCCACAAATGATCCATCTTTTCTACCACAATCAATGCAATGACAACAATGAGGCACAGAGAACGGTTAATGGCGAGCTGTCATTACATGTGCTATCTCTTCTTTTTCTTTTTCTCTTTAGGACATCACCATCAATGTACTATTCACCTGCTAAAATACGTGGAGTTCATCACTGGAGTGCTTTGCGTAATAGGACCTTTCAACCCAGAGGGAGATCAAGTTGTTTTCTGTTGTTCTGGTTGACCGTATAGTCGAAATGACATGCAAATTACACCTCATTAGATGTAAACCTTGTCCATTACGGGTTAACAAATGGAAAGAGAGAAGCATGAGAGGTTGTTCATTTAACTGAGATCCCCTTTACACTGAGTACCTGCACCACACACACACACACACACAGCCTAATACTCTGTGCATGCTTTAAAAGGCTATTTTTAACAACTGCAGGAGAGTGACTCCCTTGTTCCCCATAAAACTATGGCCTCACTTAATAGCATGTTATTTAGTGCTCTGTGTGTGTTTGAGTTTGTGTGTGTGTGTTTGAGTTTGTGTGTGTGTGTGTGTGTTGTAAATAAACACAGACCGCTGTGAAAATGCAGATGCAGCAGTTCTTAAGGGGACGAGAAATGTAATTTCTCACATTGAGTGTGCTGTGTCAGGGTGTTGGACATGCACACATACCATAAACAAAGGCCGAGAAGGAGAAAGGCAGGAAAAAGGGAGATTCAAACCCACATAAGTGGATAAGTGATTGATAAAACATTATCCTCAGCATATGACCTTTTATAGATTTAGAGCGTTAGTGCTGTTATTGAGAACAACGCAAACAGTCCCTCTGTTTATGACTGAGGGGAGGGCAAAGGACATGCTGCACATTACAGCATCACCAGACTACAATGAAGAGGAATGGCAACCTTTCAAAATGACATTTGTTTATAGTGGACACTATAAATGCTGCACTATCTGAGCTTGAACAGTTAAAATATAATTTTTAATAGGGTCAGCTAAATGCACAGACTTCAGCCCATCATTTTGAGGGTCATTTTTAAGACTTTTACAAATGGGGGTTGACGTTGCACTCAGAAAACACTGTGTACTATAGTACGCTGCACAGTCCAGTGTAATTACGTGTATGCATATGCATGTCAAAAAACAGAAGACAGAGACTGAAGCTGCCATATGAGTTATTAATATAACCCAGTTCTGAAAGACATCTCATTTTCTCCCTGTCAAGCTTCAGTAATTAATTAGATACACAATTATCTATCATTCCCAATTATGCATGTTTATATTATATTATATTTTATTATATTAGTTCATTTATATAATATCAGCAATAGCTGAACATACATACATATGGGTCAAAATTATCTATTTTTCTTAATAATGCCAAAAATCATTAGGATAGTAAGGGAAGATCATGTTCCATATTCTGTAACTTTCCAACTGTAAAAATATATCAAAACTTAATTTCTGATTAGTAATATACATGGCTAAGAACTTCATCTGAACAACTTCAAGGGCGATTTTCTCAATATTTTGATTTTTTTCACCCTCAGATTCAGTTGCATCTCGGCCAAATATTGTCCTATCCTAACAAACTATACATCAATGGCAAACTTATTTATTCATCTTATATATACACATATATACACATCTAAAATTGTATTATATTATATAGAAATTCAAATTCACATGACATATGCTATGACAGTCAAATTCAGAATCACATAGGCCACATTCACACAGCAGCAGAATACGGTTGTCAATACCGTATTTGAGTCTTTAATACAGTTACGTTCACACACAGTACAGTTATTTACGGGTGTGACAACCGTATTCTGTAACTGAACTCACACCTGTAAATTTTCAGGACTCACAACTGCATTCTTGGAACACATGCCCTGTGTAAACGGAACAGGACTGGACAACTAGTCCTTCATCACGTCAAACAATACAATTGAGCCACTCTGCCGCACAAACGCGCGTCTACTGTGTGTTGCGAGCTTTCATGTGTGCTTTCGGTAACTTACAGTGATGGAGAAATGAGCTGCGTGTCAACTGAAAGTTTTATATCTAGTCTCCACCGTAGCTGCTCCCTCCTGTCGCAGCACCTGTTCTGCGCATGGCTCAAATGTTCCGCTCTCCATGCTGCTGTCGGTTAATGATGATCTGATGGACTAACTTGCGCCTCGATTGAACTCTTCTCATGTCAGAAAGTGATAAGACTTTCAGTTTTACAGACGTCGCCATCTTTGATATTGCTTTGGTCTCTGTTGCTATGCTTACTCGTAAGGAATATGGGCTAACTCGTGTTGCACGTTCATACAGACAGTGTTCGAAAAGCGACTGTAAGCTGCTGTGTGAATGGGACATTTCGAGACTCACACCTGTAAGTAAACACGGTTGTCAATTCCAAAAACTGACAGCGTGAATGTGGCCATACTGAATCTCCCTTCTTCAACTGGCAGATGAAGAACACTCAATATGCATTATTTGCATAAATGTTCAATTGTACATTTGGTTTCTTTACACCAGTTATGGATCACACTGACTGGTATGTTATATACAATATAAACCCTACATTAGAAGTTAAAATTCAAAGTCACACACACATTTCACTACAAGTTCATATCGCCATGGTGATCTTACCATGAGGAAAAACATAGTTCATTAAAGGCTAAAGCATAACAATACACACAGGACAATAGTTTAACCCCATCACGCTGTGCGGAGACACATTGCACAAGATGTGTGAACAAACAGCACGTATGCATGTGAGTGTGTGTATTATCAGCGACAGAGAGACAGACTCTGCTACGACCTTAGTTTAACCTCATGGCACGGTTGTCTGAATGTAGCAGATGGCACAGAACTGAATGCGTCATGACCTATCATTCACTCTCCCCCCTTTTCTTCTTTATTTCCCTCTCCCTTTCCCTTTTTTCCCGCTCATTTCTTTTGAAACCTTGGCTATCTTTTCAAAGAGCCAAAGACACATCTGTATGTGAATCTCTTAACCGTAACCAAAAGGGAATAAGTCACCTCAGGCCTAGGAAAAATATATGAAACTGTATCTAATTAATTACACTACACCGCAGTCGCATGACTTAAATGTCACCGCCATTAAGTTTCTGACAACTCCAGTTTTAGTTTAAAAACATTTTCCCTTGAAAGTTAGAAAAGTTTGCAAGAGCACAATTATAAACACAATGAGACTGTAAAAGCAGACTAGCGAGTAGAGTTTACCTGTTTGCCATGATGTATTTTAAAGGAGAAAATATCTTTTGTGATCGTGTTAACCACAGACAGTGACGGGAATAACAGTGTTATAAATACTAACAACGTTTTTTTTTTTTTGTTCAGTAACGAGTAATCAAACGAATTACTGTTTCCTCTGTTAAAACGCTGTTACTGACAATAAAATGCACCGTTACTATAATTTATGATCATAAGACTATAATTTTATTTTTCAGTTAATCTGAATGGATGCGCAGCATACCTGTGTTTGACGAACCGTAAACTCTAGTGAACCGTAAACTCTAGTGTGAAGGCACACGACTAGCCGCCGCTTTGTCTCACACACACGCAAAGAAAGATACAGAGCGAGAGAGTCATATATATCATGCAGAACTGACACTCTACATGTAAACAATATTCTTTGTTTTATTTTCCTGTCAAAATAACGGAGTTCCTTTGGAATTCTCTACGAACTGCCGGTTTCTCCCGTAGTAGGCAGAACTAATGCTCAAACAGCAATCTCAATGGCTGGCGCTCACCTATTATCGTCCCTGTTTTGATTTCAGCAAATCAGTTTGAGCAAACGCAGACAACGTGATTAATATTCATGAACCCAGCAGCTCATTAATCCTTAGTGCCTTTTACATTGTTATTAGTAGTAGAATTCGTAGTAGTTTTGTTATCTTACCAGTATTATTTTTAGTTTTTTCCCCCCTTTTTTTATAGAAACACTAAATTACAAGCACCACCGCCAGTCCTAAGTTCAGTCAGCATGACAAATATGCATTCATACATGGTTATTCTAATTACTAAAGTTTTAATTACTAAAGTTTAATGCAAAATTATCATAATGTCATATTATAATTCTTGAGTGACTGATGCTAAATGTACTTTCAGATATTTAAAAAAAACTATGCCATTAAGCTTAAATATGATAGTGTATCATTATTTAACATAAGTCTGTTAAGTAAACTAAAAATTAATTAATTTAATTTAAATTTCATTTGTTTACCATAATATTGGGGGCATCCAAGTTATTTGACATATTTGAAAAAACACAATAGTTACTTTCCCTGGTAATTATTTACGTTTTTAATGATGTAACTTAGTTACTAACTCAGTTACTAATTGTGAGAAGTAACTAGTAAATATAACTAATTACTTTTTTAAAAGTAACATGCCTAACACTGTTCATTTAACATATTTAATATTGGGGCCATCAAAGTTATTTAACATATTTGAACATTTTTTAAAGTGACACAATAGTTACTGTCCCAGGTAATTAGCTACTTTAATAATGATGTAACTCAGTTACTAACTCTATAACTATTTGTGCTAAGTAACTAGTAAATATAACTAATTACTTTTTTAAAGTAACATGCCCAACACTGACCACAGACCTCATTTCAAGCTTTTCACCAAAAAACAATTCAAAACACCTAAAATGATAACTTGTTTCTGTCTTTTGACTTTAAAATACATCATTCCTGTACTACCCTATAGTAAACAACGTAAGCAGATACAGTAACAAGAAAAAAATATGGACAACTCCAAACAGTTTAGAATCTCAACAACAGTACCACACATAACATGCAATATTGGAGCAAAATATAAATCTTCAGCCAACTATGAATACCTTCCTAAGACTGTTTCAAACAAGCAATCAAACAGCTATAACTCATTCTGATTTGACCCAGAGGTTTAAAGCATAATGGGTAATCATCAGTATCACAATATTATATTATTTTAGACATATTTTGCCATTCCAGCCAAAATCGTGATAAACTCGACTAAATTTTGTTTCTCATTCTATTTAAAACTTGAGAAGAGCAGTAAGAGAAACCGAAATAAAAGGCATTTTTAATTTGTTTCACATTATTGGGCATTTCCCGAATTCTCAAATATATATGTCTTTATTATTATAATAAAATGTGGAATAATAATATTTAAAAATGAGTAAGTGCAGCCAAACCACTGATTGGTACTTTATCAATGTAAAAAAGCAGAATTAATCTAATCTTTCCAGTCAATGCTAAAAAGAATATAAATAACTGTTCATGGCATGTCTGCATTTTTTTTTTTTTTTGGCAACAGTCCATCTCCTCCTTTATTCTCTTACAAGAGGACTTCATGCTTGAGCACATCCATTATGGAAAGCAAGTGGTGACATTCCTAAAATCTGTCATAGATGATTTAGTGTGACCTTTGGGATTGGATGACCACACTTGCGATCAGTTCCGGATTACTCTTGTGCTCTGCTAGTTTGCGCTCTGCCAACAGATAAGGATGCTGTTATCTGTTATAATCATGGTCCCAAACAGAAAGACACACAACAATATCTTCTACATGTCTGTATTAGAGCCAGCTGCCTTATAATGTACAGAATGTCTTTTCTTGCATGGTAAGAGATGCAAATGAGATTGATTTATCAGCACTTTGCCCATTTGCAGCCAAAAAATTTGCATTAATCTGAGCAGTGAGCTCTTAGGCAATTAAGGTGTCCATGTTTAGCTTAGCTCAGTGTGGGTGTATGTGTGTGAGAAGGAGCTTTATGTGGATTTTTTTGGATTGGTCAGTCAAATTATGAAGAAATGCAACACTGGGATAATGTGTGAAATATGTGAAAGAAAATACACATAATGCTCCATCTTCTAATTTAGATATGAAGGATTAGTTCACTTCCAGAATAAATCCTCCAAGATGCTCATGTCTTTAATCGAAAAGAACTTAAGGTTTTTGAGGAAAACATTCCAAGATTTTTCTCCATATAGTGGACTTAAGTGGGGATCGATGGGTTGAAGGTCCAAATTGCAGTTTCAGTGCAGCTTCAAAGGGCTCTTCATGATCCCAGTCGAGAAATAAGAGTCTTATCTAGTGAAATGATCAGTCATTTTCTTAAAAATAAAAATGTATATACTTTTTAACCACAAATGCTCGTCTTGCACTATCTCTGTGATGCATCTACAACGTTGGAAAGGTAATCTATGGTTAGTTCTTCGTCTGTGTACTCCAGTTCAAAAAGTTAGGGTAGGATGAAAAACTCTAATTCAACTTCAAAATAATACGACATTGTTGTTTTACCCTTTTTTGTAGAGGGCATTTGACTTTCTTTACATGTTTGCTTTGTAAACATTGGGTCCGTACTTTGGCATACGTCACACATGATCTTTCCAACGTGACTATGTAATGCGTGAAGTCGAGCTAGTATATGAGCATTAGTATTTACTAAAAAATAGTATTTTTTGGAAAATGACCGATCGTTTCGCTAGTTAAGACCCTCATTCCTGGGATTTTGTAGAGCCCCTTGAAGCTGCATTGAAACTGCAGTTTGGACCTTTAACCTATTGATCCCCATTGAAGTCCACTATATTGAGAAAAAACCTGGAATGTTTTCCTCAAATTAATTTCTTAATTTGTTTTTCGACTTTAGAAAAAGACAACATGAACATCTTGGATGACATGGGGGTAAGTAAAATATCAGGAAATTTTTATTTTGGAAGTGAACTAATACTTTAATACTAAAATCAGAGAAGACAGCTGGACAAGCAGCTTTTGTCTTGCAATGGTCTCTGAGGTATAAATGGATTGATATAATCATTATACATTTAGTAACTTAAGTAAATATTAAGCTTTATTTATAAAACGTTCTATAATGTACCAGATACTTCTCACTTGGAACAAGGATTTTAATCACACTTTAATTAAAGGTCCAATTCTCACTATTAACAAACCATTAACTATGACTTTTGTCACAATAGACTACTAATTTTCTTCTTATTAGTATTAAGTAAGGTAGTTGTTAAGTTTAGCTATTGGGTAGGATGTAGATGTAGAATGTAGAATGTAGAACATGGTCATGCAGAATATGTGCTTTATAAGTAAATAGCCAATTTGTTATGAATAGGCATGCTAATAAGCAACTATTTAAAAGTGAGAGGTGAGAACTGTTCCCTACTAAAGTGTTACCAGGATTTTTTTTCCACCCCAAGGCCTTTAAGAGTTGTTAGAATTGCAACATCCATCCATTCCCACGATCATAGAAACTGTCATCATAAAATGTCACTCATAAAAAGTCATTTAAAATGTTCATTTAAAATATTCCACTATACACTGTAGTCAGGGTAGCTGCCATATTGAATTTTCATGGATGAAAGCAAGGCTGAGGGATAGACTTACAGTCTTGTAACTCTCTACAGACTCTATACACACTGACTGTCTACATATTTGCTCTAAAATCTTCCAGTGTAGTATTCCCTCATAGCAAACTATGCTAGTAACAACTCTTTCTGTCAAATATGTGTAAATCAAAACTAATAATATTAAATTATATTATAGTCAAATGTAGTGTATTATATGATCAACTATAGCAAAAAACAAGTTCAAGAAGCTATAAATACTGTACACTCTTAAAAATAAAGGTGCTTCACAATGCCATAGAAGAACCTTTTTTGTCTAAGTGGTTCCATAAGGAACCTTTAACATCTGAAGAACCTTTCTGTTTCACAAATGGTTCTTAGTGGCGAAATAAGGTTCTTCAGATTATAAAAAGGTAAGAAAGAGATTGTTCTTTAAATAACCTTTGACTGAATGGTTCTTTGTGGAACCAAAACTGGTTCTTCTATGGCATCGCTGTGAAGAACCTTTTAAAGCACCTTTATTTTTAAGAGTGTAAATGTAAACGTGGATCAAATAAATTTTTTTTTATCCTGTTATGTGACATTTTTTTATCCGGAATGAATCTAAATCTAATTACTGGAAGTTGCAGTGGCCACTACGGCTAAACAAAGAAGCAATCGTGCATCGAATCCATTGTCATGTTGTTTAACATCTCTCCTGTTTTCAGTACTGTCAAATATGAAATATGACACTACCCTGGCTAAGGTCTAATGCTATTTGTAAGCATTATCTCGGTACTGTTGAGTACTCAATTCTGATTGGTCAGTCACACTATCTAGCAGTCTGATATTTCCTAATATTTACTGCCATCCAATTGCAATGTGGTGTATTACAGTAGATCACTCATGACAGTAACATTAAACCCAGAGCAACCAGAACTTTATTCATTCATTCAAATGCAATTGGCAATAACATCCGTTAACTGTAGCAAAAATGACCTCAAAGGACTTTAGATTTAATATCACTGTAATATTGATGTTATATAGTGTTCATCTTGTTGCTAGGCCAATTGTTTCAGACAATACAATAGATGATTTTTTAAATTAGAAGCTTTAATATAATATACAGGTAAATTACCTTATATTATCCACACCGATTGGTGTTGTGGTCCTCATTACTGTGATAGGGTTTATTTTACGAGAATAACCAGCTAAACGACACCACATTAATCACTTACTAAATTAATTTTAAAAAATCGTTATCCAGTTTTCATAAATAAGTGGGGAAAATCATTAAAATTCTAAATAATCTAATAATTTGTGCCGTATACTTTAAGATAAATGTACCTCTGCTTGTTGTCCTGTTCCCATATTAATTGATATAAAAGATGTGTTAAATGCATAATGTTTTCCCACATTAAATGTGTTTGTGGCATATCAAGGCTCACTGCCCCCATTTATTCATGAAAGTATCTCCTTCAGCTCTAATGCATGAATTCATTAGATTTGTCCTCACTCAGTCAAACTGAATAACTGTTTCATTCACATTCATGTATTCTCATTCAGTAATAATCTCATAATGAAGTACTCAGTAAAACCAGCTCTAGTTTAGGACCCATGGTGACCAGCTGGATGGGTCAAGTGCACCAAATGTGCTGACGGTTGCTATGGAAGTGTTCTTAAAGAGGTCACCTTAGAGATGGAAGGAAGGCATAGCGACATGATAAAAAAGAAAGTTCTGGTAAGATGAAACTCATGCAAATGGTACTGCCAGGAGTGGGTAGGAGGTGAAGAGGAGAGTGGGAGAGAGAAAAGGAGGGAACGAGAGTGTGTGTGTGCGAATCTCAATGACTTATTGAAGTGAGTCTAATTAATCTCTTAGTAGCTCTCATCTTTCCTCCAGATGCCCCAGGGACACAATGTACCCTGTGTGTGTATGCATATGTGTGTATGTGAACGCATGGTTTTTGGTTCAAGGATTAACCTTAAGACTGCTTGAGCAGAAATGCACCCTGCGTGGAACATCAAAACACAAGCACCCCATGTCAGCGGAAAAATTTCACTTTGGAAGGGATGTGTGTGTCTGTGTGTGTGCTTGGTCTGTAAGAAAATGCATAATGTGTCATTGAGTGTTTATGGGAGTGTAAGGCAATGTAGGCAATTTCTTGAATTTCTGCATACAGGGAGCTTAGCACTAATGTACAATTCCACATTCCAGCTGGACCGGCATGACTCATTTAGCACTGACTCAACAAGAACACTACACTTCACAACAAAAAATTATTATTATGGTATTCATCCAAAGACATCTATAATAGCCCACCTGGAGAAAGATCTACAAGCATTCCCATTCAGCTAAGTGGCTGTCAAAAGGTCCTGGAATTATGTAATTTGACAACCATCTTTGCTCATGGGACCATAGAACTTGTCACTCAAAATGTCATGAAAACTGCCCTGAAGAATTGGGCATTGGTAAAAGATCTATAGCCCACCTTAATGAAAAAATTAAATGTACACTGTTGTTCAAATGTGGGATCAGTACAATTTTCAGTGTTTTTTAATGGAATCTCTTATGCTCAAGGCTATATTTATTGATGAAAAATACAGAAAAATCACATTTTCTAATATTAATTTCCTATTTTAATACAATTTATTTTACATTATTTTATTCTGTTTGACGTAACAGAATTTTCATCAGCCATTACTTCAATCTTCAGTGTCACATGATCCTTCATAATTCATTCTAATATGCTGATTTATTATGAGTGTTGTAACTGATGTGCTGCTTAATATTTTTTTGGAACATGTGATACTTTTTTCTTTGATTCTTTGATGAATAAAAAGATTAAAAGAACAGCATTTATTCAAAATATAAGTTTTTACTACCACATTTTATCCATTTAACATATATTTCCTGAATAAAAGTATTCATTTCTATTATATAAAATATTAAGCAGCACAACTGTTTCCAACACTGATAATAAATCAGCATATTAGAATGACTTCTGAAGGATCATGTGACACTGAAGACTGGAGTAATGATGCTGAAAATTCAGCTTTTGATCACAAGAAATACAGGATTCTTTGATGAATAGAAAATTAGATAGATAGGTGTGTGTATGATAGAATACACATCTAATTTTGAATGAACAAAAAAGCTTTTAAGAAACAGATGGTGTAGTTACAGCATCTACCAGCAGGGGTTAACGGGGTCACACTAACCAGTCAAACCTTGGCCTCTTGTATTTTTGAAAAAAATCAGCCAGGTCATCATTCATGAAACCTGAGGAGAATGAGTCTATATCTAAATCGTTAGCAATGCTTGTGTAAACTCTCTCATTCAATTCCATGTCACATATCATTTATAAACGGCTTTACGAACAATTTACACAGAAATTCCCATAACGTTTACATCTGAACTCCAGGTCTGTGTATTCTTCCTGTCAACACATTGTTAACGGTCTTGTTACCCATTACCGCTAATAATGATCTCAAAATCTCCATATTTTAGTGTGCTCCCATTCATCAGAGTCACACATTATCAGCTGATCAGAGCTTCCCCAATTATCCACTGACGTATCCAAAGTAACCCTCTGTCAAATAAACGGAGGACGGCTTTTTGTATACCAGCATCGCCCCCAACCCTTTGTGTGATTTTGACAGGCTTTATAAAAGAACACCACTGATTATGGACAGAGTGACAGCATATAAGTTTGACCTGTTCGAATACAAATGATGCAATTATCATCAAAAAGTTGAGCAACAAAAACATTACTTCACATATTCAGATCCACAGTCATCTGCTTTGCTGATTTAGTACGCGCATATCTTTTATCTACTCGCAGTGTTGCACATTAGACAAGTCTGCCTGACAATAACCAAGATCTTATTTTCTTTCCCTTATTTCTTCCTATCCTGCTGTCTCACAAAACCAACATGCGGCTTCCCAGCCAAGTTCTACACACACACACACACAACCACACGTTCTCCTTCAGTGAGTGAAATGTACACAGTATTACCATCTGGACAACAAAGAATCCTTACAAGGCGAGGCTGGGCACCATCTCTTAGAAAATATGCATAGCACAAATAGGCATGTCAATGACATTCATCAGGTTTTTTTAAATCACTTTGTGGCAGAGATTGTCAAGTGAAAAAAAAAAAAAAACGAACAAATCAAATGTCTTTGCCATTACTCTACTGACTAAGAGGTCTATGCCAAATAAAATTAAGGGCAGCTGATTTGTTTAAAATCTCTTTTGCTCACTGTCTCTGTGTTTCTGTTTATCTGCGCACAAGTCTCTCTCTCCAAGTGAGAGTCAAACTAACAAAACTTTACTGACATAACTGTAATCATTACAGTATTGCTAAGACATTCAAGTACTAACATAGTACAGGAAACAGGTTAAAGTACATTACAATAAACAAGTTAATGTGCTCAGACGCATACAGTATGTTGCAAAGTAACGTGTGGTTAGATAAAACACACACACTCACACTCACACACACCTCTAGAGCAAATGAAAATAACCTCAAGCACGATTCTTGCTGCCTGCCACTAGACAAACGTGAGTCATGTTCAGATAGTTCTTCCAGTAACCCTTCAAGAATTACTGTAACACACAAACACTTGCACACAGCTGGCAATATTAAAACAAGGTCCAAATTTACTGGTAGTACTATCCTTGTGGGGACACCATAACGTAGTGAATACCTGTACACACACACACGCACGTAGATAGTATATCTATATCTTATATATAGCGTCTACCTGCTGTTACAAACTTGTCTGTGACGGTTTGATGTTTGGCTCCCTGAGTAAATTCTTCAGAATAGAGTGTAGTCTATGAAGCAATAGTTATAGAGAAATAAAATGATTAAAGGAAAAAAACGGTGTCTTCTCAATAATTATACTGTTCTCACCAGGAGAAATGTTCACCACCAGAAAAATGAGAGAGTCATTTGAGAGAGTCGCCGCCCCACAAAAAATAATTTTCTTCCATTCTTCTGGGTAGACATTAGGACCGCGCAGACTCAACGGCTGGAGCGATATATTACTCCAGTATACGTACCATAAACAACGGGGAACGGGGGGATCGACCCGGAGATTATCTAACCGACGACTTTTTGCACTTCTGCTCCAAAGGAACCGGTGTGAATGGAGTTTACGAACCCCTTCCTCAACACCGAGCACGTTTTATCCACTTAAATCACATCTTCTCCGGTCGCAGAAAGTGTGTGGCTCACTTTTTTGCTTTCCCCGTGGAGGAGGACCCACTGTTGATATTATATTACCCTCTCTCTTTGTGCGCCCTCCCGCTTCTCCATTCGCCAGACGCGGAGCAGAGCCGCATCACCATCATCATCAGCGCTCTGTGTCTCTGCGTGTGCAGTCGGGACCCGTGTGCCCTGCTATCCCACCACCATGAATTCGGATATTAACATGTACTTGGGGCGAGAGAAAGCGGGGATCATGCGAAAGAGAGCCCTGCTACTCAGGAAAGGCTGCAGTTTCGAAATAACGAGGTGAGTTGATATTAGGGGAAGGGGTTTCTTGTGGGGAGTGGGCATTTTGAGAACACCGCATCATCCGGTTACCGGATGGTGGGCTTGTAAATGATCACAGCAGTGTGTAGGGCATCTGAGATAGACATGTTTTACTCTAGTGTGTGGGTTTGGACGAGCTTTCAAAGGGATTTGGCATGGACCAGCAGCATATTAAAGGGTCTTAAGGCTGTCGCTAGGGATCTCAGAGTCAACAAAGCTTTATTGGCATGATTGTCAGCATATATTGCCAACGCATATACAGCACTCAAAGTATTGAAATAGACAGAAAATGAAATCGAATAGAAAATACAGAATACAGATAATACAGAAAATAAATAGAATGGGGCAAATAAATCAATAAAAAAAGAAGGAAATACAAGAAACAGGAAAAACAGAATTAAATTGCATGAATTTATATACATCCTCGCATACATATGTATGGGCCTATAAACATTATATACATACATACATATATATATATATATATGTATTATATATATATATATATATATATAGTATCAGTCAGTCATTACATATATATATATATATATATATATATATATATATATATGTGTGTGTGTGTGTGTGTTCTTATATGTTATATATATATGGATTCTTTGGAGTTAAAGCAAGTCCTGGTCCATTAAGCACAAAGACATCAGCATCTAACGGCAATAACTCATTTTTTCCATCGGGATTCCCTGTGAACAGTTGAGAGGGGATCCTGGTTTTCTGCAAAACAGGAGGTGTACTCAGACAGCTATATGCTATGATTGAGAATGGTTCCTTCCTATTAATGCGCATCTCGAGTATCGACCCGTCGTTCTCGTATTTGCAAGAGGATTGTGTTTTTAGTGTCCCATTTCTCTCAGTGAAACTGAAAGGATATAATGGTAGTAGTGTTAAAGCTCATGCTCAGTAATGGTAGTGCATCACTGTCAGACATACCAACACAAGTACTGGCGGTTTAGCACATGAGCCATAGTGTGTCAGAAATGAAGAGGTAGTCTATATAGCAAGAGAGAGGTCACACCCCATTTTGGCCTATTGCCTGTGTTGGGACCAATCATTGTGTAGACTGCAGTGTTATGCTGACAATACTTTATGTACAATATAGTGCGTAGCACATTTTTACTGAATCTTAAGTCATTTTGAAATGAGAGAGCCTGTATGCACAGTAGCCTAATGCAAGTTTTCTAATTCTTGGTCTTTATTTCTGTTTGTGGAGAAGAAATGGACAACATTACAGCATTCATATTACATGTGAATATAATTGAAAAGCATATAATATGCATGGTCAGTTCTGGTCTTCAAATACAACTGAGAGAGCACTCTAGTCACTCCACTTGTCTGTGTTTACATGTTCCAGACAGTATGTCAATCTGCTTTATTGGTTGAGACTTTTCAGAAAGCCTTTCTGCAGGTTACATAACTGCTCCAGTAGGTGGCGACAAGTGCATGACTATGTAAATTGCTGAGTTTTTCAATCCAAACAGATTTCTTCAAGTCACTAATTCATTCAGAAACAAAACAAGTGATTGCCTTTTGAATGAGTCGTTGAATTATTTACTCAACTGAGTTGTTCAACAGCACTATATAAAACACTTTTAAACAGTTGTGAAGTACTTACATACTGTAAATAGTACTGTACTTACTCAGACGCAGCCGGTGTCTTTATGATTGCATCAACCAATTAATTCACAAACAAATTTAGTGTGTATTGCATAGATACACAACAACTAATTCTGCCATGGCTATGTTTTGAAGTTTTTTATTCAGTGGAAAATTAGAAAAACTGAGTAAATATGATCTTATTATTAATTTGAACCATTATTGTATAAAAGTTGGGGCTGGGGGATAAATCAATGCATCATGATTCGTAGATCGATTCTGAGATTTCTCTCAGAAATCAATTGAGCTTAGTTTTTAACAGCGGATGGCATTCTAATCTAGTCTTTAATCGCACAATCAAATGCTCACGAAGAAGAGCACTGTCGTGTAATTGCACCTCGGCTCCAGTGTTACCAAGTCCACGGTTTTCCCACGGAATTGGGCTACTTTAACACAGTTGCCACGATAATGTCATATTTAGCCCCTGAAATATGAATTTAGCAGGGGAACCCAAAAAAAAAAAAAAAAGCGTGTATTTTTAATGGGGAGCATTAAAAAACGCGATTTTTTTTAGGCTCATTTTGAGTAGCAAATGGGCGGGTTTTGTTGTGAAAACCTGACAACCCTCGGCTCACAAGAATGCTTTTATGACGCAAGATTAATGTAAACACAGCCCACTGTGAACATCCTTGTAATTCACGCTCGTAATCCTTGTAATTTATGAATGATTATTTTAGGTTCTAAAGCATGCAGTGCCATCTGTCATTAAAAACGAATCTCATTTCGAGAGAATCGCGATGCATTCGGAAAATCTCAGAATCGATGCAGTACCATTTCTCAAGTCGCAATGCATCAATTTATTTTCCCAGCCCTGTATCACACAAGCAATAGTGTTGTTGGTCTGAATATCACCACAGCTGTGATTATTTAAAGTACTCACAGGTAATTAGTTACACCGAAACATGAAGTCTGTAAAGTGTGACCAAAAATGGCTTAATGTCTTCAATGGGCTCTATGGAATGAACTTAATTTCTATAAAAGTTCTACAAATCCCTGCACATATAAACCACAAATTACACACTTCCCAAACAGGCAACAAATTACTCCTGCGGACAGACTTATTGTGCTCAGACGAGGACATTGATGAGGAGGAGAATGCATCAGCCTCTAACGATGTGTAGGCGAGAGGCCCACAGCTTTCACTTTACTCCTCCGTAATGTTTTATCATGAAGACATTTTTTCTCAAGTGGCAGAGGATAACTTAATCATTCAGTTGTTTTGAAGGCCACACACAAACACACTCATGCACAGTATTGTACATCTATTTACATAGAAGGTCTTGTAAAATGCTGTGAAGTTGCTGAAGGCTGTTTACAAAACATTGCTGTCCATTATGGAGTTCTAGTAGTATGTCTGTAACAGCTTTTCTATTTTGCTCATTTGCTTCCTTTTTTCTTCTATAGGGAACTCTCCCTTCTTTAATTACAATGTCCTCTTTTCGCTCTTTCTCTCTCTCTTACTTACAAGGTCCTTTCTGTGCTCTTTCATGCACCATTTATTTTGCTCTCTCTTATCTGCTTTCTTTTGTAGCCTTTCTGTCAGGAATTAGTTGTAAACACTTCTAAAGGGTACTTTAATTTTCTTCCACATTATAAATCATTCAAGACACAAAGATACCTGTTGTTGATTCTAGTCTTTTTCTGTCCCTTAAAAATGACTAGTTAAACTATAAAAAAAAGAAACTGAAAATCAGTGATAGTATCAACTCCAGATTCTCACTTAATATTATTAAAATAATAATGAAATGTATTTAACAACAACAGATAATCTAAGAGCGTATTTCAAAGCAGACATTCTGTAAAATAAGCAACAATAGATCCCAATAATGTGATTATAGAAAGTATAGCAGAGCGTTTTATAGCTTTTTTTCCTTTTAACTAGAGGAAATGAGCATGAATGTATTCTTGTGGTTTTGACAGTTGGTTTTGTGTTACCTGCTGCCTTTGAATCGTCGCCATGAAAAGGCAGCAATAACAGTGGATTGCCCACATTCTCTGCTGGAAAATACTACAAAGGATCACTGTTAAAATAGTTAAACACTTCTGAACTTTAGCATTTATTTGTAAGCAATATAATTCTGAATTTAAAGTTTTTGCTAAACAGGTAATCAAAGACAAGCCTTCCCTGCATACTGTACTTACTGAAATGCTGACGTTATTTCTCTGATAGAGAAAATGATACGAGAATTGTGAACTTAGAAATGAGAGTGAGAAAGTGCACAACACCTTTTAGAGTGTTAGGGTGGAGATGACACTCTGTGACTCAGACCAAGTTCATAAGTATACTCACGAGTGTGAATGTGTTTATACTGAGCAGTTTAACACAAAGTAACCTGACCACGTGCCTGTATAGCATCTCACTTGAATCGTTTTGATTGTGTCTGCGAAGAGACTATTAGAGAGAAGAATGAACAGTTCTTGCTATTTTCAGCCATCTTTCTCTTTTTCTTTCTCTCTTTAGTTTGTGCGCAGCCAGCCCTGCAGTTTGTACCAATCTGATAATACTAGCACTACAGCTAACACTAATCACTCTCAGCTGTGCGGCCTGCATGTGCACGAGCACAACCTCTTCATTTGCAGAGAAAAATAGACGGAAATCAAGCGGAGGAATAAAAGAAAGAGTCCCGCTCTGATTACAGCCCTATGTAAACTCTCATTCCGCGCCCACATATGCTTCCATTTAAGGTTTAAAGACGCATACCTACACATTAGTGTTTTTCGCTCCAGGAAGCCTCACTAGGAAAGTCTCTCTTCCCGTTATAGCAACCCTGGAACGCACCCAGCGTAGGATGGATGGAGCTTTTTGGAGTGTAGCCTTTGGCCGGACCACTGTTTAAAATACTGGTGGTTGCTCCCCACCACAAGGGCATTCGCACTGGGTGTGTGTAGCGTAAATTTGGTGGTGTGGGTTGCTTAGATTTGTGTTAGGATGGCAAGGGATTTTTGAATTGGTTAACATTAAGTTTTTCTAATCAAAAAAAGTAAAAGACATCAAAAGTGTAGTTACTGGATCACTGGAGCAAATAGTGTATGTGTAATTCCAGCTGACACCGTGGTATATATAGGTAAGCCTATTTAATTTGACTAAACTGAGATGTAAATAGTAATTCCATTGATGTTTTTTAATAAAGTATTCAGAATATTGCAATGCTACTATCTTATAGTCAGGCCAGAGATGCTGAATCCTGTTCCTAAAGATCTACTGATCTGTAGAGTTTACATCCAACTCTAATCCAACATACTTGGACCAGATTTTTAAGTTTATGAGGTACTGTACATTAAAAAAATACAGACAGGTGTGTTAGACCAGGACTGGAACTAAACTCTTCTGAACTAGGCTAAATACATTTTTCCAGCTTGCCCCACCTGGTGGTCAGTGACCACTAATTTTAACCAAGCTTAAAGTAATATGTGACCCTGGACCACAAAACCAGTCTTAAGTCGCTGGGGTTTATTTGTAGCTATAGCCAAAAATTCATTGTATGGGTCAAAATTATTTATTTTTATTTTATGCCAAAAATCATGTTCCATGAAGATATTTTGTAAATTTCCTACTACAAATATATCAAAACTTAATTTTTGATTAGTAATATGCATTGCTAAGAACTTCATTTGGACAACTTTAAAGGTGATTTTCTCAATATTTAAATGTTTTTGCACCCTCAAATTCCAGATTTATAGTTATATCTCGGCCAAATATTATCATGTCATAACAAACCGTACATCAGTGGAAAGCTTATTTATTCAGCTTTCAGATGATGTTTAAACCTCAATTTTGAAAAATTGACCCTTATGACTGGTTTTGTGATCCATGGTCACATATAGCAACATGTTCTGATATAATATATATACAAATAAATAATGTATGTAAATAGTCACATGGTATTTTTTAAATATTCATATGCATAAAGCTCTGCTAAATGAAAAGCAGTTTTTTTTTGCAGTTTTAGACACAGAATATACAAGTTTTTATTTCTGTTGGAAAAAGTTGATTTATTGTGCATAATTATTTAAGCATTAAGCAGAAAGTGTATGGGCATCATTAGACTAACTTTTATAGTAGCTGCTTTAATCATTTTAGAATATATTCTTTAATTTTTATGTACAAGACAATTCCTTTTTAATTTATTGGATGGTCACTCACAATACAGCAGAGTTTCCTGCTGATGGATCAGTTATTTCTTCGACTTTTTTTTTTTTTTTTGTTTTTTTTTTAATGCAACTAATTTAAGGATATTTATAGTTCAAGGTGAACTACTAACTGCATCTGGTTCTGCAATAGAAACAAGTAACCACTAGAGGACACTGCGGTTAAATATATGAAACTCGTAGGATTTTAAGATGAAGGAGCCTGGTAACGAATTTTAGCTGTGCGTACTTTCGAAGTCAGATGATATTTTTGGATAGACTAGTTGTCTGCAAGCAGTTGATACAAAGCATTTTAACAAACACAAGGTGTCTATTGGTTTGCAGTACCATATATGACACCCGTTGAGGCGCAGTCCAAATGTTAGTAGGAGTGTTTTGCCGTTGAGCTGCCAATCGATCCAGCCTGCAGTATTCCCTAAAAGGCATAGAGCATAGGTTTAACATGGTTAGTATTATATTTAGCTCATCCAGCTGCATTCTTATTCCTGCACTCTACATGTATACATAAACAGTTGAAGATTTTAAAAATAAAATGAGAGACTTTGCATTTGGTAATCACACTGATCATCACAATGCATTTAAATAAAATTTGTTTTGGTACATTCTTATTTCCTTAGGGAGAGTTTAGCCCTAACCTCTGCCCTCAGTCTGATCTGCTTTAAAATGCCAGCAGTTCACAGATTGGACTTTGAAAATGTCGCTCTGTCAGACACCCACCATGAGGAACGACCTCAGTCTTTATCATAATCAAAAGGACCTAACCTTTGTGCCACAGCTGGCCAGAGTCAGATGTGTGTATTTAGATGCATTTGCAGGTTTGTGTCAGAGTCGGGATTTGTCAGATCATCTATATCCAAGTTCGAATGGGAAAAGGTTGATGTCTTGTCTGGTCAGAATTGCTCTTTTCTTGTCCTTGTTTTTTACAAATCTGACAGGCCTTATCTCTGTTCTGTGTTCATTTTTTAAATTCCATTTCAGTGGAAGTTGTAATGGCTACTGTCTCAAACTCGCATGAGATTTTAATGAAACAAAAGTCAGTCTTAAAAGGCATAGTTCACCCAAAAATGACAATTCTGTCATTAATTACTCACCCTCATGTCGTTTCAAAGCCTGTAAGACCTTCATCTTCAGAACACAAATGAAGCTATATTTTTGAGGAAATCTGAGAGCTTTCTGACCCTGCATAGACAGCAACGCAACTGACATGCTCAAGGCCCAGAAAGGTGGTAAGGACATTGTTAAAATAGTCCTTGTGACATCAGTGGCTCAACCGTAACTTATGAAGCTACGAGAATATTTTTTGTGCACAAAGAAAACAAAAGTAACAGCTTCATTCAACAACAGCTAATCACGACGCATACGTGTGGTGCTGCGTGAGCCAGCGTTCTGATGTCACATGGACTATTTTAATGATGTCCTTACTACCTTTCTGGATCTTGAACGTGGTAGTGGCGTTGCTGTCTATACAGGGTCAGAGAGCTTTCGGATTTTATCAAAAAATATCTTAACCAAAAAAAAAAAAAAAAAAGTCTTACAGGTTTGGAATGACATGAGAGTGAGTAGTTAATGACAGAATTTTCATTTTTTGGTGAAATACAGCTTTTAATTACAGCGTAAGTGAGTGTATTGTGTTTAAACTCAAATTTACTGATAACATTCTTATTGATACAGTTTTTCTAAATGCTGGCACATAACATAATAATAATAATAAAAAAATAAACAAATTTATGCAAATATATAATCATCCAATTAGTATATTATCCTAAGCATGTTTAAATGCGACCAAAAAACAGGGTCCCAATCAATTTGAATGCATTGATGATGCTGTGATTGTACTTTGTACAAAGGTTGTTGATGTGACATGGCATTTTCTATGTCCCACAAGATAAAAATTAGTATAATTAATATTGTCATTATTTAAAATGCTGTAAATCATTAAACATTTCTTTGTCCTACATAGAAACGTTGTTATAAAAGCTGCAGTATAATTCAATTTTTGTTTTTTTTGAATGTCAAATTTGTCCTATGGTGTGACTGTCTCAAGCATGGTTCAGTAAATTACAACTTTTATAAATTGGAAAGAAAAGCATAAAAATGTAAATTTTATAATGTTAATGTTAATTTCTATAAAAATAAATATCTCTACAAGTGTCTATTTTAGTAAAAGGCAATCATTTTTTCATCCATGTATTTCTGAAAGTGCAGGAACTTGATACATTTTGTCTCTAAAAACCATGTTTTATGGTATGACACCATATCCTGATTTTAAATCTGCCAATTCAAGAAAAAAACTTTTATTAACTGAAGGACACCATTCATGGTCATGTTACTGAAGCCCTTTTTCAAGCCCATGACGTGCACATGGTCAATTTTTGTCTCAGAATTGTTTAAATATTTACCTTTTTTGGAACCACTATGAAAGTGTTACATTTTGTTGTCCTTTGGTGTGACACAACTAAACTATATTTTTTAATTAAAAACTGTATGTTAAACTACATAATCGTAGAAAATTATGCAAATGTGTCTTGCAAACTGCTAATGACAGGTTATCTTGGAATAGCAAGGTCATTAATTGACACAAAAGGCTGAAACGTCCTATGGTGTGACAGAAAATGTACTCCAGTGTGACACCTGTACTATCACACCATAGGACAAAAATGTTGTACCAGAGGACAAGGTCTCTTTAAAAAGCATTTTAAATAATTAAATAAGATTTGTTTTTAGTCTTTTTTATCTTTTTTTTTGTGTGTGTGTTCTTAAATGCAATATTTATATGAATTAAACTATTTTCTGATGTTTTTGCAGAAAACTTGTAGTTATAAAGTGTCATGAAAATACGTAAAAAAAAAATGTGATACTTTGTTTTTTGAAAGAGAAAGAATTGAGGGAGAGAATTAGTAGAAGAGAGAGGACATGGAAACATAGACAGAAAATTAACAGGGATCAACCAGAAGGGAGGAGATCCTAAGAGAACGATGCAGAAAGTAAATAGAATCAAAATCATGCCTTAAAAAAAATATACACATCTTAATGAATACAGTTTCAATCATATATCAGTAAAATTTAGCTGTATCATAAATATTAATAATATTAAGCTGTGCTGCACTGTGCTGACTATGAGACTGAATTTTGTTGATGAAAATTATTTAGTATTGTTTAAAAAAAAAACATGTTGCTATTGTTTGTATCAAAATTAAACTTTCTCTCTCATTTGACATATTCAAAATTAAATAGAAATAGTTTAAAAACTATGGTGTGATGCATAAAAGAACCACAGATTTGTTTTTATCTGAAACACTACGGTATATAAACACTACATGAAAATAAGTGACTAACAATGAAGATAAATCTCTCTCCTGCTATTTATATATTATAAATATATAATAATAGTTTTTTTTTTCTTAATTTGTGCTATGGCACACCATAGGACTAATTTATGGTAGCATTCAGTACAGTTCAGTAAAAATGTTTTTTAAAACAAATGCACAATGGAAGAACTGAAGTTAGGGACCCTTTATTTTATTTTTTTTTAAAGATCAGACTTCACATTTCATAAATATATGCATTTTTTCTTCAAAAATGGTCTTTTATTAAAAAATATTTTTTTACTGGCTATTTGTCAACTACCCACAAATAGAAAATGTCAACCAGTTTCTATGAAAGCCAGAATCTAGCAAAAGTTTGGGATACTCAATACGGAATTGAGGCAAAGTGTTTATGATGCCTGTGCATCTTGTATAGTATGATGTCAGTGAGGGTGTTTTACATCAAGGCTGATCTATGTGGGAAAAGCTCGTGCTGTGCTTAAGTCTGTACTTGGCAAGCAAACACACAATATGTTCATGTGATTTTGAGCCCACTCGATCTTTGCTCTCCAAGGTTTGTGTGAGGAAGAGCAGAGGATCAGTGGTGTGGCATTACAGGATTTTCTATCAACACATTTCTAGTCTTCAGGTACACAGACAACAACAAATACTCCAACAAATAGCACAGCTCGCATAGCAATATTCTGCCTGACAGGTATTGTATCGGCCTAAACTTATTTACGAAAAAAGAATCTTCTGATGGTCCACAACATGCGTGATGGGAGCGGTGAAAGTGTTTCAGTCGACCTTCGATGATCCTGTTGATGAGCATTGAGGATTTTAAGATTTTTTTCCACTCTCTTTGTTGTAATGAGGATTGACATCTTTACCTTTGCGAGGATTTCAACTTTGCCATTTTGAATTTTTTTCCCGCAACCCCCAGAAGTCAGGCACTTGTCCATGATCTGCTTAAAGTATCAGAACACCAATAGGTAAGGTTTTATTAGTGGAAAACAATAATATCTACCTATGGTTTTTATAAGCGTTATTCAAATTGCTAACAGCCAAGCACACAAAAATATGCATTTAATCTGCTGATTGAACTCATTTTAAATCAGAGTATCCCATTCAGGGTTTTTGGGCAGTTTCTTGTATGTAGATCTAATGTTTGCATGTTTCCAAATGCTAAAGCCAAACAAGTGTTATAATCGGTGTATAAAAATACAAATAAAATAAATTTAGTTTATTTAAGAAAGCTTAAAGTAGGCTGATATAGTTTATAATTTACATATAATATTGTTATATATTATAGTAGTATATAATAGTATATAATTTAAGAAAGTTTATTTATTTGTAAGGCCTGAACTTGGATCAGCTCTGTGTCTGATTACAAAGCAAGGCAAAGAATCATGGATTAGAATCTAGCTGTACTATTACATTCATCTTATAGCCTAGTTTTGGAAAGTCCTGCGAGTAGCAATGGTCTTGTCAAACCAGTCTTTTGCATGTTATTGATACAAAACATTTTGAATGAATGGTTTGTCAAAAGGGTCGTATTTTACACAAAAGGAATTGCCAAGGGTCTTGCAGTAGCACTTAATGATATCTGATGAGGCACAACAGGCTAGAAGCTTTGCTGTTAAGCTGATATTGCTTCAAGCAGCGAGGGGAAATTTCTGACCTGTGTTGTTGTGCGATCACATCTGGGCCAATATTCCACATTCACTGCTTAATTGTATAATTTTACAAAGGCTGCTACTGTTATTCCAGGTCATATCATACTTTTTTTTGTCAATGTTACTAAAGTGTGCTAACAGACATAAATTTGTTTATGATCCATTTTTACCTTTTCTTTAATGCACACTGACTCCCTACGTATTTGCACTAAAATTTCAGCATCCAGTATAGTATTCTCCTATAGTAAACTCTTTGTGTTATATTTCTAAGAACTATTTGAAGATCTAAAAATCTGCCGGTGTAACAAAATCTGAATATTGAGAAAATCGCCTTTAAAGATGTCCAAATGAAGTCCTTAGCAAAGCATATTACTAACCAAAAATTACGTTTTTATATATTTATGGCAGTAAAATTATAAAATATCTTAATGGAACATGATCTTTACCTAATATCCTAATGATATTTGGCATAAATAAAAAATAATTTAGCCGATGCAATGTATTTTTGGTTATTTCTACAAATGTACGTGCTACTTAAGACTGGTATTGTGGTCCACAGTCACATACTGTATAGTATGTGTTACCAAATATAGTAAATGTAACATTTTAGTATACTTTATATTAAAACAAAGTTTTAGTAATGAGTAATGAGCTATAAATAACTAGTGTTAAGATGGACTGTATCAATATTTCTTTGTCAAGATTTAAATTTGTGCTTAATTTTCCATACATTGCTCTTCATCAGAAATTGTGGTGGGTATTAAGGCTATAAACACGGAAATGATCAGTCCATTCGTAGAATTACATTTTATGTTGCTGTGCCTTTAGGACTTCTATGTAAATGTTCTTTTTGAATATAAAATTTTGCATTTACTCACAAGTTTCACTCACATTGCTGTCAATAACAACAACAGCCTCTTTGCAAAGTCTGAAACAGTGAGGTTTCTAACATTTCATCCTTTAGAAAGTAAGTTTCGGGCCAAGTTTCTGAATGGTGAATAGGCATTGTTGATGTGTAAATGTAGGTGGGCATGTGTGTGTATTTGTTCAGTTAAGCCACCAGACATCAGAAGTGCTATCTTTCCAGCTTGCTATCAGTAAATAAATATTTAAACTGAAATAAAGTATGAAAAGTATTATTATCTATGATATGAGCCCTTTTAATTAAGGTTTTAATGAAGTACACTACTAGTCAAAAGATTTTTGTAATAAGATTTTTAATGTTTTTTTTTTTTAATTATCTTCTGCTCATCAAGCCTGCATTTATTTGAACCAAAGCACAGCAAAAACAGTAAAATTATTTTTATTATTTAAAATAACTGTTTTCTTTTAAATACATTTTAAAATGTAATTTATTCCTGTGATTTCAAGACTGAACTTTTGCTGTACTTCGGATCAAATAAATGCAGGCTTGGTGAGCAGAAGACTTCTTTAAAAAAAACTTTTGACTAGTGTATAAACATTAATAATGACAATAATGCGTTTGCACACTGGTGTTTGTGTATGTGAATAGATATTCCACACTTCACCGAAGATTGATTTGTATTTTAGCTTACTCACATGACACTTTGATCTGCTTCAGTATTCCATTGCTTCACTCTTCCTGACCACATATGCAAAGCGTAGCTCTTTTAAAATGACACAATTACACACACACACTCCTGTCTAATGTGCAATTCAGCTGACAGAGCCAATGTGAGATGAATGCTGCTGTTTTCCCTGCAATCACGTGCTGAATTTTTCAAACACTAGCTGTTTCTGGTGTGACTACCTTGCACCTGTGTGTTGTTTACAGTCATTAGCATCTGTGTTCTGTGTTTCCTACTTTAGTCAAAAAATGTCATTGCAGTTTTAACTGTTGTGTAATATTCCTCTGTTAGTGTGTGTGGACCTGTATGTGATTACTGCACCTGTAATTTGAACTCTTATGTTGACAATGAGGTGCTCAACCACACATTTCATTTGGTGCTATAATACCCACAAGCCTCAAGACAAACGAGTTCAGGTTGCAAACACACACAAAAGCGTGTGCACACACACCTGAACACAAACCCCTCAGCACAAAAACACCACATGAATGCTCAGCTTGATTTTATGTACAAATCTAACTGTACATGGCTTGATTTCCTCTGTTCATCAGTTTCAAGGCAATAATTGCACAAAATTAGTTTTTTTTATTTTATTTTTGATGCCACCTAGTTTTCCTTACAGTTGTATAATAAACAGTACACTCTTAAAAATAAAGCTGTTTTAAAAGGTTCTTCAGCAATGCCATAGAAGAACCATTTTTGGTTCCACAAAGAAGCATCTCTTTCTTAACTTTTTAAAAACCATCTTTCACCACAAAGAACCTTTTGTGAAACTGAAAGGTTCTTCAGATGTTAAAGGTTTTTTTATGGAACCATTTGAACAAAAAATATTCTTTCAAGGCATCGTGAAGCACCTTTATTTTTAAGCGTGTAGGTTTCCAAAATTATTTAGTACCTGTTCTCAATGATCCATTACTACCCGTGATGTCATCAGGGAGGGACTTACATACCAGATACACGCTGCTCATGTTACGTTTCTGTTTGAGTCCTTTACTGCATGCGTCAGTTTATCTGATAGCATGTTGTCTGCTACTAATAGTAACAGAGGAAATGAAACAGTCTGACATTAAGTCTCCGTCCACTTCCTACTACATATCCCAGGATTCTTGTATTACTTAATATCCTCAAGACTCTCATAATCTCACTTTCCCTCTGTCTCATCAAGTGTCTAGCATTTAAAGAGTTACATGTTCTGCAGGTGCAGGTGTGTAATGAACAGAACAGGCGTGGAGATGTGTCTGAGTGTGTGACATCATCAGAGAGTGAGGGTGAGTCGAGAGAGAGAGATTAAATGAGAAGAAAAGGTTATTGTCTGAACAATGACCTCATTGCACCCCTCACTTCTGTGCTAGACAGAAGGATTATGGGTAGACCTGGGGCAGCGGGAAGAGGAATGAAGGTTATGAGATCATAACAGCAAAAAACACACCGTCTAGAAACACATACACAGGAGGAGGGATGCTTTTCATTAGTGGATGGTGTTCATTTTGTGAATGCAAAGTGTGCAGCGTCCTTGGAGACAGATGGCAAAACATGCATGCAAACACATATGTCTAATGCTCTGCTTTTCACAGCCAGTGGAAATTATGGTTATCCTCATTTGCATGGACTCACCTCATAAAGTAATGCGTTTGCATACAGAACGGGTGAAAACTGTTATTCCTTTGCCATGATGAAGCAGCTGTAAGTCACAGTCACCAGTTGTGACATTATTAAAAATCATGCAAGCCTGAATCTTTCTAATGTAAATGAGTGCCTTAATGAGAAGCTGTCTGGCTCTACAGCATGATGATCTCGGGTAGCGTTACATGCTGTTCAACGCACCATAGGCAGTGACTGTAAGTGCCTAAAATTATGTTGACAGCAAACCTAACAGACATGGAAGGAAATCGTTGTAATAAAAGATGCTCAGTATTTCAGTGAATGCACTCAATTAATAATAATCTTTCACCCTTTAAATCGCTTGCCACTAAGGCAATTAAATAATCCAATTAAAATATTTCACCAAGTGTTTTTGTATGTGTGAGAGAGAGAGTAAGAGAGAGAGAAATCTACCTTGTCTATTTCTACACCGTATACGCAGTAAAAAAAAATAAGTAAGTAAAAAAATTATATATATATATATATAAAAATATTTGCAGTTATGTCACAATTTGGTCAGTTACCCGGATGCACGGCCATATTGGTGATACTCAGATGTAAACAACAGCATGGATTGCACAGTTAATGTATTGAATACATTGTTCTGCTAATTTATGCCGTCTAAACCATGGAAAAAACGTGGAAGCTGCTAAATTATATAGAGAAGGACTTATTAAGCAGGAAAGGGCACAATATTTTGATAAACTAATTAGTTAACTAGTTAACAGGTGGTAAACATATGCAAACAGTAGTAATTAAGATATTAACCTAATATTTCACCTACCTGACCGGAAATGATAAGAACAAACACAAATGTTGTTAAGACTTTTGCACTGGAAATCCTGGTTCAGTTTGGCCAACCACAAACACCTTTTGTTCCTCAGACAGTTTTTTGCACTCTTCTCCTTAATTTGTTTTAACTTTTGTCAGTCTATAGTACTTCAAATGTTTTTCCTGGTCTGACCAATTAGTACAGCCCAGAACATGAAAATAATTTTTCTTTTTTTTTTTTCTTTTTTTTTTTTTTTTTTAGCAGCAATAGTCAGCAAAATATACAAGATTCATTCAGTTCAGTGGCATTGTTTACATTCAGTTGCCGCCAATATGGCCGATTGATGACATGTCGTAAAAACACAATACCCTGATAGCACACATACATCACGGAGACATCAGACGGAGATGTCTGCATGTGATCTTTAACGCACATCTTGCAGACGTACGTGTGTTATCTGGGAAGTTTCCTTACAAGTAAAAAAAAAAAAAAAAAAAAAAAAGTGTTGTATTTGTTGTGTAAAAAACCTGTACATTTAATTAAAGAATAACAGTAATACAATTTACTGTGAAATATTTTTATTTTATTATTATTATTTTTTTACATTATAGTTATCTTTAATATGTAAACTTTAATTGAAAAATATAAAAATGCTGTTTGATAAATAAATTAAAGAAAAAGTCATCTTATAATTGCCATTGGAGTCATTTGTTGCTTTTTATGTTATCTGCTTTATAGCTTTAAGGTGCTGTCATTCATTCTTTGATATTTTCTCGTCTTTTATTATTTTGCTAAGGGTCTATTGATTTGGCAAGACTGACGCACACACACACACATATATAAATGGAGAGACAGAGAATATGCGGTTAACAAGCTCCCCACCTGACTCTCTCTCGGTCACGAGCATTGCGCGCGGCCGTATGGGGACTCCAGTCTACGAGAATCTGCTTCTTGAATGTTCAGTTACGCGCGAGGTGTGTCCTGTGTGCCCATATGAAACTCACCACTGCGTCCATCAGGTGCATTAAGAAAGGGACCGGCAGAAACGCGCTACCAATACTAAAAAAGCAACGCAATGAAGGGATACAGCAGCAAGAGCAGCTGTAGGGACAATGACGGTTACTAATCTATCTCTTTAAAAGAGAAGACAGAGAAAAAAAGGCGAGGGACAGAAGAACTTGGACTGCGGGAGAGAATAACATCGCATGGGGCCATGAGCGGTGCAGACCCTGCAGCGAACAAACTGTTGAGTTTCAACCAACGGTAAAGCATTCAGTTATTGCATATTTTTACGTTTTTATAAATGTAGATATTAACATTGCGATATTATAATCAGTTTGTTTGTGGAGGTTATTCTGACACAGTCATATTGCAGCAGTATCAAGGGTTATGGACTCTTGCATCTCATTTGAACGTGCAACAAGCTGCACCCTCCCCGGAGTGATCAATCAACATTGGCTGCGGATATTGGAAACAAGCGCTTCCAATATATCATTCATCTTTCTTTTTACAAACTGACATTCCAAGCTTGTATATTAATTCTTCTAAATGTTTCCGTGTGGGTGTGTTTTAAATGTTGCGGTCTTGTCATTCTAAAAGGACACTTAACCCAAAATGTCATAATTTACTCACCCTTATATTATTACAAAATTACTGTCTTTGTTTTTGTCAGTAGATGTAAAGCGGAATTACAGTGTCAATCACCATTCACTTTCATTTTATAAAATTATGCACTAAAAGTCAGTGGTGGCTGAGCTTGATAGTTTTGTGCTCTTAAGTCTAAAATAACACGCGAGTGTTTAAATGACAGAATATTCATTTTTGCCTAAACGGCCTCTTTAAGAAGCTGCTCTCTTATTTCCCTCCAGCACCGCAGTAATATTTGTACAGAGTCCACAAGTCCTTGCATCCTAAGTAAATTAATTTAGGTTGGGAAGAGAAAACCTTCGCTGCTTTGTGTTACGTATCGCCCATAGGATGCAATCCTGCTCAGACAAAATGTTTTAGACTTTCCCACTGTGTAGTAGTGGGATATACTAGTACGGAAAATCAGTAAATTATTTATGCGAATGCCTCTCGGTAGAGTGGACATCCATGCGCCACTGTACAGCGACTGGCGTCACAATAAACAATGTTTTCTCAAATTAAATTATGAAATAAAGGTGGGTTTGGTGTTCATTTTAATGGGGTTTGTGGTGTGTTTGTCACAGTAAAGTACATCCACAATCATATAAGAAGCTTTCCTCAACACCGCAGCGAATCTGCGGTAATTTGAGGTGCGAGTGATGTCACTCAGCAATTATTTACATGACAACATAATGTTGTCAACCAATGGGTACGGGACTAAAATCCACCTGTTGATGTGTTTTAACAGAGTATTACACATTTATTTTTTTTTTTACTACAGTAGTAGTATTTTTTTTTGGGGAAACACACCGACACATACCACTTGGCACAGTATGACAGATCATGTGTCATCACATAAGCCATTTTGAACTCTCGACCTGTGGTAAAACTAGGCTATATACCATACACATCCATGCAGTTTATATAAATACAGACTCATATTCCGGCTAGCCTGCTGTTGAATTATTGCAACAAACTCTAGAACAAAAATGCTATAAGTTGTTTATTCGCAGTTATCTACTGTTAGACTGTTCTATCATTTTTCAATGGTTTTCAAAGTCCTTCGTTCTCTCCCCTACTGTCTCGTGTGTTTGTCTTTGTTATCCATTTTTATCACACATATTCTCAAAGGCAAGTTCTCTGACTTTCCGCTGCAGTGTTAGCTTAATTATATTAATCTGTTTTAACAGTGCTGTTTTTTTCTCTACAGCAGAGTTGGTGCATAATGAGAAAGTTGGAGCTCAGAGGGCAGTTTTGTTCTTAATGATTGCGGTGTCAGACGTTCGTTGTCAGACTGCCTGCAACCGCTTCACTTGTAACCTTTTCTTTGGTCATGTGGCAAGGCATCAGAGATGCGTGGTCTGCGAATGTCTAAGACATTGAGCTCTGCATCATTGGAAATATGATATCATGCCAGATCATTATCACAAAATTATTATCGCAGATGCATAACAGGAGTGATTACTGTGAACAAACTTGACCGTATTTGGTTTCGCAGTACTACCAGAGGGTAATGGCTATGCTAATCATGTAATGCTGTTGCTGTCATTATTATCATAATTGCAAACACAGTCATCTGCCAGTGCATTACTACTATCATCATCATTATAGGATTTCTTTTCAAAAAATTAATTAATTTTTGTGAAATTATTCATTGTCAATGCAACCATTCTAAAGGTTTGTTTGAAGATACGAGTGAAACAATAAGCCGTTCTGCAGCTAAAGATGTCTTGTGTCCTCAGCTGTTAATTGTTTTCTCCTCCAGGGTAGTGTTTTTGAATGTGGAGCAGGTTTCTTTCAACCCCGTGCCACAGTAAATCATCTAATGATGAGCCACTCCTTTCTTTCCTTGTCTTGTTTGCTAGAATCACTTGCGCATTTTGTCTTTAAATGCTCTCAGTTAAATAAGATTCATGATACAAGTTCAAGTAACTGACTGTAATTCACCAGGTCATTTTGACAGGAATATGAGGCCATTTCAGAAGTCGACCTTTTATCTCATTTCATTTTTTTTTTTCTCAATCTTTTAATTAACCATCTTCCTTCCCCCATCTGAGAGCATTGCATGGTGCAAAGCAGAAGTGCATAGGAAATGAGGCATCTATGTTTAAGCTTCTAAAGCTACATAAATAAACCAAAAACGCATGCACATTCTTGTGATCAGAAACATGTTGCGTATAACCATTCCCACACGGGATCTGCAAATGCGGAACTTAGTATCTAATGAATTATTTAATTCATTAAACATTTTGGTTTATTTCACAAAACTTTCAGCTTTAATTAGGAGTGCCATTAAACATTTTACCGTATTTAAATCCCTAAAAAAAGGAAGTCTGCAGATTCCGCCCGCTTATAACTTAGCCCGATCTATACATGCATGACATGCGCAGTATCTCTTCTGTTGTCAGTAGACATTCTTAGCTGCATTCTGCACTAATGGAAACATAATGATAGCCCTCACACAGAGGAAATGTGTTTGCTCACATGCACAATTTACATTGCACTTGAAGCGAAATGGCTATAATAAATGTAAGCGTTCATGTGGCTCAGCATATAAATTGTTTAAACCTCAGTCAGAAGAGATGTTGTCTTCAATAAAGCAAACATTATGAAAAAGGAGTTCCGCATCACAAGTAGTAGACTAAAACAGCAGCATTATTAGAAGTGATGTTTGCATTTTTATTAATGTTGAAATACTTTCTCACATCCCAGTTTAATATACAGAGACAACTATAAGTAAGCATTTCGTGGGTTGATGGGCTCCTAAAAAAGTAAAAACTGTAGGTTGGCGGCATCAAAATGCTTTTTTTGGTTTGAGCATCTCCTCCTGACATAGCAACACTGGCTCAACCAATGGTATCAGTTTGAGGGCAGAGCTATGTGTTTGTCCAGCCCATGGCAGATAGAAACAGGGCTCAAATGGGAAGGACCAGGCCAGTAGATCAGAGTTGTATTTTCCCTACTAACATTGTTTGCCCCACCACAAGAAAGTTTTATTATTTCATATTGCATGCAAGACACTGGACCACAAAAGCAGTCATAAGGGTCAATTTTTTGAAACTGAAATTTATACATCATCTAAATCTGAATAAATAAGCTTTCCATTGACCTATGGTTTGTTAGGATAGGACGATATTTGGCCGAGATACAACTATTTGAAAATCTGGAATCTGAGAGTGCAAAAAAAATCTAAATATTGAGAAAATCACCTTTAAAGTTGTCCAAATTAAGTTCTTTACAATGCATATTACCAATCAAAAATTAAGTTTTGATAAATTTACGGTAGGAAATTTACAAAATATCTTCATGGAACATGATCTTTACTTAATATCCTAATGATTTTTGGCATAAAAGAAAAATCTATAATTTTTGATACAATGTATTGCTGGCTATTGCTACAAATATACCTGCGCTACTTAAGACTGGTTTTGTGGTCCAGGGTTATATATTTTATATCCCTTACAATAAAAAATATTTTACGTAATCGATTATACTAGTATATGCTACAAATAAATCACATTTCTTATTTGAAATAATAGCTGGACATTATACAACTTTGAAGTCACTGAATGAAAGCAGTTCTCACACTTTAGTGTGAGAAAACAATGGCATATACACATTTTTTGTTGCTCTTAAAAAGACTCCTGCACTGACTTGATAAGGAAAGTGATAGTCTAGTGGGCCATCCTTACTTGCTGCAACATAGGCTTATTGGAAATACATGCCTCTATATACATTTCTGCAAAACTGAAAAACGCACCTATATGTACGAATCACTGCAGTTTCCAGTTAAAATGAACAGTAAAACTGACAACTTTTATTCCTTTTCATACAAAGTATGATTTACACAGAGTTTTAATAAATAAAGCCTCATTTTCACACAATTACCTGCAGAATATTATAAAAGGAAAGGAAAGTCCCTTGCTCAAGGGACTCACCTCAGTTGTGGTATTGAGGGTGGAGAGAGCGTTGGTTATTTGTTGGTTACTCCCCCCCCTTCAATCCCTGCCAGACCTGGGACGCGAACCCACAGCCTTTCAGTTACAAGCCCAACTCCCTAACCATTAGGCCACGGCTGCCCCATATTATGTTATGGCTTCAAAATTTAAACATCCTGTATGATTTGAAAACTGATACTCACTAAGCGTTTTTTAATTCAGAAGGTTTGCTCAGTAGCTCACACTATACGGCGTTGCACTTGAGTGATGAAGAGCTATGGTACAAACCCTGTGAAACTACTGTTCAACAAAACAACTCAAATCAGGAGAAGACAGTTAAAATAGCATGGCTGCATCAACAAATGTGTTTTTATATCACTCTCGCATTTGTTTTACAATTTTGGATAGGTTTAGGGTTGGGGTTGGGGTTGGTGTAGGGCATATATACACAACACGATAGAGCATTAACCTTTAGCGACGCTACCTGGATATTTGAATTCTGAACAGCTGCAATACGTACCTCATGCAGCGTAATAAAAACGCAGCAATATGAGCCTGTACCAACGTAATAAAAACGTGCAACGTGTGTTTTAACAACACTCTCTGAACACTTTGAAACTGCCGCCAAACGTGCAGTAAGGTATGTATTTACAGTGTTGCAGAAATGTATGAAGTTACAGTTATATAGTTGTTGAGCTCTGGTCGGAAATTTGGAAAACCTGTGTAAAAAGGCATTATCTAATCTCTTTTATTTGGGCGATGCTAGTGGCACAGAAATGACACCTTTAGTGCCATTACGGTCTTCCTGTGAAGTGGTTTTAATGGGAGAGATCCTCTTTGAGGTTTTGGGAAGATGTGTGATGTCTAGTTGTCAGCTGAGTCACTGAGCATGTGGTTCTCGCTCTAATAATCTGAAACTACTTCACTCAAAACGTGTCAGGATGCGACATCACAGGAATGTGAGGTGTAGTGGGCGGAGCTTCTATGTTTTGGAATGCAGGTTTCTGGTATTAAAGCTAAAATGCCGTTTCTTCATGCTCTGTGGGTTCACATGTGGAAATGAGTGACAGCAAAGCACTTCTCAATGGGAAATCATATTAAAATATGATTGCAAAACTTATTGTGTGCCATTAAATTAATCTAAACGGTTATGTGCTCTGTTTTGCAGCTCAGCATCAGAGGATCTTGGGTGCAGGAGAGGAGAGTTCAGCCGGAAACACTATGGATCAGTTGAACTGGTGAGGGCTCTTTTTTTTTTTTAGGTTTTTTGTACAATTATATATTTACATATTCTTTTTTTTTTTTCTTTCTAATCTATTTTTCTCCGCCTGTGCACTGTTGTGACAAGAGTAGCTACGTGTTTCTGTTTCATTGATTGCTTCTGTTCGCAGTTCTGTTTTATCAGATGAGATTTGAACATCTTTGTAATTAAATTTCTCACTTAAACATCATCTCACACTGGCAGGATCTTTACAGTAGGTTAAATAGGCACAAAATTAGAATTATTTATATGATTGAGAGTGTTTTGCCTGGTCAAACACATGTGTCATGTTGTATTGAGCGAGTGTGGGTGTGTTTCTTCTAGTGGTGTCTGTCTCTCCTAGATAGTTGTTGCACAGAGGAAGTGGCTTAGTACCACACTAGATGTTACTTCCTATGTGAAACGCACAGGAGGTTTGTGGGTTGAAGGAAATGGGTGACCTTTTGTCAGATAGAACCATGTCACAAAACCACAGGCATTATCATGCATGACAGATGGAGAATATAAATGTGTGTATGTGACGTGACTGCATGTGTCTGTGTGAGAAAATGAGCAAGGAGGGCATTTGTTACTGCATATGTGCAACTGTCCTTAGGCATCTAAAGCTACCGTGGCATCCAAAAGTCTGAGGCCAGTAATGAAAATTATTATTATTTTTTTACTTCAAATTAGATTATAAGCACAATTGCTTTGAAGGTTTTGTAAAATGTACATTGCATAGAAGATCAAAAATCAATCTAATCTTGTAATTGCCTTTTGCATAAGAGTACCTAGAGTACATGGCGCTCTGGGATGCTTGACTCTGATTGGTCAACCATGGCACTCAGCAGTCTAATATTTATGAATAACGGCCGTTGTCCAGGGCAACGCGGTATACTGACTTCTTTGTGATTGTGTTCTGTTTCTCTGTGGTTTCTATAAGGGATCTCAAATCAAAATTTCAAATCAATTTCATGTTCATGTATATACTTATTCTTTAAGCAGCCATATATAGAATAATTTACACAGGCATTCATAGTCATTACCACAGAAATAAACATGGAAAGGCCAACCCTGGACTCTCCACAGTCTCTTTCTTCTCACATAATAAAATAATTTCAGCACAAATCAATATTTCATGTCCATTTATTTAGTAAGCAGCCGTGTAATATGTTTCACGTCAGTGTCCTTTTCTCTCTGTTGGGGTTTATTTTGCAGTAATGATCATCTGATTGCTTACCCCTCTCTTATATCCGTTGTAAATTTAAAACAAGAAACATCTAGTTCAATTTAAAAATGTGGCATGCAAGCCACATTTACTTTTGTTAGGTTGTCTCTTTATTTTTCCATATGATTTTGTTTTTAAGCTGTTTCTAATAGTTTGTTTTGCTTTGCTACATTGCTCTTTTTAAATCAGGCTGTACTGTTTCTCTCTTTTTTCTCTGAAGATTGCTGTGCTTAATTACATTCATTATTTCAGAATGTGTCTCTTATTATGGATTTCTGCCTGACAGTGTTTTTCTGTTATATCAATTATTATATTATACTACTAATTGATTCTGTTGTGGTTTTCATGCTAGTGTTTGCATAATTTTACATTTACACTTTCATGTGTATGTTTTGCATTTAATAGTGTAATCATCATGAGAGGAAAATAACGGTATTGACCACCTTCATTACATTATTATACAATTACATTGTGAAAACATACACAACGTAGACTCCGAATAACAGTGCATGGTTATAAGGTCATATTTTTCACATACTTTTTCATAGGCTGCAACCTGACAACCAAATGAATAAGAAATTTGCACACTCTTGATGTTTTAGATGTAATTTTTACATGCATGGCTGACTAGATGCATGTTTCAGTCGGTTTATATAAGTGCATTAGCTCCAGGGATCCTCTTATAGGTGATTTTATGACCTCTAAGTGCAAAGTGTGTGTCTAAGTGCTGAAGAATGTAATGCGTGTGTGTCTACGTGAGGTTTTTGAGTTAAAAGCTTCCCAAGTGTTCCATCCTCTCATTACTGCATAATGTAAACATGACTGTTGTTTAGACGCTATTATATGCTGACCACTTTCTAGAAGTGGCTAGACATGTTTTAGATACTGATTCCATAACCTATAATCATAGAAAACTCAACCAAGACATTAGACCTGATCACAGATCAACAGCCAACACAGTATCTGTGTTGGAAAGTAGAATGTGCTGCACTTGATGATGTATGATAATGTATGTAAAGTATTGTTGTGTGTAGTATAAATACACAACAGTCTAGATCAATCTAAATCTAGATTAAATCTAAATCTAGATCAAATACATTAGCCATGTTGAAATCAGACATACTACTGATGTGACGTGTAATAATGCTGTTTGTTTACTTTAGTAGGCATACTGTATTTGAATGCAGGGACTTTAATGTCAAAGGTTGACTAATGAGATACCAAAAAGAAATAATTCCAACCAAGGCTGTAACAACATCCTAAAGGGGATAATTCACCCAAAAATGAAAATTCTGTCATGAATTACTCACCCTCATGTTGTTCCAAACCCATAAGACCTTCAGAACATGAATTGATGGTGAAATCCAAGAGCTTTCTGACCCTGCTTAGACAGCAACGCAACTACCACATTCAAGGCCCAGAAAGGTAGTAAAGACATATCATTAAAATAGTCCATGTGACATCATGACATCAACATGTCCTTACTACCTTCCTGGGCCTTGAATGTGATGGTACAAATGCTGTCTATGGAGGCTCAGAAAGCTCTTGGATTTAATTAAAAATATCTTAATTTGTGTTATAAAGATGAATGAAGGTCTTACAGATTTGGAACAATATGAGGTTGAGTAATTAAAGGAGAAGTCCACTTCCAGAACAACAATTTACAAATAATTTACTCACCCCCTTGTCATCCAAGATGTTCATGTCTTTCTGTCTTCAGTCGTAAAGAAACTATGGTTTTTGAGGAAAACATTTCAGGTTTTTTCTTCATATAATGGACTTCAGTTGGTGCCCAGATTTTGAACTTCCAAAATGTAGTTTAAATGCAGCTTCGAAGGGCTCTAAATGATCCGATTTTTTTTTTTGAAAAATAAAAATTTGTATACTTTTGTGTAGCACAGGCTCTGGGATGCGTGTCCACGACACTACGAATCAGTTCATCGTCTGTGTACTCCGGCTCAAAAAGGTAGAGTATGGCGAAAAACTCCATCTTTTTTTCTCCTACAACTTCAGAATCATCCAACATCGTTGTACCTTTTTGTTTGTAAACAGCGTTTGACTTACTTGCACTTCCTTAGTCTTTGCCAATCTGTAGTTCTGCCTACGTTTCGCCTATGTTCCGCGTGACCTTTCGCCGTGATTCAATAGTACGTACAGTCATGGACGCGCATCAAAGAGCTAGTGCTACACAAGTATACAATTTCTTATTTTCTGGAAAAAAAAAAAGAAAAAAAAAAAAAAAGACAGATCGTTTCGCCAGATAAGAACCTTCTTCCTCGGCTGGGATCGTTTAGGGCCCTTTGAAGCTGCATTTAAACTACATTTTGGAAGTTCAAAATCGAAGTACCAATGAAGTCCATTATATGGAGAAAAATCCTGAAATGCTTTCCTTAAAAACCATCTTCATGACTGAAGGACAGAAAGACATGAACATATTGGATGACAAGGGGGTGTGTAAATTATTTGTAAATTGTTGTTCTGGAAGTGGGCTTCTCTTTTAATGACAGAATTTTCATTTTTTTGGGTGAACTATCCCTTTAAACATTGGAGAAATAGGACAGATTTTTTTCTTGGCTTCTGTGAAAAGGAAAGCCAGACTTCTTTGATGTGATTGGCCATTTCAATCAATTTGACATTTACAAGCACTTTCAGACCACCTAAAAATTGTCTCCCCTAAAGTCTATAGTGGTTACAGCCCTGATTTCAGCAAGAAGCTATTTTTCTGTTCACATCGAAAGTGAAAATGCTATGCGATGATCATGAGAGTATGTGAACTAGTTCTCCTAAATAGTTCGTTCTGTCACACTCTGAACATACTGCATAGCTGAAGAGCATGAAAAAATAATGACACATACATTATTTTCATGATTTCAGTGATGTTTTGCCAGACAGCATGCTTTTTTTTTTTAACAGTTCTTGTTAAAGAATTTGTCAATATCCAAGGTTTTTAAACTTCCACAATCAATCTCTAATCTTGTTTCATTATACGGTGTACATTGAGGAGCAAGGTTTGGTTTAGCAAAATTTAATTCTGGGTGGCGCTACCTGGTGGGACACAACTGGAATAAAACTAATATATACGGCTATAAAATGTTGTCTCACTAATCACTTATCTCTATCAAGGCTGGTTAGGATAAAACTGGGATTAACATACTGTAGAAGAGGTATCTTTTATCACTTGGTACATTGAGCCTGTTCTGGAATCAGTATATAAAGGAGCATGAGATGGAGTGTTTCAAAGAGAGCAGATGAAAATGCTTTGTCATCATCAGAGCAGCATCACTGAAGTCTATGACAGGACTCAGCTGTACTTCCTCAGCTGCAGTATGCGAAAGCCGATAACATCAAAGATTGAGAGAACACAGCTGACCCACTGTGCCCACCGACATGCAAGCTAAAGACGTGTTGGAGAACATTTAGAATCCCAACAGAAATCTTGAGGAACAGAAATTAGATATGGAGTGACAGAACAATGCTTCATTGTCCCCGTTTCATTTCATCACCTTTTCTCCAACCAGACACATTTTTGTATGTGCTCTTCAGTGCCTCATTTAAATCCTCAGTCTTAGTCTCTCACCATTATACTTTTGTATAATGGATTAAAGGAAAAGTTTACATGAGGATTTTCCCTTTCTTTGCCTCTGGTTGATTGTTAGTCATTCTTACAGCTCTTTAAATGGACATTTATAAATACTTTCATATTTTTTCTTTTTTAATGGCACCTGATGGAGCAATAGAAAGAAGTAAATTAATTATAAGTCTATTATTATCGAGAAATTGGCGCTGTGGTCATTAAGTAGTCACAATTGCTTGGTTTGTCTAAAGCCTATTAAATTTGCTCCAGAATCATTACATATGAGTTTACAGTGGCTTGAAATCCATTCTGATGTGAAAGGATACCTTCATTTGCTATGTCACTGAATGGCTGACTGACACCTAGGCAATGGCCAAACACATTCGGAGTAAAATATCCAGTGAATGAACATAAATGTGGTTGTTGTAATGAGTGCCGCACATTTTAACATAACACCAACACTAAACCCTAACCAACAGCGTTAACAAAAGCACAAGTGTGAGATAAAAACACATTTACTGTAAGCTTACTTCCTCAAGTCTTCGAGCTCTTTAATCGTGACTTGTGCTTCACAACACTTGTGGCTGCTCCACATAGCAAATGCAGTGCTGTACCAGGTGAGCTACTGAGCAAGTTTACCATGCAGTAAACTAAAGCAATTTGAGGTCATAACTTAATATTGTTCACTTCCATAACAAATATATAGTGATCATAGTGATCCGATTCGTCACCCTCACTGTCCCTGCCGCCGCTTCCTAATTTTTGCCGCCGCTGCTTCAGTCGCAGGCTGACCAGGGCTCTAGACTCATTCTTTCCACTGACTACCTTTCTCATTTGGCTGCAGGAGCACAAAAATTGGTCAGGTTTTTTTTTTTGGCTACAACTTTAATCAATGCATGCTGATTAACTTTTATCATAGTTTATAGTTATATGGTAACGAAAGTGGTAAACCCTCAGCATGTACGTTTTTTTCCCCATCAGTAGTATTATTTTTGGTTTGAATTTTGTGAACTGGAGTTCCTCTTTTGCTATAAGTCTGGCTTCAGACGAATTCGCAAATTTGCGACCGTACATTTATACACCTTTCACTTTTTAAGACTAAAACAAAAGATGGATTCATTGGTAGCCTATTCTTTATTAAAAGCATAACTACAATAAAACATAACGAATAAGATGAAGCATGGCATACACCACATGTTGTATTAGCCTATACCGACTAATAAATTACATAACGTTTAGCAAACACTGAGGAATCAAATAAAATTAAAGGAAAGCCTCCATAACATAACGTGAGGTAAATGATAGCTTTTCAAAATGAAAACAAAAAGAAAAGTGAAACACTGTCGGTGACAGTGCTTGCATGTTTATTCGTCGCTTCCTCAATATTCGCGTCATTTTTGCCGCGAGCTGCACGCACCTTCGCGCTCGTGCTGACGCCTCTAGTGGTATAAACCAGGCTCTATATCAGAAGCAATCACACTGAATGCGCCTCTCTTTACATGATCAGTGAATTCTGACTCCTGCTGCAACGCGCGCTTTATAGAGGAGTTCAGACCATGCACTCGCACAAATGTGACCACATTAAATTTTAGCTAAATAAAACATATTTTGCATAAGGCATGAAGTTTTGGTGGGTGATTGGCATACTAGACAATTAACTGTTTGATCATGCATTGCTAGTGTTGATCAGGCAGGCCTTTGTTAATTGTTGTTTATCCATGATTTCAAATCATGATTTTCATAATTTTTTAGCCCAAATTATCCAGTGTAATTACCTGAGCATTAGTTAAAGCCCAAGTTACGCAAAATAACTGAGCTGAAATAATTTGCTGACAGCTTGGTCCCCCCCCAGTTTAAAAATCCCATCTGCGCCCCTGGTTCAAACTCACGGGCACCATTGAAGTCCACTATATGGAGAACATTCCTGAAATTTTTTCCTCAAAAAACTATTTCTTTTCAACTGAAGAAAGAAAAACATTAACATCTTGGATGACAAGGGGATGAGTACATTATCTGTAAATTTTTGTTCTGGAAGTGAATTTCTCCCTTAATAAGTAAACTGGCTCTAATGTGCTTCCTCTGCATAGGTTTAGGTACTTTGTATAGGTACTTTGAGTTTTGCAAAAATTTAGAGGCACATTATTCCAATGAGCAACAGCTTTATGTTTCAGACACAGCCATCATGTTTTGTGTACAAAAATGCATTCATGCTTTAGTTTTTTTAACAAACACCTTTGGTTGTTGCTTTTGCTCTGCATAAGCAAATAAATAAATAAATAAATAAATAAAACAATTAATATAGGTGGAGTTGGGTCTCCACATTTACCTGCAGGTCCTGTGCTGTTTAGTAGTGTATAAATGTAGGTATTATTTCTGATACTATTTTTCTTATAAATCTCTAAAGTTCTTGAAGATGACTCCTGATTTTGAGAGGGTACTGTTTGAATTAACTTACACTGACACCGATATAATGACACAGTTGACTGGAGAATTAAACGTGAGTTGTGTCGTGAGGGCCTCCCTCTGGCTATATTAAAATTTCTAATAATGCTGCGTGATGACACATACACATCTCCCAGTATGCCTCTGCCTCTGACTTATTGCTCTCGTTATAATTATTTGATTTGAACCAAGTTTAAACGCCTTCAAACCCCACACACATATGCTGAGCAGAGGGAGGGTTGGCTGCAGAGTGACTGCGGCGTGTAAAATTAGCATGTTGGGCTCAGTGGAACATGTTGCCTGCAGCTCTATCATATGAAGCATCAAGAGTGACTCATGCTCACTGCGTCCAATGCTGTGGGTGGGTCACTTTCACAAGACTGTTCAAAAGATGGGACAAGGGATGATGGGACACAATTAAGCAATGTTGAAGACATTTATTTGCTTACTTACAGATTGTCTGAAAGTTATCTGTGAGTTCAGAACACTTGTGAAAGACTTCTAGTGAGAAATGCCTTGCGTGGGAAAGAAAAGCGCACTTATATAAATCAAGTCAGCATGATTTGTTCATTTTCAGTATGTGTGGGTGTGTGTTTGAGGGAAATCCTTTGTTTTGTTAAATATAACTAAACTAAAAGCTGTTGTATCATTTCTCCTCCATCCTCTCTCCTTTTTTCATCTCATTCTGCAGGTAAATGTTCATTTAGATTTTGTGGACAAGTTCATGTGTATGTATTATGCAGACAACGTTGGCTACTTTGAAACTAACTTGTCAAGCCACAAGCTAATTATACTATACAGTAAATATCTAACAATATAATTTACTGTATATCATAGACACTTAAACATGCTGGGTTAAAACTCAGCGATTGGGTGGTTTTGTTTAACCCAACCTTTAGGGTAGTTTTATTTAACTCAGCTATAGACCAGTTATACTGTACGACTGTAAACATTCGGGATGTGAACGCATCATGGTTGCAGAAAACCCCAGAGAGATAGCTTTTACAGCTAGAGAATTACATGGATATGGTACAAAATAGTTACATTTAAAAAGATTATAGATTATATTGATTAGATGTCATTTTCAAAATGTTCTCCACATATTACAAGAGCTTGTCACCCAGCGATAAGCACTATTATTCAGCGAAATTGATGTTAGATAGTTGGATAGTCTTAGAGATTCGAAGCAGGGATGACGTTTTATAAAAGAATAAAAAACATAAATTTGATTTTATATTTCAAAATTTATTCTTGCAATTCTGAGATTATATCTCAATTCTCAAAAGTAAACAACTTGTCATTCTCTCTTTTCCCCTCGGCTCAGAATAGGAGTCCCACACGTCTGGCTTTTTTTTCCCTCAGAATTGACAAACTCACTATTTTAAGTTAAATCAAGTTGTAAAGTCTGAGTTAGGAAATATAAACTTGAGAAAAAAAAGTCAGAATTGTGAGATAAAATAAATAAATGTTATGTAAAAATGTTAATATTAATAGGTTTAAATAATATTTAATGCTGTAACTGTAGGGCTAATACAATACGTCCCCTATGAACAGCATATGTAAATATTATTGTTTATATCGAATTTATGCTTCAAAAGTAGAGTAATCATAGCAGATTTCATCTATAGTATGTACGCATAAATGCATGTGTTTAAATTCAAATTGCTTCTTTGACGACAGTATTCTTTAAAAATGATTTGCATTCCGGTTTTGACATCAAAAGGCACAAAATTTTTTTTTTTTTCCTCTTTTTCCATGGATTTGACCCGTTTACCTCCACTTGTTACCAGTGTTATCTGCAACCACTATCCATGCGCAGATGCAAGTGACGTAACTGTGACGTCTACTACAAATTGGTCTATTGTTTAAAAATTACTATATGGCTGCCTTAAAAACAAAGGTTGTAAAATTAAAAATCAGATACATCAGACACTTATAAGCAATTAAACAAAAATGTTTATTATTAAATTGTTATTTATTTTACTTATCAATAAATGTTAATTTCCAACCTATTTTTGGGTTCAGTTTATACAAGAAATATAGTCATTTTTAAGCAATAGCCGAGTTAAATAAAACTACCCAAAAGGTTGGGTTAAACCATTTAACCCAACCCCTAGGTCAAAATAACCCAGTCGCTGAGTTGTATTAAAACCCAGCGTTTTTAGAGTGTATAATATACAGCAAATCATATTGTTAGTTGTTTTTAACCCACATTTTTTTTTAGAGTGCATTTAATAATTTAATCATGAATGAATGAACAAACTTAATTAGAGTGACAACATCAAACCTTAACAGGTAAATTTATTCAAAATAATTAAAAAACACCCTAATTTATATAACCATGTCAAAAACTCAACTAAAAAAACGCTGGGTTAAATACCCCAGGTTGGGGTAAACAGCACTGGGTTGTTTTTAACCCAGCATTTTTTAGAGTGTACATCGGTTCATTTACGAACCTTCGCAGTTGAATTTTAGTTAGTTACTCTCTGGTATTCTGTTTGTATACTATATGTGTGTGTGTTTTATACAGTTTTAGAGAAAGAAGTAAAAGTGGAACTGCATTCATCTGCCTGTCTTTTTTTTATCTCTTACAAACACACACACAGAAAAATGCAATTGTACAAAATGTCGCTTGTTTGATGTCACTTCTACAACCTGTGCCCCTTAAACATTAAAAATAAAGGTCCACCACTCACCAAAAGGGCACATGAAGCAGCTCCTCTGGCATTTATCCACAGCTGCATGTCTGTGTTATAAAATAATACTATATAAAAGTATTCTTAACCTGGGCTCATTGCAAAAATGAGAAGTGAAATGAAACATATTAATGTTTATTATATTGCTTGTTATGCGACAGTCCAGAAATTAGTCTAGTGTGAAACTTCAGCTAGAAATTGCAGTGAGCTGGAAGTATAGGTACATTTTTGGAGTTGTTCAGGTTGTGTGCAATTAAACTGTTTAAGCAGCTAAAAAAAAGTTTAAGTAGCCCAAAACTTGCAGTGATTAATTTCCTAGCATTTCCAAAAAATGAAAAGACTCTTGTGATAATTTTATGGTAATTGCAGGCCTTTGTTTGATGGTCTCATTGTATATTAAACCTGTTCTGTGTTTCACAATTTACCCAAAGCTTCATTCCACAGTGTAGACTGATTTAGATTATGGAAATGTTTTCTTTTGTTTTTCTCTGAGATTTTCTGCTTTGCTGTCTCCATTTGTGCCTCTCTCCATATTCTTTCCTCATCTCATCTGTCTCTCTGCCTCTCTCTCGCTCTATTGCGTGAGGCATGAGAACACGTACAGAAGCGCTCTAAAAAGATCAATGTTACATCCCAGTCACAATAGCACTGATTCTGTTGCGCTCTCTCTTTCTTGCACTCCATCTCATGATTCCTCAGGTATTTGTGTATGTGTGTGTGTGTGTGTGTGTGTTGAACTTTTGCTTAAGTTTGGTAGGCTGTCCTGCTGTTATCCTGCTATCATTAACCTCATGGCATTTATCAAAACACCTTAATAACACCACAAAATGTCACTGGGCAAAAGAAAAAAAGACTATCTTATGAGACATGTACTGTTATTGTGTGTCTGTGTGTTGAAAGTAGATTCGTTGGGATGCGCAAGTCCATTAGAGGGGATGTTGTGTATCATAGGCATGTGTCATGGGCAAATGTCAAGTTGTCTCAAGGGTTTTGATCCCCCTGCATCAGTTTTCAAAACAGTAAGAAATTTATCCACGAAACCTTTTAATAATTTACCCACCCTTCCACTGTTTTGCACTCAGTGTACATTTAATGTAAATTAATACAGGCTTTAAGATTCCTCTGAGCTCAAATACTGCAGAAATTTTGATAAACATTTGCATTCACCCTGCCATGTATCTGTATAGAAAACAACCCCCAAACCATAATACTTCCTCCACCACCTTTCACTGATGTCTTTACGAACTCAGGGTTCAGTCTTTCCGTAGTTTGATACCAAACAAAATGTTTCCCATCGGACAAAATAAATTAAAGTTGCTCCTTACCCTGTTCAGCACTGAACTGGCAAGCAATTCCAGCTGCAGTGCTGAACCCATTCCCGCATTATTCTGTCTTTTCACGCATTTGTCTTACGTGGACAACCAGCTTTTTGGGACTTGAATGAATGAGTGTCATTGTAAATCTGCGATATTTAAGAAATCACAGATTTGGAATGACCAACTTCTTTTTCAATGGCTAAAAGTGTCATCCCTTCGGCCTTTATTTGGACAACCTCTTGTCGGAGAGTTCTTTTTCAAATAGGACTAAGCAGTGACCTAGAAATGTAATAAATTGTCTTCATAGTATATTTAAAATTATTACTTTTTACACTGTGAAGTGTTACACATATATTAATAATTATGTAGTGTCAATGTATACCACAATACCTACACCACCATCCAATTCTAACATCTAGCATTCTAGCATCATGGTCAAATATTTGAAAAAAAGTGGATTGTTTGTTTTCTTCACTAACTTAGCATACACTTATTTAAAGAATGACTTTTTTCACACTTTGGTCTCGCTTTCTCTCAACTAGGACACCAAATGAGTGCTTATTAAGCGATTAGTGTGAACGCAAGAGTCTGTCTAGAATGTTCTGCCTGGACTTTTGGCATTCTGAGGCCAAGGCAGACCATCTGCCACACACACACACACGCACTCAAATACATACAACGACAATCTCACACCCTTACAGCTAGTCTCTCTCTAGCTGCAGTGCAGCTGCAGTCTGTTTTTAGCAGTTTGGTCTGCCAGATACAGAGAAGAGGGAAGAGAAAGAGAGGGAGGCAGACCAACAGGTGGAGAAGAAAGGTGGGAGAAATGTGAGGAGGAAAACAAGGTGACTGAAGAAAAAGGAAATGGGAGAGGTTCTGTGTTCTGTTGCCTAGCAACCAACATTGTTCCATCTGGGGGGATGTTGCAATTTTACTGCAAAGACCAGATTACATCGTGTCAGGTACAAGTGATTGTCCCACATACACACACAATATCTGTGTAAATAGACTTTCACTGACACTACTTCTCTTACAAATATGTGTTAAAACAAGCAGACGTGTGTGTGTGTGTGTGTGTGTGTGGTATGCACAGATGAAGTGATCAATGCTGCACACAGACCAGACACACAGGGATCACTTGCCTGTAATTAGTCTCTGATTGTGTGTGCAGCTGCTTCTGCATTCATATTAAAGGGTTTTCATGTAAACAAAGTCATCTGTGTATGTCTGTGTTGAGCGGATTAGCTATATGCTGCCTTTTCTCTCTTGTCTTTTTATGAGCATCTCTACAGCAGCCTCAGACTTATTAGACTGTGGCTTAACCATTTGTTTAAAAAAAAAGAACTGAAAACAGTTCAAAGTGGATAAAGAGAAAGAGAGAGCGACCAAAAGTTCACCAAAAAAAAAAAAAAAAAAAAAAAAAAAAAAAAAAAAAAAGTAATTCAAATTTTAATTTAAGTTTAGGATTTTGAAAAACTTAAAGAAACTGTGCACAATAGATGAAATGATCAGTGTCAAAATGTTTGAGATGGCTAATTTAAAAAAAGGCAGGGAAATTACATTTAATAGAAGGAAAAGTGAATTTTTCCAGCCCTTTCTCAACTCAACTGTTCCTTAAAAATTACTAGATTTAGGTTACTATACTATAAATTACTATATTTAATTAACATTTATTAATATGTTCAATAAATAATAATTAAATACATTTTGATTGCTTATTAATAAATATTCACTCTTTGATTATTGCTGATGCCTCTGGTAATTATGTGTATGATTTTTAATTTACAACCTATTCAGGGTTCATTTTAAGCCAACCATATAGAAATTTTAAAAATAGTTGAGTTAAATAAAACTTAAGGTTGGGTGTGTCCATATTTCACCCATATTCATTTATTTTTTTAGAGTGTACCAATAAACATTTCTTATTATCAGTGTAGAAAACAGCATGTTTCTTAATATTTTTGTTAAAACCTTGATTAAAAAAAAAAAGAACAGCATTTATGTGAAACAAATCTTTTTTTAACAGATGTCGAAATGTCTAAAAGTCTTTACTGTCATTTCTGATCAATGTGCTGCATCATTTCTGAATAAAAATAATAAAAAATTAAACAAAACCTTACTGACCCCAAACTTGTGAACAGTAGTAAGCATATAAAAATGATATTAAAACAAATTAATTTCCTGCAGTTTCTCACTTAAATTGTTATGCTGATAATTTAATCAGTAATAATAGCTTAGAGAAATGCATTATACTAGGCTTTTGGACCCTACTGTATGATGCAGGTGGTCTCACGTTCATGATACGTGTCTTTCTCCTCAGCTCATCTCCAGTGATGCAGACGGGGCCATACAGAGAGCTGGGAGATTCAGAGTGGAGAACGGTTCAATAGATGAGGTAAGATACTTATAAAATATTGTACAGCCTGAAACGTGTGCGCGCACTGTACATGATGGATTGTAATAGACTCAAAAGTGTTACGAAACTATTATGAAAATTGCCAGGTTAGAGGTTAAACAGCCCTACAATTGTTGAAGTTGTCGTGACCATGGAGAGATTGAACAAGGTTTTAAACTCATCCGCATGCATACTGATGGCTGCGGGTTCAAATCAGAGCAGCACTGCAGGCACGGGGGCGATACAATGTATGTAAATACATGCGTAAGAAGTGAAGGTGGACAGGAAGAGCAGCACAGATTAAAAGAAGTGGGAGGAAGGATGAAGAAAAGAGAAAGAACAGATGTATTCATCTGGTAGTGAGCAACAAATCAAAACTGCCAGCTTTTGTGTTTTGTGAGCGTGTCTGTAGGTGTTTCAATGAAACACACATGCATCAGCAAAAACAACAATCGAAGCCAAGTGATTCAATCAGTCCCCAATGTTCTTGCTCTCCTTTTCTCCCTCTTTTTTTCCTCTCTCTCTCTTTCCCTCCATCCATTTGTCCTTTTCATTTCAAGCACCAGACTGTAGCTATGACAACCTCCAATGCTTTATCCCACCAAAACAGACCTCTGATTGGTTGTTAATGATTTAGGGTGGACTGTCACCATAGTGATTAGGGTTCTTTGAGTTTATAGGAAGGCTGTTGTTTACGTTTACAATTTGTCAATGTGAAAATACCAATTGGAATTTGTGCTGGAAAATGATGGGATTGATTATTGGGTGAGCAGATGTGTACCAGACATGTTTGTGTTCGCATGTATGTGTGCGCCCTATGACAAAACAATAAAGAAGGAAGAGCATTTCAGGCTACTTGACAAAACAGTCACTCGCCCTTTCGAGCCAGTGTTGCTTTGCAGCTGAGTATTTTGGATATAAAGTGTTGGGGTTTTTATGACCCATCTTACATTGTTGTTTAGGGTCCAAACATTTCCAAACATTTTTGGAATATAAAGTGTTGGGGTTTTTATGACCCATCTTACATTGTTGTTTAGGGTCCAAACATTTCCAAACATTTTTGGAATATAAAGTGTTGGGGTTTTTATGACCCATCTTACATTGCTGTTTAGGATCCAAACATTTTAGGCAACTCATGGCCAGAATACGTCCAGGAAAAACAGGATTACAGTCACCTTATTGTTGTTGCAAATTTGGTTAATTTGTCTCCAAGATAATGCTGTCTATACACTGTAAAAAACAATTTGTTGAGTCAACTTAAAATAATTTGTAACCTGGCTGCCTTAAAGTTCAGTCAACTCAAAAAAAGTTTATTCAACTTGAAATGTTAAATTATACTAAGTGACAACTTAGATATTTAATCAACTTAAAATTTTAAGGCAGCTGGGTTACTTACCCATCTGTTAGGATTAGCAAACACAAATATCTAAGTTGTTACTTAGTACTTAAGTTGACTAAACTTATTTTAGTTACCTGAACTTAAAATTTTAAGGCAGCAGGGTAACACATTATTTTAAGGCGACTCCACAAACTGTGTTTCTTATTTTTTACAGTGTACTCTAAAAAATGCTGGGTTAAATACAAATATGATTGTTTTGACTCAGCAGTTGGGTTAAATGTTTAACCCAAACCTCTGGGAAATTTTATTTAACTCAATTATTGTTTGAAAATTACTATTATGGATGGCTTAAAATGAACTCAGAATAGGCTGTAAATTAAAAAAAATCAGACACATAACTACTAGAGGCATCAGCAATAATCAAAAAGTGAACATTTATTAATATGTTTAATTTTAAGACAGACATAGTAATTTTCAAACAATAGTTGAGTTAAATAAAACTACCCAGAAGGCTGGGTTAAAAATTTCACCCAACCGTTGGGTCAAAACTATCCAATCGCTGAATTTGTCCATATTTCACTGGGTTGTTTAGAGTGTAGCTGACTTTGTTGAATTTCTTGTGATAGACTTGAACTTGAAAGTAAAAACTATTTAAAAAATGTTTTACATAACATGTCACCTTTTTCCAGTCAAAATGTGATTATGAAGTAACATTATAGCTGTATCATTTACAGCTTCTTGTAAAGAAGAAAATTGTAAAGAAATTTAACATTTAATGCAAATATTATATTTGTAGCAAAAATACACAGATAAAAATAAATATTGTTCACTTTTTTTGTTGGGGCCAATGAAGATTTTTCTGGGCAAGTTAAATAAAAAATCTGATTGGTTAAATTCTTGGTGGGGCTTTTTTGTAGACCTCTGACTACACGCCTGGAACATGGAGGAGAACTGACGTCCATTTGGAAAACCCAGAGTATCACACCAGATGGTACTTCAAGTACTTCCTGGGAAAAGGTGGGATTCCTATGCCAAGAGCATGCACACATACACACACATGCCTGCAAATTCTCTTGTTTACGCAGAATGTACATGCACACATATTCATGTTGGGATTTATTATCTTTTTACTCAACACAACATAATGAAAGGCATAAGACTGTTTTGAGAAATCACATTCTGAAATGATATTAGTTTTTTATTTGTTTATGGGAAGGAAAAAAAATTAAATTATCTAGGGAATAACTGAACACATTTTGAGATTAGTCAAAGTAGGGTTGGAATTTGAGTTCTTATTCAGAACAGGTTCCATTTTTTTTTTTTTTTAAGGGAACCCCGGGTATTAAGACTTGTACAGCTTAATGTAATGTAAATGATGTCTCTTACTGAAATATGTACAGTAGTAGAAAACCCATGACAGAGTTACATTATTTAAAGGGGTCATCGGATGCCCATTTTCCACAAGTTGATACGATTTGTTAGCGTCTTAATTAGAAGTCTATAATATACTTTGGTTGAAAATTCTCAATGGTTGTGTAAAACACCCTTTTTACCTTTTCATAGTGAACTGTTTTGGTGCATTTGCCTTTAAATGTTAATGAGCTCCACTCACCCCCCCCCCGTTTCATGGGGTGACGAGCCATAATGTTTACTTTACTTACTTTAGTCGTGTTTAGCCACATTTAGCTGCATTTAGCCACAAAACTTGCTAACTAGCACATTATTAAGAAAGGCAATTTGCAAAGATGCATAAATATCCCTTATACTCAGTTCTGCTATAGGTGAAGCTGGATCACGAATGAGTTGCGCAAACATAGACACATTTAGGCAGATCAGGGATCGGCGCATTTCCTTCAATAACAAAAGTAACATCCTCATACATATTTTGGACTATTGGGGGCGCCATTATGACCTGAAATAGTTGCACACAGTGAGCTACTGCAGATACCCGTTTCTATTTTTAACAGCAACGCAATTCGGAAAATCAGGTACCGATACAATGACCACAGCTAATGAAAGTGCTTATAGCTGGTGATAGATATAAGCATTGGCTTAAAGGGGTCATCGGATGCCCATTTTCCACAAGTTAATATGATTCTTTAGAGTCTTAATGAAAAGTCTATAATATACTTTGGTTAAAAACAACACCCTTTTTACCTTGTCAAAATGAGCTCTGTAAAAATCCACCCATTCTGATGAATTGTTCCTTTAAATGCAAATGAGCTCTGCTTGCCCCACCCTCTCTTCTCTCTGTGGAGTAACAAGTTGCTCTCTTGAGAGATTGTTTACTTTAGCCGCATGTAGCACGTTTAGCCGTGAAACTTTTTAACTAGCACGTTATTAGGTAAGGTGATTGCAGAGATTCATAAAAAAAACCATATACTCACTTCTGCTGTAGGTGAATCTGGATCACGAATGATTTGCGTGAACATAGACGCATTTATGTAGATCGGGAGGCGCATTCCCTTCACAAACAAACGTAATCCACTGCATCTTCAGCGGCTCAGATGTCGGGAGTAAATGACGACCACTATGTTCATTATTACATCCAGCAACACAACACCTCAATCGCTCAATCTGAGATATTCTTATCTTACTTACATCCCTGCTCCAGCATCGAAACAACAGCTGAGGTAAGATGCTCATGTCAGTCAACTATCATGGAGCAGAATCTAGCACATTTTTGTCTCTGCTGTTTGTAAGCTCTTTCAGTAGCTGTGGTCTACCAAAAGCCTCAAAGGCTTCAGGGCTAAAGTGGAGAGAACAAAGACAGGTCTTTAGTAAGTTTTATTCGTCCACAGGCATCTTCCAATTCTTTTCTCCTCTTCTTATCACTAGAAAAGCAGTGAAGACTGACATCGCTTCTTTTGTTGCCCTTCAACTGAAAATAAAACCATTTACCACACATCATGGCATTGTATCAGCATTTTTTTTTCCGAGTTATGTTGCAGTAAAAACAGCAAGATAGCACCACTCACCGAGTGCAGCCATTTCCCGTAAATAACATAAAATTTTTAATATTAAGCTATACAAGTCTCAGTACCCAGGGTATTGGAACGGAATAATTTTTATCACACATGGTACCGTTAACAATTTTTCAATGTTTGCATTCTTGTGCTGAGGAGAACAGAGCACCAAATATTTTCAGAGTATAAAGTACTTTGACACTGCTTAACATTCTGTCATATGCTTCATCACTCTTTTTTTTCCCTGCCTTTACCTCCCTTCCTCACACAAAAATACAAACGCTGTTGTTCCTGCACACATTCTCAAGGCAGATGCTGCATTATGTCCCTTTAATTGATTTAAATCACTGCAAATACCTTTCATTCAATGAGAGAGAGATTGAATGAGAGCGAGGGAGAGAGACGGAGTGTGCTACAGAGGAAGGGTGGAGATGCAGAGACAGACCAGATCTTGTCTTCTAATTGGATTTCAGCCTCTTTTCATTTGTCTTCTGTCTGTAAACCTGGTCTGCCTCAGTCTAAAATATTCTTCTCAAACAGCAGGCTTCCATCCCTTCCTTCCTCTTTCTCTCTTATTCTGATGCGCCAGGAATAGATCTAAATAAACAGGCATCTTCACAGTCACGTCTCTGAGGACAGTTCACATGGTCACAGCACTTTGGTGTGGAATTTATCAGCATCATTGCGCAGGCAGCACATTAAGGCACTAGGTACATTTTTCAGAAATGAAAATAGCTTCAAAGAACTTCATATGCATAGATTTACATGCATTGGTCATGAAACACTGTACATTAGGTAAACTAAAGTCTTGACAGTAGTCAGTGTTGTGTACTACAGTATTCAGATTCAAATTCAGATATATAATTTCATTGTCCTCACACAAGGAAATTTGCTTTCACAGACTGTACCCAAGCTGTAGTGCACACATTTCAAAAATACAAATAATACACACCTATATCCATCAAATACAAATATACACACATTTACACAACAAAGTTAGTATACATGATACACATATCCTGCACCAAGAGCACATCAGCAGTATTACCCAGGAGATAATAACACCAGCAAAACATAACTTTAAATTACACACTTCCTGGTTTCTGTGAATTCAACATTCTAATGGCAGAGGGTACAAAACTTTTGCCAGAGCGTGCTTTTTTATGGAGTAACTGTTTGTATCTACGGCCTGATAGAAGAAGAGTAAAACATGGATTAAGAGGATGGCTAGGGTTTTTTATTATAGTGTTTTCCCTACGAATGATGACAGTACCAATAAGGGCTGATAAATTAAGAGTAAAGCTTATTTCTGTTTGTGCAAAACAGCATTGTAAAATAGCAAGTGACACAATAAAGAATAATGGATTCGATAATACTGCGATACAAGAGAAGCAAAAGATATGGTTTCACTGAAAAGAACCTAAGTTCACATATAACCAGAAGTCTTTGTTGGCAACGTCTATGCATGTAGGTTACGTACGTGCATCTCAGAGTGGCCCCGTTCACAGTATACGTTGCTACACAAACTTTATCATTAATTAATGTGTGGAGCGTCTCAAACTCCATCTCTGCATGTTTTTGTGAGTTTGGGGCATCTGGGAAAGCAACGTGCACCATTTAATCAAATTTGTAAGATAAATCATTTATAAACCTACGCAATACAGGAAAATACAACATTATTTTTCTCAATATGCTAACTGTCATTGCAATTTCAAAATAAAAGTTTAAACCCTTACTCTGAGTTTACATGTTTTGATGTCCACATATTCAAGAAAGTACACTGACTGTAGCTTTTCTATCATAATGAAATGGCCAAAAATAAAAGCGTAAGTGGACATTTGAATTAAATGTTGTTGAGTCAATATTAAATAAGGATTAGATTGCACAGTAAAGTGTAAAAACAATCGTCAGACCGTTGGCACCCTGAGCAGCCAATTTTGCAATGTAGTGGTTCCCAACCACATTCCTGGAGGCCCCACAACGCTGCATGTTTTCCATGTCACCTTAATCAAACACACCTGATTTAGATCATCACCTCATTAGTAAAGACTCCAACAAAGCCACTAGATGGGAAGCCTGCAACCATTAGCTAAAAAAGCGTAACGGCTAAAGCTAATGCTTCCAGTCTGGCAGTACATGGGAAAGGAGACCAGAGGCCGTTTTTTTTTTTTGGATGTCAATGGAGGAAAGGCTTTACTACGCTAAATAAACAGCTTTTTAAAGGACACGGCTTATCATTTAATGAATCAACACCCTATCTGCTAATCTTCAACATGTTTTACACTAGACATTACTTTTGGTTTGAACTATTTTTGGAGTTTACCACAAAAAAAATGCTGTTTTATAACAGCAAAAGGTGGGATTCCGCTTACGGCACATCCCATTCATTCTATGGTATTCATAAACGGCGAGTGAGTGTTGCACAACTCTGACTGAAATTATGTGACGTCAAGGCTGTAATGTGATTGGTTATTAAGGGACACGTGATCCAAGTTAGCCGTTACGCTTTCTCCGATAGTAGGTAATACAGACCCTCTCGTCTCCATATATTAAGACGATCTCTGACTCCGAGACCTGAAATGGGTGTCAGACAAAGGAGAGATGCAAAATGTGCAGTGTTGGAGCCTCCAGGAACATGGTTGGGAACCACTGGCGTAATGTACATTAGCTCTATTTTTTATAATACATTATGTATTTTAACAGTTTTGTTCAATAAAACCAAACTTGCTTTTGATACTTTATTTGAACTGATTATTATTGTCTCATTGCTATTATATATGCATTCTAAGTCATTTTAAAGGCTATTGTTCACTTAGGTCTATTTTTATTACTACAAAAAATGAACCATCATTATTTGATTACTCAATTAATCGTCAGATACCAAAATAATCGTTAGTGACACCCCTAAGAAATATAATAAAAAAGTAATAAAATGTAATCAGTTACATTACTTGAAATAGTAATTGAAACGGTTACATTTTAAATAGGGTAACTTGTAATCTGTAACCTGCTACATTTCCAAAGTAACCTTCCCAACACTGTCTGTAAAGTACTTAAATGTTGAGATATTCAAATACATCACATTTTCCAAAAATATATACAGTGGCAGATTTGCAGTGACTTTTCCTTCATTCTGTAGTTCATCAAAACTACGTTGGGACGGATGCAGAGAAGAACCCCTTCTTTCTGTCTGTGGTTCTGTCAGACCAGAACAACCAGAGGATTCCACAGTACCGAGCAATCCTCTGGCGCAAGACGGTGAGTCAGCCAGTGACAGGTAACAGCATGTGTGCGCGTCACTTTTGCTCTGTGCAGTGACTCACATAACAGATTGACCTCTTCATGAAGTGACTCTACATTGTTTGGCTGTGTTTCTTCAAAGGCCAGCGTGTGAGGACTAAATGCCTAAAAAACCCTGAATAGCACAGTGACACGCTATTAAATGTCACTTTCCTATGAGCAACAAGGTCTCTGTTATAAAACCCGGTGTCGTAGCCTCGAGCAATACTGGCTTGCTGTCATGTTACTCCATGTCATATTTCGCTTCATATTCGCATAATTTGTGATCTGTGTGCTTCTCCTTCAGGGTACTCTAAAAATCAGCCTTCCATACAGTCCGACAAAAACACTATCAGTCAAATCTATATTAAGGTAAGTCCGTTGTAAACAAATGCACATGCAAAGACTTAATTGGAGCGAAATCGATTAAAATGCATTAATTTGACCCCTTCACCTTCCAGTGCCATGAATGTGGATCGTTTCGAAAAGGGCCCGAGGGAGATCCTTAACCCGGAGATTCAGAAGGTGCCAACCCACAGCCGTCAATCAACATCACATGTCTTCTGCTCTGTTAATTACTGTCTATTTCTGCTCTGGTTTGTTGTTCTGCTTCATAATCACTTTAGGATTCAAACGCTGACGCTGTCTGAGCTGCTGCTGCTCCAGAGAGCTTTGCTTTTGTGGAAATGTGTGCCGCTAATCAAAGGCCATTGTCAGTGGCATTCAGATATTTGAATGCATGAACACGCTCTCTGTAATGTTTGCGTAACCCACACTATTAGCGCTCCTAACTGGTGTTTAGAGATTTAACCTTGGTGGAAACTGAATGTATTATTGTACTGAGATATAATTGATGTTTTGAACTGTTTTTGTTATTGTTGGCAGGACTTACTGGTGCTGGAGGAGCAAGAGGTGTGTACTGTCAAATGTGTGTATGTGTTGTACAAATAACTTTCTTAATGATTTCTGTATCGATTTAATGAATTCCCCTGCATGCTCATCATGTATGTTTGTATGTTCTTACAGGGCAGTGTAAACTTTAAATTTGGTGTTCTTTATGCCAAAGATGGACAGTTGACAGATGATGAAATGTTTAGCAATGGTGAGCACAGAACTCAAAACATGTTCATAATACTAAATATTTCCTTCCCTTTCTACTGACAACATTTGGGCACATTGTTGAATAATAATTAGCAATAGCCAAACAGATGTAGATTTTTCTATCAGAAATCAAAAATATACCATATGTACAATGCAATTAATGATAATTCACATTAATTAGAATATGTTTGTGAACAGCATAAGGTGGCTCCATTTATAAATTTTACATTTATTAATGTTCTGTTTTTTTTTCCAGAATCAGGAAGTGAGACTTTTGACAAATTTCTGAATCTCCTCGGCGACACGATCTGTCTGCAGGGCTGGGCAGGTTATCGAGGAGGACTGGACACTAAAAGTAGGACAAATACACTCACTATAAAAACATGTCATAATATTTTTTCCCCTTCAAGTGAATTTTTCTTATTCATGTTCTCTGTTTATCCGTTTAGACGACACTACAGGAATAAATTCCATCTACACAGTCTATCAGGGTCATGAGCTCATGTTCCATGTTTCCACCATGTTACCTTATTCTAAAGAGAACAAGCAACAGGTAAGTTGAAGAACACATAAGCTATAGGATGCACAGTATATTTATTTTATCATTCAAAAGTTTGGGGTTGCTTTTATATGTACATAAATATTCATTTATGAATTTGTTTATGAATAAATAAAAAATCTTGAAGAACAAAAATATGAAATTAAAAGAAAAATCTTACTAACCCCAAACTTTTGAACAATCCAGCGGTTTTGTACATCAGTCAGTAGAGGCTATATATCAGCCAGTAATGAGTATTTAATTTTTGATGCTTATTATCTTCCTTATCGTTTTTAGATGACCTTTGTCATCATTTAAAGCACACTAAAAGTTAATACTGATAACACTGTTAAATGTAATTTTAGAAAGTTTTAGAATACCCAGTTTTCACACTGTTCATAATAAATGTTCAGTGTTTCCCACAGACTTACACTCTATTACTGCAGCTAAATTCGGTTGTCAGTTCACCTTTTACTCCTTAATCACATTCTGTACACACATAATTCACTAAAATACGAGTGACAGATGCATTCAACAACCACATTGCCCCCCCCGAAAAATACAAGTAGTGACAACCGCATTTACAGAAATTCTATGCAGTGTATGGAACTGAACTGAACAACTAGTTGTTAATGATGTATTCACGCATCAAACACACATCAGAAATGTGTCGTCGTCTGTAAGTCTTAACCTTAGCACATTTTGACACAGGGCTAGTTGTGCTCACTAGCCCTGTGGTAAAGTGTCAGTGTTGCCAGATCTTCATTGAGAAAAAAGAAAGAAAAAAAAAAAAAACACAACACGACAACAAACAAGGACAAGCACAAAAAACACTAACACACCCAAATGCTTTGTTTTATAACATCAAAAAAATCATATATCTCATGTCCATAACAGACTACTTTGTTAACTCTATAAAGTGCCTAGTTTTATGAGCTAAGACCAAACAACATGCCTACAGGACATGGCAACACTGCAAGACAGCGCACTCTAAAGCAGCCTCCCGAGCATAAACACACAGCACGTCTATAAGCGGTAGTTTAGTTAAAAGCCAAAAAAACAAAAAACAAAAAAAAAGGCAGATATCTAACGACTAAATTCTTATTCACTCTCGCAAGATGCCAAAATGTTGCTATGGTTACAAATGCGTACAAAAAGAAAGACTTGAACATCTTGGAAGATAAGGGAGCGAGTAAATTGTAAATTGTTGTTCTGAAAGTGGAGTTCTCCTTTAAGAAATTAAGTTGGCGACACTAACTCGTCATCTCTGCAGTAGTGGATGTGCCTGTATGCATATTTCATATGGATTACATAATCTGAGAATATTTGTCTTCCATTTGAATTTATTCATTTGAAAGTAGACATTTCACTCTATATAGATATATTTTTCATGTCTGTAAGGCAAGTATACACAGAGTTTCAAAGTTTCGTGCTCAAGTTTACAGAGACCAAGACGGCAGAAAGCGCATCCTGCTTGACTTCATTATTTTACAAAAGCGCAACGTTTCGTTGTTATTCTGAGTGCACACAAATAAACGTAGAGCAAGTGACCGCACCAGCGCCTCCATCTGTCATGCAGTGAGCGCGCTACTATTCACCTTCCACACTCTGCACAGACACCTGAATAGCGCCATGTGGAGTTGCTACTACACACCTTTTTCAGATATACCATATTTGATGTTGCGGAATGATAGGTGAGCATTTGGGTGTCCTGCCCAATATACTGTATTACCACATAGACCAGCCGTTAACGATCTGTCCTTCATGGACTGCATGACTTCGTCACTTCCTGTGGATTTTTTTCCACGACTAATACAATTTTGGTCGACCAAACATCTTCTCGTCGATTATCAGAGGGCAGCCATAGTAAAAAACGTGAGTGGATTTTCGCATTGGTCTGAACAAAAACAGTAGGTGGGCTGACTGAAAATGTAAATTCATTCTCTGCCAGCAGGAGGCGCTTTTGGCACGGCAGAAATAGCCATTTCCCTGGTAACAGTTGTAAACATAGCAGCTGCATAATCGCTACTTTATCAGGCATTATAGGAAAGATAAAATAAAAATGTATTGGATTATTTGGATTATTCAAAGATACATCCATATAAAAACTCTGTGTGGCATTTTGACTTCAAGGAAATCAAAGCATTTTGGAAAATTTATTTGTGGTGGGCCGCCACAAATAAATCAATGGGAAACACTGATGTTGTGCCCAAATTCACTTCTAGCATTTAAAATAACTAATTTTACTTTTTAAGGTTTTCATTTAAATTAATTTAGACAAAGTGCTATAATATCTGTTATTTGTCACTTATCAACCACAGAATGACAATATCAAGTTTTCATATTATCAGTATGATAAGCCCATTCCCAATATGAGCACTATCCAAACAGGATTTTCTAAAACCAGAATAGGAATATAGACACACATCCTTTGTAAAACTACAAGCAGGGAGAAAGACACAGAGAAGGAGGAAATGAAGAGAAATTTGAGTGATAGTGAGATAGAGGGAAGGGAGCTGTGTGTGTTTGTTGAGGCAGAAAGGAGGCAGTCTGTAGCTCAGTAGGTGGTGAGGGGAAAACAGGCTATATTTAACATCCAAAAGCGCTGGACATCACAGCGGTCAGTCTCTCCCTCGCTTTTCTCTGTTGCCTTTCCCCCTTCCCCCCTCAGCTCCATATCCTGATTACATCAAGCGTCAATCACTTCACTCTCTCTCACTTCATATCCCTCTCTTCTCTTGATTATATCACACAGTAATCCTTCTTTCTCTCTCTCTCTCCCTCACTCTGTTTCCGTTTCTCACTTTTTCTATCAGATCATATGTCTGATTGAGTACAAGTAGTGCTCTTGTGCACTGGAGTGCATTCACAATAGCAGGATTTTCAAAGTAGTTGTGTCGGTTCAAGGTCTCGGCACTCTACAGCCGAGAGCCTCTTCAGTCCTTCATGTCAATAACCACCTTTACCCATGCTGAACCGCTCATGAAAAGACCAGCAACGCTGATGCACTCTAAAAGTCTCTTGCCGACCCCTAAAAGCATGCAGACAACCCAGACAGTCGGAGGACTCAGAAATCAACAAGAGTTCACAAGGGAGAACGAGTCTTTTCTTGAAAGAAAACGTATCTTAAAGGGAAAATTCAGTCATCATTTTCTCATCCTCACGTCGTTCCAAACCCAAATAGGTTTCTTTCTTCTTTGGAACACAAACGATGATCAAGTCTACAGTTATTTTCCATCAAGGACAGACCATAGTGTCTGTCAAGCTCCAAACAGAAACACTGAACAACATATGGGTTTGGAAAAACATGAGGGTGAGCAATTTTTTTTTTGAGTTAACCGACTAATCCTTCAAGGCTCAACCCTGCTTGTCGGATGCTAGAAACATGTAGGAGTCAGTCATGAAAGCCTGTTGGTTTTGTTCAACTGTTATACAGTATGTCATTGGAAGGATGCTCTTGTGTACAGAGAGGAAGTGGCAGAGAATCATAATTGAGCTCTCAGTAGAAATGAATGTGTCACTGCAATAAGTAAATACTCATTCCTGTCACAGCTCTCGGTCTTGCGCATGTATCTGTGTCTGGATGCGTTTGTTTGTGTGTGTGAGAGAAAGAGAATGAGAGAGATACTGGCGGAGAGGGGCAGGTGAAAAGCATCCATGTAGTAATTGAGCTTTAAGGGGATGTTTTATATGTGTGTGTGCGCTCTTGAGATAAAAGATAAAAGCTCCTTTCCGACCATAATGGTCCAGACTCATTAACAAGCTCAATTATGCTTTCTGGCTAACAGGCTTGAGGTGTCAGAGGTCATATAGCAGCTTTTGAATGTCCACACATGCACCCGCACCCGCACCCAACCCACACACATAGGCATTTGTTCATACTGGAGAGATTAAAAAAAAAACTTGGTGTAATAGTTTCAGGTAACAAAAGCTGCCTTTTGAAATGTGCTTCATGAATGCATGATTATAGCTGTCATTATTTCACTCTATGCAGGTAGAGAGGAAGAGACACATTGGGAACGACATCGTGACCATTGTGTTTCAGGAGGGAGATGACGCCTCTCCGTCCTTCAAACCCTCTATGATTCGCTCCCATTTCACACGTATCCTTCATCCTCAAGCTGAGTGGAAATGATGAAATGAGTCACTCCCTGACAGTGATTAGGCTATTTATGGATGATGCTTTTTTTCCAAGACAAAATGTTTAAAAATACATATAAATTAATTTCAAATTTTGTGTAAATTAGTAATTTTGCACATCATTTCCTTTACGCACCCCACAGATATTTTTGCCTTAGTTCGATATAATAGCCAGAATGATAGTTACAGGTATGTTTGTATATTTGAGGTTTTACTTTTTGTGCATAGCATAAACATTGGTGTTCAAAAGTTTGGGATCAGTACGATTTTTAATGTTGTTTCTTCAAAGAATTCTCTTATGCACATCAAGGCTGCATTTACTTGATCAAAAATATCAGAAAAAAACTGTAATATTGTGAAATATTATCGCAGTTTAAAATAATGGTTTTCTATTGTAATATATTTTTAAATATAATTTATTCCTACTATGCAAAACTGAATTATCAGCCATTACTCTAGTCTTCAGTGTCAAATGATCCTTCAAAAACCATTCTAATATGCTGATACATTATGAATGTCGGAAACTGTGATTCTTATTTTTTTGGAACCTGTGATTCTTTTTTTAGGATTCTTTGATGAATAAAAAGTTTAAAAGAACAGCATTTATTCAAAATAGAAATCTTTTCTAACAATATAAGTCTTTGCTGTCATTTTTAGCAATTTAACACATCCTTGGTGAATAGAAGTGTTAATTTCTTTTAGAAAAAGGAAGAATAATTTACTGACCACAAACTTTTAAATGGTAGATTACATTGTTACAGAAGATTTCGATTTTTAAATAAATGCTGTTCTTTTTAACTTTTCATTTAGTAAAGAATCCTAAAAAAATTAAATGTTAAGCAGCACAACAGTTTTCAACATTGATGATAAATCAGCATATTAGAATAATTTCTGAAGAATCGTGTGACACTGAAGACTGGAGTAATGATGCTGAAAGGAATAAAATAGTATATAGTATAGAAAAAGTATATTCACATAGAAAACAGTTATTTTACATTGAAACAATATTTTACAAATACTACAGTTTTTCTGGATTTTTAAATCAAATAAATGCAGCCTTGATTAGAATAAGAAACTTCTTTTAAAAAAAAAAAAAAAAAAAAAAAAAAACAAACATTAAAAATCTTACTAAGCCCAAACTCTTGAATAGCAGTGCATGTAAAAATGTTTGTTAAATATATATTAAATGTTGTTTTAAAAATATATTAAATATTATTAGACTGTATATACACTACCATTCAAAAAAAGCTTTGATTATGTTTTAGGTTAAGATTGTTTAAATGAAATTACTACTTTTATTAAGCAATACTAAGCAATATTAAGCAACACAACGCTGATAATATCAGTACTTTTGAATGATCTCTAAAGGATCATGTGACACTGACATCTGAAGTAATGCCTGCTGAAAATTCAGCTTTGCCATCACAGGAATAAATTACATTTTAAAATATAATAAAAATAGAAAACATTTATTTTACATTAAAATATTATTTCAGACTTTAAAACATTTAAAAATGTAATAAAAAAAACTTTGAATGGTGGTGTATGTTATTTGTATATTATGTATCGTATCATTTTGTTTTGTTGCAGGTTGAAGATTTTCTCAGAGGAGAGTGTGCCGCTATTTGGCCCACCCCTCCCTTCCCCTCCAGTGTTCACAGACCACCAGGAGTTCAGGGACTTTTTACTAGTTAAATGTTAGTAAATTCAGCAGTACATAGACCTCTTTTATAAATCAGTTGTTTTCATAATCTTTCACAAAAATACAACACACGTCCGCTGAAGTAACCAAGCCTGTGTCAGCTGTGAATACCAGCCACGTCACAGCCTTTTAATAATAGTTCAAGGCATAAAATCTAAGTCTACTAATGTGTCATGTCCTAGTGAATTTCCAGACAAAAATAATTATATTACATATTTTTAATGCTTTTTACCTTGTCTGCCGTAAACAGATCTCCTGTTAGAATATACACCTGTGTTTTTCTGTTGCCAGTTTTAGTGATTTGTTTTGGCTCATGAACTCAAGCAGATGCTTTCATTAAACAGATCTTGTAAAATGTGTCATGCTGTTTCCTAAAGGTAATTCTGTTGCATAATGCTGCTACCTTTCTGTCTTCTATAGTAATAAATGGAGAAAAAGCCACTCTTGAGACCCCCACTTTTGCTCAGAAACGTCAGCGTACACTGGATATGCTGATCAGATCCTTGTACCAGGATCTTATGCCTGACATGCCCAAGGTATGGACACAGTGTTTCTCAATCATCCTAGACCTGAAAGTATAATTGTTTAACTCATTAACTTTTTTTTCATAATAAATGCACTTTGTTCTAGTTATGCCAAGCTTTTAAATAGTGCTAGAAATTGAGTAAATGACAGGACTGTATTTAAAAAACAACTGGAAGAGTAATGGGGCCTTCAAATATTATTGTGGATATGGAGGGCCTAGGAGTCAAAAAGGTTGAGAAACACTGATCTAGCTCAATACTTTTCTGTATTTTACTGTGCTTGTCCTTAAACTTTTATCTCATTTTCTTTTCCGCCATATATTGTCAGATATGTTGCACTGTTTCTTCACACAGTTCTTTTTTAGTCTTATATGCCACTCTTCCAAACCACTGAGCTTTCATTCTGTTGCAGCCCGTCTTTTTTATTGTTGTCTGTTACCGTTTCTATTTTAGGTTCTTCTATTCTTCATTTACTAGAGTTGGGAATCAAGAACTGGTTCCATTTACTGTAATGAAAGAGCAAGACTTTAAATAAGACAAAGAGTAAACTGACAGTAAATCATACATTAGTCTTGTATAGTATACATCTTTTTAAAAAGGGAAAGGGTGCTGCTGAAAGAGGGGGTTAATGGAATTAGAATTGTGAAGCAGAATCAGTATTTGAACCATCGTCATTTGATCCCTAACTCGATGTATGATGGCTGGGTACAGTGGTACTGTATAAGTATTTGTTAGTTTCTACTTTGCTCTGTATTTCTGACTGTTTCTGGGTCAGTCTCTCAGACCCATCTTTGTCTGTACCACTCCTGTAGGTTCCCTTCTCTCCGCAGAACATGCTGAACCGACGCTCATTCAGTGATGTACTGCCAGAGTCGCCCAAATCAGCCCGTAAAAAAGAGGAGGCACGTCAGGCTGAGTTTGTTCGGGTGGGACAGGTAGGATGTATAAATAAACAAAATGTAACAAAATATAAATATATGAAGATATGGCATGAAAGACAATGTCAAACATGAGTCATGTTATTAATGAATACAATATTGTGTCCAGGCCTTGAAGCTGAAAACTATAGTTCGAGGGGATGCGCCCACCAGTCTAGTCACCACTGGCCTTTGCAGGAAAGAGGTGAGAGGGCAAACAGAAAGTGAGATGGATGTTGTTACTTTGCTTACGGTTTTATCTCTAACTGTGTGTTTCTATGTTCTCTGCAGCCATGGGAGTCACAGTCGTTCTGCAGTAGCTTCCCGTATGATATAGTCTGTGGAGATTCATGGGGACAGTCATTACTGGTTGCCACAGATTCAGCAGGGGTCATGCTGCTGGAGGGTGAGAAGGCTTTTTCATGAGAAACAAGCAGTTTTCTTAAAGAGATAGTTCACCCAGAAATAAAAATTCTGTCATTAAAGGAGAAGTCCACTTCCAGAACAACAATTTACAAATAATTTACTCACCCCCTTGTCATCCAAGATGTTCATGTCTTTCTGTCTTCAGTCGTAAAGAAATTATGGTTTTTGAGGAAAGCATTTCAGGATTTTTCTCCATATAATGGACTTCATTGGTGCCCTGATTTTGCACTGAAACTATTTTGGAAGTTCAAAATCGGGGCACCAATTAAGTCCTATTTACTCACCCTCATGACATTCCAACCGTTAAATCTACATTCATCTTCATTCATTGGACCCTGCATAGACAGCAATGCAACTACCATGTTCAAGGCCCACAGAGGTAAAAGTAGTAAGGACATTTTCAAAATAGTCCATGTGACATTATACTAGAATACTTTTTGCATGTAAGGAAAACAAAAAATGACAATTTTATTCAACAATTTCTTCTCTTCCATGTCAGTCTTTGATGTACATACCACAACATTTTCTTTGCGCACAAAAAGTATTCTCATAGCTTAATAAAATTAAGGTTGTACCACTAATGTCACATGGAGTATTTTAATGATGTCCATGCTACATATTTGAGCCTTGAACGTGTCAAGTGCGTTGCTGTCTATGCAGAGTCAAAAAGCTTTTGGATTTCATCAAAAATATTTTATGAAGGTGTAACAAAGATGAACGAAGGTCTTATGGGTATGGAACGACATGAGGGTGAGTAATTTATAACAGAAACATTTTGGGTGAACTCTCTTTTAAAAAAAAGGACATGTAACTTTTACCAGCTTATTTTTGATGGATTTATTGATAGACATAAACACTGAACTGAGTTAAGTTCCATAAATCAAGCCATTAACAAGGACAGTTAAAATAAAAATAAAATGCAAAAAAAAAAAAAAAAAAAGGGTGGAACACAAAAGTCAACTTTGATGCTGCTTTTTTCCATACAATAAATGGGGACAGTGAGCAGAAGCTGTCAAACTTATAAATAAAACACAAAAATACTAGTGCCAACAATTTGTGCACATGGTTACAATGTGAACATTTTTGTGGTCTATGGAAGAAATAAGAATCATACAGTGTCGGAATGAGGATGAAAAAAATTAAACATACACTACCATTCAAAAGGAGGTCGGTAAGTTTTTTAAATGTTTTTTTTTTACAATTTTCTTATTGTAAAATAAGCCTCAGGCTGCATTTATTTAATAACAAACACAGTAAAAATAGAATATTATGAAATATTATTACAGTCTTCATTGTCACATGATCCTTCAGAAATTTTTCTAACATGCTGATTTGATGCTCAAGAAACATTTCTTTTACTTATCAATGTTAGAAAGAGTTACGCTGCTTAACATTTTGATGAAAACAATGCTTTTTTATTATTCTGTAACATTACAAATTACTTTAATTGCACTCTTGGTCAATTTAATGTGTCCCTCCTGAATAAAACTATTACATTCAATTACTGGAGCCAGACTTTTGAACAGTAGTGTACATGGTATTTTCATGTTTTTTGAAACCAAAAAACTGAAATCTGATCACCTCTGTCTTCCTTTTTAGCCTCAGATCCACTGTTCTCCAATGCAGGTATGTAAAGCAAAGCCACAACACTATAGTAGAAACAAACGCTTGTAAACATTACAAAGAACACAGTACACAGTAAGTTTTTTTTTTCAGTGATGGTTATCAAATGTGTCTGTTAATCGAAGCAAGTAAATCTCAATGGGGGATTGTGTTACAATGCAAACCGCAAACTAATCTTGCTTTACATGCTGGTCTAGATTCACCAACCCTGCCTCCGGTGCAGGTATTTGACAAAACCTTGACTGTCAAACAGATGCACGTGCTTGAACCTCAGGACCTTCTCATTGCAAGAGCAGATAAGGGTAAGATAATGTGTTTGTTTTTATGTTTATATGAGCATATGAATATGGCACAATTCTTATGTGGGTAGAAGAAAGGGTGTGAAATGATCTGCCAAAAGAGAGAGAGTGCGTGAGAAAGAAAGAGACCAAAGCAAAGCGGTGAAGGAAACTCTTGGTCTTTGCTCTAATGAGCATCTTTAGCCAACAGGGAATAGCACAAAATAGTATCTCAAACACACACACAGGCAGCATCTCTGCTTCGCATTGTCTAGACTTATAGCTCATTATAAAAAGAAGCCCAGACTAGAGATCCATGTAATTTAGAGTCTACCGCCATCTTTTATTCTGATCATTAGTTCAAGACGGTATACAGCAAACTCTCACTCTTATTGGAAAGCACAGCTTCTGCAGAGGGAAAATAATGAATCAGTTATCAACTCGGTCTCCAAGCAACTTTCATTCACTACGACAGGCATTTGAAAACCAAACATGTTGCATTAGCAGAGATGTCATTCAGTTTGATGAGACCCGTCTTTCATTTGTTGCCAGCCTGTTATCATAGAGTAACGGTGCTGAAAGCTGTTGTTTGCAGAATTCACTAAACAGCTAAAGTAATCACTCATTTGAATATTTAAACTGAAGTGCTTTAGTCTTTTTACATCAAATTAAGCTTTCATTTCAATTACTTTATATCCAATTTCAACTGTGTTGCAGGAAAAGATGCTCGACTGTATGTTTACAGACTGAGCACGCTCAAGCGAGGGATAGAAGAGCGGCAGCTTGTCCGCACCAAGTGTGACAGTCGAGAGAACAAGCTTGAGAAAACCAAAGGTACGAAAGAAAGACTTCAGTCATCACCCACACAAACACTTAAAATGATTTAAAATGAGACAATATTATTTAAAGGGATAGTTCACGCAAAAATGAAAAATTCCATCATTTACACACCCTCATGTCGTTCCAAACCCGTAAGACCTTCGTTCATCTTCAGAACACAAATTAAGATATTTGCGCCATAGTACTTGTGAACACACGGAGGAGACTGACACAGAAGAGAAGAAATTGTTGAATAAAGTTGTTATTTTTGATTTCTTTGCGCACAAAAAGCGATATGGGCTTAAAAATGTATCACGATAATTTTTGGTATTAAATGCGATAATGTTGACGATAATTCAGGGAATCCTGTTTCTTTAGAGAAAAGTATTATCTTTCCCCAAATTTTCGTCTACTAGAATGTGAATTAAATTGTTTATATTTCTGTACTGGAGGGCGCCCTTGCGCAGAAACTCCACATTTGCTTTATAGCAGAAGTAATAGTACTGATGTCGCTCCAGGAATCTCTAATTCAGTTATTGCTGTAGCCAAATAAAATGCAGACAGAGAAATATTAACTGAGAAAACTTGAAGGCAATAAACATACGATTGCTACAATATATGGTTGTCTGAGTTTTTCAAGCAATAGGTATTTTTGTAAGGATAAAGTATATTTATAATGCAAAGCTATTCGACATAGCCTTAATACTATAAAATGGTATGATTTCAGCCTCATTCTGTGATATGAAACCATGTTATGAAGTCAATTTGGAGAAAAAGCATGTCAATAAGTGATATCTTTTTTGGAAAAAAGGTTTGTAAACAGGCTCATACACATGCAAAACTGTATCACACATGTGCTACTAGTACATTTAACATTATTCAAGGCTCAGACCGATTTTTGTCGCACTGCACAGTTTTGACCAAACCAGTTCCAGATTGGAGCTCCTCATTTAGCCATATACTAGTTTCACGTCCGCCTTCAGCCATGTCACTCTGCACTGTCGCACACAGAAATGTCTCAACAACTAGACTTTTTCATTATTATTGCAGGAAGACTAATTCTTATCGCGGGTAAATTTTTACAGGTATATCGCAAACGATAAAGATATCGCCCATCCCTAGTAATTAATTAATTTTTTTCATTTTTGGATGAAACATCCCTTTAAATTCTAAATATGAGTGCTGGTGAAGCAACTTTTTGAAACTGGAACTTGTCAGTTTACAAGCTTTTTCTAATTCAAAGTAGTTAAGCCAATTAACGCTATCCTGTCTATTCGACAAATGTGAAGTTTCTTGACGTTTGACGTAATCAAGTAACAGAATTGTGTTTCCTCAGGCTGCCATCTCTACTCCATAAATACACATCATGGGGTGGAGCTCAGAATTGTTGCGGCGATAAGAAACAAGCTCCTTCTGATCACCAGGAAACAGTCACGCCTCGATTGCCTCAGTTCTGTCGCTACAGTCACAGGGACTTCTGACTCACCTGTGGAAGAGTTCCAATACATACGGGTAGGACACGGATTCAGTTCCCTTACGTGCATCTTACACGCATGATGCATTGAAGTTTGCTGTTTATAAGTTAACTGCGTTTTACAGTCATTTGTAGTTTATAGGATGGGTTCTTACAGACATGTAGCTACTTTTCAAAAGCTCTCAACATTTCGTATGTTTGCTGTCTTGTCTTAGGAGATCTGTTTATGTGACTCACCGGTGGTCATGGCCCTGGTTGATGGCCCAACAGGAGAGAATGATCACATGATCTGTGTGGCCTACAGACATCAGTTTGACTTGATCAATGAGAGTACAGGAGACGCCTACAGACTACATCATGTAGACTCCAACCGGGTGAGAAACACCCACTTGAATCACTAACATATAAAAGTTTGTGGTCAGTAAGAATTTTTTTTGGGGGGGGCAGGGGCCGGGCGGGGGAATTCTCTTTAGCAAAGATGCATTTAAAGGGATAGTTCGCCCAAAAATAAAAACTGTGTCATTAATTACTCCCCCTCATGTTGTTCCAAACCTGGAAGACCTTTGTTTATTAAAAATTAAGATATTTTTGATGAAATCTGAGAACTTTCCTTACTACCTTTCTGGGCCTTGAATGTGGTAGTTGTGTTGCCGTCTATGCAGGGTCAGAAAGCTCTGTGAATGAATGTCTTACAGGTTTGGACATGAGGGTGAGTAATTAATGACTCAACTGTTTTCAACATTGATAATAGCAAGACATGTTTCTTGAGCAGCAAATCAGCATATAAAATTATTTCTGAAGGACCATGTGACACTGATAACTGGAGTAATGGCTGCTGAAAATTCAGCTTTGCTATCAGGAACAAATTACATTTTACAATATATTAAAAAAGAAAAACATTAAATTGTAATAATATTTCACAATATTAACATTTTACTGTATTTTGATCAAATACATGCAGCTTTGGTGAACAAATTTCTTTTTAAAAATCTTCCTGACTCAAACTTTTGAACACATGTACACATTCATTTACACAATATAACACAGTCCAGATCTCATTCCCTTCCCTTTATCAGTTCAATACACCAAACTTTCAGTTTCTGATTGGTAACATGAGAGTCTATTACTTTTCTCCAGGTGAACTTTGTTGCTGCCATAGATGTGTATGAAGATGGAGAGGCTGGACTTCTTCTTTGCTATAACAGTTAGTGTCTATTAAAATGTCAGTGATTGTATCTGTGTAGTCAAATTGTCTAAAGCTGTACTTTTCTTTTAACAGATATTTGCGTCTATAAGAAGGTGTGTCCGTTTAACGGAGCAACACCCATGATTCAACCCAACACTTCAGACTTCCATTTCAGCTGGAACCAAATGCCCAACGCTATTGGTCAGTACCTTAGGATTTTAAATGTTCTGTGCTATTACTAATTTTTTTCTACAGTTCAACAATCATTTTGCATTTGCGTTAGTGGAAATAATTAAGATGTCTCTCTATTATGTCACTTCCTGTGTCACAGTGTGTGCGTTCCCGTATATCCTCGCATTCACCACTGACTCCATAGAGATCCGACTAGTCGTAAATGGCAACCTAGTATATACAGCTGTTGTTCCAGAATTGCAACTGACTGCATCCAGAGTAAGTTTTCTAGCCACATATGAAGACCATTATATAGCTGTGCATCTGCTGGTGTAAATGACATTTTTAATTGTAACTGAGACCACATTTTAAAGGGATAGTTCACCCAAAAATTACAATTCTGTGATTAATTACTCACCCTCATGTCGTTCCAAACCCATAAGAGCTTCGTTCATCTTCAGAACACAAGTTGGGATATTTTTGATGAAATCTGAGTGCTTTCTGACCTTGTATAGACAGCAACGCAAATGACAAGTTCAAGGCCCAAAAAGGTAGTAAGGACATCGTTAAAATAGTCCATGTGACATCAGTGGTTCAACCATAATTTTATGGAGCTATGAGAATACTTTGTGCACAAAGAAAACAAAATCAACGACTTACTTCAACAGTTTCTTCTCTTCTGTGTTAGTCTTCAGTGCGCATTCACAAAAGCACACAAAAAGTATTCTCGTAGCTCCATAAAATTATGATTGAATCACTTACAAGTGATTCAAGGTACAAGGTCAGAAAGCTCTTGGATTTCATCCAAAATATCTTAATTTGTGTTTCAGAGATAAATGTCTTGCGGGTTTAAAACAACATGAGGGTGAGTAATTAATGACAGAATTTTCATTTGTGTGGAAACTATCCCTTTAAATATACTATAACACTACTAAACTCTTTATAGAGTACATTTCAAAAGTTTGTGGTCCATAAGATTTTTTCATATTTTTGAAAGTGGTCATTTATGTTCACCAAGACTGCATTTATTTGATCAAAAATACAACAAAAACATTATAATTATATTATAATTTATAATGATATTATCATTTAAAATACACATTTTCTATTTTAACAAATAATTGATTCATGTCATGCCAAATTTATTATCAGTTTTGAACAACAATATTTTTATGGAAACTGTGAAAGTTTTTTTAATAATTCTTTGATGAACATTAAGTAAAAAAAAACTTGGAACTTTGTATCTTTACACCATTAAACCTTTAATTTAATGCATCTTTTCTGAATAAAAATACTAATTTATTGGTAACACTTTGCAATAAGGTGTCATTTGTTAACATTAGTTAATATATTTATTATATAACTAACATGAACAAACAATGAACAATACATTTACTACAATATTTATTTATCTTTGTTAATGTTAGGTAATTAAAATACAGTTGTTCATTATTTGTTCATTTGGTTCACAGTGCATAAACTTTTTTTTTTTGGCATTTTGCCTTTATTATGAAAGGACAGATCAGAAGTGACAGGCAGCGAAGTGGGAGAGAGAGAGATGGGGGTGGGATCGGGATGAACACGGGACGCCTGGAGCGCAAACGGCACTGTATGTCGGCACGCTGCCCGCAAGGCTATCAGCGCCGACCACAGTGCGTTAACTAATGTTAACAACACAACTTGTGATTTTAATAATGCATTAATAAATGCTGAAATTAACATTAAGACTAAACAATACTTTTACAGCATTTATTAATCTTATTTAATGTTAACTAATGTAGTTAACTAATGAACCTTATTGTACAGTGTTACCAACTTATTTAAAAACTTTGAATGGTAGTGTACACTCTAACCAAAAAGAAACACAGATTAAACACATGGAAAATTGATTAACAACAGCAGAAACACACTTTTATATGATACATTTTTCTGTATGACAATTCCATTCCAAACATTTATCAGTCATGTCACATTTCTCACAGTTTTTATTTTGTTATTTCTTCCTCTCTTTTTTCTTTAGTCTGATATCTATTTCATCTCGTCAGCACCTATAAACTCTGCCTCTAACTGTAGCTCCAGAGACACTAGTTCCCAGAGTTCCCCTCAGACTCCCACCGGCTACGAGATGCCCGTCTTCCCTTCACCTCTTGGAGATGGTAGGCTTCTGCTCTTTATTTTATAAGAAATATATTTAACTCAATTCCCATGCTACTTAAAATAGAGGTTAAACATGGGTATTTGCATTCAGGATTTGAAAGTGTGTGACATTGGGCGAATACGCCTATTGCCCCCAAGTATATGATATGTTGCATTTCTTCTGTTCTAGGATAGCGTTTGGTATGCGAGTTGTCATCCTGTGTTTGTGTATTGTCTAAAGATGCATTTGTCTTCGAATCTGTGCGTGGGTTGGGTTGATATATTGCTCTTTTCCATCCCTGGTCCAGATTGTATTCGGATCCCCTACGGCACCAAGCTATCCCTCTACATGTCTAAAGACTCTGAAGGTACTGCAGGCACTTCCGTTGCCTACATTTCCCATGCTGCCTCACTAATGCACGTTACCACGGAGACTCACCCTGTCTATTATTCAATTAACAGACGCATGCAGACGGTGTCGAGTGAAAGACGCAGCTAACACAATGTGTCCCTTCCTTCTTGCAGTCTCTCAGAAAGAATGACAAAGACAGGGAAAAATGGTGGCATGAGGAGTCTTTGGGAAAAAAGATGAACGGTAGAGAGAAACAGATGTTGAATGAGAGGTGGGAGAGGAAATCAATAGAGAGAGAGAGATACATAGAGACAGACAGAGACGGCTGAACAGACGCTTTAGGGAAATGGGACACATTTGCTGCAGCATGAGTTACAGATCGCTGTGTCACCATGGATACTTTTGTCAGAGCCCCTCTTCATACACACACACGCAGTCTGGACGGCCCTCCAGAGCATAGCACTTTTGTTTACACACAAGTCCTGAAGAGGACCGTCTAGGGGCTGTGACAAAATCCACATCCTGGTGTTTTTAAACATCCAGCCAACTGTCTGTGGCTGCCATTTTTGCACCATGGGAAACAGACGCATAACATACCATTACTCATCTCAACATAATGTTCACAATACAACAAGACTGTGTTTGTAACACTTCACTGTAAGGTTCAATTTGTTAACATTAGTTCATGCATTTGGTATCATGAAATAAAAATGAACCGTACTTTAACAGCATTTATTAGTCTCTAAATTTCTACACTTTCTAACATTTCAAGCTGTATAAACAAACCTTAGTGTTTGTTTTTTCCTGAAACATGAATTATTATTGTTCTGTTTATAAATTAACACTAACCTGGATTAATAAATGCTGTAAATGCATTAGCTAAATTTAGCTAATTTCACCTTATTGTTAAGCGTTACCATTTCTTGTTGTATGTTTTATTTTCTTGAAATCTATTTAACAAATTTAATTATTATTATTTGTTATAATAACAACATATACTACCATTTGGTGATTGGTAAGACTGTTTATGTTTTTGAAAAAAAAAAGTCTCTTATGCTTACAAAGATTGCATTCATTTGATCAAAAAATTTAATAAAAACTAATGCTGTGAAATATAATGAATTTAAAATATTTTTTCTAATTACAAATATATTTTAAAATGTAATTTATTGTTGTGACGACACAGTCAAAATCATTCTGTTATGCAGATTTGTTGCTAAAAACACTACCAGTCAAACGTTTTTGAACAGTAAGATGTTTAATGTTTTTTAAAGTCTCTTCTGCTTACCAGGACTGCATTTATTTGATCTAAAGTACAGCAAAAACATTAAAATTTTGAAATATTTTTTACTATTTAAAATAATTGTTATATTTAAATGCATTTTAAAATGGAATTAAATTTTCAGCATCATTACTCCAGTATTCAGTGTCACATGATCCTTCAGAAATCATTATAATATGCTGATTTGCTGTTTAAGAAGCATTGCTGTTCTTTTTAACTTTCTATTCATCAAAGAAAAAGTCTGAAAAAAAAACCCTGAAAAAAAAAAAAATCTACTCAGCTGTTTTCAGCATAAAACTAATACATGTTTTTGAGCAGCAAATCAGAATATTAAAAATGATTTCTAAAGGATTCATGTGACTGGAGTAATGATGCTAAAAATTCAGCTTTGAAATCTTAGGAATAAATTACATTTTAAAATATATTCAAAATGAAAACAGTTATTTTAAATAGTAAAAATATTTCAAAATGTTACTGTTTTTGCTGTACTTTGGATCAAATAAATGCAGGCTTGGTGAGCAGAAGAGTCTAAAAATGTTACTGTTCAAAAACTTTTGACTGGTAGTGTAGCAATTATTATTTCCTGAAACTTTCACTTTTGATCAATTTAATGCATCTTTGCCTGAATAAAAGTATTAAAGCTACACTGTGTAACTTTTGGTGCTTTAACGGTTAAACAAAAGTGAACACTTCTTGTGGAAGAACACTGTGACCAGAGCTACTTCGCTTTGTTTATGTATATAACGAGTCATGCAGGCACTGGGCTATTCTTTAGCGGTTGTCATCCCGTCCAGTCTAAAACAGTCAAATATAAACACTTATTATAGGCATACCATAATGATTCAGGATAAAACAAAAACACATTTTAGAAGATGGATTCATAAGGAATCATAAAGAATACTTGCACAGTATATCAATTTTGAACAAAAAAAGTTACATAGTGTACCTTTACCTTCTTATTGATTGTTCTTAATGTGTTTTTTCCCCCAAGTTGCTGTCCCATGGTACAAAGATGATTCTGGAACGCTTTCAGTGTATTCCAGACAGGCATGGATTTATAACAAAATAGTTCTGTGTTTGATTATGACTCTCTAATTATTCTAAATTAACTTAAAGGCGAAGCGTCCTTCCTTGCCTGGAAATCTGCGTTTGCTGTTTGGCACTGTCATGTCTCTAACCAGATCCTTGCTCTTTTATCTAACATGACTGCAGCTTTCAAGATTCTTGTTTGTTGCTACTAAATATATGTGTGAATTATGTGCTCTGAATTACCATGCCTGTAACAAATATCCAGTGTAGTTAAAAAGAAAAAAACCTTACAAAAAAAAAAACAAAAAAAAAAGTCAATGCTGCTCCACAGGATTCAAGATAGAGCAATCATAGTATCACTAATACTAGTATCACTACCTCATATGCATATACAATATCATAGCATGTACATATTAACCAATCTCACCCAGATAAAGGTAGGTTTTTTTTAGGGTTTATGTCAAGTGTTTTGTATTATTATACTGTTGTTTCTTTATTATAAAGCTTCATCTGGTAGCATATGAAGAGTTCAGATGCAAAAGCCATCTCGGTCGAAAAAGGGATAATGACACTGAGTGAATGCTCTTGAGACATATTATATGTCCATCAAATACTTTTACTTCAAACTCGCTAAATTCCAGCCTCAGCCCAATCAGAAGTACCGGTACTTACATAGAAACCTATACAAAGTAGCCAGAAAGAAATGCTAATTGTAAAGAAATACAGAAATCAGATGGATTTAGAGGCTTTTGCATCTGAACTCTTCATATGTATTTTTGTTGTTTGTTTGTTTATGCATTTTATTGAGACAGTGATGAAGGTAACACTTGAAGTTGATATATAACCCCATTTTGGTGCAGTGGCCTAGCAGTTTCCACTATTTCCTACTCTCACTCTACCCAAAATGACCCAAAAAGTGATTTTTACATGGAATAATTCTTTAACATAAGCAGACAACCAGCACTGATTAAGTGGCCTCCCCTTTAAACACCTGCCCTTCCCATGTGGTTGCCCTAGTTTCTTAGGAGACCATCTATTCAACATTCATTTAGCTGACTACATGATGTAAGTCACTGTTTTACAAGACTCAAGTCTTAAAGATATATTTCACCCAAAAATGAAAATTCTGTCAGTAATTACTCACCTTCATGCTGTTCCAAACCCATAAGACCTTCTTTGGAACACAAATTAAGATATATCCATAGACAGCAAGGGTCCTACCACGGTCAAGGTCCAAAGGTACAAAGAACATCAAGAAAATAGTCGACGTGACATCAGTGGTTCAACCTTAATTTTATGAAGCTATAAGAATACTGTTTGTGCATGACCCTAGCGATAATTTGTATGCATGCATGCGACGTGGTGCTCTTCAAAATGGCATCATTAAAAGTTTTTTGGGGGGGGTTTAGTGATTGAGGAACTGATGTCATATGAACTATTTTAACGACATCCTTACTATGTTTCTGTGCCTTGACCGTGGTATAGGACCCTTGCAGTCTATGGAGGGTGAGAAAGCTCTCAGATTTCATCAAAAATATCTTAATTTGCGTTCAATGACTGAAGGTCTTACAGGTTTGGAACAACATGAGCATGAGTAATTAATGACAATTTTGATTTTTGGGTAAACTATCCCTTTAAGTCAATCATTTGGGGTCTGTACATTTACCTTACAGACTTCTACTGTAAAAACATAATTTTAAAGTTTTTTGTTTGTTTTCATGCACTAAGCAAAGAGTCTAAATTAATTTCTGTGGTAATCTACAGCAAAAATCAATAATGTCTTAACCAGACAGATTTTTCTGGTGGTGGACTTTCAGATTTCCCAAAAATCTCATTCCTGTTCCAATTTAGTGGGCTTTATTTTGTCTATTGTGTTGAACTTATTGGTTTACCTAATTTGGCTCAGAAGGTTTCTGACAGTTGACTAATGTAAACACGTATAAGATTAGGCTCTGAACCCAAAAAAGTAACCGTCAGCATGTGAATAAATAACTCAACCAGAGTCATCAGATCAAGACTGAGTCACAAGTAATTGCAATGAAGTCTAAAAACAGACTTCAGTCTGACTCAAATCCAAGTCATGAGTCTGAAGCCCACACTTTGGAGAGGGGAAAAAATACGCTATGCTCTAACCAGACATGATGTGATAAGTATCCTGATCTGAGCAATCTGTCTGAACATGAAAAGGCAGTGCGACACAGTCAAAGCCAATCAGATCATAGCCGATGTTCAATTTGTAGTGAGATTTTGGAACAATGTTATTTCGCAGTGAGCCAGACAACACAACACTCTGACACAAAAACAGAAATCACATACCAGTGTTGCCATACATATGGGTCTTATATATATGAAAATCTTGTGTAGGGCATTAGATTATTGCTTACACTACCAATTAATGGTTTGGGGTCATCATGTTTATTTGTTTTGTTTTTGTTTGTTTTTTTCTTGTATTCCGAAAGGATGCATTTAGAATTTGCCGTTTTAAATCTTATTTTGAATAAGATTTCTATGCCAAATGAATGCTGTTCCTTTCTATTGCTGTATCCTTTTTAGAATACTGTTTGTAGTGTTGTAGTATTCTTTTTGGAAAACTGTTTCACAGTTTGCATCCCAAAAATATTAAACAGCACAACTATTTTCAACATCATTAAAAAAGAAAAAGAAGCAGAAAAAGAAATGTTTCTTGAGCACCAAATCAGCATATTAGAATGACACTGAAGAGTAATGGCTCCTGAAGACTCACAAGAATAAACTTCAAAATGTGTTCAAGAACTTTTAAAATTTTTTAAGTGTAATAATATTTCTTAATATTACTATATATATATATATATATTTTTTTTTTTTTTTATACAACAGTTCTTTCTGGTCCTTGAATCTGATTTACTGATAAGTGTGCTGATATTACAGTCCAGCAGAACTCCAACAGCTGTTTCACCGTTTATATCACGCCGCTTGCCAAAGTTGCCGTATCTCTCACAGCAAGTGTCATGGCGGATGCCCAAATCCACTATAATGTTAAAAATGATACTGTTTTGTATCGCGGAATGTAGTTTTAAGAGCTTTTTAGGGGAGAATTTACTTGTTTGGACTTCAATTATGCGGTTTGTTAATAACGTTTATTTAAAATTTTTTTGCGTCATTGTTTTCGGACATGTGAGCTCCAGAGCATCCGCAGCCGTTTAGCGCTCAAGAACCTGTCTGAGAGTGCCTCAATTTGGCCAGATCTCCAGGAATTAACAGCTGGCTCAGATGTCTCTGTAGTGGTTAAACATGAGATGTAATTTGCTTTGGATAAATCTAACGGGCAGTCTTTGGTCTCATTAATCTATTAGTTGTACCAGAGCAAATAGTTTTGGCAAGATCTCATCAGGTTCATATCAAGTTAACGTAATAATGTAATCAAGTAAGTGTAATATTTAGCCCCTAGAATGCTACCAGGGGAACCCTACCAAAAATGTGTATTTTTACCCCCGAAACGCGTTTTTTAACACGGGACTGCCCTCAAAACGTGATTGGGCTACTTTGGGCTAGTTTTGAATAGCAATTGGGCAGATTTTGTTGTGAAAACCTGGCAACATTTCTTCATTACTAGTTATAAAAAGTATCACTTTGGAGTTAGTAACGGAGGTTTGGGCTCAGCTATTAAAGTGTCAAACGCTGAGAATTTGTTGTGGAATGAAGGTTTTTAAAGACAGTCTGTTATTTTATGTATTTACACACTTGTGCCGTTGAACTGTTGTATAAACGCAATATCATACTCGTAGACATGAGATATGGCTGTATATTGGCATACTGTGATATACAGCCAAAATTTATATACAGCCATCTCTCACGTCTACTCATGTGATATTGCTTGTATTTACTGACCCCAAACTTTTGAATGGTAGCTTATGTTTACTAATAGACTGCTGTACCAGAATTGTATTTAACTGTTATTCTACTTAGTGTAGGCTTACCTGTGGGTAGATACAACAGTTGTTTTCATTTGAGCTAATTAGTCTAATTACAGTATCATGGATCCAGCAGTGACTGTGTGTGTGCTTTGCTATATGTGTGTTTTTAAACAGATGGCTGTGTGTGGGCATAATGTTTTCACCTTATTCTGTGCAGAGTAGATATTAATGTGTCCAGCAGCTGTCTTCACCTAGAACGACTATTAAGTCTGGAGCTGTTCTAGCATTTATCCTAACATCTCATTAGTTTTCTCTCTCTTCTTTTTTACCCCTTTCCAACCATCCCTTTCTTTCTTCAAGGTGAAGCTCCCTCAAAACACATCTATAAGATCCCATTGAGCAATCTAGTTGGACGGAGCATAGAGAGGCCTCTCAAGTCTCCGCTGGTCAATAAAGTGCTCACGGCACCTACCCCCAGTGTGATCGGCCCCGCTCCCATGATCGCAAGCACAACATCCCTCTCGCTGTCTCGCATGGAGATCAAAGAGATCGCCAGCCGCACACGGAAGGAACTGCTGGGTGAGCGTCTCTGTGTTTGTGCGCTCTTGAACTAAAAGCTATCATTACATTTGTGTGGCGCAGCGGGAAGCTGGCAAGAAATGTACAGAAAGAAATCAGCCGCAGCGCAAGTGCTGCTGGAGACGTGTTTTTAGGGTTGAACATTAGAACTGCAAGTGGTGCAGCTCAGGGCCATTTATTATTAACCTTTCAACTGTGAAAAAAACTAAAAAAAAAAAAAAAAACACTAACGATACTCGCATACTTGATCTGTTGCAATGCTTGTTCTGCAGTCAAACAGAGATGAGACAGACAATTTTTTATTATGAAGTGTTGGAGTGAGACATCCTGATCACACATTAGATAAGCTGCTAGATTTACTAGACTGCCACACTTCACACCCTAAATACACACACACACATACAAGCAAGAACGTCTGAGTGGACTATTGGAAGTGCTATTGTACCTCCCGGAGGTGCAATTAAATGCCATCTTATAATTTCAGCTTAACATGTTTAATTATGATCAGTATTATATTATGAGATTGTCTGTGTCCTCTTTACCTGCTGCAGGTCTGACTGAGGAACCCAGCAGTAAGGCAGATGGTAATTCAGTGAAACAGAGAAGGATGAGCAAGAAAACCAAGGAGGAAGAACAGAGGAGAACAGCAGAGATCAGCACCACTGAGCAGTAAGTGTGTGTGTGTGTGTTGGGTGGGTGGTAGGGCTGGGCAATACATGAATATTCATGATATATTCACAAAAAGTTAGTTAAGTTTGATTCATTTTCATAAATCAGTCATTTTCATAAACTGTCCATTTCAATTAATTGGTTCAAAATTATTATTTTTTAATCAGTTAGCTGCATTTTTTTTGTCAAATATTTTTTTTTCCCCAGAAAAAGTATGTACTAAAATATTACAATACTAGTAAACAGCAGTATTTTTACAGGGTTTTTTTAAAATATGTAAAAAAAAAAAAATAATAATAATAATAATAATAAAATAAATAAATATCCCTCTACTGAAAAAAAAACAGACCTACACTATATACAAAGGTCTGGAGTCATTATTTGATAAAAAAAAAAATAATAAAATAAAATACAGTAATAATGTAAAATATTATTACAAAGTGAAATGTTTAAAAAATTACTTTATTCCTGTGATGGCAAAGCTGAATATTCAGCAGTCATTTCTCCAGTCTTCAGTCACATGATCCTTCAGAAATCATTCTAATATGCTGATTTGGTGCTCAAGAAACATTTTGTAATTATTATTAATGTTAAAACTGTGAAACATTTTTCAGGATTCTTTGATGAATAGCAAGTTTTTTTTTTTTTAATGCATTTATTTAAAAATAAAATAATATACAAATTATTATAAATTGAAAATAAAATTAATTATAAAATTTAATTATAATTTATACATTTATAATAACATTATACATGTACAAAACTTTTGATCAATTTCTTTAAAAAAAAGAAAATCTTACTGACCCCAGCTTTTGGCAATGTGTTAAATAGGCTGAAAAAATTAAGCTATATGTTTTTTATGTTTTTTAATTGAGTCTCTAGTGCTCATCAAAGCTATTTTTTTGGTCAAAAATACAGAAAAAAACAGTAATATTGTGAAATATTATTGTGATTTCTAATATTGGTTTCCTATTTTAATATACTTTAAAATATAATTAATTTCTGTGATGCAGCACAGAATTTTCATCAGCCATTACTCCAGTCTTCAGTGTCACGTGATCCTTCAGAAATTATTCTAATATCCTGATTTATTATCAGTGTTGAAACTGTTGTGCTGCTTAATATTTTTTTGGAACCTGTGATACTTTTTCTTTGATTCTTTGATGAATAAAAAGTTAAAAAGAACAGCATTTGTTCAAAATAGAAATCTTTTCTAACAATATAAATCTTTGCTATCACGTTTTATCCATTTAACACATCCTTGCTGAATAAAGGAATTCATTTCTTTAAAAAAATAAATAAATAAATTACTGACCCCAAACTTTTGAATAGTAGTATATACTGTAATACAAAATTTCTAGTTTGAATAAACACTGCTCTTTTTAACTTTTTATTCATCAAAGAATTTTCACAGGTCCAAAAATATATTATGCAGCACAATTGTTTCCAACATTAATTATAAATCAGCATATTAGAATGCTTTCTGAAGGATCACATGACACTGAAGATGCTGAAAATTCAGCCTTGCTTCACAGGAATAAATTATATTTTAAAATATATTAACATAGAAATTTCACAATAATATTTTACAAAATTACAGTGTATTTTTGATCGATAGATACAGCCTTGATAAGCATAAGAAAAAAAAATTGTGTATGTCGCCCAGTCCTAGCAAGTGAACGGTTATTTCTGCATGTCAGCCACAAGTATACCAGTTATGTATACTGACTATAAGATATCTCCAATCAGAGTGGGAATGGAGTCTTTAGATGGAGAAACCGATGTCCAGCGGCTTTGCTCATCTGGCTCTGAGCTGGAGCCACGAGACGACAGCCCACCCACGGCCAGCCCTTTTACCTTCTCCACATCTTTTGAGGAGGATATTTTGGACCTTAAGTGATGACAATCACAGTGCACCTCTCACCTTACACATCCAACTACCTTTTACTTTATATCATTCTTTTTACCATGATATTTTGTGTTCTCCCCAGTCTACCCACTCATCTGTGTGTGCAAATGAATCCCCAGAGCTTTAAACTTGAAGGAGTTTACAGTGTGGTGATGTCAAAATTTACTCCTGGTGGATGTATGCATGTGTGTGTGCGTGTGTGTACGATCCTGTGTTTACTCTCTATAAAAAAAAGATAGAAATACAACTAGAAATTCAGATGGTCAGCTATCATTTCTGAATTCTGAGAAAAATTACCAAAAACGCCCCAGAATCTGAATTAGTCAAGGTTTGGTTTAGTTTATATGATTGATGAGACACATTCTCCATCAGCATTGGGACAAATTTGTAGCTTTGTAGCAAACTTGTAGCCATATGAACAGAAATAGGATATTTAAAAAAGGTTTAAGACACAATTTAAGGTCAAGGCAGAATATTACTTTTAACTCCAAGACCTGAATGTACGATTGACGCTCCTAAAAACAACGAAGCATATTTTTTAACTCCTTATTTTGTGTTTTTAAATGTTTTCTATGTTTGTGATTTGTACATTGTGTGATTATTTCAAAGTTGTAAAAAAAACTCTATATGCATCTCGGACCAGATGCACATGAACATACAAATGTAAACATACATATATATAAAAATATAAAATATAAATATATATACCTTTCTAGTTCTATTGTATTATGGAGAAATAAAACTCACTTCTTGTGTATATCAATGTTATGGTCTAACCTGCCTTCACCCTCACCATGCTTTTAAACCCTAACATGCAAACCCTCTGCAGAAAGGGCAGGAGTCTCCCACAAGTGCCATTTTCTACTGCAACCATCAACCACTAGCGCCCTCTATCAGACTGACCATGGATTGCATATGTCATGAGGCAGAAGCAAACCAACACCATTACAAAACACAGTTTTGGTCACTACATCTGGTAAATCTGCAGCTGTTTACTATATGCTAACAGTATGAGCTTTGATCCACAAACATCCGCATTTACAACGCATTCTTTAAGTGCTGTTGCTTCTTGAAAAGGGCTCTGGATCACCTGCATGCCTCCCTTCAATCCCACTATGAAATAAAAGGGATTTGATGTATTAATGGTTTAGAATTAGGATGTATTATCTTTACTCTTCTCATGGATTTGGTACAAATTGAAAAAAATAATAATAATAATAAAACCTCTAGGAATTAAAGCCAGGGTTACTTAGATTAAATCTCCGACTCTGGGTTATACAGCCAAAAAAAAGGAAGCTCCACCAATGTCTTTGTCTTGTTTTCTAGTAGAATCTAAACAATCTTAAAAGAAGATGAACTGTATTTGAGAAGCGAAAAGATAGTAAGGCCTTTTCTATTTTCTTTACCCCCCGTTTTTAGGATTTAAGCATGAACCTCGTATATTTCATATTTATATTAGGGACTACTTAAGGATGTTTAGATATTCTGTCTGGAAAACAACACAAAATAGAGAAGAAAAAAAAATGCTGTGTAATAAGAGAACGAGAATATTGATTCTGCTGTTTACAGTTCAAACTCAGAGATGTTTAAAGAATGTCATCAAAGTGACACCAGAACACAAGAGCCTCAGGAACAGCACAAGAGGAGGTGTAAGTATTAAACTGCTTAGCTGAATGCATGACCCCCCTTCACTCTCAACCTTTCTCCATCTGAATGTGAACCACTCAACACTAGTAGCAGTCTGGACTAAAAAGGGAAAACTAAGGAATATTTTTGTAAATGAAAAATTTTACATATTATTTATTTGCTATTTGTTGTCTTTGAAGGGAATGGGTGAGCCAGAGACTGATGGAATATATTTTTCTGTTCTTTTTTTTCTTTTTTCTTTGGCATACTGTCAGTTGTCTTCCCCCTCCCTCTGTTCACTCTCCTCTAACCGTTTTTGCAGTGGTTTTGTATCTATATCGATATTAACTGTTTAGACTGTTGCAGAAACTCTGTGATATCGGAAATTAAACAAAAATGAATTAAAAAAACACCAAGTGTCTTAAAATATTGTATTGCCATTGTTTTTAATGCCAAGTACTACTTGTAAATGTTTGTGTTTCAGATGTGGCCTCAAAAATATTACTATTATTATTATTATAGCATTTATTTGAAAAAGTTCTGTAGCCCACTGCTGTAGTTAATATTGTTCATTGATATGAAATAAATATTTATGAAATTTGACCATGTAGTTTGTGTTTTAACGAGTTTAAGTAGACTACACACATGCTTGAACATTAATATCATATACTGACATCTATGATTATTAACTAGCTGTGTGGTTTCCCAATGTTGAAGAAGTCTGCAGAAGGTTCAGAGAGCCAACAACTTCTTCAATACAGTCAACGTGAAAAGACAGTAACGTTTTATAATGACCTACAGGTGGTAGTGTTGTTGAATCAAACTCTTTAGCTCATTAAGCGATTTGGGCAATATAATACCCAGGCATCAAGAAAAAAAAAAAAAAACTATTTTCTAAATAGGGTTGTGGTGTTAATGAATGCTACAATCAAGGGTTGTTGGAAAATAAAATGAAATAATCATAAAAATCCCATTGACATTTCATGGACCATCAAATTACATCATCAAATCAGACCGACGGTTGATACAGTGTTTGTTTTCTTAATTCAAATTCAAATCTCGAACACGGAGAAATGTCGTTTTTAATAGCAAGTATTTGTGGCTTCTAGTAGCCCAAACAGCATTTTTCCACTGACAGACTGACCCACATCAACAGAAGTGACAGGGTATGATAGGTAAAGAAAAGGGAGCTACTTGGAAGAACTTACCTGGAATTTATTTTCTATGCGAGACCACAATCCTCAACGACAATGCAGTAAAAGAGAAGTGCGCGTGGTTGTCTTCGGAACGCGGACGCGGCGAATTTCCAAAACATAACGAAGCTGCAACCTGATTGGTTCCTATCTCTAAAGGCCACACCTAACAGACCTTAATCGGGTTATACGCCATATTGAATTTAAAGAGGTAGTTCTCCCAAAAATGAAAAATCTGTCATTAATAGACCAATTTCGAGTAGACGTCACAGTGACGTCATTTGCAGCTGCGCGCGCATAGTGGTTGCAGAAAAACACTGGTAGCAAGTGGAGGTAAATGGGTAAACTCCATGGAATAAGAGAAAAAAAAAAATTTCTGTCTTTTGATGTCAAAATCGGAATGCAAATAATTTTTATACAATACTGTAGTCAAAGACGGCATTTGAAGCTAAACGCAGACGTTTAAACGGACATACTATGGATGAAAACTGCTATGATTACTCTACTTTTAAAGCATAAATTTGATTTATAGGTCTACATAATATTCACATAATGATGTTCATAGGGGACGTATTGTATTAGCCGTACGGTTAGAGCATGAACTATTATTTAAACCTATTACTATTAACTTTTTAACATAACATTTTTTATTTTATCTCACAATTCTGATTTTTTTTCTCACAAATGCAAGTTTATATCTCCTAATTCGGACTTTATAACTCGATTTAACAAAACTAGTGAGTTTGTTCATTCTGAGGGAAAAAAGCAGTGGGATATAAACTTAGAGCCGAGGGAAAAAAGAGAGAATGAGAGTTGTTTTTCCTCTAGAGTTTTGGGATATAATCTCGGAATTGCGAAATTAAAGTCAGAATTTTGAAATATAAAATCAAATTTACTCATGTGTTTTTAATTCTTTTATCACATGGCTGCATAGACCGCCACTTGAACCGCCCGTAAAAAACGTCATCCCTGTTTTGGGTCTGTAAGACTATCCCACTATCTAACGTCAATTTCGTTGAATAACATTGCTTATGGCTGGGTGACAAGCTGTTGTAATATGCGAATAACATTTTGAAAATGACATCTAATCAATATAATCTATACTCTTTTTTAAATCTAAGTATTTTGTGCCATATCCTTGTAATTCTCTAGCCGTAAAGGCTATCTCTCCTGGGTTTTCTGCAACCATGCTGCGCGCACATCCCAAATGTTTACAAACAGATAATTGGTCTATTACTCACCCTCATGTCATTCCAAACCCGTAAGACATTTCAGTTGCATTTGGGGTCAGAAAGCTCTCAGATTTCATAAAAAAAAAAAATAATAATAATAATCCTAATTTGTGTTCCAAAGATTAACGAAGGTCTTACAGGTTTGGAATGACATGAGCTATTAATGACAGAATTTAAATTTTTGGGTGAACTATCCCTTTAACTAGGACATTTAACTATGGCATGAAAACGAGGCTCCGAGGGATAATGGCACATATTTTTTTTTCTACTGTTTTTTTTTTTTTTTTGGTTGGGGGGGGTCTGGTTGGTGTAAGATGTTTTATGAGCAAAATATATATATATATATAAAAAAAAAATATATATATATATATATAAAAAAAAATCGGTATGTTGTTAAACAGTACAATCCATTGAATGCACTGTAACTTCTATCTCTCGCGTCCTCGTTTTCATCCCTGTCGAAAACTAAATGTGGTGCAACCCTGAGTAAAGTCTGCTCTTTAGAGATGCGCGGATGAGCTCAAACGTCACCCGAATCCGCAGCTTCAAATAAATTATCCGCCCGCCATCCACCCGCACCTGTATTTTTCTCTGATTTAGATAACCGCACCCGACCCGCACCCGATCGTCATTTACAGTTTTTCTAATTCTTAGTTTTGCATGATGATATGATGAATGGATGGCTAATTTTTAACAGCAGATTGATTCAGATGATCTGCACATCCCTGCACACTTATATAAGCTTAAATACTCGTGCTTTTAAGCCAAAGCCACGCTAAAAAGAATAACGTTAACTGACATCTGGACGTGACTCTCCGCAATCTCTGATGAAATCGATTGGGTGTTTGAACACCTACTGGATCCTTGGACAAAAGTTTACAGGGTTCACCCAGTTTAAGAAATTTCTGATCGTAAAAATCTAATTCTTTACATTTTAATGTATTGTTTTCGTTATAATGTACTGATTCAAATTAGTAATCAATAATAATTATTATTTTAATACTCGGCGTGCCTCCCTTGACATGCTCTCGTGAACAGGCAGTAAATGTGGTGCTGGCTCGGACGGAGCGGGCGCGGGCGCATCAGGCGCAATCATCAAACATATTTCAAAGGAAGGGTCCTTGTTGTCTTTGCTGGGTGTTTTGAGCGAATATTTGCATTTATTCACATTCGATTTAGTTAGAAATGGTGGCCTGTCATGATTTTGGCTAATGCAGGACACTACTGAATGATGCGCATCAGAGGGGATTTAGAAGTGGGTATACGCAAAGCCGATTGATAAAGAAATGGGTATACGCAGGTTCTGCACTACACCTGTCATGTGCCTGGTCTTTGTCTTCTGTATTCGTGTTTAAGGACTTTTATTTTGTAGTTTTTGTGTCTTATTGTTCCCTGCTTCCCTGTACCTCTGTTCCCTTGTTTGTTGCCATGGATCTTCATTGAACCACACCCACTCCCTCATCAGTTACCCCGGTTACCAATTAGATCATTACCTCACCCTGTGTATAAATAGTCCTTGTCTTTCCCCTGTATTTTGTCAGTTGCTTAATGTCTGTGATGGTTGCTCCCTGTTCTTGCCTGGATTCTAAGGGTTCCCCGTTCTGGATTATTTGTTGTTTTCTTTGGATGTACAATAAACTCTTGCACATAGATCCTCGTCTCATCTCCGCTTCGTTACAGAACAACTGACCAACTATGGATCTAGCAGGAGTTTATCGCGACCCTCTGAGCACTCTTTGCTCAATTTTTCAAAACGGCCGACCGATCGAATATTATGTGGAGGAGTTCCTTTATTACAGCCAGCTAGTGCCTGGAGATGACACCAAAATAAAGGACTGTTTCTGGAGTGGACTCGATCCAGAGGTTAGTTTAAACTTACCGGATGAGGACCCCAGCTGGACCCTGTCACAGTATATAGACTTTGTTTTGCTGTTCTGTGAATCCCCTTTTTCTGTTAAGGAAGTAGAAAGGGTAATTCACAGCATGGTCGCCACTCCTGAGTCTCCTTGCAAGATGGCCGCCAGCCCAGACCCACTGCACAAGATGGCCGCCACGCCAGAGCCAGTCGCAAAGATGGCCGCCACGCCAGAGCCAGTCGCAAAGATGGCCGCCACGCCAGAGCCAGTCGCAAAGATGGCCGCCACGCCAGAGCCAGTCGCAAAGATGGCCGCCACGCCAGAGCCTGTCGCAAAGATGGCCGCCACGCCAGAGCCTGTCGCAAAGATGGCCGCCACGCCAGAGCCTGTCGCAAAGATGGCCGCCACGCCAGAGCCTGTCGCAAAGATGGCCGCCACGCCAGAGCCTGTCGCAAAGATGGCCGCCACGCCAGAGCCTGTCACAAAGATGGCCGCCACGCCAGAGCCTGTCGCAAAGATGGCCGCCACGCCAAAGCCAGTCCACAAGATGGTCGCTGTCTCCAAGTCACGCCACATGATGACCCACGTGTTGGACTCACCCCTAATGGCTGTACGGACAGCTAAGATGGCGCTCCCTCTTGTTGCGGCAGCTACCCCTGATTCAAGTCAAGCTACAGGGCCGAGTCAAGCTACAGCAGCTGTTCCCCACGAGTCAAGCCAAGTCAATGTTGTTCCCGAGTCAAGCCATGTTGTTCCCGAGTCAAGCCATGTTGTTCCCGAGTCAAGCCATGTTGTTCCCGAGTCAAGCCACGTTACAGCAGATCTTCACAAGCCAAGTGACGTTATCGCTGCTGCTCTTCCCTTAATGGCAGTGGCCATGTGGTGTGTGTGGGCTACACACTGTGCTCCTGAGGTCACGCCTGTTCACAGGTCAGCCTCTGAGCTCTCGTCTGATCACAAGCCTGCACCAGAGCTCTCGTCTGGTCTCAAGTCTGCCCCAGAGGCCCCGTCTGGTCTCAAGTCTGCTCCAGAGGCCTTCCCCGTCGGAGAAGCTGCGCCAATGCCTCCAGAGGTGTCGGCGCCAGCCGTAGAACCTCTTACGGAGGGGGCGTTAACCACCAAACTCTCTGCTTCTCCCTTTTCCCTGTCTACATCCTCTGTCACTGTTCTCCCCAGGTCCCAGTCGATGACGCAGCCTCCTGTTCCGCCCGGAGGGCTGCTCCGCCTCCTGTTCCGCCCGGAGGGCTGCTCCGCCTCCTGTTCCGCCCGGAGGGCTGCTCCGCCTCCTGTTCCGCCCGGGAGGGTTGCTCCGCCTCCTGTTCCGCCCTGGAGGGCTGCTGCGCCTTCTCCCTCTATTCTGTCTGCCTCCTCTGTCCCTGCTCTCCCCAGGTCCCAGAGCGTGATGCAGATTCCTGTTCCGCCCGCAGGGCTGCTGCGCCTCCTGCTCCGCCTCCTGCTCCGCCTCCTGTTCCGCCTCCTGTTCCGCCTGGGAGGGCTGTTGTGCCTCCGGCTCTGCCCTTGGGGGCTCTAGTGTCGCTGGCTCTGCCTCCGGCTCCGACCTGGAGGGCTGTAGCGCCGTCTGTTCTGCCTCCGGCTCCGCCCTGGAGGGCTCTAGTGCCACCTGTTCTGCCTCCGGCTCCGCCCTGGAGGGCTCTAGCGCCGCCTGCTCTGCCTCCGGCTCCACCCTGGAGGGCTCTAGTGCCACCTGCTCTGCCTCCGGCTCCGCCCTGGAGGGCTCCTGAGCCTCCTGCTCCGCCCTGCTGGGTACCGCCTGCTCCGCCGTGGAGGTCTTCTCTCATGATCTGGTGGTCCTCAGCTCCTCCCATCTGGCCGACTCCACCCTGGCCTCTTGCTCTGCTTCAGTCCCTTGTTTATCTCCCCTTACATGGACCTGGCCCTCCATCCCTTCCCCAGTTCTGCCTGAGCTCCTCCCCCTTCCTGGACTGGTATTTCTGTTTGGAGCGTCTGGAAGCCACTCTTTTGAGGGGGTTATGTCATGTGCCTGGTCTTTGTCTTCTGTATTCGTGTTTAAGGACTTTTATTTTGTAGTTTTTGTGTCTTATTGTTCCCTGCTTCCCTGTACCTCTGTTCCCTTGTTTGTTGCCATGGATCTTCATTGAACCACACCCACTCCCTCATCAGTTACCCCGGTTACCAATTAGATCATTACCTCACCCTGTGTATAAATAGTCCTTGTCTTTCCCCTGTATTTTGTCAGTTGCTTAATGTCTGTGATGGTTGCTCCCTGTTCTTGCCTGGATTCTAAGGGTTCCCCGTTCTGGATTATTTGTTGTTTTCTTTGGATGTACAATAAACTCTTGCACATAGATCCTCGTCTCATCTCCGCTTCGTTACAACACCACTCCATATTACCCTACTCAAGTATTTAAAACAGGTTCATATGTTAGAAAATATAGTTAATATTTGCGTCATTATTGATTTATCTCATCCACCCGCGACCCACCTAATCGAAATGCAATTTTTTATTACCCGACCCACCCGACCCGCGGATATAACCGCCATCCGCGCATCACTACTGCTTGTCCTGTTTGATGACATGCCGTTTCACTGACAAACCAGGTATAGCTTTCACTGTGAATATTAGGCTAATGTGAATATTAATTTTGCAAATTCTCCTGCTGCGAAAAATTCTATTTATATCACTAATGCCAGATTGAGAATGTTAGAGTGTTAGCTCTGTAATAAATTAATATTGTCAAATAATTTTCATACTGTTTTGAATTGTGGCTTGTCTAGTTAATTCACTTTTTTAAAAAATTGGCATTATTTACAAAAAAAGAAAGTTATTTTTAAATAATTTAGTGTGGCTGCACTCAAAACAGCTTGTCACTGAGGCAGTACCTTTAAAGGCACACTTGTGTACCTTTTTTACCCCTTAAAAGATTCATAGTAGTGCCTTAAATGTAAGCCACCTATTACCACTTTAATGCAAGATTTATAGGTGGCATGACATGCTTCTGAAGTGGTGTGTAGGTGTCTTTAAACAGACTCTTTAATGCTGCTCAGAGGTGGTTTAAATGCATTCACACAGCAATTACAAATATGCAGTTTGAGGTGGATCTGAGCAGGCATAATTCAGTCTGACTTTGATTTTTGCATTTTTACACTGAATTTGGAGTATGGGCACAGAGTGGCTTCAACACAGTTGTGTGAAGGTATTAATAGTCACCTTTTAGTAGTAATAAGGTACAAAGTTGTCTCTTTAAAGGTACTTCCCTATTGACAAGCTGTTTTATTTTTATATTTTTATTATTATTATTTTTGTTGTTTTTGAAGGCTTTCTTATGAACATCTCTGAACACATTGGTATGTATGTAGACATTTATGCATTCTGCCAGGGAAAATGACAAGCCAGGGCATGTTTCAGATGACTACATATCGCTATAGGTTCACATGAAAATTTGAACACCCACTTCCCTTCATGTTCTTTAGCACGATCACTTTTTTGTTGCTTTTTCCCATATTTATCCTGATTTACTTCTGGCGTTAGTGACATTTTCCTCAAACCAGTTAAGATTGAACCAGAATGTTTGTGGTATCAGTGATAGTGCTGGAGGTTTATTTTAATGTTAAGCAAAAACATGCCTTCTTTTTAACCCGTTTATCTTTTCCTGTCAGTCTTTTTCCTTCCCTTTTTGTACCGAGAAGTAACAATGGGGTCAATTCTTATCCATCTCTTTAGATTTTTCTCTCTTTTTCTCCCTTTCTCTCCGAGCTCTTGTTTTTAACGTATCCAGTCTACTGTTTGATCTCAATCACAATTATACACACAAAACCTTTCATTATTCCTTTATTATAAAAACTATGCTTTTCACATCATCTCTTTAGAGACTTTAACATCACTACACAAACTATATAATATTATACAAAATAAAATAAGTTACACATTGAAAACAGAAAATATTAATATATATAACAAAAGTGCTTTGTGGTGAATTACCACAACTGTAACATCATACCTAAACCAACGTTCTTGAAGACAAAATCCAAAGTGAAAGCACCCGGCTGTTCTCGAAATGTTATAACCTCAAAGCATGATGGACAAAGAGGAAGGACAGTGTTTGTGCAACGGCGTATGATTAACGCTACAATAAGTTTGAAAAGCCTGGGCTCTGGAGGGCTTATGGTCTAATAACAGAGGAATTTTTACAAGCGTGGAAAGTTATTGTGAAACAATCACATGGCCTCCGAACTGACCTCAGCAGTTATTGCTTATGTAAGCTTTGCAGTATGAAAGTAAAAAGCTGGTGGTCACTGAACCAAAAGTCTTGTAAGCAACGGCTGCGCTATAGACTCAAGGTCCATTCAAGGAGAATGAGGCCTGTTCTATCAAATATATAAATATGAGAGTATATGCAAACCTAACTGTGACAATAAATCACATTAAATAACCTTCATTTGAATGCTAAAATGACACTACACAGCAAAACACAATACTAAAGTCCAGTACTAAAATGACAGCAATGAATGTTGGGTTTTAAGAACAGTCAGTCATAAATCATCAAGTCTGTTGTTAAAGTGAAATGTGAATTCTATTACTGTTGAGATGCCGTAAGTCCGTAAAGCAGCATTCTGCATCACAGTTGTAACCAGAAGTCTTGACCAATCACAGAAGTCCATTGATGAGAGGGTTATGCGAATGAGGCTACTTCCATGAGTATCTGTATTGCCATTGAAACGCAAGGCACCTGAGCGACGATATAGGCGAACGAACGTGTCGGTGCTTTGAGTGCCAGCAGGTATGCAACGCTGTGGAGAACTCGACCCAGGAAAAAGACAAGAAAATGAAGTCGTGCTACTGCATACGAGGGGCCTGTCATAGAGTAGACAGCTCCGAGAAATAAAAAGGGGAAAATGTTCTCCATGTCATTGAGGTGTGCTCTGAAAAAAAAAAACACACAGAAACAGTGCAAAAATGAGTGCAGGTAAACCACAAAAAAGGTGTTTTTATTTGAAAAACAATAGGGCTGCCAAACGATTAATTGTGATTAATCACAATTAATCGCATACAAATTTTACTTTTGTATACGTATAACATATTTTTCTTAAACATATATGCATCTGTGTGAATTTATATATACATAATAATTATACACAGACACATCTTAGGCAACTTTGTTGTTTGACAGCTCCAAAAACATTGTGTATTAGTGTAGAGGACAGAGAAGAAAAACGTCTATAAAACATTAACTGGATGTGTATTTGTTAATATAGCAAACAATTTTGTTGCTATATATGAATGTTCTTCAGCACATGCTTGGATAATAGCTCATAATGAGTAAGTTCTTTTCAAGTTTTGACCACATCTTTCACGCATTCCCATATTGTCCTTTAAGCCTCTCTTTCAACTCCTAGTTAATGGTATTCTCTAAACACTGAGGTATTTCGAACATTTCAGACTGTGGAAATACCTATGGAATACTGCTTTTCTCAGGACCCAGGAGCTGAGGAATGTACACTCAACAGCATCTGGCTTTGATCAGGACTTCAGCTGTAAACTGTCTGGCTCTGTCTTATGGCAGCATGCCTGGACAGCAAACGTTGCCAACATCACACAATCTTGCGATGTAAATTTACTTTCACTCTGAATCACTCTCACAGTGCGTCATAGTGCGTACTGTGAACAAATCAGCAATAGGAAGTAGTAAGTACTTCCTGTGCCCGTTTAAAAGAAATTAATCATACTATTTTGACATTCATACCACCATGAACTCATTACGTTTATATTTCACATTAATAGCTCAGCAGAGTAGTTACATAACAGTGCTTGGAAATCCTGCATGACACAGATTCTTCCTCATATTTTTGTCGTAATAAGGACTTTCCATTATAAGCCATGCTGGGACTCAATTTTCAAAGAGGAAATAACTTTCAGTTATATGTTGATTAATCATCAGAAAATGTTCAAGCTTTCGATCCTAATATAAAATCTGACTGACTTAGATGATACAATAGCTGATGAACACACACCTGTGGCCACACATCTTTTCATCTCTGTCACTATTCACAAAGTTGTCAAGTGTATGATGCCTAGTATTTTAAATGTCTGTTCAGATTTTAAAAATCATGTAGTGTATTCCAGCCTTAAATATTATTAAAAATTAATACAATGTTAATATACAATCATCTTAAAGGATAAGTTAACTTCCAGAACAAAAATGTACAGATAATTTACTAACCCCCTTGATGTTCATGTCTTGCTTTCTTCAGTCAAAAAGAAATTATGTTTCTTGAGGAACACATTTGAGGAGTGCTCTTATCTATCTTATCTAGCGAAACGATTATTATTTTCTAAAAAGAAAATTACAATTTATATACTTCTTAACCTTAAATGCTCATCTTGTCTAGCTCTGAGATGCACATGCGTACTCTGCATAATACGGGTCAAATACAGTTGGGGTATGTTGAAAAACTCCCATCTCATTTTTTTCCCTCCAACATCAAAATCGTCCTGCTTCACTGCAGAAGTACCGAACCAAAGTTTACAAAACAAACGTGCAAAGAAAAACAGGCTTTACAAAAAAAGGTAAAATAGCAATGCAGGACGATTTTGAAGTTGGAAGAGAAAATGAGATGGGAGTTTTTTGTCCTACCCTAACTTTACTGACCCGGATTGCACAGAGCACATGCACATCACAAAGCTAGACAAGAGAGGCATTTGAGGTTTTTAAAAAGTATTTAAATTGTACATTTATTTTGTAAAATAACCGATGGTTTTGCTAGATAAGACCTTTATTCCTTTGCTGGGATCGTTTAGAGCTCTTTAAAGCTGCATTTAAACTGTATTTTGGAAGTTCAAATTTGCGGGCGCCATAGAAGTCCACTATATGGAGAACATTCTTGAAACAACTTTCTTTACGACTGAAGAAAGAAAGACATGAACATCCATCTATGTTTCTATTTATCTATTTTTGTTCTGTAAGTGAACTTTTTCTTTAACAAGTCTTTGAAATGTCTTGTATATTTTTTGTTTTTCCTTCTGTAGGCTACTCAGAAGATCAAGAATGTGTCTGTATGTCATTGAAACCATTTTTGTTGACACGTCAGCACAAAGTTGCTGCTCCAAATGAGAACTTTTAAATCTATTTAACACTGTCTTCCTGTTTCTGTTTGCTTAGCTATTTGTTAGCCACAGGGTTGTAGTGAAATACCTTTGTGAATGCATTGCAATTAAGGTCAAATAACGGACTTGTCAGGACTTGCTCCTGCTAGCCTACCATATCTAACCAATCTGGCAACCACAAGATACCTTTCTCAGGTCCCCAAGATCACATCAGTGAATGCCTTTCTTGATTTACTTACAGGAAACAAGATTTTCTAATGCTAATATATAGATGATTTTAGAGCAGTCTGCTGAAATAACATCTTTATCATTTTCAGATTGTGCAGATGGAGAGTGGAGTGGGCTGGAACTAGGCAGAGCAGGCAAGTTTCCTAAAGATAAGTTAGAAACCGCCAAACAAAAACAAAATACCATGCAGCTTAAAGTGAGGAAAGTTTCCTAACAGGCAGCCAAGTCTATGATTGTTTCAGAGTGTGTAGTCTCATAACACATTGTCTCTTTTTCTCTCATGCTCTCATATAAACAAATATAGGTACTGAAAAGAGCTGAGATTCGAGAAAACTGGCATGGACCGTGCATACCTTCATTGCTTTTGACTAATGATAATACAAATGGGAAAATAAAGATATCTTAACTGCATGTAGTCCATTATGGATTAAACATGCTTTTTGCTGTGGACCTGGACACATATCTGTCATACCTGTATTCTTTTTTTGAAGAGTTTGACAGTGCTACGGAAAATAGCTAAAGGAAATCTGCCAGACATCCTGCCGTCCAACTAAATGGGCCCACTAGGAATAAGACTAAAACCCAACTTTCCCAATAGACACGCAAAGTTTTTACAGACAGAAAACACTCATTTTGAAATATTACCCAGTCAGAAAATTGAAACCATGTGAACAGAAAAATGAAAACATTTTTGAAGATAACTAGAAAGTGTATACATGGAAATAATGGCAAATATAGCATTAATAGTAAATACTGTACAAAAACTAAATAAATAAATAAAAATCTGATTACATTAATTTAAAAAAAAATTACAGCGACAGCATTACCAACACTAATACATGAGTATGTTACAAAAAACTCTCTAATGTACATTACCTAAAGTACATATCACTAAATGTTTCTCGCAGGAACTTATAGGAGCATCCTTTTTTGATATAAAATTTTATCTTACACAAAAATAATTGTAACAATCTTGTCTTGATAAAATGTATATTTGTACAGTGTAGAAAGGTTATATTTATTGTATTTAATATTGTTTATGCTATGTAAACTGTTATTACTCTTTAATTTATGTAAAGCTGTTGCTGATGCTTAATAGTCGGATGCAATACATGTAACAGAAAAGAAAAAAGAAAGCAAGAAAATAAAAAGCATTTCTTAACATATAAGTTTATATCCATGTTTGTGGAGTTGCAGTCTAATTAGATGCACTACAAAATAAAATCACAAATGAGCAGTATTATGCTTTTACCTCCTACAGCGTTCCACGTACGGATCAGTGCGGCAGAACTGCACACCTCCGTGTCTCTCGGCGTCTTCTGGATTAGCAAACGCCTGTCACATACAAGTACACATATGTTTTACAACACAAATCTAGACATCAAGGCATTCTATTAAAACACATCTCTGATCAACTACCTCGATAATCCAGACAGCGGCAGTATGCAGAATATACGGATTTCTATTCAAAACAGAAACATTCCACACGCTCGACGCGACAAAAAATGCTTCCATTATAAATAAGGAAGGCGACTTTGTAGCAGTGATTCCCTCGCGATTTTGTGTTCGATGCAGTAGCATGAAAACTATTTTTCATAAGCATGAATAGAAAGTTCCACAACTTACCTTTTTCTTTAGTCTCACTTGGCCCGTTATGATGGAAATAATGTACATCTTTAAAATTAGGAGCGTGCTGTAGAAAATGAAGCACAACAGTACGTCGCTCCCGAGCATCTTGACGTCGACAGACTGTCTGTGTGCGTGTATATACGCTTTGACGGAGACGTGTTTGGAGAAGGTTTTATATGCAAACCCCAGACCGTTTAGCCCAACCTATTCCCAATCACTACCTGGCAAGAAACTTTCACTGACGTGCGGACTTCCGTTTTTTTCCCCAGACGGTTTTTTCCTGCCTGTGACACACTGTCCCATATGAGGATAGTCTGGAGACATCTGAACAACTCCAGTCTTACTTACTTTCACTCAATCAGCAGAACTTCCTCTTCATTTTAATTGGAAAACAATTAAAAAAAAAAAAAAATTATCTCCAATGTTTTTTTTTTTTTTTAATGCTTGAGAATTCCGGCGTCTCACTGATTATGCTGGAAGCTGTATAATAGCTTCAGCTATAGGCTATTTGTAATTTTTAAAAGATATTAGTAATTTTGAAAAACACATTGTAGAAAAATATAATCGAAGAAATCATAATAAACAACTAATGTTTATTCATTTTGTATGTCTGGGGGTCTTTGAGAACCCAGTCAAAAGTAGGCTATGTCAAATTTGAATGTGTGGAAATTTGAATAAAACCAACTTCCTATAGTCTCCACATAGCACTGTCAAAGCAAGCTGTAGGCTAACTTCTAAAAAAAATAAATAAATAAAAATAAGAGAAACACTTTCGATGCATTTGACAGGTTACTTGATGGATTGAAAAAACGCAAAGTCTCAAGACGTGTAGACTATTTTTAGATAACATGTAACCAACAGGCCTATCACTAACATATATGTGACCCTGGTCCACAAAAAAACAGTCATACAGGTCAATTTTTCAAAACTGAAATTTATACATCATCTGAAAGTTGAATTAATAAGCTTTCCACTGATGTGTGGTCTGTTAGGATAAGACAGTATTTGGTCGAGATACAACTATTTGAAAATCTGGAATCTGAGGGTGCAAAAAATCTAAATATTGAGAAAAAGTTGTCCAAATGAAGTTCCGTGCAATGCATATTAGTAATCAAAAATAACAAAATATCTTCATGGAACATGACCTTTACTTAATATTAACATGACCTATACTTAATATTAACAGTAAAAATGGTTACTTTTGACCCATACAATGTATTGTTGGCTATTGCTACATGCTACTGGGTTTGTGGTTCAGGGTCAAATATATCAAAGATGATGGTCTAGCTATGTTTACATAAAAAAAAGTTAAATAAACAAACAAACAAACAACATGAAAAGCCCAGAAGAATGTGGAATGTGGTGGAATACATTTTTTTTTATTCCACTGTGCTACTTTCCTTTTTTTTTTATGTAAACATGCACTAGCTAGCTAATTTTTCATTTTTAGGCATTGCGAAATGTCCCTGTCCCACTGCCCTACATTTAGTGCTTTTAAAAGCAAATACGCCTTCTTTGTGAATGGCCCCAGTAGGCCTACTGTAGGCTATATGTTTTAATTTTTTTTACAATGTCCAATGGCCAGCAGAACTGGTTACCAACATTCTTTAGAATATCTTCTGTTATGTTCCGCAGAAGTAAGAGAAAGCCAAGGAGCATGGAGGTAAGTACATTATAACTGTAATTTCTTTTTTGGGTGCATTTTTAACTGCAGTAACAAAGCAAGGAATTAATTACTATTAAACCCTTGTGATAAGATTCAATGCCAGGCCTATAATAGCTTTAGCAATACTGCTTAATCAGATCTTCAAAACATTGCCTTAGAGGATAAAGAGATTAACAGGGAAAACGCTGATGAGCCATGTACATCGTTTTTTTTTTGATGCATTAGGCCTAATAGAACAGCATCATTTTATCACAATGTTCATTTTGAAGGATTTTGCTCCTCCCATGTGATAGTTTCTTTACATCAATTAATCATATGCTTTATTTGTAGAATGCACATTCCAATTTCCAAACCAGGGTTCTTTTATCCAGAATGATAAAAGAAACATGATTCTAAATGAAAAAGATCCAATTTCAGCATCCATAATTGCGTTCCCCTGACAATAATGGGTTTGTTGCTCAAATTGAGCAGGAACTGAACTGCGGAGCATTGTGGTTGAGAGCAGAACCCCTTTCCACACAGTCAAGGACCTCATTAGTTTAATTTGCGCAGACTAAGCATATTTCATTGTCACACTGTCAGTGACAGAATTTGGAGCCAAAAAGAATGGCAATATTTGGCACAAGGTGTGAGTAACCCACAAAAGTCCACGACAAGTGTCAACAGTCTATTCCGAGATAATCCGACGAGGATGAGCTTGTGCTTGTGATGTCATCACAACAGTCTTCCACATCAGAGAAAGAGGAAGTATAGTGGAGGCCTGAGAGTCTGTGGTAGTCCTGCTGAGTGACCTCCGGCAAATGAGACATATCCATTGATGTCTGGCCTCTTCGTGAGCCAGACACGCTCCACATATCAATCAACTGCGTGCAGATAGCACAACCCATGTTACATCCAGATGCTAATTGCTGTCTTGAACAGAAAACACCCTATATGACATAACCTTTTAAAAGGTACACACTGTAACACATGTCTGCAGTGAAGAGGCAATTACTAATTCAAGCACTAGCTGTCACATAATCGCTGGTTAACAGCAGCGTGGACTCGTCGTTGGAGGTAACATACGATGGCAAACTGTGAGTGTGTCTGTGTAAAAATACCTATATGGAAAGAAAAGAGAGTGAGCGTGAGAAAGCTAAGTAGGTTTACCCAGAAATGTTTTGTTCAAACCCTCGCCTGGAGGTAATGACAATTATAAGGTGGAGTGCAAGATGAAAACTGAAAAGGATACACTGAGACAAGAAAAGACAGAAGGACCATGAGTCAAATTGTTGTAGCGTGTGCATCGCAGGTCGCACACAAATCAGGACTAGACCAAAGATCGCCGAGGAATTACTGAAAGGTAACAAGCTTACGAGGTCAGTGCAAATATTGGGACACGGTCAGTAATATTTATCTCTTAGTGTCGGTTAGAAGAAACTTGACAAACTGGAATATGATATTGGAGATGAGTGTTTATCTCAGAAATGCAGTACCACACCTCTATTTTTAGGTCACTTTGAACTCACATTACGCTCTGAGCGTATAGAATATCGGAAGCTAATGCAGTCCGTATTTTGCCATAGTCAAAGATCGGTGAAGCTGTGTCCTCCGACCCAGTGAATCCTGGGTGTGACGCTGATCATTGTCGCTATTGTTGCTAAAGTCTCTGAGGTGTTCACTCGGACCGCCGTTCAGCCTGGGAAAAGAAACAGAACATGCAGATCTGATGGCATCAGAGATAACATGGATGGCCTTTTACAAGAACTCTGGGTAAAGACTCAAAATACCAGCCTAATATTAAGGCAGTAGATGCTGATTACTATACTAAAAAAATCGTTTTCATGCTAGAAGTCAATTTGAATGTACAGTATGAAAAACGGACTTGCTAAAGATTACATTTAACTGTGTTAAGTTTATAACGTTGTTTACATATCTGTCTGTTTTTTTAATACGCATAAAGACAAATTATACTATACCAGTCAAGAGTTTTTGAAGATTTTTAATGTTTTTTAAAGAAGTCTCAGAAGTCACAGAAATAAAATACATTTTAAAATATATTAAAATAGAAAACAGTTATTTTAAATAGTAAAAATATTTCAATATTTTACTGTTTTTGCTGTATTTTGGATCAATTAAATGCAGGCTTGGTGAGCAGAAGAGACTTCTTTAAAAAACATTCAAAATCTTACTGTTCAAAAAATTTTGACTGGTTTATGTGCAAGTTCATAATTCAACACCATTGCTTTGCATTTTCCTCTTAAAACTGCAATGTAGGTCTACCAAAGTCTCAAAAATTGAGGTTTGAAACAGCCCCAACTTCACCAATGTGTAACCAATCCTGTCAACTTTCAGCAAAGTGTTTCTACCAAAGGATGTTGAGTTTTAGAAGGTAAATGTCTGAGATGTGTAACATTAGAAGGTAGTCAAGCCAAAGACTACTGATATCAATTACTGTTATGTGTCCAACATTATAAAGAGCATTACATAAAGATGCATTAAAGAAACAGTTCACCCAAAAAGGAAAATTCTGTCATGAATTACTCACCCTCATGTCGTTTCAAACACGTAAGACCTTTGCTCATCTTCGGAACACAAATTAAGATATTTTTGATCAAGTACGAGAGCTTTCTGACCCTGCTTAGACAGCAATGCAAATACCACATTCAAGGTCCAGAAAGGAAGGACATCATTAAAATAGTCCATGTTGCATCAGTGGTTCAAACATAATGTTATGAAGTTACTAGAATACTTTCTGTGCACAAATAAAACAAAAATAACAACTTTATTCAACAATTTCTTCTCTTCCACTAATGCCACATGGGCTGTTTTAACAATGTCCTTACAACCTTTTTGGTCCTTGAACATTGCGTTGCATTTCTGTCTATGCAGGGTCAGAAAAATATCTTAATTTGTGCTCTGAAGAGGAACGAAGGTAATGCAGGTTTATAACGACGTGAGGGTGAGTAATTAATGGCGGAATTCCATTTTTTAGAGAAATATCCCTTTAACATTCTGTTAGATCAACTTGTAGACAACCCAGTATAAGCTCTTCTTCTTCAGAATCACTTTCTAGCTCAATCATATATGGTTGAATTAATCCAATACTGGCACTTGCCATTGTGTAGCATTTTCTACATCAGTTAACTGAGTGAAAGCGGAGCAGCAGGTAGTCCGAGTTGGTGTGATTGAGTGGAGGCGGGGACTAATTTACATATTCATGGACCATGTATCCTATATAAAGTGGGTATTATTCAAGTTATATTCAAGCCATTTTATGGTATTTTCTGGGGAATAAAGTAAAATATTTCTAAAGTTTTTTTGTTTTACTTTTGATGATTGGATCAAAAATCCAGTATCGCAAAATATTAGAGTATTTCCTTAGATCAATCAAAAAACGGATTTGCAACGTTTTTTTAAAGTATGTTTATTTATGCACTCAGTACTTGGTCGGCAGCACATATTACAGCAAATGACTTGCATCAGTGAAATTACAGCATCAGTGAGGTGTGGCATGGAAGCGATCAGCCTGTGGCACTGCTGAGGCACTATTGAGCCTTCAGATCATCTGTGTATTGTTGAATCAACTGTTTCTCATCTTTCTCTTGAAAATATCCCATAGATTCTCAATGGGGTTCAGGTCAGGCATGTTGGCTGGCCAATAAAGCACAGTAATATCAAGGTCAGCAAACCACTTGGAAGTGGTTTTTGCACTGTGGGCAGGTGCTAAAGTCCTGCTGGAAAAGGAAACCAGCATCTCCATAAAGCTTGTCAGCATATGGAAGCATAAAGTGCTCCAAAATCTCCTGGTAGATGGCTGCATTGACTTTGCACTTGATAAAACACAATAGACCAACACCAGCAGACGTCAAGGCAGCCCAGATCATCACTGACCTCAGAAACTTCAAACTGGACTTCAAGCAGCTTGGATTATGTGCCTCTCCGGTCTTCCTCCAGACTCTGGAACCATGATTGTAACATGAAATGCAAAATTTACTTTTATCTGAAAAGAGGACTTTGGACCACTGAACAGTCCAGTTCTTTTTCTCCTTAGCCGCGGTAAGATGCTTCTGACGTTGTTTCGGTTTCAGAAGTGGCTTGGTAGCCCTTTTCCTGAAGACGTCTCAGCCTGGTGACTCCAGCTTCATTCTACCTCTTGTGAAACTCTCCCAAGTGTTTGAATCGGCTTTACTTGACAGTATTCTCAAGCTTGCGGTCATCCTTGCTGCGTTTGCACCTTTGCCTACCCAATTTCTTCCTTCCAGTCAACTTTGCATTTAATATGCTTTGATACAGCACTCTGTAAACAGCCACCCCATTCAGTAATGACCTTCTGTGACTTATTCTCTTTGTGGAGGGTGTCAGTGATTGTCTTCTGGAGCATTGCCAAGTCAGCAGTCTTCTCCATTAGTGTGGTTTCAAAGAACAATAGATACCTAGAATTTATACTGTAGGGATAGACATTTAATGAAACTCAAATGTAAATATTCTAATATTTTGAGATACTGGATTTTTGAATTTCATGAGCTGTATGCTCTAATCATCAAAATTAAAACAAAAAAATAAATAAATAAGCTACAATAAAAAAAATGAACTTTTTCATTATATTCTAATTTTTTTGAGATGCACCTGTATATTCACAGTAAGAAATTTACAAAATATCTTCATAGAACATGATCTTTACTTAATATCCTAATGATTTTTGGCATTAAACAAAAATCAATAATTCTAACTCATACAATGTATTGTAGGCTATTGCTGCAACTATATCCGTGGTACTTTATGTGGCTTTTGTGGTCTAGGGTCACATACTAAAGTGTGATTACAGCATCAGTTGTTAAATAAATATGCAACTTATCTGAATAACTTTTAACAGGTTCTAGCTTTGAACATTTTGAGCACTCAAGCTGTGATGGGCTGACAGAGATGTAGCTGCACGCACTGAAGTGTTATTAACAAGGTCTATTAAAAATTCATTTCACAGTCATACAGTTATTACCTCATGCCTGATGTGACGCCCTGGTTGACAACATTGCTCTAAGCTCATCGTTAACGCCTCTTGCTAGCTGCCTTTGTGTCTAAAATTACTGAAGGGAATCACCTTTATACAGACATCTCAGCAGAAACATGTGAGGGCGGTGATTTACTAGTTGGCAACCACAGAATTTTTATTAGTAATTATAAGCAATTAAATATTGGGGTAGTTTATATTAAAAAGGCAATTTCAATACACTTCAAAATATGAAACTTTCAAAAACAGCAGAACAAAGAGGGTGTGTTCACAAGCAATGAATCTGAGCAGAGAGTACAGCTACCAAACCTCATCTGCAAAAAACAGGATGTTTTGTCATTGGTGATGATTTCATTTCCACCACATAGGAATTTCTGAACCTTCTGGAAATATTTTATACCACATGAGAGTGAAAACACAGATTTTGCACCACTACAGTAATGTTACTCTTATTCATATCATAAATATTATATCAGTTTAGTTATAATATATAGGTTGCTGATATATAAACTGATGTTTTATGAACAAAGGATGTTATTCGGTGCTATCAGTTATTATAAAAGCAGATTCTGTAAACAGAATCTTAAGAATAAGCGGATCATTTAGACTCAGTAATGCAATATTTATCTATTGTGTTAAACAAAAGAGCTGCCAGATGTTTCTGTAGCTCAGCTAGTACCACATATGCTAATGTTTAGACACAGAAGACCAAGCCAGCAAGATGTTATTGTCTACGTGACACACAAAACATGTTGATTTCCAGAAATTACCCTTTAGATAATGAAAGCCAGATGCTGCAATTGCGCAAAAAGAGAGGAATGACGACTCACTCTGGGAAGAAAATTACAATCCTTTCTCCAGCAGACAACACAGGCGCTCAGATGGGTGGTCTGCAGCTCTCTGCATCCTTCTCTCCTCCTCCTCCTGCGCTGTCCTTTCTTCAGCCTGCAGACAGAATGAGGACTTACAATGACATCAGCATTGATAGTGAGCTCTGTCATATAAATATTCACCTTTCCTGCCAGATTATTTGGGTTATACAGGGCAGCTGATTGAAGCAATATTCCAGGGGCTGTCTGAGGACAAAGGGAGGATGGAGACGAAGGGTGGGGGGTTGGGGGCACGTGGGGAGTGGTGATTAAGATGAACGAGATGAACAGAGCTCCGAGCATGAAGGTAACATCGAGTAGCCATTCCTCAGCATGCTTAAACAACGCCTGGGGCTCTGGGAGCTAAATATGGATCCTTGAAAATTTAAAGACGCAGTTTCTATCCTTAAGTGATGGAGGCATGGATATATAACTCAGCTTGAGAACTACGCTACCATGTTGTTGTTTTAAATGTTGAAATAATAAAAAAAAATAAAAGTTGAAAAAGAGCTGAGCTGTTTATTTTTAGACTCTGCTTTCTGAAATTGAAATAAAGATAAATGTAGAAATAAGGATAAATAAAACAAAACATTATACATATAAAACATATAAGATGAATGAATGCACGCCACCAGTCAAAAGTTTTTGAACAGTAAGACTTTTAATGTTTTTTAAAGAAGTTTCTTCTGCTCACCAAGCCTGCATTTATTTGATCCAAAGTACAGCAAAAACAAAATTCTGAAAAAAAAAAAAAAAAATTGAAATATTTTTACTGTTTAAAATAACTGCTTTCTATATGAATATAGTTTCAAATATAATTTATTCCTGTGATTTCAAAGCTGAATTTTAGCAGCATTACTCCAGTCACATGATCCTTCAAAAATTATTAGAATATTCTGATTTGCTGTTAAAACAAACAAACACTGTTTCATTACTATTTTGCTGAAAACAGCTGAGTAGAATTCAGAATAGAATTCAGAATCTGAGTAGAGGTTTCTTCGATGAATAGAAAGTTCAGAAGAACAACACTTATCTGAAATAGAAATATTTTGTAACATTATAAATGACTTTATCATCACTTTTCATCAATTTAAAGCATTCTTGCTAAATAAAAGTATCACTTTTTTCATAACTTCTTCCATGCTGATATAATGTTACAAAAGCTTTTTATTTAAAAACAAATGCTGATCTTTGCATCTTTCCATTTATCAAATACTCCAGAAAAAAAAATACACAACTGTTTAAAATATTGATAATAATATCAACATATTAGAATGATTTCTGAAGGATCATTTGACACTGAAGACTGCAGTAATGATGCTAAAAATTTAGCTTTGATCACAGGAATAAATTACATTTTAAAATATATTCAAATAGAAAACATATATTTTAAATATTAAAAATATTTCAAAATGTACTGTTTTTGCTGTATTTTGGATCAAATAAATGCAGGCTTGGTGAGGAGAAGAGACTTCTTTAAAAAAAAACATTAAAAATCATACTGTTCAAAACCTTTTGACTGGAAGTGTATATATATATATATATATATATATATAGAGCACATAAATAAAATAAAATAAATGATAAATAAATAAATGATAAACGTAAACTAAAATTTGAGATGAAAACATAAACAAAAAAGCTAAATATAAATATTAGTAAATTTTAAAATACTATATAAATAATTGAAGAATAACACTGGTTATATTGTCAATGTCCAGTGCAAGTAAATAAACAATTCATTCTTTTTTATTTTAAAGAAATCATTTAAAATAATCTTTTCAGTGTTAACAAGTGTGGGCATGGGTTTAGGTTTCACAGAAAAAAAGCATTTAAGTTTATAACTGGATCAAACTAGTCACGAGTGTAATCCAATCCACCTCTTTCCTAAGTAATCAAAGAGCACCAACATGACAGATTCTAAATTCCGTTTGGATGCTGTCATGTTCCTGTCTCCACAGAAATCCATGTTAGAATGGGATATAAAGATCTGAAATCGACTGAATTATTTGAATTGAAACTTTTTTAAAATATAACTAAATACAAAAATGTGCGCAGGGTTGCGGAGTTGCGCATTAATTTGACTAGAAACACCAGCGACCGGAAATATAAAGTATCTTTCCGTTCTGAGGCGGACAAGACTTCCACGTTCAAAAAAAAGGTGGATATATGTGAGGATATATATATGAAAAAGACAATTCTAGGAACCACAATATGGTCACAGAAGTGTATATAAAACAATAAATTAAAGAATTGGACACTGTGAAGAAAGAACAGGCTTTATTTCTATTTGTCAAATCAGACAGATCGTAACATTTAAATCACTTAAGTTAAAAAGACATTACATCAGAAGTTACCTTAAAATTTTAAGTTCCTGCAACAAAATATGTAACAGACAACGTTGTCCTATACACAACTCAGCAATTCTGCACAATTCTGACCTGCTTATGAGAAAAGAACACATCCATAAATAAAAACTGTTATGTTTTATTATGTACAAAGAATACACTTGAAAAGACTTAAGCATTCTATTAGCATTTCTAACACATCTGATACGCCTCATTGCACATTCCCTTAGAAATGTAGTTTAGTTATGTTAGTTTCATTTGGGGCTGTGATGCTACATCATTAAAACACTGTAACATATAAATGATGCAGCTTTTAACTGACCACACATCAAGCAGTTGAGTAAGTAGTTATGTATTTGCCTGTCTGAGGAAATTGAGAAAATTTTGAAGACCATTTAATACTGAACAAATATAGTAGCTTGCGCAACCAACTCTGTGTCAGAGTTGGGGCACTGAAATGGGGATATGTGGGAAAGACTCACTTCCTTTGATTGGGACACAGCATGAAGCTATGCCAAAAAAAAAAAAGAGGATTTAAAGTGCGTTAAAAGAAAACGTAATATTAACAGCTGAAAAACAAACACATCCTGAGCTTATAATATTGAATATTATCTTACATTGTGTGATGATAGTCAATTTCAGTAGCACTGAGTAAACAGTCCTAGATTGAAGAAATTTTTACTACCAACATGAAAAGGCAAAGTCACCTATAACATCACAGCCTGCAGCTACTTCAAATTTTGAATGCCTGAATTATAACCTCCAAAGCAAACATGTGGGCACCAACTTTATTATCTGCAATATCAAAGCTTATCCCTCTTATAGTTCCCAAAAAATGAATGGCTAGCGTGAACATGAACATTTGATTGTTTGGTATTAGCAGACGGAAATTGTTTTTATAGATCACGGAGGTAGGAAGTGAGTCGCAACATAAACAGAACTCACTTTGATGTGAAACAGTTTAAGCCTTCACCACAACTATGATTCATTTTAAAAACTCAAAGTGCCAACATGCTTGATTTCATCACGATTTAGTGTGAATTATTGTGATATAGTGGAGTTGGGTGGCAGGGAAAGCTTTTTTGAACATGCAGGTACTAAGTTCAAGCCTTGTTTTGCCTAGGTAGACGAGCCCTAACAAAGACTGAATGTGTCCTGCGTGATGCATTATTTACCTCTGCAATATTGAGAAAGGCTAACATTACTGCCCTTAGCCCCACTGACAAGAGAAACAAACATATCACCAGCGCACATGAATGAAGCTTGTTCGTGAAAAATGTTTACGTGTGCCTGATAACAGACTTATTGACTTAATAAATAAGACCCTTTCCTACACTAGGAGAGCTCTGTCAGAGATAGCAGATCCACAGAAATGCTCACAAAGTGCTTGTGAGACAGAAATGTAAGCGCAGTGCGTAACGGTCATCCACACGTGGGTCTTCGGTACCTACGGCAGAGCAAAGAAACAAAGAAAACCTATCAATAACAACTGAATGTTTCATGCATTATTAAATATGATTATTTTATAAATGGAAGCTTTGTGTCCTCTAGGATGAGTTTACAGGAAAAAAGTAACATTATTTATACTTTTCCTTCAAAATCATCTTAGGGGACAAAAAAAAAAACTTGTGTTAAAAATTCTATTTAAAAAAATCATTGTAATTTTAAAGTATAGTATGACAGCGTTTTAGTGCCACGGCAAAAAAAAAAAAAAAAAAAAAAAAAAAAAAAAAAAAAAAAAAAAAAAAACGTATTATTTCAAGAATATTATGAGAATAAAGCTGAAATATTACAAGAATAAAGTTGAAATACTACGAGAATAATGTCGAAATATTGTGAGAATAAAGTCAAAACAGTATGAGAATAAAGTCTAAATATTTTGAAAATAAAGTCGAAATATCACGAGAATACAGTCGAAATATTACGAGTATAAAGTTGAATAATTTTGAGAATAAAGTTGAAATATTACGAGAATAAAGTCAAAATATTTTGAGAAAAGTCAAAATATTATGAGAATAAAGTCAAAATATTATGAGAATAAAGTCAAATTATTTTAAGAATAAAGTCGAAATATTTCAAGAATAAAGTCGAAATATTACAAGAGAAAAGTCAAAATATTTTGAAAACAGTCAAAATATTTTGAGAACAAAGTCAAAATATTATGAGAATAAAGTTGAAATATTACATGAATAAAGTCGAAATATTATGAGAATGAAGTTGAAATATTATGAGAACAAAGTCGAAATATTACGAAAATAAAGTCGAAATATTATGAGAATAAAGTTGAAATATTATGAGAACAAAGTCGAAATATTACGAAAATAAAGTCGAAATATTATGAGAACAAAGTCAAAATATTATGAGAATAAAGTTGAAATATTACAGGAATAAAGTCGAAATATTATGAGAATGAAGTTGAAATATTATGAGAACAAAGTCGAAATATTACGAAAATAAAGTCGAAATATTATGAGAATAAAGTTGAAATATTATGAGAACAAAGTCGAAATATTACGAAAATAAAGTCGAAATATTATGAGAATAAAGTTGAAATATTATGAGAACAAAGTCGAAATATTACGAAAATAAAGTCGAAATATTATGAGAATAAAGTTGAAATATTATGAGAACAAAGTCGAAATATTATTCGAAAATAAAGTCGAAATATTATGAGAACAAAGTCAAAATATTATGAGAATAAAGTTGAAATATTACAGGAATAAAGTCGAAATATTATGAGAATGAAGTTGAAATATTATGAGAACAAAGTCGAAATATTACGAAAATAAAGTCGAAATATTATGAGAATAAAGTTGAAATATTATGAGAACAAAGTCGAAATATTACGAGAATAAAGTTGAAATATTACGAGAAAAAAGTCAAATAACATTTCGACTTTACTCTTGTAATATTTCGACTTTACTCTCGTAATACTTTGACTTTATTCTCAAAACATTTCAACTTTATTCTCGTAATATTTCGACTTTTTCTCGAAACATTTTGCCTTTACTCTTGTAATACTTCGACTTTACTCTCGTAATACTTTGACTTTATTCTCAAAACATTTCAACTTTATTCCTGTAATATTTTGACTTCTTCTCGAAACATTTCGACTTTACTCTCGTAATACTTTGACTTTATTCTCAAAACATTTCAACTTTATTCCCGTAATATTTTGACTTTTTCTCGAAACATTTTGACTTTACTCTTGTAATATTTCGACTTTACTCTCGAAACATTTTGACTTTACTCTCGAAACATTTTGACTTTACTCTCGAAACATTTTGACTTTACTCTCGAAACATTTCGACTTCTTCTCGAAACATTTTGACTTTACTCTTGTAATATTTCGACTTTACTCTCAAAACATTTTGACTTTACTCTCGACTTTACTTTTGACTCTCTCGAAACATTTTGACTTTACTCTCGAAACATTTCGACTTTACTCTCGAAACATTTCGACTTTACTCTCGAAACATTTCGACTTTACTCTCGAAACATTTCGACTTTACTCTCGTAATACTTTGACTTTATTCTCAAAACATTTCGACTTTAGTCTCGTAATATTTTGACTTTTTCTCGAAACATTTCGACTTTACTCTCTCGAAACATTTTGACTTTACTTTACTCTCGTAATACTTTGACTTTATTCTCGAAACATTTCGACTTTACTCTCGAAACATTTCGACTTTACTCTCGAAACATTTTGACTTTACTCTCGTAATACTTTGACTTTATTCTCGAAACATTTTGACTTTACTCTTGTAATATTTCGACTTTACTCTCGTAATACTTTGACTTTATTCTCAAAACATTTCGACTTTAGTCTCGTAATATCTTGACTTTTTCTCGAAACATTTCGACTTTACTCTCGAAACATTTTGACTTTACTCTCGAAACATTTCGACTTCTTCTCGAAACATTTCGACTTCTTCTCGAAACATTTCGACTTTACTCTTGTAATATTTCGACTTTACTCTCGTAATACTTTGACTTTATTCTCAAAACATTTCGACTTTAGTCTCGTAATATTTTGACTTTTCTCGAAACATTTCGACTTTACTCTCGAAACATTTCGACTTTACTCTCGAAACATTTTGACTTTACTCTCGTAATACTTTGACTTTATTCTCGAAACATTTCGACTTTACTCTCGAAACATTTCGACTTTACTCTCGTAATACTTTGACTTTATTCTCGAAACATTTTGACTTTACTCTTGTAATATTTCGACTTTACTCTCATAATACTTTGACTTTATTCTCAAAACATTTCGACTTTACTCTCGAAACATTTTGACTTTACTCTCGTAATACTTTGACTTTATTCTCAAAACATTTCGACTTTAGTCTCGTAATATCTTGACTTTTTCTCGAAACATTTTGACTTTACTCTACTTTGACTTTAATATTTTGAATATCTTGACTTTATTCTCAAAACATTTCGACTTTAGTCTCGTAATATCTTGACTTTTTCTCGAAACATTTCGACTTTACTCTCGAAACATTTTGACTTTACTCTCGTAATACTTTGACTTTATTCTCAAAACATTTCGACTTTAGTCTCGTAATATCTTGACTTTTTCTCGAAACATTTCGACTTTACTCTCGAAACATTTTGACTTTACTCTCGTAATACTTTGACTTTATTCTCAAAACATTTCGACTTTACTCTCGTAATATCTTTGACTTTATTCTCGAAACATTTTGACTTTACTCTCGACTTTACTTTATTCTCAAAACATTTTGACTTTACTCTCGTAATATTTTGACTTTATTCTCGAAACATTTTGACTTTACTCTTGTAATATTTCGACTTTACTCTCAAAACATTTCAACTTTTTCTCGAAATATTTTGACTTTACTCTTGTAATATTTTGACTTTACTCTCGAAACATTTCGACTTTATTCTCGTAATATTTCAACATTATTCTCGAAACATTTCGACTTCAAGTAGTCAAAAATACCCCTATAACTGAAGATTTACTGTAACTCTCTAATGACACACACATACACACAAGGGTGATGCATTTGTTTCGTGATGAATCAGCTTGTTTGCACCATACCAGTCTGTACCATACACTGATGACACATGCCTGGTATTAATGATGCTACAGCTTTCCGCAGAAATAACTTTACTTTCTGAAACAAGAGGATGTATAAAAGGGTTTCCCCTTAATTTCACACAGGTAAACCTGAAGAGCAGATGTAATACAATGCTTTAACTACACCCATTCTATAACATCCAAAACCCAAAAAGTGGCTAAATACTTGTATTCATTTTGAACAACATATCTTTTTTTGACTTATATTACAACCTAACAAAGTTTTGTGAAATTTATTTTGTTTGAAAAGCATGTTTGTGCTATTTGTTTCAAATAAATGATACTCGGTTTGACATTTTATTTTAGAATGCGAAGAAATTCACTACCGTTCATTCAAATAATTTTAAAATGCTGACTTATCATTATCAAGTTGAAAACAGTTGTGCTGCCTAATATTTTTGTAGGAACCAATATCAAGGTTCTTTGATAAATAAATAAATAGTTTACGGGACAGTAAGATTCAACAAATTACCTCATATATATATATATATATATATATATAGGTAATTTGTTGAATCTTACTGTCCCGTAAACTTTCAGACAGTAGTACACATAACACATACATACAAGTGTGGTTTAGTGTTTAAACGCTTTTTTTGTGATTACTCTATGTCTTACCATTTCAGAGGGCTCTTGTCTCTGCTTCTATCTTTCTCTCACCATGCATGTCAGTGTCTGGGGGGCTGATGGTTTGCCGCACTGCAATCTCTGGCCCACCGCCATAAATACTTAACAAGTACTGCCACGTTTCTTCAGATATTTGCCCGTAGTCTGCTCCTGCAAAGCCAAGCCATAGAAAATGAACTATATACAAACACACACACACATGTGCGAGTCAGACAAAGTTTTGAAACACAAGATGAGTCACAGACATGTCAATCTGATGCATGCACACACAGTTTATACCTTGTTTAAGCTGGATATGTCCGCCTTTCATTACTGCAATCTTGCTGTTGTCAATAGGGCCTGGCGGCTCTAAACCAGCAGAGAGAGAGGGAGAGGGAGGGAGAGATGAGAAAAATAATGACCTTTCCAGTGCATAAGCAAACATTCGCTTGAAAATACAGAGGGTGGTCTTGGCAGAGCTAACAAGAAATCTCACCATTGGTTGAGTCGATGTTGCTTTATCAGGCTGGTTAAAACACTTTTTGTGTGCAAGGTTTTAAATATGTTTTAGAACCACATCGTTTACTATTTTTCGGGGAGTACTGTAACATCAGAAAATGTAGCTAAATGTTTTCCTCAAAAACTTTAATTTCTTTCTGACTAAAGAAAGAAAGACATGAACATCTTGGATGACATATATTATGACATATGTCAAATATTCTAGCCAAATAAGTCAATGGATTTTTTTTTTCAAAGTATCTTTGTGTAAAGAAAAAAGAAAGTCATACAGATTTGTAATGACATGAGGGTGAGTAAATGACGACAAAATTTTTAACCATCAAGTCAGCATGTCCCGAAAAATTGTGATTATCTTTTATTCCCTATTATGACGCAAATATGAACGAAAGTACATCCTAAAATAAATAAATAAATAAATAAAAATACTGTGAGACATTTGTCTCACATCAGGAACTGATTGAACAGTTGTCTTTTGCTTCTTATTGCTGGAAGGCAGGGACTGCAACTTGTTTGCCCACTGGGCAACCTAATTACCCAGTCCTCACGCTCACATCAATAGAAATGAGACATCATTGCATGGGCGTAGAATTAGGGGGAACGCCAGGGACGTGTCCCTATCAATATCCAGTGACTGCTAAACTGTCCCAAGCAATAATTTTGATCAAACAATTAAATATATGTATATGTTTTTGTAATTTCGGTCCCCAACATTGTCAAAAGCAAACCTATGCCCTTGCATCATCCTTGCATCATTGTAAGAGCGAGGGGATGTTATTGTTTTTGATTAAAGATTACCAGGGCACACAAATAAAAAGATTATATAATAAATACTTATATTTTCCATAAAACATACAAACTGTCAATGCTGATTTCACTTTGTTCAAATACAAATAGAACATGTCACAATGGTCGCACAATATAACCAGACACTAAGGGTGTTTTCACACTTGAGTCCTCTTTAAAAGAACCGAACCCAGACCAAGAAGTGGACAAAGTGAAAAGGACCCAGTTTTCTTTATGTTCACACTGTCAGTGTTCCTGAAAGAGGACTCAGATCCATTTTTGGTCCACTTAAGCAGTAACTGGTAGCTTGTAGCTTTTTGGAGCGGAAAAGGCACTGATGAAAGTGAGATTTTCTTTCTCAGATGTTTACGTTCAATTGAGACAAAACCAACTGTTTATATGTGAACCATGGGTGTTTTAACAGTTTAAACACAATTACATAGTTTGAAAGCGGTTAAAATGAAAATAAACAAGTGTACGTTGTGAGGGAATAACTTGTAGAGATCTTTCATTATGAACAGCTGATTTATACGGAGACATCTGATGGACCAAACACTACATCATAATGCGCGAATGGAAAAATCAAGTGAGCCCGGGCCAATTTGTGTTCACAATGCATGTTTTTAGCAAATCGAACTTTTAGCCGAGAGTGAACCGTACTCAGACCACCTCCCGAGATGGTCTCGGTTCGGTTCTGAGGGGTCTGAGATCGCTTGGAGTGTTTACATATGGACCAAAAATCATGCGAACCACGCTCAGACCCCTGAAAAGGACCAGGAGTGAAAACACCCTTATATAATATACACCTCCCACAGCCCAGTGACCTAAATACCACAGATTACATTATTTATTTGGCTGCATATTTTCTCAGTTAAAAAAATAAACAGTATCATATGTTTGAAGAAATGTGCATTACTCTGTTTGTATGAGACTCTACCATTGTCTTTGCCCTTGACAAAGTTCTCCCATTCTCTGAACCACTGCATGCTGATACACAGGATGACTGTAGGCGCTTCTTCAGCTTGAAATTCCTTATTTAACTATAGACAGAGAGAGAAAGACAAACAGAGAGAGAGATATGAGGATCATCAAACTCACTCAAACCAATCTCAGCACTTCACAATTTTACCAAGTTTCAAACAGGACCTCCAGATTTTTCCAAAGCTTTAAAACATATCTTACTCACATCTAGAGATGCATTTCACAGATGCTGCACTCCTGATATGACTGCAAGGCAGATCACACCCTTGATCTGTCCAACATGCAGTCTGTTTTTCATCAGTTCTCTGGCTTTTACGAGCACCAAACACTTCCAAGAACATTATGCTCCTTCCAGAAGGAGTTTCCACACCATGTTACATAAAAATGCTGTGTATCTGAAGATATAACCTAGAAGAACGGTATTTAAATTCGCTTCCTCCCTGTCTGTGATTCACAGTGAGTGTTGTGATAGTAAGTACCATCTCTTTGTATACTTTTAAGTGAGCAACAAAAGTTGGCAACACTCAAGCAGGCACTAATTAGTCTACATTTGAAGAAATTTGTTCACCTTGATGAAGGTGTCTATCTCCAGTTTCCGCCGTTTGGCTAAAGTCTCGATCTCTACTTGGCAGATGGCACACACGTATAAGTGATTCACAGCTGGGCCTCCCCCAAACCTGTGAAAAATATTTCGAAACATGAAGAATCGTTCAAAGTATGGCCAGTGGAAGAGCAAACACATAACTCAACAATGTTTACACTGCACTGCAGATGGAGTTCCTTACACATGACATCAACTGAACCAACATGAACCAACTGAACTCCATATGCATTTTGTTAGCTCAGGGTTGGACTGAGGTTTTGTTGACTTCACCAGATCAAAAGCTTAAAAGTCATCCCATATTTCACTAAGATGCTAAATGTCCTGAGAACTTCAAAACGAGGTCAAAAATGTACGTCACTATGCATGACTCACCTGTTGTAGAGGTATTCCCAAACATTTTGGGGAAGGATCACAACCAGATCATCCACATAATGGTACTTAGTAGGAGGGATTCCTGTATAAAATCACACCCGAGTTAAGTTTTTACTGCTTACAGTAAGTAAAAAGAGTAAAATCCACTTATGTGCACATTATGAGGAGATATACTAGGCTAAAAATTAACTAGTGGTCATAACTGCCAAAAGTGGATTATTTTCTTGCAGCAAATCGAGTAGCTCACTGCTCACTTGTAATACAATGTCAGTGGTTATTAACCAGGGAACTCCACTAGGGGGCCTTGGCAAATTTCCAAGAAGGGCCCAATAAGTTTTAAAAATACTTATATTTAGTTATATTAGCTTAAACTTAAATTAAAATACTGAAAATGAAGATGTACAACAATAAACTGACATTATATTTTTGAGTTGTTTATTTTATTACAGCAGAAGTATCAGAGGTATATTTCAGTTTCAGATAGGACGGTCTTTGAGTGTTGTCTCAGAGGAAGAAATGTTGAGAACCACTGCTGTATGTGAAAAACCTTGTGAGTAATCACATGTAGCTCTAGTGAAGGGAAAAAACAAACTTCAACCATCCAAGATAAACTTCTTCTGGGAAATTTTCCATTAAGGGAAAAAAAGTTGTAAAAAGATGTGTGAGTTCTGGCAGGCTCAAATCTTTACTTGCAGGCAAATGTGAAGAAACACAAACATTTACAGCATAACATTGTGTGTCTTTGATTTGCTACTTTTATGTCACTTATGTCAGGCAAATAAAAAGTAAATAAGTCCAGCCTATCCATCTTGTGATTTAAACTGTCATCAACCACATGCTGTAGCCAGAAAAACCATTTACTTACTAGCTAATCTGTACTTGCACTCAGCTCTTTATTCTTGCACAGTAATCACAGCCAAGTGTAAAAAAAAAACATGATTATCATTATAGTGGAAAGTTTATGACACAGCAAGTCTCAGCAGTGCCCCTACAACACCCCCCTAAACTCTTCTGAGCTTGTTGTAACACAAACCTTGATGTAAGCAAATTAATATTTCATAAAAAAAAAAATCCATTCTAGATAAATCTGGATAAATAAATCTGTTCTGATGAACATTCTGCCATTAATTACTTTGTTTCAACATGTTCTTCTCTTTCGTGTAAGTTCTCAGATTTCATCAAGAATATCTTAATTTGTGTTCCGAAGATGAACAAAGGTCTTACAAGTTTGGAATGACATTAGGGAGAGTTATTAAGGACAGAATGTTCATTTTTGGGTGAACTATCCCTCTAAACTGGTCCATTTTGAAGGAGTTTCAGATATAAATGAGTGTATTTGTGTATGACTGTACCTCCATGCTGACAGAGGAAGGTGTGGTTGGTGATGGGTCCGGGCTCAGTGAATGTGTTGAACTTGTTGAGCCATTCTCTGGAGATGTAGAATTGCAGCAGACTCGGCTCCTTTAAATTAGCCAGCGCGACGACCTTCTGTCTCTCTCTCACAGATTCCTCACTGCTCTTCCTGAAATAAATTGACATATAATTACAATAATTTCGCTTTCACTCCATGTCATAAAACAAACACCAATATTATACACATTCTTGGAATCAATCCAAATTAATTTTTGTATTTTGCTGGTGATTCATTATGGTGCACGGCAAGCCGTGTGATGCCAGCACGGCAGCTTCTATGAAGGGGCAACTTACTTCATGCAGAATTTTAAAAAAGGATATTATTAAGCTACTGATATATTATTAGGCTACTGATACATTGCACATTGCACAACTAGTGCATGACAAGCAATTTGTGGTAATTTTTTATTAATTTTTTTTTATATATATATAAAATGACTGATCGTTTCGCTAGATAAGACCCTTCTTCCTCAGCTGTGATCATTTAGAGCCCTTTGAAGCTGCATTTAAACTGCAATTTGGACCTTCAACCCATTGGCTCCCATTAAAGTCCACTCTATGGAGAAAAATCCTGGAATGTTTTCCTCAAAAACAAAAAAAGACATGAACATTTTGGATACCATGGGGGTGAGTAAATTATCAGGAAATGTTTATTTTGGAAGTGAACTAATGCTTCAAAGGTGAGACAGATCTTTTTTCTGTATTATGATGTACATCTGAGTGAAAAGAATTATTGGGGGAAAAAAAAAAAAAAAAAAAAAAAAAGTAATACGATCCATTAGCTAGTAGATTGGACCGAGACAGATCTGAATACTGAATACAAGACTGCAAATGTAAGAAAAGGGGCAAGGTTTAGACAGATTAAATGACTGGAAAGAATGATAGGAAAAATTGTTATAATATCTTAAAGGAAAAGTTCACTTCCAGAAGAAAAAATACAGAAAATTCACTCACTCCCTTGTCATCCAAGATGTTAATGTCTTTCTTTAGTTGTAAAACAATTATGTTTTTTGAGAAAAACATCTCAGGAATTATCTTCATATAGTGGACTTCTATGGTGCCCCCGAGTTTGAACTTCCAAAATGTAGTTTAAATGCAGCTTCAAAGGGCTCTAAACAATCCCAGCTGAGGATGAAGGGTCTTATCTCGCAAAATGATCAGTTATTTTCTATTAAAAAATAAATAAATAAATAAAAATAACAATTTATATACTTTTTAACCTCAAATGCTCATCTTGTATAGCTCTGCGTGTATTTCGGTTCATGACAGTTAGGGTAGGTCAACAAACTCCCATCTCAATTTTTCTTCCAACTTCAAAATTGTCCTAAATCGCTGTTTTACCTGTTTTTGTTAAGGGTGTTTGATCTCTTTTGCATGTTCACTTTGTAAGCACTGGGTCAGTACTTCTACAGTGACGTATGTTTTGAAGTTGGAGGAGAAATCAGGAGAGATCAGAGTTTGTCTCGAAGCAGAACACAGAGTTCACTCAGTGCTAAACAAGACGAGCATTTGAGGTTAAAAGGTATATAAATTGTCTATTTTTTTAAGGAAATAACTGATTGTTTGCTAGATAAGGCCCTTCTTCCTCAGCTTAGAGCCCTCTGAAGCTGCACTGAAACTGCATTTTGAAAATTCAAATCCGGGGGCACCATGGAAGTCCACTATCCTGAAATGTCTTCCTCAAAAAAACATAATTTCTTTAGAACTTATGAAAGAAAGACATGAACATCTTGGATGACAAGGGGGTGAGTCAATTATCTGTAAATTATTGCTCTGGAAGTGAACTTCTCCTTTAAAAAGATGCATTTCCTAAAAACATGAGATTCTCTTTCACCCTAATCTTCATGACGAAAAACATTACTGAGTGTGTCATTTACAACCACTGCAAGGTCAAAAAAAGAAGTGTACCTGTAGAAGAGAACATACGCTTCAGCGTTCTGCACTACTGTCTCGTGCACTTCTGTTACATACTGATCGTCAAACTCGTACCACTGTCCATTGATCACATTCTGACAGTACGCTATGTAGTGACCACCTGTCCAACAGAAAAAAAAAAAAACATTATTTCGCTCAAATAAAACTATCATCTGGGAAAAGCGCCAGTGAAATGTCAGTTCACATCCCAAAATCTCAAAGCTCCTGCTACATTTCGCAATATTACATAGAAGAAACTTACTCCCAGCAGTGCCGTGATGACAGATGACAGACAGTAGGTCGTAGGTAGTAATCTGAGAAGGGCTCTCCTTAGCCAAGAAGGGCTTAAGATCCAAACCCTCCAATGGGAATGACACATGGCTATTTATCTTGAATGAGTACATGACTTCATGCCTGAAACGCTTCAGGTGAATGCACAATATCTGAAAAGGAAACATACTCAGTAGGAATACAAGATCTGTTGAAATGTAAATTTAGTATGTAACGCGGTATGTTGATCTAAATGGGGGGTACTTACTTCTGGCAGACGTAGAACTTTACAGTATTTTACACCATTTCTCAATCTGGGAAACAGAGTAAATGAGGTCATGCTTCATCATCTAAACATGTAAACCACAGCTACAGTATGAATTTGGCTGTAAAACCATAAGTACTATTTAGAGTATTAAATTAAATATTATTGAATTAAATATTTACACAGCATAGTAACCACTAAATTGTTTTTTTACATTTCCCCCTAAGAAATCTTACTTTTTACATCGTTCACAGCTGTACATGTTGTCTCCTGTTTGGCACAAAGAAAATAAACATCAACCGAGGGTTGACAAGCAGTGGAAAAAAGAATATTCTTTTTTTTTTCCCCATCTTACCCATATAATTCATAACTGCACATTCAGAAATGTCAAACATGATGCACTTACCTTTCAGCTCATCAGCAGCGAAGAAGGCTGCCAGGCAGTCCTCCAGTGTTACCATTGGGCCCCAAAACCAACTGGGAATACAGGACACTACAAACCTGCATAAACATACATTTATATTAAAAGATCAGTGTTTGTTTTCAGGCCAGTTACATTGTTTTCCATTCAGCTTTTAGTAAACATTCGACCGTTCAAAAAGTGACAGTAAAAACTTGTTTTTAAAGGAATGGTTCACCTAAATATGAAAATTCTGTCATTAATTACTCACCCTCTTGTCGTTCCAATCCTGTAAGACCTTTGTTTATCTTCGGAACACAAATGAAGATATTTTTGATGAAATCCGAGAGCTTTCTGACCCTGCATAGACAGCAATGCAACTGACATGATCAAGGCCCAGAAAGGTAGTAAGGACATCAGTAAAATAGTCCGTGTGACGTGTTGTGAAGTCGAAGAGAAGAAATTGTTGAGTAAAGTCATTATTTTTGTTTTCTTTGCACACACAAAGTATTCTCATAGTGTCATAAATTTAAGATTGAACCACTGAAGGCACATGGACTATTTTAACAATGTCTTTACTACCTTTCTGAGCCTTGAATGGTGTATTTGCATTGCTGTCTATGCAGGGTCAGAAAGTGCTCAGATTTCATCAAAAATATCTTAATTTATGTTATAAAGATGAAGGAAGCTCTTACAGGTTTGGAATGACATAAGGGCAACCAAATCCAAATTGTCTTCATCATTTTCTGCTCTATCACTCTCTCACTTTCGTATAGATTCCATGATGTAAGAGATCCAGCCCTGGGCGGCATAGCCATCTGTGCAGACACCAGCTTTAACAGGAGCACTCTGGTGAATGGAGGAATGGAGTTTGGCCAAATCCTCTTTACCCGGAATAGGCAAAGAGAGGTCCTGAAAGGTCTCCACGGTTGTTGAAACCTACAGAAGCAGATATCTTCTTTGAAACACTGCTCTTTCTGCAGTCTCACACATACTGTTTCCTTAAAAGATATCCTTCGACAGTTATATAACATTTGGTTGATGTTATATGAACGCTGTTTGTGCAGCTATACATTGCAGTATTCTTCAAGAAGTGATCTGAATTGAAAGTGGAGCTTCTCAGAAAGTACATGGAGCATTATACATTATCTTGCCGTTTTTAATGCATTTTTAAAGGAGAAATTCACTTTCGGAACAAAACAGATAATTTACAGATAATTTACTCACCCCCTTGTCATCCAAGATGTTTGTGTCTTTCTGTCTTCAGTCAATAAGAAATTATGTTTCTTGAGGAAAAAATTCAGGAATTATCTCCATATAATGGACTTAAATGGTGCCCCCAAGTTTAAACTTCCAAAATGCATTTTCAATGCAGCTTTAAATGGCTCTAAACACTCCCAGCCAAGGAAGAAGGGTCTAATCTAGCAAAACGATCTGTCATTGTCTAAACAAATTGACAATTTACATACTTTTTAACCACAAATGCTCGTCTTGTCTGAGTCTGAGTGAACTCCGAACTCCGAACTTTTCCGGTTCAATACGGTCAAGACAGTTAGGGCATCTCGTTTTCTTCCCCAACTTCAAAATCGTCCTACATCACTGCGGAAGTACCAACCTGGTGTTTACAAAGTAAACATGCATAGAAGATCAAGTGGCCTTTACGAAAAAAGGTAACACAGCTAAGGATGATTTTGACGTTGAAGAAGAAAATGAGACAGGAGTTTTTCGACATACCCTAACTGTACTGACTCGGATTACGCAGACTACGCATGCGCATTGCAGAAACGAGACAAGACAAGCATTTGAGGTTAAAAAAGTATATAAATTGTTAATTTGTTTTGAAAATGACCGATCGTTTTGCTAGATAAGACCCTTCTTCATCGGCTGGGATCATTTAAAGCCATTTGAAGCTGCATTTAAACTGCGTTTTGGAAGTTCAAACTTGGGGGCACCACTGAATATGGAGAACATTCCTGAAATGTTTTCTTCAAGGAACATAATTTCTTATCGACTGAAGAAAGAAAGACATGAACATCTTGGATGACAAAGGGGTGAGTAAATTATCTGTAAATTTTAGCTCTGGAAGTGAACTTGATGACTTTTGCAGAGCTAATTTTGACAAGGTAAAAAGGGTGGTGTTTTACACAACCATTCAGAATTTTTAACCAAAGTATATTATAGACTTTTCATTAAGACCCTAAAGAATCATATCAACTTGTGGAAAATGGGCATCCGATGACCGCTTTAAGTGTAATGAATGTAATTTGATGCTTGGTGCCCTCTAGAGACAGAAAAACTCCTTGCATCCTTCCTCACCCGGTCACAAGTCAAACACTGAACGAGACTCAGAATGGATCCGTCAAAAATATCTGAAATAACACTCCGGAAACGGGACTGCTTCTTCTTCTTGGTGCTTAGGAGCATCTGAGCTGTAGGACAAACCATCATGATGGTTATTCAGCGCAAAGCAAAATGCTATTTTTTACCTCAATGTTGTATTTAGCTATATGAGAGAAGCAGACCTTTCTTGAACGTATAAGTGGGTCCAGCTCTGAGGGGGCTGGATCTTGGTGGGCTGCTGGAGAGTCTGGAGTGGAGTTCCTGCACATTGTGAGTGGGGCTACAGGGACGAGAGGACGAACAATGCATGGAAACTTCATTATCAGGTTCTGCAAGAAAAAGAAGGATCAGGAAGTGAGAAGATTTATATAGATTTTAGATGCCTCTCACATTCATAAATGACTAAACATAAACTACCTTTAAATGGTTTGGAGTGAGAAGGATTGATACTTTCAAGCAGCAAATATGCATTACATTAAGCAGCAAAAAAGACTATATTTCTATTTTAAATAATTGTTGTTATTTTTAGCTTTCTACTCATTAAAGAAAAATAATAAGCAGCACAACTGAAGATTTTTTTTAATTTCTGAAGGATCATGTGACACTGAAGACTACAGCTATAGCTGCTGAAAATTCAGCTTTGCCGTCACAGGAATACATTTTAAATATATTATTGTTTTTCTCTTTCTACAGAAAGAGAATTCTTTTAAAAACACATACACAAAAATCTTACAAACCCCAAATATTTGGTAGTTTACGACTATAAGAACATCACACCTGTATTTCCTGGTGCCGGTATAGTTGTGGTTGTAGTTGTTGCTTCTGTTTCTCTCTCTGCCTGCCCCTCTTGTGCAGCCGTGTCCACATCTGCATCCTCATCCATTTCCCGTGTCCTCTCTTCTCCTCTTCTCTCCTTCAGTCTCTCCTTCTCCGAGATTCCTCCGCTTCCTCTCACTCCGACACATTCATCTTGGATGAGAAGCTCTGCTTCTCCTCCTGCCCTCTCTCCATCTCCTCTCTCGCTTCCCGATCCAGAGTCACATGACAGGAACTCATCTTCAGAGGGGCTTCGGTCTCCATCAACATGATTACGGTTGTCAAGGTTGTGGTCAGGCTCGACATCTAAGATTGCACCACTGCAGTCAGACAAAGGCTCCTTCAGCTCCTCATGAAGTTGGTCCATCAGACATCGCAAAAACTCCTGAGTGTCCTAACAAAATGACAGAAGCAAGGAGTGTGCACTTCACCAAAAAAAAGAGGGCTTTTGTGATAATATTACATTCTTAAAAGGCTGCATGGTAATCTTCATATCAGAGTTGTTACTGTTAACTAAAACGATTACAAATTGTTTTTGATAACTGAAATAAAACATAAATGTTAGACAAAAATATGTATACTTAAAAAAAATGAAATTTAGAAATACCTTGGCAGCTAATTAGAATAAAATCTTATATGTTCATATTGAAGTACTAAAATTATTGAACCTACAACTGAAATAAAAAAACAAGTTAAATTTATTAAAAAAATAAAAAATAAAAAAGGCACCTAACAAAAAACCCCAAAACTTAAATGTATACTTAAAACTATGAATAATTACTATAATAGTATATAAATAATACTAAATAACACTGCTTCACATACCTGTTGAGCATAGCCACGAAACATGGGGTTCACCAGTTTGATTCCATGAAACAGACTAGTGGGTACAACATAACTTGGCCTTGACAGATCCAAAAAGAAACCAGTGATAAAATTCAAATAATTTGGACCAAGCTCAAGATAAAGATTAAGTTTGCTAGAACTAGCCAGGTCTAGATTAAGAGTTTTAACAAGTCAGCGCTTGTTACCGTTTCTTGTGCCAGAGCTCAGAGATAAGCTTCTGATAGCTTTTACACAACGCCGGCTTCTTATCCGTACGGACCAAGCCACTGCAATCCAGGAAAAACTGAGTCAAAGGAGGACTGGAGAGAACAAGAGAAATAAACAGGAAAACCAATGTCAATTTAAGAGGCTGGATGCACCAAACTGAAAAATAAATCAGTGAAAATCAGTCACGTTTCCACTTTGTGTTGTCTGAGTTATACTTATTTAGGCTTTACAAGTTGTGAGCTCACCAGTTGGACAGAGCTTGCAATGCAGCATTCATGTAACAGGAGTTCCCAATGTTCTTCATCCCTGTGAGACCTTTGGAGTGTAGAACAGAATCTTAGTCAATGCACATAACCATTGTTAATGAGATCCAATTTAATTCAGCTTGCTTCCTTCCATTGGGCCTTATCATATTAAGAAAACAGAAAAAGAAACAGGTTATTTGTCCATACAGACATTATTCAATCTGCTCATTTAAAATGTTGTATAAGTAGGACATGAAAAGTTACTGAAAAGGTCTTTTGAAAAATCCATACTGACTGACCACTACTGTGAATACTTGAGGTCAGTTCAATTTTTTATTAAAGAAATCAACTTAGCAAGGATGCATACAGTAAATTCTTTTGAATTTTATATTCATCAAAACATCTTGAAAACAATATCACGGTTTTCACAAAATTTTTCATCATTGATAAGAGTAAGAAATGTTTCTTGAGTGCCAAATCAGTTTCTTGAGTTTCAAATGTTTCTTAAACACCAAATCAGACAAATCAGCTTTGCCATTGCAGAAATAAATTGCATTTTACGATAAATTAAAATAGAAAATGGTATTAATATTTCAAAATATTGCTGTTTGTACTTAAATTCGTTTTGTTTTTGTAAACAGTACAGTAAAGTAAAGTCTAGGGCTACTTCCACACTGCACATCTGCACATCCTATGGGCTCAATTCAGATTCTTCCTCAGATCCAATTTTTTTTTGTATAGCTGTTCACACTGTTGTTTTAAACGTGGCCAATATCAGATTTACAGTGAGAACAGATCATGGTCCTGAAGTGACTCGCATGTGCAAAAAAATGATACGAACAGGGTTTCCAGGTTTTCACAAAGTTGCATAAATTCCGCCATGACTGTGTCCCCAACACTGTGGCCGCATTGCAAAACATCTGACCTGTATCGGATTAAATACCACAGTGGAAGTGGCAGAAATCGGAACTGAAAAGATCAGACTCTATGTGGTTTGTGCTGTTCACACTGTCACAACAAAAACTGATCTGAGTCACATGTCAGCAAAAATTGGATTTGGGATGCATTTGCCTGCAGTGTGAGCCCCGTGGCTTGTTCACTGCGAGCCTGCTACGTTCACACTGCAAGCCTTAGCGCTCAATTCTGATTTTTTCCTCAGATTTGATTTTTTTGTATAGCTGTTCACATTGTTGTTTTAAATGTGGCCAATTTACAGTGTGAACAGATCATGGTTCTGAAGTGACTCACATGCGTAAAAACCTGGAACCCTGTTCGTATCGTTCTTTCACACAAAATCCACCCAACTGCTTCTCAAAACTAGTCTAAAACTAGCCCAACCATGTTCAGGGGGTAAATATCGCATTAGTGGGGTCGCAGCAACCCACAAAGTTGAAAAACAACCCAAGGCAACAGTGGAAAAAGTAGCCTAATTCCGTGGGGAATCTGAAAATTTGGTAACACTTGTGCAGCACGCTGTCATACGAAACACGAAAGACATAAAGTAAGCAATTATGTGTTTATTTATAGTGTGATCTGCTGCAGAAGCCAGCAAAATTATGCACAAGCAATATGAAAGATAAAGACAAGGATGTGACAAAAGACAGCAGAGTTTTGAAACTCCTATGATACGAGCCCTCATGTTTTGCTTGTATATAGAGTTGTCACTGTAATACTTGCGAGCTCTGACACATCACACTTCCACTGATTACTTTTCACAACTGTCTTGATAACTTTGTCCGTAAGTGGAGGTTGACCAATATTGGATTTTACAGATACCGATAACTAGGTTGGACCACACTGGCCGATACCGATTAATCGTCCGATAGTTTTTCAAATGGATACTGACAGAAAATAAATAGTGCGCTACTTTAAAAAAAAAAAAAAAAAAAAAAAAAAAAAAAAAAGTAGCCTACTGAACCATACTTTGTACATGAATAAAAATATTCATATTAATTATATATTGATCATATGGCATGAACTGGAACTGAAAGGATCAGATTGCATGCGGTTTGAACTGTTCACACTGTCATGACAAAAACAGATCTTGTAAAATGTGAGACAAAAAAAATCATATTTGCCTGCAGTGTGAGGTGGCTTGAAAAGGTTGAGAATTGAAAAGCCATGCAATGTGTGCTAGCTTCCTCTTAACATAATTATACCTCTGGGTTTGAGCTCATCCTCCTCAGATTCTGAGCCTTCTTCATCCGCCACTGCGATAGGCACTGCTTTTAACGGGTGACATGTTGTCTGGGGAAGAGGATCCTTTAGGCATGAAAAACAAGATAATTAAGTTTCTTCTATTATACATGTGCTCTGAAAATTATTGTGCCTAAATGAGATTTTCAGACTGATATTAATAATGCAGGAGATACAGCCAGCTTCAAACAGAAAGTAGCATCTTAAACATGTTTACACAGAAGTGAGCTTGATATTTCAAACATTTTAATGACTTAATAATTACCTGTTCATGTGGTTTGCATCGGTGAGCTAATGATACAGGAGTAGCAGGCTTTGGTTCCAGAAACACCTCCCTTTCACAGACATAACACCACACCCTGAATGTGGTTAAGTTTACTGTCAGATTGTGTTTTTTGGCCTGGATAAAAGCAAAAAGATGCACACATGTACAAAAGAACAAGAAAAACCGATACTGATAATAACTGAATAGAACAAATATTCAGTCCACAGAATGGATTGAATAACTGAACGAAAAAGAATGTCACCTGTGCATGTATAGTACTGTGATCAGAATATGATTCTCCACAGCCTACATAGGGACAGTCAGACTGTGGGAAAAGCAGGACATAAAGTGTAACGAATATGCATTTAAAGAAATATCCTAGCATAAAAAAATGCATTCTGCTTATCTAACATGTTTGTTTGGGAAAAGGCTCCTCACCTGTAGACATGCCCAGAGGTTGGGTCCACCTACTCCACATGATTGACATGTGCCCTTGAGTAAAAACAAACGGTTGAAATTCAATACGCACAACTCATGACACATTTAAGACTTAAATATCAGCAAAAGCAATTCTAACCTTTGATTTCTGAATCAGTTCCTCCTTAGTAACTTCACCAATAGAGTCCAAGTGAGGACAAAGATCCCCGCTGTCAGTCATCTTGATTTTCACCTCACTCTATTACAATGCACAAAGAACACAAAGAACTACTGGTACAGCTCTACACAGCATCAAGACAATAAACATAAACTAAACGAAATCAACTACTCAGCTTTGTGTTTTAAAAAAATCCTATGACTTTCTTTCCATGGTGAACAAAATGAAAACAGCTCAGTCACTATTCACTTTCATTCTATGCAAAACATTCTGTGCAACATCTATTTGTGCTCCACGGAAGACAGAAAACCACACAGGTCTGAAAAAACATCAGGGTAAGTAAATGATGACTAAATTTTCATTTTTTGTTGAACTGTCTCTTTAAGTATAACCTTCTGATGTACTTACAGTCTCAATATCAGCGTCAACAGCAAGGAGAAAATCTGCCATCACCGAATATTTAAAAAAATATACAATAATAATAATAATGAAAGAAGGAAAACTAAGGCTGATATCTTGCAGTGAGCAGCTGTGAGTCTGTGCCTGAAACTCTCAGGAGCCCAAAAGTGCTGTTTCATGCGCCTATCACGACTGTGAAGGATGCATTCACCCCGTATCACCTCGTCTATTGTTACACTGCAGAAATGCAGTATAATACAGATGCATTAAACTGTTCATCTGTTTTTACATACGAAAAGTAGGTTCAACAGAAATGCGAAATTAAAGGGAAAACAATAATATTAATATAAATCGGCCTCACTGTTTATCAACATTTTAAAATATCTCAACAAAAACAAAACAAGCGGTATCTTTCTGCGTCTCCGGTGACTCTCTTGTTTTCCTACACACTACAGTTCCTCTACATGTCATCGTCAGCCACCCAAAAGCTGTTTAACATCACGACTTTACAGAATAAACAGGCCATATTTCCACTCGGGCTGCAAGACACTATTCATACGCTGAGTCGACATGATTGGTATCTTAACAAATAAACAATGACACTCCGCTTCAGCCGAAGGAGAGATAAAAACCAACATTTACCTGTCAGACAGAAACAAAAATAACGCTCATAGATGATCATTTTAGGCCAATCGGTGGTGTTTGTAACAGTGGTGGGTAGCAGTGCACTAAGCAGCATCCATACTGAATACAGCATGAGTGTGCGTCACAGCTTTGACCAGAACCAATGAATGCTTGCAGCTCTTTCGTCTCATCAAAAACTATTTTTTAATTTACTTAAACTAATGCAGTTTACATGCTACTTGATTTAGGAGTTGATGTTTTTAATTGTTTTGCTGTTATTTTTACTTCGGCTTTTTCTTGTTTTAGAAGTAGCTGATCTCGAACCAGCCGCTTCATCCCCATTAGTCGCTTAAACGCTTGTATGGAAAACAAGAGGGGCTGACCTCGGATCAGCTGTTAAGACCGTAATTGTGATGTCAGCGGAAGTTTCGGGAAATGTGAGGAAAGCGGTCCGTCGCCGAACACAGACCGTCGACGTCGCGTTTAGACGTGTGAAGGGGTAAAATAAACATTAGATAATTCGACGTTTTTGGAAATCATGCCACCAGGTAAGAATTTTAGGAGGAGGAAGGAGGAATCATCCGACGAGGAAGACGATGAGACAAAAGCTGTGGTCAGGTAGATATGTTTATCGCGTTAAGGCATAATGGAGTAACCGAACATGTCCGTGTACAAAAGTGTTTATACAAGTGTCAAATTCATTTAGAGGCCACATGCAGACGCATATTTTTATGTCAGAATATATTTTAAAATGATACAATTAAACGTATTTCCTAAGGTCCAAACTGGATGAAGCCAAGGAGCTTCAAAGTTTGCGAAAAAGGCAGCATGGAGTAAGGTTGGTCACATGTCTGTTTACAATGCTATTTGTTTTTATACCAATAAGACAGTCTTAAACGTATTATTTTTGCATTGTTTAATTTTCTAGTTTTAGTTAAATGTATTTAAAATAATTTTCAATTATGTTAGATTAAAAGTCGAAATAATATATGCTGCTTTCCCTTCTGTTTCTCCAGCATTGCAACGTTACTTGTAGGAGAGAAGCTTCCTTTGGAGGCTGAGCTTGAGGTATGTTTTATATATATATATATATATATATATATATATATATATATATATATATATAATTTTTTTTTAACCAAACTACATTTTGTATTACAGTAAATGTGTGATTTAAGGGGTAAAATGTAGTCACTCCCTGTTTTGTGCATTAGGATGACCCATTTAAACTGAAGACTGGAGGTGTTGTTGACATGAAGAAAGTAAAAGACAGAAACCGAGACATGTACGTGATATTATGGAGTCATGTTTGCAATTCTTTTTCAAAGTTAATGTTTCTGCATTTTAAAAGTGAAATAATTAACATTCCGTCTCCACTATAGGACAGCAGATGAAAACGACTTGAATCTTGGTACGTCCTTTTCTGCCGAGACTAACAGACGAGATGAAGATGCGGATATGTAAGTGCATATGTGTACGCACAAACAATCTGTATTTTTTGTTGCTTTAACACAATCTGTATTGTAAAAAGCGCTATATATATAATAATGGTGACTTTTGTCTTTCTACATGATGGAGGTTTTTTTGGTCAGTTTTGCCTCAATTTAAATGTTTACATCCTCTGCCTCTCTACTTGTATGCTATTGCATTCAGGATGAAATACATTGAGACTGAATTAAAGAAAAAGAAAGGTATGGTGGAAGCGGAAGAGCAGAAAGTGAAGATGAAGAATCCAGAGGACCTCCTGTACGAGCTTCCAGAGAACATCCGTGTCAATTCTGCCAAAAAGACAGAAGAGATGTTGTCCAATCAGATGCTGAGTGGAATTCCAGAGGTGGATCTGGGGATAGAGTAAGTAAAAACCAGAACTGATTCAAAGACTGTAGTCCAACTAGCTATGGATGTCAGCTTCAACTTTTATTCCTCTTTCTTATCAGTGCAAAGATAAAGAACATCATCAGCACAGAAGAAGCCAAAGCAAAGCTGCTTGCTGAGCAGAGGAATAAAAAGAAGGACAGCGGGACCTCCTTCGTTCCCACTAACATTGCCGTGAATTACGTCCAGCATAATCGCTGTAAGTGCACACACATATCTGAACAACCAGCACTTTGTATTTTAAGGTCATGTGCTTAGTATTTGTAAAGTGAAAGTGTTTGTCTGCACACATTTATTTATATTCTCATCATTATAAAGTATCAGTAACCTCTATGTATTTTATATTCAGAAGTATTATTCGTTTTCATCAAGGTTATCAGTCACATCTGCATTTAATCCAAACTAACTCATAAAATGTTCTGTCTAGGGCTGTTCTCAACTAGAGAATTTTCTAGTCGTTCATTTTAAGCATCAGTCAACTATTAGTTGCACATTTAATAAACCATATAAATCATAATAATGAGCCTTTAATTGCCTACATAATTGATTCGTCATCTCTGCGGCAGTGGATGCGTCTGTACGTTTCATACGGATTTCATAATCTGAGAATATTTGCTTTCTATTTGAATTTGTTCATTTAAAAGTAGACATTTCACTCTCTATAGATGGCCTATATTTTTCATGTCTTGAAGACATGAAGTATACACAGAGTTTCGTGCTCAAGTTTACAGAGACGGCAGAAAGCACATCCTGTTTGCTTTCATTATTTTACAAAAGCACAACGTTTCGTTGTTATTCTGGGTGCACACAAATAAACGTATGCCTGGTTACACAGACAAGGCTTTGACTAAGCCAGGATTAGGCTATAGATCAATTAGAGAATAGTCAGGGCAAGTTTCTTTCAGTTGAAACAGCTCAGACTTACATTTTAGTCTGGGACTAGGCTTAAGTCTTGTCTATGAAACCAGGAGGGTAGAGTCTTTACAGATTTGAAAGATTACTTTTATCTGTATTACAAAAAATGACAGAGTATTTTAAGAGCAAGTGACCACATCTATCATGCAGTAAACGTGTTACTATTCAGCTAGTTAGATTTAGCGGCCATATAAAGTTGCTACTACTTGCATATTTCATGTCGATGAATGATAGGTTAGCGTTTGTATGTCCTGCCCGAAATACTATATTACCACATAGACCAGCCATTAACAATCTGTCCGTCATGGACTGTGTGGATTTTTTTTTTTTTTTTTTGCAACTAAGCAACTAATAACATCGACCAAGACTCTTCTCGTCAACAGTTAGTTGACTATTAGGGGGCAGCTCTAGTTCTATCTGTTCTATCTCTAGGTTTGGAGATTATTAATCAAGTACTATACATATTCAGCTGCTTACTCATAAGTGAAATGATTGCAATATTTGAAACATTTGCTATTCTTTTCTAAAGGACCAAGATTAAGTCATTTTATTGTTATTTTTTTTTCAAGTCTATCATGAGGATGTCAATGCTCCCCAGAGACGACATAGAGAAGAACCCAAAGCCAGGCCACTACGTGTAGGAGACACTGAGAAGCCAGCACCTGAATGTATGATCATAACAATATCTTATTTTGCTTAAATAACACATGGAACTACACTTGTTGGCTTTATATTAATGTTTTGTGTTCACAACTCCTCGTTTTCCAGCTTCACCACCCAATTTCCGCAAGAGGCCAAATAACGAGAAGGCCACAGATGACTACCACTATGAGAAATTCAAGAAGATGAACCGACGATACTAATCCTCCACCTTTGCTACACTTTTTTTTTTCTGTAAAATGAGAGATGTATATATTTTTTACTGTATTTAAAATGTCTTCATAGCTTGTATGCAGTCATACGTTTTACAATAAAACTTCCCCCAAACCTTTGGTAATCTTCCTAAACTTTATGAAGTAGAAGAACATTTTGGTTTCATAATTATGCACTCTGCAACATGTTGATGTATTATAATGTGTGTTTCAGTTTGTGGAACAATTCAACAGAATTGATTTATTACTTTATATTAATAAACATTGTTGTTTTATTAAAGGTTATTTTTATTCTACAGACTTTGCTAATTAAATGACAAAAGAAATATTCTAACCTCTATTAGAGTTACAACATATTACCTTTCCTTTTAGGTTTGTCCTTGGATGTTTGTTAACAACCTAAATCGGAAAGGTTGTCCTAAGGTAGCACAGCAATAAAAATACACATGTAAAAGAAAAAAAGACAAAAAGAGAACACTTCCTTGGCAGTCACATTTTGAAAAAGTGAATAGCATTACAGTTCATATATACTATATAACATACAACAGTGTATTTTATTACTTAAATAGAGGAGCTAGGTTTGCTAGCTCCTTCGAAATGTATGCAGGTGTTTACAGAAAATCTTTTCTTTTAGCATCCAAAACACCACTTGCTTAAACAAGTTGTTCAATTACCTAATCTATTTTTTTTTTCAGAACAATAATGAAAGTATAGAATAGTTATAATATTACTCAAAGAGACATTAAACCAATAAACAGACAGACAAACACTTCATTATACCAATGTAGCAACTACGATTAAGAAAAAAATTCATAGAAATGTTCTCAATTCAGTGTCATATTTGCGGGACAAAAATCACATCATCTATTCAAGTAGTTGTCTAGATTTGCAGTTTGCACCTTGAGGTTTAAGATGGGCGTATTGTGATAGCAAATTGCTTAGCTGTGTAATCTAACCGGTCCATGAAGGAAGCCTCCGCTATTTCACGACTGCTCACTAGTGCTGCTGCCGTGGCTGTTTAGGTGACGCTGCATGGACTCCTGGGTTCCCAAGTGGTCTGAATCTTCTGGGTTGGCACACGAGGGATCAGAGGTCGTCTCAGGGGACCCCCAACTGTCCTGCCGATGAAAGGCCTCACAAAGTGGCAACTCAACACCATCCCACTGTCCACAGCTAGAAATGTTATACACACACACACGTTACACACAAACTAACATTTCTTCTGTCCACTTCTGCCTAAAAGCACCCAATAATCCGTTAGGAGTATGGATGATAAATGTTCATTCACTCATTACAAAAGCAAACTCACACAGCATATGAAGGAACTGGGAAAGAAAGCACAAGCAGGGAAAGCAAGTTGTGAAAAGCATTATTTCAGGATTGCTACTGGAATCGTGTGGTCACATGACATTACTCTTCTGTTCGTTGTCTTTCTGTGCATTGAACAAATGTGTGTAGTTTCTAGTAATAGAATTGCTCAACAGATATAAAGCAAAAGGCTATAAGCAACAGAGAATTTAGATTATGCACTCAGCAGAGGCAGAAAATAAATTCCAAATCAGAGGTGAGCAAATAATAAATCAGACACTAAATGTACTCTATTTGTCTCTGGTTTATTTATGAAATTTGAAATGACCAGATGGTTTGTGGAAAAAACATTTTGTACAAGTACTAATGTGACCAACACTGTTTTTACTAAATATGTCACCACAGAAACACAGTGTAGTGCAATTTCAAACACTCCATAAATGATAAATATTACATTTTGAACATGACACATATAAGCTAAAATATCTTCCCAGGTTACACAAACTTCAATTCGTTTAACAGAGAATATACAGTGAAAAACTCATGACAAACGATTTTCTTCCAGTAAGCTAATTAATATGATTCTTTAAAATAATTTTACAATACATATGGCACCCTGTAGTCTTTATTTTTTACAAATTCTAAAGTGCTTTGCATTTTGCAGCTCACCACTAAGTATGGCATCCAACATTATTGTGCCTAATCCAATATCAAATTTAGATTTGCAGGTACATTTTTCTTTAAAAAATGTAAAAATTTATTTAAAAAAATTTCCATAGTGTCTCTTCACATAGAACTATTAATGTTTATACTGGTGTGCTTCAAAGACAGCTTAAATTTATTTAAAAATCTCTCAACAGCAATAAAGATTTTGATTTACCCTTAATCTCTATAAAAATTAAATTCAAACAGCACCACTAATAAGACTAAATACACATACTGACTGCAAATAAATCTTCCAAAACATAACTGTTTAAGGCACCTGGGGAGGGGGGGGGGGGTTACTTACATGCACTTATATTTGTATAACAAATGGTTTTTCTCGTGCAAAACCAGTTACACTTAAAGTGCTTAATAATGTCTTTGGTGTGACTACAATATGGATGAACATGACAATATGAATATATAGATTTTCCATTATATTCACTACCAGTCAAAAGTTTTTGAACAGTAAGATTTGTATGTTTTTTTTGTTAACTGATCAACAAAATTTGCATTTGTTTGATCCAAAATACAGCAAAAGCAGTAATGTTGTGAAATGTTTTTACAATTTAAAATAACTGCTTTCTGTTTGAATATATTTTAAAATGTATTTTATTCCTGTGATCAAAGCTAAAATTTCAGCATCATTACTACAGTCTTCAGTGTCACATGATCATTCAGAAATCATTATAATATGCTGAACAAACATTCATTATTATTATTAATAATTATCAATATTTAAAACAGTTGAGTATTTTTTCAGAATTCTTTGAAATAAAAAGCTTTTGTAACATTACACACTATACCACTAAAAAGCTTAGAGTCAGTATATTTTTTGGGAAAGAATTGAAGAAACTAATACTTTTATTTAGCAAGGATGCTTTCAATGGGTCAAAAGTGATGATAAAAACATTTATAGTGTTACAAAAGATTTCTATTTCAGATAATTGCTGTTCTTCTGAACCTTTCATTCATCAAAGAAATCTGAAAAAAAATTCTACTCAGCTGTTTTCAATGTAATAATTACAATAAATGTTTTTTGAGCAGCAAACCAAAATATTAGAATGATTTCTGAAGGATCATGTGACTGGAGTAATGATGCTGAAAATTCAGCTTTGAAATCACAGGAATAAATTAAATTTCAAAACAGATTCAAACAGAAATCAGTTCTTTTAAATAGTAAAAATATATTTTACTGTTTTTACTTCCTGTTCAAAAACTTTTGACTGGTAGTGTATTTGCCATATTAGAAGCATAGCAGGAAAAGATATGATGTCTTGCTTGTTATTAATATGACAAGTGCAATAAAACCCAAGGGCCTACAGTATCTAAATTGTAAGTGACTCTTAATATGTTACAAGCTGGGTGAATGCACTCATTACCTGCAAGAATGAACACTCTTATTAAGGCACAATGGTATGATATGACTATGTGTATGGAGGACCACACTGGGATGGTGTAATCAAACAAATAGCATACCAACATGGTTAGCACATGATATTTTAGTAAAATGAAAACCGGCTGGAGCCTAAAATTGATTGTGCAAGTTAAAAATAACTTTAGCTCCATGAATCACCCTGTGTTATGTTCTTATGATGTACATATGCATCACATTTATGGCGTTGGTAAGCAAGGGAAGGCAGAGGTGACTGCACACGTTTGGGATCACTGGTCTATTTGTACCTGGAGGAGTAATACTCTTCCTCGAGCTCATACAGGTCGATGGCAATCTCATCACGCAGGGAGATGAGCTTCTTGTCGCACTCTTCCTGCAGCGTGCGCAGCTGCTGGTTGCGTTGATTGATGGCCTCATTGACAGAAGGAAAGTCATTTAGGATGAGGAACTGCTTCAGGTCTGAGACCAGCTTCATGAGAGACTCTCCTGCACGTACCTAAGACACATTAAACATAGAAAAGTCAACCAAGTCTAATATATCTATTCATTATCATACTATCACTGTAAACCTTACAATGTTGGCAGCTCGCACGTGCATTTCATAGTGGTCCTGCTCAGCTTGTGTCGCTCTGGAAACCTGAGTCTCATCTTCCACCTGTTGATGATATGACAGGATTATCATCCCAGTGTAGCTAAATCATATTGATGTGAACGTCAAACAGCAAAATGCATGCCTCCATACCTTCGCAGTTTTGATTATTTCTGTAAAATTGTCTAGAATTGACCTGATGTCATCTTTAAGTCTCTTATTGTAGTTCTGCAGAAGAGTTTCCTTGCTTTGCGGAAGGACTCTCTGTGTGGCCATCTTAAAGCTCTTCAGTCACACTTGACTCAGTGCTAAAGGATCAGAATCAAGACATTACTGTTAGAATTACAATTGGTTATCACACAAACCACTACTTTTACACAACCTAACTGCAGGCACAGTCTCTTCTGCTCACCAAGCCTGCATTTATTTGATTCAAAGTACAGTTAAAAAAAAAAAAAAAAAAAAAAAAAGTGACATATTTTTACTATTTAAAATAACTGTTTTCTATTTGAATACATTTTGAAATGTAATTTATTCTTGCGATTTCTAAGCTGAATTTTTAGCATCATTACTCCAGTCACATGATCCTTCAGAAATCATTCTAATATTCTGATTTGCTGCTCAAAAAACATTTATTATCGTCATTATTAGTATTTTTATGTTGAAAACAGCAGAATACAATTTTTTCAGGTTTCTTTGATGAATAAAAAAAGTTCATAAGATCAGCATTTATCTGAAATAGAAATCTTTTGTAATATTATAAATGTCTTTAATGTTACAGTGTATAATATTACAAAGGCTTTTTATTTCAGATAAATGCTGACCTTTGGATCTTTCTGTTCACCAAAGAATCCTGAAAAGATATAATTATAATAATAAAAACTATAACTATACCATTTTCAAATATTGATAATAATATTAATAAATGTTTCTTAAACAGCAAATCAGCATATTATGAACTAAGTTTACTAATACTAATATAACACTACATTTGCTGTATTTGAAATCAAATGAAGGCAGGCTTGGTGAGCAGAAGTTATCTTTAAAAAAACATTAAAAATCTTACTGTTCAAATTTTTTTGACTGGTAGTAATAGTTAGCATTAATTAATTCTAGGTAAGTTAGTCAGCTTTTACATTTCACACTATACATTTGTAAACACCGTTTTATTTGTATGTTTATAAGATCAATTACATTGAACAAATGCAAGTCGTGATGGTGACGCATGTTTTCTTAATAACTTCTTTTTATCGGTGAAAATTTCTATTTTACGAATAAAGCACAAGTTAATCAACATTCGACATTTTGTTTTTCTCCCAGACGCTAAAACTAAAAAGCGCAGAGTTGTATTACTAAACCGCACGTATTAATAATTAATGATGTAAAAAAAACTGTGTTGCTCTTATAACTTAAAAGTAATTAAATCGCTACTTACACCTGCAAGCATTCATTTAAAATCTCTTCAAACTAAACATAAGCCTCCGTCTTTTGTTCTGTCGCGTACAGATGATGTCATTACCAAATGTCGCGGCAGTTATATGTCCCACAATCCTTTTCTTCTTCCTTTCCGTCTGAACCAACATGGTGAGTGTCTGATGGTTTTGACTGGGAAGCCTTTACTTTCTTAAAATCCTTTAGCATCCTGTTTTGTAGTGTATTCTAGGACTCATAAAATATCAGTTATGGAAAATAAAGTACCAACGCTTGCTCTCTGAACGAAAATTGCGATCATTTTAAGTATTTAGATGAAGAATTATGAGAACTTTTGTGAGCTGTGTAGTGTCCGCTTACTGTCAGCACTGACGCCTCGAGATGTGGCGCCGTTAGACCGTAAGTCCTTAAATCTTAGTACCCGTAGTTTTAATACGGACTTACGTGACTATACATGTTTTTAAAAACATGTTTATTATTATGAAACAATTAGACATTGGCTCCAACGCGAATGCTAATCGATTAGCGGACTGGTTTGTAGGCCAAAAATGAATCGGATAACCGCTGGTGCTTATTATAACACAAAAGCGCTGTTGTATTTTACACTATTGCACACCTGTTGGTCAATTAACAATTGCTAATTATAATTAGTGAAAATGCGATGTTGTAGAGTAAACGTGTGTTTTTGAGATGCTACGTTGACTTGCTCCAACGCATGTCGCACCATAAGTTGCTGTGTTTTGACTAGTAGTGTGGGCTTTTTTTTTGTTTTTTGTTTGTTTTTGGCTTTTGCAGTGATGTCTTGAATTTCTTCACCTGAACTTTCTGTGTAGAACCCATCTTTTTAAAACTGAGCATGAGCCACAAAATGTTATTTCTGTTGAACTTTCTGCTCGTTTTGGATGATGAACTCAAATATTGTTGTGAATCTCTCCACAGCCTAAGGGAAAAAAGGCTAAGGGGAAGAAGGTGGCACCAGCCCCTTCAGTGGCCAAGAAGCATGAGGCCAAGAAAGTCGTGAATCCCCTGTTTGAGAAGAGGCCCAAGAACTTTGGCATTGGTGAGTAACGCCTGTAGCACAGATGAGATTGAATCCTCAGTCATTTAAAGTGTAACCGTCAAATAAGTGCAGATGATGTTATGAATATTTGCTATCTTAACAGCAATGCAGACAATCTTCCACCAAGATCGCTGATGCACATTATGTCTGGAAACTAAATGATGATTTGATGACTCTAATGCTAATGAAAGTCATACACTTTAATATACAGGTCAGGACATCCAGCCGAAGCGGGATCTGACCCGATTCGTGAAATGGCCACGTTACATCCGGCTGCAGCGCCAGCGGGCCATTCTCTACAAGCGTCTGAAGGTTCCCCCTGCGATCAATCAGTTCACCCAGGCTCTGGACCGCCAGACTGGTGAGTTATTCTGGGTCTCTTGCTGTTCATACAACAGTGCTTGTAGAGGTTGACCAGTAGTGAATTTTGTTGTTAACCAATTGAGTTTTAAATCATAAAATGACCAAAAATGTGCTTGCTTGTAAGATGCTTCATTTAATTAGAAAATTAGCAATAGTGAAGGAACCATGAGTATATTGTTTATCTTACAGAGGAGGTAAAAAAAAAAATTTTAACAGTTAATTCTACAAAGCAAATATCAGTACTGATTAATCATTGGAAACAACTTGTTGGTTGACCTCTAAATACTTTTTAGGCTTTTGTGAATGTGCAGATGATGTGAAAATATATTTGCTATCTGAAAAGTCAGTGCTGACACTTACCACCAAGATCACTGATGCACTGTTGTGTATTATTCCTACTTAAAATTCAACTTGGATTGTACTGTAAAATTAGTGATGTTAACGTTGAGGTCGTTCTGGGATTATGATTGTTAAAGTGCTTATTGGGGGAGTGTTACATTTTTAACACTTTTGAAATCTTTCTGAAGCTACCCAGCTTTTCAAGCTGGCCCACAAGTACAGGCCTGAGACCAAGCAGGAGAAGAAACAGAGACTTCTGGCTCGTGCTGAACAGAAGGCTGCTGGAAAGGGAGACGTGCCCACTAAGAGGCCACCAGTCCTCCGTGCAGGTGGGTCTTTTCCTTGAAGATACTGAAAGGTCCAACCTTTGCTTTTTCCATTGTTCTCAACCTTTTTGACTTTAAGGCTCACACTATGTCCAAGACGATAATTAATGATCTTTCTGATATGTACCTCTGGTACTTCTGTTTTAATATAAATGAACTTTGTCATTTTAGATTTGGAAAACTTGTCTGGACTATATTAATTTTTTTTTTTTTTTTTTTTTTTTTTTTTTTTTTTGTGTCACCTCCTCAGGTGTGAACACAGTGACCACACTAGTGGAGAGCAAGAAGGCACAGCTGGTTGTTATTGCTCACGATGTGGATCCCATTGAGGTGAGTTTTTCTACAGGATATAGATATCTTGTCCTAAGTCATGTTGTGGTTGTCTGCAATGATGTCTTGAATTTCTTCACCTGAGTTCAAACTGAAGATCAAAAATACGAGCTTTTTAACCCTGAGCAACAACCACTTGTCTTGCGGGAGCATTTTTGTAACTTTATTTTCAGAATTTTGGTTTCTGCTTTGATTTGTGTAGTTTGCATTGTACTGCTGAATGTGGGGATGGACATTGATGTGTAATTGATTTGTTCTTTTTGTAGCTGGTTGTTTTCTTGCCTGCTCTGTGCCGTAAGATGGGTGTCCCATACTGCATCGTCAAGGGCAAGGCCAGACTGGGCAGACTGGTGCACAGAAAGACCTGCACGTCTGTTGCTTTCACACAGACCAACCCGTGAGTAACGCACACATTCTTGTTTTACTTTCCTGTTCTGCACATCTTATGGCTATGATGTCTGAATTTCTTCAACTGAACAACCGTGTGGTTTCAAATGAGCTTTTTAACCCTGAGCAAAATGATTTGCAGCTGATTAGTTATTTGGGCATTATGGACTCAAGACCTTGGTGAGTAACACTTGTTTTTGTCTTCCCATCTTCAGCGAAGACAAAGCAGCTCTTGCTAAACTGGTTGAGGCCATCAAGACCAACTACAATGACAGATATGAGGAGGTCAGTTTATTGGCTGTAGTGGTTATCAGTTCTGACACGGATTTATCGATTTATTTGATGACATTGTTTTAATTAGCCTAACTTTTACAACTTCTCCTGATTGATGTCTAAATGTAATTTTAATCTTTGTTTCTCTCATTTCAATTCTCTCTTTAGATCCGTCGTCACTGGGGAGGCAACGTCCTGGGTCCCAAGTCAACTGCTCGTATTACTAAAATCGAGAAGGCAAAGGCCAAGGAGCTGGCTACCAAACTGGGTTGAGCTCCTGTCTTGTTTAATAAATAAGGTTCCCACAAAAATGGCTTGAGTTTGACTTATTCTTTTTACATTTCTATTATTATTATTATTATTATTATTATTATTTTTTAGCTTAAGCCCAATAAGACAATACATGCAATTAGAACACAATTCTAAACGTAGATTTAGGGCCAGATTTTACTAAACAGGGCAAATTAGTGTTAGCAATTCCAAAAAAAAACAAAGATGGGAGGGGAAGATTCTGCATATGATCTACTGACAATGTGCAAAAATGTGACCCACAAAACCTGTCATTAGGGTAATTTTTTGGAAATTGAGATTTATACATCATGAAAGCTGAAAGCTCTCCATTGATGCATGGTTTGTTAGGATGGGACCATATTTGACCGAGATACAGCTATTTGAAAACCTGGAATCTGATGGTGCAAAGAAATTTAAATCACCTTTAAAGTTGTCCAAATGAAGTTCTTAATGCATATTACTAATCAAATTATGTTTTGATGTATTTACAGTAGGAATTTTACAAAATATCTTAATGGAATATGATTATTTAATTTCCAAATTATTTTTGGCATGAAAGAAAAATCAATAATTTTGACCCATACAATATATTTTTGGCTATTGCTACAAATATACCCCAGCAACTTAAGATGCTCCAGGGTCACAAATAAAGAACACAGACGCAGCCAGGTAATTTCCATAATGACGAGTGCAAATTAGCACCTGCTTTAAGATATCCTTTTTTTTGGGGGGTGTTAAATAATGGCGAAATACCAGTAACTTACAAATGCATGTTCAATAAGGTGGAAATAACTGTCTGTGCCTTTTCAGCGCTAATTCTTCACTGCATGTCTTTAGTAAATCCTGACAATACTATTTTAACACCAAAAGACGGTTTGCACTGGCACAAGCTTTTTGTAAATCTGTCCCTTAAGAGTTAAAATCAATTTAAGAAAGATTATTAGCTGTTTTCCAAATGTGTAACTAATAGGTAATGAAATTTAAATTGAACCATAAGCAGGGGACTCAAAGCCTTCTCATTTTTCCAACACAATATTTGAAAGCCCCCCTTATTTGTTTAGATACTTCCTTTGGTGTTTCTACATTTTTAAAAACTAACAAAACAGTGATGTTTAAAACAACTTATTTTGTGTTTGACATGAGATTTTGATCTGCTCTCCTAATATGTTTTTCAATAAAAAAACATTGACTGGGTGTAGGGGGGTGATTTCAGTCTAATTTTATTTCTAGTATTTTATTTCTTTAACACTTAGGTAATCCTATGCCCCCCTGGTTGAGAACAATTACTGTTAAGGCTAGATTTCCTTTGACAAACCTTTGTATCGAAGTAATGCATTAAAGTAATACACATGCACAAACACTCTTAGTACTGTTTTAGACAAATCCATGTTTTTATTAACAGTACAGAGTTTAACATAAGAGCTTGATTATTCTAAACCATATATTCCATAAAGGTGAAGTGCTGAATATATCCTATAAAGCAATACGCTTAATGAATTTTGCATACCACATGTAGGAGGTAGCAGCACACAATCCATACCTAAAAGAAAAGAACAAATAACAGTTCACATCATGCTCATCTTTACAATCAAATAGTTCCTACATTTCTATTTCAATTCAATAGCAATGCGGGATTTGAATAAAAAAAAATTCAGACCATGTGATGATATATTGCATGTGTTCATTCCTCAAGGTCACTCTTGTCTGCCCTCCTATTGGCCCACCAGGTATTGTGCTGTCTGAATGAAAAAACAAGATTTTAACAGACACATATAAGTTTATACACCATACAGTCACCAAACATTAGTATTAAAGAGCAGCTCTGACCAAACACAGCATCGATGAAGATTTCCTCAGCACCAGTGATCTTCGCCATGGCCTCCAGATCACGATAGTGCCACCTATTTGCCTCCACATTATTTTGAGGGACGAATGGTTTCCTCTGCTCAGTTAAACGCACCACACCAACAAGATCCACATCTTCAGTCACCTTTTAGAAAATATTTGTAACATTTATAAAGATTAAGAAACGTAATACAGAAATTAATATGAGGAATCAAAAATCTGCTGGATTAAGGGAGATTAAAAAAGACAGTATTACCTGTCCCTTCATCCTGGTTTCTGGTCTGATCTTATCTTTCGGTACATAACCTCTGTTCACCAAGATAGTCATCCTAAAAAAAATAATCCAGAAAGTTTTTACACACCCACATCAGAGTGCAAAGCAAGTGAATGTAATTAAAGGGATAGTTCAACCAAAAATGAAAATGACGTCATTTATTACTCTCATGTTGTTCCAAACCCTTGAGAATTTTGTTCATCTTCGGAACACAAATTAAGATATTGTTGATGTCGGCACCGATAGCTGTGTGTGCAGTGCGCCGACATACAGTGTCGCTGTGCTACGGGTGTCCCGAGTTCGAATCCCGGCTCGAGGACCTTTCCCGCCCCCACCCCCTTCTCTCTCTTCCACTCCACTTCCTGTCCCGTATGATCTGTCTTATCCTAAAAAATAAATCTTAAAAAGAAAAAAAAAAGAGATATTTTTGATGAAATCCAAGAGCTTTCTGACCCTGCATAGACAGCAATGCTGCAATGTTGCTGAAACTGAAAAAAGTATTCTCATAGCTTCGTAAAATTGCGATTGAACCACTGGTGTTACATGAACTGGTTTAACAATGTTCTTACTACGTTTTCAGTTGCATTGCTGTCTATGCAGGGTTAGAAAGCTCTTGGATTCCATTAAAACTATCTTAATTCGTGTTCTGAAGATGAACGAAGGTCTTATGGGTTTGGAATGACATTGGGATGAGTGATTAATGACAGAATTTCTATTTTTGGGTGAACTATCCCTTTAAGTGGAATTCAAATTGTGTGTTTTTACCCCAGATCGGTACAGTAGAACGGTGTAATGACATTAGCTCCGCTCTCAGCGCTGGAGGAAATCCTTCCTGCCTCCCGGGCCTCTCTCTCGGGGTCCACAGGGGAGCGGGGCAGGATGTACAGCTCTTTAGAGTGGTCAAAGTGTCCACGCACCTTTACTCGCCTGTACTCCAGGTGCTTAATTTCCATAGGACTGTTTCATACAAAGATTACATTACCATTTCGTCATAACATGTGATCTCATAAACACTAGAAGTTATGGATTATCGTTTTAGGAAAGAGACTCACTCTACGGGCAGTGGGATAGGCTCTGAGGTCGTCAGGCTCTTAAGTTCACGGATCAGCTCCAACTTCCACTTTCTGCGTTTCACCTACAAAATCAAATGGAAGGCTTTTCACAAACAGCTAATTGCTGTTTTAGTTACATCAGATAACATCAAGCTCATGCCTGTACCTGCCATGTTCCAAGACAAAAGGTTGTCGCAGGTATCAACAAGAGAAACCACTTCAGGAAGGAGTCTTCTCCTTTCTCCGTTTCTGCAACAGTGGAACTTGACCGTTGACCAAACTTGGCTAGGTTACCTATAGAAAAAGCATCAGGTATGCTATATTTCAGTCACCAGTCGATTAGGAACTCACTCTAACTGTTAACCTATTTTATACTACCATTAATACGTTTCGGGTCAGCCTTTTTTTCATTATTATTATTAGAGAAATTAATCATTTTATTCAGCAAGGATGCAGTAGACTGATCAAAAGTGACGATCTAACACTGATATGTTGATGATAATAACAATAAATGCTTCTTGAGCACAAAAATGAGCATATTAGAATGTTTTCTGAAGGGATCATGATGGCTGCTGAAAATTCAGCTTTGCCATTACAGGGTTAAAATCATATTAAAATTAAATATGTATCAAGATATCAAGTTATTATTACAGTGTACTGTATTCTAAATAAACAAACACAGCCCTGAGGAGGATAAGAGACTTATTACCGACCTCCAAGTTTTAAACAGTAATGTATTCAGTTTAGACAATATCAATAATATAAGTTAGCAAGCTAAACAGAATTACACCGGAGAACTGGAGCATCCTGACGTCTGAATAAACCCTGTCGTGTCACAAACAGGGTCCTCTTTGGTGAGATGAGAGTCTGAGAAAAGAACAAATAAACTTGACTTCAGCTGCCAAGAATGAGTTTTTAAGAAAGTTTATTTGAATGGCAAACTGCTTTATGATGGAAAAAATGAAACTGCACTTACACTGCTTCGAATGATCTTAGACGTGCTATTAGAGAACATCAGCATTAACCTGAAACTGCTCATGTTTGCTGAAATTATTATAACCTAAACAGCAACTGTCAGGTCGACTACATAACAAGCCTTGTGCTTTCGGGGGAATGTTTTCAATGTAACCATTTCCGGGGATTCTGAGACATCGTGCGCATGCGCAAGATCGTACGCATGTGGGGCATGTTTCTGAATTTGTATTTGGTGAACTTATCAGAGCTATTGTATTCAGTGCACATTTAAAGTCTTTTATCCGAATGGGTTTGTAATTTTTAAGGAGGTAATAAAAAATCGTTTATAACCTTTTCAGCTGATGAAACACATCACAGCAGTCGACTGACGTTTTTGATTGAGCGAGGTAAATATTCCGTAGTCAAACGAATTACGTTTATCAAATGCATTAATTTATATATTTGTTATTGTTATCATGAAATCCTGTATAGCTTTCACAGCACCCTGAGTTTGCTAAAATCGTTAGTAATAGGTTGTTTTGAGCTGTATAGTGATGACATGTTAAATATATGAATCAAATATTTGTATTAATTTATTTATTATAGGAAACATGGCCAGCCTTGCTGCGAAGTATGATTACCTGGAGAAACTGACCCGTAAAGTATGCGTGTCCCACAACCAAGAGCCAAAGAAAAGACCCTTTGGTAAAGTAAAGTTGCATATTAATTTATTAGTCAATATAAAACAGACACCTGTAGCAGTTATGCAAGTTTTAATTGCTGGTTTATTTATCCATTCTAAGCTTTTATTCTCAAAGTCAGACATTGAAGAAACAAAGTAAGTTTATTATTTAATTATACTTAATTATTTCCCGTTTTAGTTCCATTCCGAGGCAGTACGGCAAATGATGGTGCTCCTCCAAAGAAGAAAAAGAAGAACAAGAACAAGCAAAAGCCAACAAAAGGAGATAACATGAGTGCAAACAAAAATAAACCAGTCCCAAAATCCACTCAGCCTGCAGCACCTCCAGCTCAGAGAAAAACGGTCCAGAATGGGATTTCAGAGACAAAAAATAAGTCTGAGGGTAAAAAGATGTTTTTGAAGAGAGATTAGTAGTTCATCTAGTGTGTTTTTATTCTTGTTGAATGTTAATGGATTTTTACTGATTCATTCCTGCTAGGTGGAACATCACAGGAATTTAATGCTGTAGACATTCTTCGTCAGAGACTTCATCAGAAGATTGAAGAGTCTCGTGGACAGGTACATGCTCAAGTTAGAATAAAATATTGAAATTGGCTAAAAATGTTATATTGGTCAAAAGATTGTTAAATGTTGGAATGTTAATATGCTGAATTACCTGAATTGAACACACAAAAATGAACATTCTGTCATTTTCTTACCCTCAACCTTTATAAGTTTTATTATTCTTCTGAACACAAAAGAAGATATTTTGAACATGTGGAGAACTAAACCATTTCTGGTCTATGGAAGTCAATGGTACCAACAACTTTTGGTTGCCATCATTCTTTAGAATATCATTTTTTGTGTTCAAAAGAATAGTAAAACTCATACAGGTTGAGTAGATGATGACAGAAATTTCTTTTTTGGGTCAATTATCCCTTTAAACATTTGCATGTTTACTTGTAGGGGTCAGAGAAATTGCTCTTAAAAGCTAAATGATGGCTGCTTTTTTCCAGGGCCCTCCTAAAGATCCCTCCTCTGAGGAGGTAAAGAATAAGCGAGAAAGACGAAAACAAGAAAGGGAGCGTCGGAAGAGGAAAAGGAAAGAGTTTCGGATGAAAAAGTTAGCAGATGATGCAGCTTTGCAGGCAGGAGAAGACGACGACAAAGAGACAGAAAAGCCCCAACTGCAAGCTGCTCCTACATCGAGCATGCCTGCCAAAAAGGAGCAGAGCTTCGTAGTCTTCAACAAGATGGAGGTTGGAGAAGACTATGTGGACAAAGGAACAAAGCTGATTGAGAAAAAAAAGAAAAAGAAAGTAAAAGGAACGCTGACTCCGCTCACTGGCAAGAACTACAAACAGCTTTTAACACGCATCGAGGCGAGGAAAGCTCACCTGGAGCAGCTTAGAGAGAAGGACGAAGGGAAAGCAAAAAAAGAGGAAGAGAAGATGAGGTGGACCAATGTTCTCTACAAAGCTGAAGGCATGAAAATCAAAGACAATGAGGAACTCTTACAAGCATCGTTGAAGAAGAAGGAGAAAATGAAGGCTCAGAAAAAAAAGAAGTGGTTACAGAGGAGCCAGCAGGTCGTGGAGAAGATGCAAAAGAGGCAAGACAAGCGGAGGAGTAATATTAAGAAACGCAAGGATGCCAAGATGGAGAAACGCAAACAGAAAGCAAGGAAAAAGGGTCGTGTACTGCCTGTGGATCTCAAGAAGGCCAAATTATAGGGAGAAAGGATGAAAAGAAGTGAGGATTTGAGGGCAATGCTTTTGGAAAAAAAACTTTGCCTTTTTTTTAGGATTGAAAGAGACTGAAAAAAATGTAACAATTTTCACAGTTTTTTTTTATTGTGAAGAAATGTCTTCTGTTGTCACTTTTAAGATGTCAACTTTATAAAGAGCATATTTTGTGTCCATATTTTGTGCTTTTCTTATTCTGACAAGTTTGGACATTTATGTACATATACTACATTTGTCTTCCATTTAGCAGACACTTTTATTCAAAGTGACTTACAATAAAGGCACATAAGCGATTTGTCCCAGAACCAATAATATTCATGGTGTACAGTGCAAGGTACGCTACCAGTCAAAGGTTTTTAAACAGTTAGATTTTTAATGTTTTTTTTAAAAGAAGATTCTTATGCTGATTCTTATGCATTTATTTGATCCAATGTACAGCAATAACCGTAACATTTCAAAATATTTTTACTATTTAAAATTACTGTTTTCTAATTGAATATATTTTAAAATGTAATTTATTCCTGTGATTTCAAAGCTGAATTTTTAGCATAATTACTCCAGTCACATGATCCTTCAGAAATCATTCTAATACTCTGATTTGCTGTTCAAAAAAACCTTATTATTATTATTATTACTATTATTATTATTATGTTAAAAACAGCTGAGTAGATTTTTTTCAGGTTTTTTTGATGAACAGAAAATTCAGAAAAACAGCATTTATCTGAATTGGAAATCTTTTGTAACATAAATGTCATTACTTTTGATCAATTTAAAGCATCCTTGCTAAATAAGAGTATTCATTTCTATAATTTCTTTCCCCAAAAAGGAAGGAAAAAATTATATTAAATCCAAGCTTTTTTAAATGGTGTTACAAAAGCTTTTTATTTCAGATAAATGCTGATCTTTAAATCTTTCTATTCATCAAATAATCATAAATAAAATGTGTTAAACTGTTATAAATATTGATAATAATAATAATAATAATAATAACAATAATAAATGTTTCTTGAACAGCAAATCAGCATAACAGAATGATTTCTAAAGGATCACGTGACTGGAGTAATGATACTGAAAATTTAGCTTTGATCACAGGAATAAATGACATTTTAAAATATATTTAAATAGAAAACAGTTATTTAAATATTAAAAATACTTAAAAATTTGACTGTTTTGCTGTATTTTGTATATTGTCAATGTTTATGTTAGCAGTCACTAGCCCCGCCCACAGCGGAAGTAAGCGCGCTGCCTAGAGGAGGAGCTCTGCTCGCAGTTTCATTGGCTCAGACTGAGGAAGACACTTGAGTAGTCAATGTGACGTCTTGGGAATGTGACACCGGGGAAAGTAGATGAAGAAGGTTTGATACAAAACACAAAGTTGTGTGCATTCGTTTTTTAGATTACAGTTTGAAATAGACATTTACCACATTATGTAATGCTTCGTTTGTCTCTTGAATCCCTGAATCCCAAGGACAAGACTGCTGTCATGTCACTGAATTATTGACTGCGCGGCATTTAAGGTTGAGAGTTCAAATGCTAGAGATTTGCCGTGATTCTAATTTATAATCTCTTACTATGTGTGTTACTTATTGACGACTTTAGCAGAAATCCTGCAATAAAGGTGTTTTGAAACCGTGGCATGTGGAGAAGAGCGGCTGCAAATGGACCTTCGCTGTCAATAAGATTAATAAACGCAGGTTTTCACGATAAGGTATGAGACAATTCACTGTCTGTCGCTACACGTATGTATGCATGATCAACCTATGATTTGGTCATTTGCATTCATGTCTTATCTTCTTGATTACGCAGGCCAATATGTCTCGTAGGTTGCACGCGAGAAGAATTGAAGGAATTGACAAGAATATATGGTAAGTTTCATGGCCTATAAACAAAATGAAAGTATCAATGGGTAAACTGTAGCAATTTAGTGCTGAACATTCGGCACATTACACGACGCTTACCAAATAAGTAAATATATGGATATAAAATGTTATTTTATTAAATTATTTGAATCGCTTTCCGCTAAAACGTCCATGATAACTTAGAAAACATTCGGTCAGCAGGACGACCACTGCAAAATAGGTTACACTACTAGTCAAAATATTCTTAATGTTTTTTAGAGAAGTCTCTTGTGCTCTCCAAGCCTGCATTTGTTTGATCCAAAGTGCATCAAAAACAGTAAAATAAAAAAATATATATATATATACTATTAAAAATAAGTGCTTTCTATTTGAACATGTTTTAAAAATGTAATTTATAACTGTGATTTCAAAGCTCAATTTTTAGCATTGTTACTTTGCTGCTCAAAAAATGACTTGAATTTGAAAATGAAAGTTTTTGAAGGATCATGTGACCCTGAACACTGGAGTAATGATGCTAAAAACTTAGCTTTGATCACAGGAATAAATTACATTTTTAAATATATTCAAATAGAAAGAAGTTATTTTAAATAGTAAAAATATTTCACAATATTACTGCTTTTGCTTAAAAAACTTTTGACTGGTTGTGTACTTATTTATTTTATTTTATTTTTTTTTATTTGTTTGTTTTTCTAATATCTTGTGCATTAAAAAGTATATTTTGCCACGTTTGGCTTGTTGCGTGATCAATAGTTTTCCTAGATATAACATATTTTTCAGTTTATTATTATGCTGTTGTTGTTGTTATGCAACAAATGTAATCTACTTATTTTACATATTTTGCAGTGTCTTCCTTTAAGTTCTCTCTCATCTTTTTTTTTTTTTTTACTAGTTTTTACTTTGTGTGTGTGTGTGCGCATGTTTTTTTTACTTGCCATAAATGTTAAAATTAATACTGTTCTCCATTTTTAAAATCGGTAGTCGCAATAACAGTCGCAAGATGGCGCCAATTAGCAATTTTAGTAGTTCAGTCGGTGAAATAATCTGACAGATTACACCTGAAGAATAGTTTATTTCTCTCAGAAATTGAAGTCAAGTACACAAACTCAGCTCTTAGCTCATTTTAATGTTTAAAACTGCATGTTATTAATTTCGTGTATGTCATCTGTAAGGGTGGAATTCACTCAGCTGGCCGCTGACTATAAGGCTGTGAACCTGGGTCAGGGATTCCCTGATTTCTCCCCTCCTAGTTTCATTCAGGAGGCCTTCTGCAATGCCTTGAATGGAGGTTTCTCCATGCACCAGTACACACGTGCTTTTGTAAGTATTTAAAAGTCCTTTGCTCGCAGTTTGTTTAGTAAATGATCAACCACTTTTTGCTAAAGAATCTTACAACATGCGGTCATACAGGGCCATCCACATCTTGTGAAAATCCTGGCTAAGTTCTTCAGTAAGATTGTTGGCCGGGAAATAGACCCAATGGAGGACGTCTTGGTTTCTGTAGGAGCATATCAAGCCCTTTTCTGCACCTTTCAGGCTCTTATTGATGAGGGCGATGAGGTAAAGTTATCATTATCAAGACATCATTTGTAGTCAGAAAATTCTGTTGTTGGTAGAGAATAAAGAAGTCACTCACTTGTTCCATATGTGGTATCAGAATGCCCCTTTTTCCCTTTTCGTTGCAGGTTATTATTGTGGAGCCATTCTTTGACTGTTATCAGCCAATGGTAATGATGGCGGGAGGAACAGCTATATATGTGCCCCTTAAACCGGTATGTATCACGTGACAAGATCTGTTTGCTTGATCTGAGATTAAAATGTTTATTTTGAATAATATTAGCTTTGTATTGACAGAGGGAAGGCTGTGGTCCTGTTCTGTCCAGTGCTGACTGGGTGTTGTCTCCTGAAGAGTTGGCGAGTAAATTTAGTCCTCGTACCAAAGCCATTGTCATTAACACTCCCAATAACCCTCTTGGCAAGGTGAGTCAGTCACCAACAAATGGTTTTAATGGAAAATGTACATGTACATATTTCACCTCAAATCAAAAGAATTAGTTGTTTTTAAATATCATTTAGACTTTTTCATTATGACATGATTTACAAGACAATTAAAGGTGAAGTTCACTTCAAGAACAAAAAATTACAGATAATTTACTCACCCCCTTTTCGTCCAAGATGTTCATGTCTTTCGTTCTTCAGTTGTAAAGAAATTATGTTTTTTGAGGAAATTATTTCCTTATAATGGACTTCTATGGTGCCTGCGAGTTTGAACTTCCAAAATGTAGTTTGAATGCAGCTTGAAAGAGCTCTAAACGATCACAGCCGAGGAAGTTTAACCTCAAATGCTCGTCGTGTCTAGCTCTGCGTGTACTCTGTGTAATCCCGTTCAAGACACTTAGGGTATGTCGAAAAACTCCCATCTCATTTTCTTCCCCAACTTCAAAATCGTCCTAAACCGCTATTTTAACTTTTTTTGGTAAAGGGCATTTGATCTTCTTTGCACATTCAGTTCGTAAACACTGGGTTGGTACTTCTGCAGCGATGTAGGATGATTTTAAAGTTGAAGGAGAAAATGAGATGGGAGTTTTTTCCGACATACCCTAACTGTCTTGAACCAGATTACACAGAGTACACGCAGAGCTAGACAAGACGAGCATTTGAGGTTAAACTTCCTCAGCTATGATCATTTAGAGTCCTTTCAAGCATGCATATCGCAGAGCTAGATAAGATGAACATTTGAGGTTAAAAAGTATATAAATTATCAATTAAAAAAAAATAAAATAACCGATTGCTCAAAACAAAAACATGAACATCTTGGATGACAAGGGGGTGAGTAAATGATCTGTCAATTTTTGTTCTGGAAGTAAACTTCTCCTTTAAGCACATTCTTAAATTGCCAATAGCCTATAATGAAAAAAAACTTTTGATCTGAGTTGAAATGGATACATTTTTATCACAGACACAAATATGTTCGGATTAAGGCTAACTGTGGTTTCTTACAGGTCTATCAGCGGGATGAACTTCAGATGATTGCTGACTTGTGCATTAAACATGATGTCATTTGCATCAGTGACGAGGTGTACGAGTGGCTCACATATGATGGAACAAAACATGTGAAAATCGGTAAGAGCCGGTGATTCAGTTGAAGGGTTAGTTCATTTCCAGAACAAAAATTTACAGATAATTTACTCGCCCTCTTGTTATTCAAGATGTTCATGTCTTTCTTTCTTCAGTCGTAAAGAATTTTTTTTGAGAAAAACATTTCAGAATTTTTCTCCATATAGTAGACTTATTTGTTTGAGTTTGAACTTCCAAAATGCAACTTCAAAGGGCTCTAAACAATCCCAGCTGAGGAAGGAGGGTCTTATCTAGCAAAAAAAAAAAAAAAAAGAATTATATCATTTGTAACCTTAAATGCTTGTCTTGTCTAGCTCTGCATGAACTCTGTGCAATCCTGTTCAATACAGTATGTCGAAAAACTCCCATTTCATTTTCTCCTCCAACTTCAAAATCGTCCTACATCGTCGCAGAAGTACTGACCCAGTGTTTACAAAGTGAACGTGCAAGGAAGGTCAAATGCCCTTTACAAAAAAAAAAAAAAAGGTGAAACGGCTATGTAGGACGATTTTGAAGTTGGAGGAGAAAATGAGATGGGAGTTTTTCAACATACCCTAACTGTCTTGAACGGGAAGACACAAAGTGCACATCACAGTGCTAGACAAGATGAGCATTTGAGGTTAAAAAGTATATAAATAACCAATTGTTTTGCTGGATAAGACCCTTCTTCCTCAGCTGGGATTGTTTAGAGCCCTTTGAAGCTGCATTTAAACTTTGTTTTGGAAGTTCAAACTCACGGGCACCATTGAAGTCCACTATATGGAGAAAAATCTTGAAATGTTTTTCTTCTAAAAACATAATTTCTTTACAACTGAAAAAAAGAAAGGCATGAACATCTTGGATGACAAAGAAGTGAGTAAATTATCTGTCAATTTTTGTTCTGGAAGTAAACTAATCCTTTAACCACAGTTTTGGGGACTTTCAAATTAACCCAACTTTTTTTTTGTCAGCCAGTCTGCCAGGTATGTGGGAACGCACTGTCACCATTGGAAGTGCAGGCAAGACTTTCAGTGCCACAGGATGGAAGGTGAGCTAGTCGAAAATCAACAGGATTTGTTTCTTGCAATGTCATTTTTCTCTGTCTTAGTGTCTTTGACTGGCTGAAAGTGTCATGGTGATAAGGTTCAGTATGCAAGTCATTAAATTTCTTTATAATGTTAATGTAGGTGGGTTGGGCAATTGGATCAGGACATATCCTGAAGCACTTAAAAACTGTGCATCAGAACTCAGTGTATCACTGCGCCACAGCTGCCCAGGTAAAACAATGCTCCTTTGTTTTAAGAGGGAACACTCCACTTTTTTTGAAAATAGGCTCATTTTCCAACTCCCCTAGAGTTAAACAGTTGAGCTTTACCGTTTTCGAATCCATTCAACCGATCTCCGGGTCTGGCGGTAGCACTATTAGCATAGTTTAGCATAGATGAATCTGATTAGACCGTTACCATCTCGCTCAAAAATGACCAAAGAGTTTCGATATTTTCCCTATTTAAAACTTCACTCTTCTGTAGTTAAATCATGTACAAAAATGGACGAAAAATGAAAAATTGCGATTTTCTAGGTCGATATGTCTAGGAACTATACTCTCATTTCACCATAGTAATCATTGCGCCTGCTGCACCCATGGTACGGCAGCAAAGTTCCTTGATTATTATGCTGGAATGAGAGTATAGTTCCTGGCCATATCAGCCTAGAAAATCGCAACTTCATTTTACGTCAGTCATAATGTAACTACAGAAGAGTCAAGTTTTAAATAGGAAAAATATCGTCATTATATATGGTCATTTTTGAGCGAGATGCTATCAGTCTAATCAGATTCCATGATCTATGCTAAAAGCGCTACCGCCAGACCTGGAGATCGGCTGAATGGATTTGAAAACGGTAAAACTCAACTGTTTAACTCTAGGGGTATTGGACAACGAGCCTTTTTTCAAAAAAAGTGGTGTATTCCTTTAAGTGTGTGTAATTTGTTTTCAGTAGGCTGACATTGTCTAATGTTGTTCTTAAGGAGGCTGTAGCGGTAGGTTTTCAGAGGGAGTATGATGTATTTGGAACAGAGGAAAGCTATTTCCATCAGTTACCAATACATCTTCATGAAAAGCGACTGAGGCTGGCAGATTGCCTGAAGAGTGTCGGCCTAAAACCTATACTACCCCAGGGAGGATACTTCATGATCGCAGATATCTCAAATCTTAGTAAGTAAGAGAGAGAGAAAAAACGTAACGTAAGTATTAAAGCAGGAACTCTTGATTTCATTATGGATTATGCTAATAAAACTCCAGAGATGAGGTGCTTTTATGTGTTTGTTCTCAAAATCTCCTCTTGAGCTTGTTAATTGTTCTCTCATTTACAGTAATAAACATATCATTTATTGTTGCTACATTTTTTCCATGGATAGTGGATAAGGATAATTAAAAATCATTTTATAGGGTTTGCACTTACAAAGATGTTATAGAATATTTTCAGAATTTAAGGTTTTATTAGTTTCCAGGAAAAGTTTAAAATTCAATTCTCATTGTTTTGGCTTTTTTTTTTTTTTTTTTTGTTTTTTAAGTTTGTTCTTAATATTTTTGTTTTTAAATGTTTTTCTACAAGATGTTGACCTTACTGACCCAAGTACTGAAGATGAACCTTATGACTACAGATTTGTGAAATGGCTCATAAAAGAGAAGGTAAGCTAAAACATAGTATTTACAGATGGGTTATAAAATCTTCTCATATAGTGACATCTGTGAGCAAAATAGGTTGTTAAAGGGGTCCAATAACATGGATTTTTTTATTATTTTGATTGGGGCTGTCAGTCGATTAAACTTTTTAATCAAATTAATTACATTATGTGTCAATTAATTAATCGCAAAATAAATTTGACTGTGAAAATACCCTCAAAATATTATTTAAAGCGATTTTTGTGTTAAACGAAAAAGTATAAAGTAGACATTACAAACTCTAGTTTTAGAAAAAAAAATATTTTATTTGATTTTTGAATGATTTGATTGAAAATGTATTACACATTTAGGCTGCAGCGGCCTAACATAACTGGAACATAAAAGAAGATAATTTGAGAAACACCTCAGTATTTTTTGTTCATAATGAAAGTCATGGTAAACAAAAAAGCTTTGTTACCAACAGTCTTCAAAATACTTTCTTTTATGTTCCACAAAAGAGGCTTGAAATGGCATGAGGGTGAGTAAATTATGATAGCATTTAATTTTTTGGGAGGTGAACTCTCCCTTAAATGTTTTAATCTGTATTATTTATTTATTTATTTATTTATTTACTTACTTACTTACTTACTTACTTACTTAAATGAAATGTTACCCAAAATAAGAAACTAAATCTGCCAGCAGGTGGCAGTAAATGTCTTTATGGGTCATTCACTCATTCCATTGGATTTGTTCAAACATATCAGGTGGTATAAATATGAGACAAAACACATACAGGGTCTTTTTTTTTGCACCAATATCTTCCATTTTAGGACGTAACTGCATGTATGGAGATGTTGCCCTGCATCATATTTGCATGAAATGTAAGATGATGTACAGGTCTGGGGCCAGAGGTGTTAACTGTGTTAATGTTGTATTTTTATTTTTTGTCATAAATATGTGGAAAAATGATTATTTTCAACCCTCATTCTGACCCTCTGTCTAAAACGACCTGTTTTGAGAAGGGTGTTCCTGCACAACGGGAGGCTGCAGTTTCAGGACCGCATTTCTAGGACCCTATAGTTTTTTTGTATTATTTTATTTTATTTATTTATCGTATATATGTATGTATTAGTGTCTCATACTATTTAATAGCGCTTGCTATTCAATTCTGTATATTATTATTTTTTAAAGAAATATGTAGCTGTTTAATTGTATACACTTAATTATTGTCCTAACCAACTCCTAACCCTTAACATACCCATTGGTAACCCGTTTGAAATATTTAATCTAATTTATTTCAATACATTCTATATATATTCTGGTGTTAAATTCCATTTTCTTGTAAAGAAAGACTTGTATTTTTGCAGACTTCAGTTCATTAGCCGCAGCACAGCGATTCACGTCTGATGTGTGACACACATAAAGTGCAATAAACGGTAAAACAATTGTGCTACAAATTACTGTTTATTAGTACATGAATAAATGTAATTTTATTTGAATACAAATGTTAGTTTATAACATTCAGCAGAACAATGATCTGTTTTGCACAGCTAAATAGGCTAAATGGAGATTGCTGACATGCCTCGAACATTAAAAAAAAAGATGGAAAGATTAAAAATGAATAGTTTTTGTTTTATGCTTAAATCAGATCTCCTCTAGATGGCGCTGTCACAAAAAATAGGGTCCTAGAAATGCGGTCCTGGAACTGCGGTCCTGAAAGTGCAGCCTCCGGCTGTGCAGGAACATATTATTGGTGGCAGGATTGCTGTTTTAAGGGGCATAATAACAGTTGTCAGGAATCGGCCACTATAATTGGCTAACGTCATTGCGTAGAAAACAGTATCAATGTCATGGCCCCTTTAAATTTCTTCATTTTTGAATAGGGACTGGCCACTATCCCTGTGTCTGCATTCTACAGCCCGGAACACAGAGGCGAATTCCAGAAATACATCCGATTCTGCTTTGTTAAGGTATTTTAAATACAAATGCAGAACAAAAAATACACATTTTTAAAAGTTTTTTATAATAATCTGGGATGTCAGTGTTGTTAGTTTTTGTTGCTGTTGTTGTTAGTTTGTTTTGTTTTGTTTGTAAAAGTGATTCCCATTGTGATCTGGTCACCTTGTTCAGATGTCATTTATATAATTTAATTCATATTTTCTCAACATTAATAGGAGGACTCAACCCTGCAAGCAGCAGAGGACATCCTGAGGCAATGGAGTGACAGCAAATGAAAATTCAGAATTCTGACAGAACAGGCCTTCCACATACTGACAAATCTGAAACGCAAGAGATCTTGTAGGATAACAAATCTAAAATGAAATTGATTTGTTGCAGTTTGGGATATGAATGGTTATTAAAAAGAAAAGCGTTTGTTATTAGGCTTAAGATTGATTATATGCAGGACTAGTGGTTACTGCATCACGAAACAATCAATATCAGTATAATTTTACGCTAAAAACATATTAGTGGGTGGAATCTGTTGTAGTCGGATAAGCATTATTGTTCTTTGATTTTTATGTTCTTTCTGGATTATACCTTGAACTGCATTACAGTCTGTTATAACTGGCTCCACTCCAAGTTACTAATAACACATTAATAGATTTCACTTCATGTTTTATTAACTTATACAAAGTAAGTATTATGTTCAGCCACTTCCATGATAAAATATTGCAAACTACCTCATACATCTGCATGTAGATCTAAAGGAACATTGTTTGTGGATGATCTAAACACTGTCACCAGTTGCAGAATTTCTTTGACACACTTCTGCAGGAGAAAGCAATAACATGTGTCATTGTCGCACATTGGTTTTAAATATATGCCACGTAACTGATTGCAGCATAAATAGTAATAAAACTAATCTGAACATACTCTTCTGTGGTCATTTTTCATTTTTATAGCACACTAAGTGCTAGCATATAAAAACTAAAGCATCTAGCGTTGTAACACCACGCCAGCAGAGGGAGCCCTCACCCACTGGCTGACTGTTGCTGCTCCCTCTGCTGCTTCATTGGTAACTTCCTGTTTGGTGGCAATATAAGGAGGTCATTTTTAAACAGAAAGCGGCGAAGTATTGTTTTGCTCTTGTGGACTCTTCCAAGCGTTTCCCCCTGTTTTTATTGCTCTGTTTTGTCATTGCCACGGTTTTGTTTTATTATCATAGTTTTGCTTTTTGTTTCACGCCATAGTTCTGTCTAGTTTTGCCATCGTTCCTTGCCTTGTTTATTTGTTACTTTTCGGACTGCTCTCTCTGGTTATTGGGCTGTGCCTGTTTTGTGGATTACGCTATTGTTTTGTCTTCGTCACACTGTTTGTTGGATATTGACCCTGCCTGTTGACTACGATCTGGTTATTAAAGCTCGCACTTGGATCTTATACGCTTCCTACGAGTCCTCATTACAGAATACTTCGCCTACCAAAGATTCAGCGGCTTTCTCAGACACAGATCAAACCATGGATCCAGCATCACGCCTTTTCAGTCTCCGCCAAGGTAACCTGTCTATAGAAGATTATGTTGTGGACTTTTGCGAACTGTGTCATAAGGTGGATTTCAATGATGTGGCACTCAAGGACATTTTTTTGTAACGGATTAAACAATCCGATTCGTTCTGGCCTACCTGGAGGGAAAATTCACTGGTCGTTGGAACAGTACATTGACTTTGCCCTCCGGTTGGCTGGATCGCCATTTGCTGTGGGGGTAGCTGATGAGGAACCTTGCTATCCCCCAGTATCAGCCAAACCTGTGAATTTTGGCCTATCATGCCAAGCCACAGCCTGCTCACGTCACGCCTGCCAAGCCACAGCCTGCTTACGTCACGTCTGCCAAGTCACCGCCTGCACTCGTCAAGTCTACTAAGCCAGAGCCATCTCATGCCAAGTCTGTCAAGCCAGAGTCTGCTCACGCCATGCCTGCCGCTCCAGGGCCTGCTCACGCCATGCCTGCCGCTCCATGCACCCGTCATGGCCACCCGTCCAGAGTCTGCACCCGTCATGGCCGCCCCTCCAGAGTCTGCACCCGTCATGGCCGCCCTCCCACAACCAGCTCACAAGATGGCCACCATCCCAGAGCCAGTCCACAAGATGGCCGCCATCCCAGAGCCAGTCCACAAGATGGCCGCCATCCCCAAGCCTGTTCACAAGATGGCCGCCATACCCAAGCCTGTTCACAAGATGGCCGCCATACCCAAGCCTGTTCACAAGATGGCTGCCCCGTCTGAGTCCCCGGCCAAGGTGGCTGCCACGCCTGAGCCTCATCAAATCAAAGTCATCTCACCCAAATCTCATCTCGCCATGTCTGCTGCACCCAAAACAAATCAAGTGATGCCTGATCCTCCAGTGTCAAGTCAAGTCAGGGCTACACTTTCTGTGCCAAGTCAAGATACAGCTGCTGTTCTCCATGAGTCAAGCCGAGACACAGCTGCTGTTCTCCATGAGTCAAGCCAAGACACAGCTGCTGTTCTCCATGAGTCAAGCCAAGACACAGCTGCTGTTCTCCATGAGTCAAGCCAAGATACAGCTGCTGTTCTCCATGAGTCAAGCCAAGTCACAGCTGTGACCCACGAGTCAACCCATGTTGTTCCTGAGTCAAGTCACATTACAGCTGTGTTTCCTGAGTCAAGTTGCAGCTGTATTCCCCGAGTCAAGTCAAGTTTCCAAGTCAAGTTGCAGCTGCGTCCCCTGAGTCAAGTCAAGTTTCCAAGTCAAGTTGCAGCTGCGTCCCCTGAGTCAAGTCAAGTTTTCAAGTCAAGTTACAACTGCGTTTCCTGAGTCAAGTCAAGTTTCCGAGTCCAGTCAGGTCGTGGCTGTTGTTCCAGTGTCAAGTCAAGCTGCAGCTGTTGTTCCAGCGTCAAGTCAAGTTAAAGCTGTGTTTCCTGTGTCAAGTCAGGTCAGAGCTGCTCTTCCGAAGTCCAATCAAGTTACAGCTATTGCTCCTGTGTCAAGTAAAGCTATAGCTGTAGCCCTCAAGTCAAGCAAAGTCACAACCGTGGTTCCTGAGTCAAGCCATGTTGTTCCTCAGTCAAGTCACGTTACAGCTGTTGTTCCTCAGTCAAGTCACGTTACAGCTGTTGTTCCTGAGTCAAATCAAGTTACAGCTGGGTTGTCTATGTTATGTCAAACCACAGCTGATTTCCATGAGCCAAGCCACGGTTGATCTTCATGAGCCAAGTCAAGTTGCTGCTGTTGTTCCTGAGCCAAGTCAAGCTACAGCTGATCTTCATGAGCCAAGTCAAGCCACAGCTGACCTTCATGAGCCAAGTCAAGTCACAGCTGGACTGCATGAGCCAAGTCAAGTCACAGCTGGACTGCATGAGCCAAGTCAAGTCACAGCTGGACTGCATGAGCCAGGTCAAGTCACCGCTGTCCTTCACGAGTCAAGTCACAGCAGGCCTCCCTGAGTCAAGTCAAGTCACGGCAGACTTCCTGAATCAAGTCAAGAAACTGCTGTCCTGCCAGAACCTAACCAGGTCCCCTCTGACCTTCCCAAATCACTTCACATCTCAGCTGACCACCAAGAATCTCATCACGTCTCAGCTGATCCCCTAGAGCCTCATCATGTATCTACTGACCCAAGCCACGCAGAGCCCACGCTCCCAAGCCACGCAGAACCCACGCTCCCAAGCCACAAGTCCATAGCATCCATACCCTTGAGGTCAACAGACACCCCACTATCTACTGTGCCGCCTGTAATGGCCATCGCCATTTTCAGTGTGTGGGCAGCACACTGTGCTCCAGAGGCCTCGTCTGTCCATGCGTCTGGTCCAGAGGCCTTATCAGTCCACAAGTCTGCTCCAGAGGCCTTGTCTGTCCACGAGTCTGCTCCAGAGGCCTCGTCTGTCCACGAATCTGCTCCAGAGGCCTGGTCTATCCACAAGTCTGCTCCAGAGACCTTGCCTGACTGCGAGTCTGCCCCAGAGGCCTTATCTGAACATAAGTCTGCTCCTGAGGCCTCGTTTGTCCACGAGTTCGCGCCCATACCTCCTGAGGTGTCAGCTCAAGCTGTAGATCCTCCTAAGGAGGTGGCGTCTATATATGAACTCACTGCCACGTCTGCCCAAGAATCTGCGCCCATGCCTCCAGAGGTGTCAGCACCCACTGTAGATCCTCCTATGGGGGCGGCGTCCTCTCATGAACTCTATGCCTGTCATGTCACAGCCACGAAGGCCTCCCATGAACTCTCTCCCTGTCATGTAACGGTCAAGAAGGCCTATCATAAACTCTCTGCCTGTCATGTTACAGCCAAGAAGGCCTATTATGAACTCTCTGCCTGTCATGCCACGGCCAAGGAAATCATCCATGAACATACCACTCTGCTATGGATGTCACTAATTTTACTGTGGATATCACTGCTCCTGTCTACTCTGCCTGTTATGCCTGCTCTGCCTGCCTCGCCATGGTTCCCTGTTCTGCCTGCTCTGCCTGCCTCACCATGGCTCCCTGCTCTGCCTGCCCCGCCATAACTGCCACAGCTCCACGGCCCTGGTCCTCCAAAGTTCCTCTGTCTGCCATTGCTCCACGGCCCAGGCCCTCCAGTGTTCCACTGTCTGCCACAGCTCCACGGTCCAGGTCCTCCAAGGTTCCACTGTCTGCCACTACTCCATGGTCCAGGTCCTCCAGTGCTTCACTGTCTGTCCCTGCTCCACGATCCAGGCCCACCTCCTCTACATGGACCTGACCCTCCGTCCCACCCCCTGTTTTGCCTCTGTTCCCCCACCCTCCTGGACTGTTGTTGTTGTTGTTTGAGCGCCAGGGGTCGCTCCTGGGGAGGGGGGGATTCTGTAACGCCGCGCCAGCAGAGGGAGCCCTCACCCACTGACTGACTGTTGCTGCTCCCTCTGCTGCTTCATTGGTAACTTCCTGTTTGGTGGCAATATAAGGAGGCCATTTTTAAACAGAAAGCGGTGAAGTATTGTTTTGCTCTTGCGGACTCTACCAAGCGTTTCCCCCTGTTTTCATTGCTCTGTTTTGTCATTGCCACGGTTTTGTTTTATTATCATAGTTTTGCTTTTTGTTTCACGCCATAGTTCTGTCTAGTTTTGCCATCGTTCCTTGCCTTGTTTATTTGTTACTTTTCAGACTGCTCTCTCTGGTTATTGGACTGTGCCTGTTTTGTGGATTACGCTATTGTTTTGTCTTCGTCACACTGTTTGTTGGATATTGACCCTGCCTGTTGACTACGATCTGGTTATTAAAGCTCGCACTTAGATCTTATACGCTTCCTACGAGTCCTCATTACAAGCATCTATTAATGCAGTAGTTCCATGGATAAATAAAAATGCAAAAACTAAATTTCCACTATTGCCAAATCCACTTCAACCTCAAAGGAAACAAAGTCATAGTGGGGAAGTGGTACAATTCCCTTTTGAAAAATGCTAAAATAATATTTGGTCCTTTCCATGGAATTGTATACATTAAAAAGAACATGAACACTTACTACACTTAGCATGTGAATTCTTGAGAGGTATATTGCTGAACTTGTATATGGGTTTGTTTTACACAGAGGTCATAAAGCAATCAACTCAATAATAGCAAGATTTCAGGAAGAATGTATGTTCTATTAAAGACTAATTTGGAGGAATAAAAATATGACTTTAAGACTTGTAGTCAAATATCCTCAAAAACTTAAACCAACACAGCTTAACAAAAAAAAGAATGACACTGCTGCCTTCTGTGGAGTTGCTTATAGCTGAATTGATGAATTGGTGAACTTTGCAGCATTGACAGTTAGGCCTACTGATATAAACTGAGCATGAATAATGATGTTATCTTCTGTAGAGCTGCTTTAAAGCTGAAACCAATTACATGTGTTTATTTGTGGTTTTTGGCGCTGAGATAATCTCCAGAATCATTCCTGTGACCGTGAGTTGGAGAATGAAAGATGAATGGATATTGCACGTGAGAAAACACACACTAACACAATTTCAGACTCAGTTTTGTTCTCACCAATGCTGCAATAATGAAAATGTGCAGTGTTACAAAACCCAAGTTGCTTAAATTTATTTTACCTCAGAGGAAAGAGAAGGTGATTTCTTGAATATTGTGAAACAAAAAGAAGTTTAAACTTATTTTTTTCACAAAGATCAACAAACAAGACATTTTCAGCTGTAACTTTCTGTTTTAACCAAATCAATAAGAATTGTACCCGATTGTATTTTGCACGTTGTCATATTGTTTGTTTGTTTGTTTTTACAGATCAATAGGATTAGGTATGGAGTCTGTATTAATCAGTCAGGTGGGTGGTAATAGTTTGTCAGGGAGTAGAAATTCAGATCAACACCTGGCACGAGATCCAAAATACTAAAGTACCAAAAAAAAAAAAAAAAAAAAGCTAGTATTATTGTAAAAAAGAATAGGTACATCAACCCATTATCAGACATCCCACCCTGCAAAAACTATTTTCCACAAGGCCAGGAGTGTATCGTCAGGAGCCGCAGGTATTAATTTTGTGTTTCCTGTAAATCCTTTTTTACAGGTCAGTACCCCGTAACCCTCCGGTATTGTTTGGTCATTTTAGGGAAAAAATATATATATTTTAAAAATTGATAAGAATTGTTTGAAACTCGATGACTTATGGCAAAAAAAAAAAAAAAAAAAGTCACAGTCAAAAATTACCATTGGAAATGAATTGGAACGATGCAAAAATACAGATAATTTTTTGTGTGTACAATCTACTAATCATTTATGATGCAGAAGTGAGTGCACAGTGATGAAGGGACGACACTAAAATGATAGCCTGTTTATTATTAATATCACGATAAATAAAGGCAATAAGTCACTTGTATAAAGGTTTATTAAAACTGCACAGTTAACTCTGAATTCAAGAATTAGCTTTACAGGGCAACAAAGGAGAATTTAATAGGCTAGTTCTAATAAACTTTAATTGCAGAAAAATATGAATTCAGTAATTAAGATCCTTCAATATAATAGAATATTAATATTGTTAAATGCATTTTAAGATTTCAAAAATATCATTTGTTTTCATCCATTATTTATTAACAAATTATTTATTTATTCCAAGTGCCCTAACCCCAGCAAAACATTTATGGGGGACTGTGTGGGCCAGATGGGTTGAATTTTAGCACAGACCAGCCCCGATGATTGCCCTCTTCTAGGGCCAGAAAGAAGACCTTCTAATTATAAAGCTATTTAAAATAAATTTCTTAAAGGGTTACTCCATCCCAAAATGACCCCCATGTCGTTCCAAACCCTTAAAAGCTTCGTTCGTCTTCAGAACACAATTTAAGATATTTTGGACGAAAACCGGGAGGTTTGTGACTGTCCCATTGACTGCCAGGTAAATACCACTGTCAAGACTCAGAAAAGTATGAACAGAAATAGTCCATCTGCCATCAGTGGTTCAATCTGAATTTTTACGAAGCGACGAGAATACTTTTTGTACGCAAAGAAAGAAAAAAATAACTATTTCATTCAACAATACATCTCCTCCGCGTCAGCGTAGCGACATTTTGGAGAGTACTCACTGGACGCAAACTGCGTACGCCAGACACACTGTTTTCATTCGAATCGAAGGAACGACATTGGGGGTAAGTGATTAATAGCAAAATTTTAATGGGTTCAGCTAAAAATTAGAAGAAAAAAAAGTCACCTACATCTTGGATGGCCTAAGGGTGAATACATTAACAGCACATTTTCATTTTTGGCTGAACTGTTCCTTTAAGATATAATAATAACATAAATACAGTTTTAAAATGTATGTCTGAGGGTAACTGAAAAAGAAAAAACGTTTTATGTGTAACGTATAAGCATCTTTGTTGGTGTGTTTATGTTTATGTTTAGTAGTTTTGCAAAGAGATTGAAAAAAAATTGAAATGGCACATTTCACAAATAAATACAATAAAATACACAGATATTTTTTTTATTCAGCTACTTTCAGACATTGTTTCTGAGTGAAATATCCCTTTAACCCCACCCAGTGTTCTTTAACATTGCCAAACACACAAACACACACAGTTGGACCTCTCTATAAAAGAGAGCTGATGACTCGCAAGCATCACAGAGAGCAATCGACCTGACACAGCGATGCAGAACTACCCAGCGCCTGGGGGAAACATGATGCAGGACAACAGTGCCTACACTGTCCAGCCAGTAGTAGTGTCCGTGCCTGACCAAATAGTCAAAGATGATATCATTTTCTCCACATTCAATCTTCACTTCTGCAACCCTTGCTGTCTTGGGTTTGGGGCCTTTTACAACTCAATCAAGGTAAGCAATATACATATGTGCAGTTATATAACTGTCCTGCTGCTTTACAAATACTTAAATCTTATCATGCATTTTTTGTGTATCAGGCCAGGGACAGCAGACTGCTTGGAAACCTCCCAATGGCACACTCTTATGGGGCCACAGCTCGCCGCCTGAACATTGCTGCTGTCATTGTTGGTTCCATCTCTTTACTTATCCTCATCATCATCCTTTCCAAGTCATTTAGTAAAGTCACATCAAGTTAAACATCATCTTTAACTTCTTAAAAGAATCAGTGTCTGAATGATTTATTTGCCTGTATGTACTTTTTTAAAATGCCTTTTATTAAAGCATTTATACTTGGTGAAACTTTGCTTTGTTCTTGCTTGGTCTTCAAAATTTATTCAGACACCTTTAACATTTCCTACATTATCACAGTTTATTTGCTATAGTTTAGATAACGGTAATAAAATATGACAAGAACTGTGTCAGAACAAATTCATCTTGATAATAGACATCTTTGATAAAAGGGTATGTAACGGATTACAGTCAACCAAATATTCAGACAACTGTTAGTTTGACAATATTTACACAAATATCAATACTTTGTTGACCAATTACCAAGCAATGCTTAATTTTGTTCAGCCTGTGGTGTAAAAAGGTTGCATTAGCAGTTAAAGATAAAACACTTAAGCAAAATATGGTCAGTTCAAAGTGTCTAAGGAATTTTGGGGTATAATATGTCACAGTTTACTTTATTTTGCTGTCCTCACTTACATATATGAACCATAGTGTAGGCTATTTATTTATTTTTTTTTATCAAGAGAACAGAAAGTTATCTAATAATACTTATACATAATGTTTTCATGTTTTCATAACTATAAACCTTTTCTAATTGTTTTCATATTTGGCATCCAATCATGTAAATTTAGCCATTCAATCACTTATTTCTGCTATAATAATAATAATAATAGCATTATTAGGGTGAAGTCAGCTAAAATGCTCCACATTTTGGTAAATGACTTATAATACCAGCAAATAAGCTATGCATGAGATCTAATGATATTTTCTATATAGAAAGCATGAGTCTCTTAAATACATATATATTTTTTAAGTGTGAAAAAGTATAATTGTTTTAAAATTATGTGAGGTGAAGTATCAGCAGGTACCTTCTCGAGCCACGGCACAATATTAACGTAAAATGGGCCAATATAAAAAGAGAACAACACAGGTACTTTCATCTTAAATTATTTTATTTTTAACAGTAAATGACACTATTGTCTTTAGTGTACTATAGCAACAACAACATAAATGTATTTCATTAAATAGAAACTTAAATGAATATGTCATTAATGCAATAAAAAAGAAATGATTATGTTGTATGTGTGTCTTCCTGAGCATTGGTGTCTTTTGTGTGCATGTATGTCTGTATGATATTTATTTATTTATTTATTTACTTATTTTAAAAAGACTGTTAAGATTTTGTATTTTCCATCCTCAATTTATGTGTAAATGTGTGTGTGTGTGCTAGGGATGGCGAAAACTAAAAAATTTCTTGACCGACCACCGAGCCTCATTAGCCGGTTGAAACCGGTTAACCGATTAGTTTAAAATATGGTACGCTATTTGAAATAACAGCCATTTCGAGCCGCGCCTGCAATTTCGCAACTCTGTCGCATCTCTCTGCCGCTCTGCCTCCCGCACACACACACACACACACTGCCACTCACGTCACTTTTTTAAAATCCCCTACAGCGCGAAACATGAGTCCCGCAAACGCGGCGCCGAAGAGCTTGTTGTATGTAATCGTGGGACAAATGGCTCCTTAGTTTCAAATGGTTTGGGTACAAGGTGATCGCTTTGAAAATAAAGGCGTTTGTCTAGGTTAGAAGCTCATCTGAAACATTGCCACGGCTCATTTAAGAAAATGACAGCTCCGAAGAGACGCCGCTCTAACCTCGAGTGTTTTAGCCTGTTGCCTTTACTTTTCGCAAACCTTGTGAGCGCGCGAACCCAAACGCTGTGACCTCGCGCCAAATGTTTTTATTGGTTTATTAAGTACAAACAGGCGAGTTATGAAAAATTGAGTGTGAGGGATAATTTGTTCACTTAACACAAAAAGATGAGGAATGAGATGGCTAACTGTAGTAGCGTATAGTCCACTGTCTATAATAGCCTAATTTAGATATCACTTTTTTTTTTAACCGACTACCGACAACTTTGACCGGTTAACGTTGATACGGTCAACCACCGGTCAAACGGTCATCGGTTAACATCCCTAGTGTGTGCGTACTTGTTTGTGCTACATTGTGGGGACCAAATGTCCCCACAATGATAGTAAAACCTGAAATTTTTGACATTGTGTGGACCGGCCTGCAGTTCCCACAATGTAAAAAAATGATTAAAAATAGTAAATGATGTTTATCTGAACGTGTAACGATGCAAACATGTTTTCTGTGAGGTTAGGGTTGGGTTAGAGGATAGACAATATCGTTTAGTCAGTATAAAAACTACAGAAGTCTATGGAAAGTCCCCACAATTCACAAAAACAAACGTGTGTGTGTATGCAGCCCATTTCTACCTAAGTTTCTTTTTTAAATTAAACTTTTTAATATGAAAGAGCATGTCAAAACATTATTCATAAACCTTTGCTTTGTTGGTAAGCTATCTTATATTTGCTTTTGAACCCTTATTTAGTGATGAATAAAATTTAATATGTCAGGCTCACTTACCAATTTCTCTGCCAAGCGCCTTTATCCTGCCCTGCCTGCCTTAAAAAACTCAAACAATTTAAAATTATTGTTGAATAAAATAAGTGTTGATGCAACAACGCAACATCAGTTATTGTGATATTCTGTAAGCATTTTAAAGAGATATGACTCTACAAGCTTATTTGGCCCATTTCACCTGATAGCCCATTTTAGCTGACTTCACCCCATCACTGTCATATAACGATGATGACTGTTATTTGATTATTTTTATTTAATGTATTGCATTTACGTTGTAGGTACACTTAGTTAATATGTTGTAACAATATATTAAACATTAATCCAAGCGTTTGGAGCTGGTTATTTTGGCGCGCTCTGCTGTACCGGTAGTCGTCAGTAGAGACGCCGCTCTCGTCCCCGTCCCGCTGCTGCCTCTCTCAGGTAGGGCCTCAGAGCGAAGATGGCGACGGACAAACAGAAACATGAAGGCAGGGTGAAAATCGGACATTATATTCTCGGAGACACACTAGGAGTGGGAACGTTTGGAAAAGTCAAAGGTAAAACTGTCCGAAGTGTTTCGGCTTTTGTGTTATTGCTGTTTTGAAGACAGGAAAGCAAAACTGGAGAAGATCGAGCCTTTAAATGCGGCTAAAGCTGCAGCACTTGTTGGCTAATGACAGTCTAGTCATGAAACAAACCTTAAACGACAAAGCTTTCTGCGATGAGCAGCGTTGATAATGTTAGTCGATCGATGCTTACGTGGTTTTCTGAATGTGTGCGGGCATGTATTGCGTTAGCTTGGTTTTGAGGGATTGGTCGCAGCTAACCTGGTTAGCTTCATGGTTTATGGAGTGATTAGTATTCAGAAGTTGCAGTTTGGCGAGGACTGATAGATTTGCTCGTACACAGGCCAAATGACAGCTGATTTACAGATGCAGCCAACGTTGGTCAGAGTCAAGTCTTTGTCGGAATGACAAAAAAATAGATTATTTTTAAAAAGTTCATTTTGCTGATATGGTGCATACTGTGGATCAGATGAATTAAAATGTTTGCGCTTTTTGTGTGATCCACATGTACACATTCGTTACTTCAGTAATCGAGCATGACATGTATAATAATGACTCTAAATGACATCCGTATTAGTCAGCTTAGAGTTGTCTTAACTAAGGGTGCAGCAACTTGATCACCGAATGATCGTGTTTGATAATGAAACATCCGCCGGTTATGTCACTTTACAGTGAATAACGCACTTCTATGGACAAAACATGTCTGAACTGTAGCAAGACAGAATAGTTGTATTTTTATTAGAGTAGTAAATGTAAAGAGATGGTTGTAACACGGTGTAAATGTAATAAAATTACTTGATTCAGATAAAAGAATGCGTGTTTAGTCTGTGCTTGTGTTTCACTTTATTATGGTTGTCAAGTTTTAAAATGTAATGTTCATATTTTAAACTATTTATGTGTAGCATATCCTGCGTAGATACATTCTTCAGTTCACACACTTTTGAAGCTCATTGGGCAGGATGAACATAAAATCCTGAAAATTAAAATTTGCTTTTGAATCAGATTAGTTGATTAACACACTTATGTTTGTATGTTTGCCAAGGAGCACCCAACAGTTGGTGACCTTTCAAGAAGCCCACTCTTTCTCAGTCACGTTTCCTTTTTTCCTCATCAAATATGATGTAATAATGAAATGCCTCCTGTACACTGGTAAGAAAACGCCAAGTCCTGGCTTCCCAGTTTGCCATGCCCCCACAAACAGTGCATTTGCCCGTGTTATGAGGCAATATATGATGCAAACCAAAACTTTCGAAACAGGAAGTGTGTTGTGTATAAAAGTTTTCTGGGAAAAGAGAAGTTGATGTACTACTGACAGAACATTAAAACTACTAATCCCCAATCTAACAAGTAGCATTTATAAATTAGGTTGATAGTGATGTTTTCTGGATGTGTGCGGGCATGTATTGCGTTAGCTTGGTTTTGAGGGATTGGTCGCAGCTAACCTGGTTAGCTTCATGGTTTATGGAGTGATTAGTATTCAGAAGTTGCAGTTTGGCGAGGACTGATAGATTTGCTCGTACACAGGCCAAATGACAGCTGATTTACAGATGCAGCCAACGTTGGTCAGAGTCAAGTCTTTGTCGGAATGACAAAAAAATAGATTATTTTTAAAAAGTTCATTTTGCTGATATGGTGCATACTGTGGATCAGATGAATTAAAATGTTTGCGCTTTTTGTGTGATCCACATGTACACATTCGTTACTTCAGTAATCGAGCATGACATGTATAATAATGACTCTAAATGACATCCGTATTAGTCAGCTTAGAGTTGTCTTAACTAAGGGTGCAGCAACTTGATCACCGAATGATCGTGTTTGATAATGAAACATCCGCCGGTTATGTCACTTTACAGTGAATAACGCACTTCTATGGACAAAACATGTCTGAACTGTAGCAAGACAGAATAGTTGTATTTTTATTAGAGTAGTAAATGTAAAGAGATGGTTGTAACACGGTGTAAATGTAATAAAATTACTTGATTCAGATAAAAGAATGCGTGTTTAGTCTGTGCTTGTGTTTCACTTTATTATGGTTGTCAAGTTTTAAAATGTAATGTTCATATTTTAAACTATTTATGTGTAGCATATCCTGCGTAGATACATTCTTCAGTTCACACACTTTTGAAGCTCATTGGGCAGGATGAACATAAAATCCTGAAAATTAAAATTTGCTTTTGAATCAGATTAGTTGATTAACACACTTATGTTTGTATGTTTGCCAAGGAGCACCCAACAGTTGGTGACCTTTCAAGAAGCCCACTCTTTCTCAGTCACGTTTCCTTTTTTCCTCATCAAATATGATGTAATAATGAAATGCCTCCTGTACACTGGTAAGAAAACGCCAAGTCCTGGCTTCCCAGTTTGCCATGCCCCCACAAACAGTGCATTTGCCCGTGTTATGAGGCAATATATGATGCAAACCAAAACTTTCGAAACAGGAAGTGTGTTGTGTATAAAAGTTTTCTGGGAAAAGAGAAGTTGATGTACTACTGACAGAACATTAAAACTACTAATCCCCAATCTAACAAGTAGCATTTATAAATTAGGTTGATAGTGATGTTTCAGTGCGTCTGTAAATATATACGCACACATTTCCCTCTGCACGACTTGTTTGTGTTAATGCATAACTAGAGCAGTCTAGTTAATGCATGCCGCCTGTTTTTTAAATGTTGCAACTTAACTGAGCCCGTACACAGCTTCTAGGAACAGTTCAATGTACGCCCTTCAGCACTTACTGATGCAGCAATATCCAGCCTTATAAGACGCTGGTTGGTTAAAGCCTTTGCCCATATAAAAATAGTTTATGGAAAAATAGATCAAATGTGTGGTTAACTGCAAGCCTCAAAGGTGTTGATTTTCAGCTGTTAGAGTGTTACTTCAGGACGCAACTTCTGTTTATTGTACAAGAGTTGGCAATATCAAACAATAATATATAATAGTATTTAGCATTATTACCATAAACAGCATTGGCTTAAATTTTGCAAACTGATGGGGCTAAATAAAGATGTATGACTTTGTAAATGCAAACAACAGCAAATTCATTCATTAATTCATTCCTTGTATTTATAAAACACTTTACAACTACACCTGCAGACCCAATGAGTGATTTACCAGTGCGGAGCAAACTGCGTGAAATAAAGTATTAGTTTTAGCCAATTTTCCAAGTGGCAAATGGATTTTTCAATTGTACAAAAAGCCACTGGCATCAACAACAACAGATTGAGAAAACGCTTTCTGCTGTTTCTCAAAAGCCTGTTTATTTTGCTACCGTGAGTGTGCATGATTATATGGTTGCTTGTGTTTTATTTTCTGCATTTAGAACAGACCTGTCACCCACTGTTACTGATTTTGTGTCTTTTTGGGCATTTTGTTGTATATTCTCCAATGACTTGCATAAATGTAAGCCTTCACAATCATTTGTTTGTTCTACCTGTTTATGCAGTGGGCCAGCATGAGTTGACCAAGCACCAGGTGGCAGTAAAGATTCTGAACCGGCAGAAGATCCGCAGTCTGGATGTAGTTGGGAAGATTCGACGTGAGATCCAGAACCTCAAGCTCTTCCGTCACCCGCATATAATCAAACTGTGAGTTCTGATTCATTCCATCTGTATTCTAATGCACTAATAATACATTTGAACTGTTCTATTTCAGGGCTAGAATGTGCAACTATTTGCCGTAGTCATAATTGTTTTAAGTTGATTTTTAAAAAATAGTTATTCCTGAGTAAGTATGTAAGAGAGTTACAGACTGATGTGCGTGCAAATGAGCCCTCACATTTGTATGGGAATCTGGGTTGGCTTCCCTAGTGGCCATGCTTACATTTTTTTTTTTTTTTTTTTCCTTCTGTTTTTGCGGTTTGGAATAAGGCAAGACAGAGGATGGGAAAGAGGAAGGGGATTTCCATTTCCTCCCATTTTAAAGAAGCAGTAAAGCTTTGCCTTTGATGTTCTAAACAACTTCTTTTTTTCTCTGTCACCTTGATTGTGTACACGCAAACTGTTTGTCTGTACTGTGGCCAGTAGGGATGTGACGAGATCTTGTGACGATCTCCTCTGAAAACATTTTGCAGTGTTTACATTAGAGCTGCACGATTAATTCTTAAAATACTGAGGTCTCGATTCAAACACCTACACGATTTAGCTATGCCTATTAGGACTGTTTCACATCGCGTCAGTGGAACGTGAGAAGCACGTTTTGTCGCTGCCCATGTTGATGAATCAGAGGGATGGGGTAAATGTGAACGTAGAAAGAGCAACACAAACTGTCTTTTCAAGCACATTATAATCATTAGTAAAGTTAATAGTTTGGGTATAAACACATATTGTCTACAGTAGCGATCAAAACGAAAGTATCTTAACACTTGTATGTATTGTAACGCTTATCTCTTCCGCCAGGAGGTGACGACAACTGCCCGTTTAAAAAAAGTATGTCGCTGAATCATTCTTTCGGGAGATTTCAGTAGTCAAACAAGACTTAATGAATTGTTTATTACTGCATATGATTGATTAAAATGGAAGTTTAATTTGATAAAGTTCAAAATGCACCTACATTTCTTTGCATTTTGTCTTTTTCAGTTTAAGAAAACACCATTTTCCCTATATATTTCATCACTGAGGTTTTCTTAAAAGAAGTTAAATCTCGTCTCGTCTCGTTCTCGTGAACCCAGTCTCGTGTCTCGTCCCGTCTCGTGGGATAAGTGTCTTGTCACACCCCTAGTGGCCAGAGAAGACATGGGAATGTCAGAGTTCTCCAGTCACGCTCCAAAACCATTAGGGATTAATTGACCTTTCTCATATAAAAAGTGAAAAAGAAAGTAAAGTGAAGAAACAAAATTCAAAATCTAGTACTGAATCAGTACTAGATAGGAAAATTTCAATTTTGTTTTAATAAATTATTGAAATTTTTTATTTCAGATTGTAGTTCAGATTCATTTCACTAACTACACTTACACTGACAAAACCAATGACATGTATTCTTTGCAAATTTGTGCATTTTGTTTGTTTGGCAGTTACCAAGTCATCAGCACACCAACAGATATCTTCATGGTAATGGAATATGTGTCAGGAGGAGAACTCTTCGACTACATCTGTAAAAATGGAAAGGTACATCTTCGATTATAATTTGTGGGTTATGATTAGGGCCAGAAAATAAATGGCTTATAATTGATAATGTAAATAACTGACTGAATTTAGCCGATGTGTAGTTGGTTCTTTGTGCAGTGACGGCTGTTTAATGTAGTGAAGATACTTTACAGTGGGAAAATGCATTTCCTTCAAATTTAATGCAGTATTCTTATAATGAGAGCATTTCAGTTTAGCGAAACAGTGTGGCCAGTAGAAAGTGAGAGAATAAATGTCACTGTCATTGTTAAATAAATAGATCATAAAGCATCTGCATGCCTGTCAATTATACAGAGCTCAACAGAAAGAAAAATTGCAGTCATTTAGATAACGTTAGTTAACTAATAACTATACAGTTAAGGTTTACATGATCTGTAATCTTGAAATCCTAAATTGAATGCAAGTAATTTGATTTGTTTAAATGAACTGAAGTTTAATGTAATTGGCATAAAAATAAATAAATAATTAAAAAATAAATAAATATATATATATATATATATATATATATATATATATATATAAATATAATATTATTATTATTATTATTATTATTATTATTATTTTATTTATTTATTTTTTTTAAGAAAACATTTTTAACTTTTATTCAAGCATTACATTTATTCAATCAGCATTAATTTGATTGAAAAAATACTTTTACTTTGTTAAAATAAAATTCTGTTAAATTCTTTTGGACTTTCTGTGCATCAGAGAATCCTGAAAAAAATGTATTAAGCGGCACAACTGTTTTCAACGTTGATAATGATAAGAAATGTTTATTAAGCACAAAATCTGCATATTAGAATGATCTCCAAGGGATATTTTATGTTGTGTAAAATATTATATATTATATGGTGAATGTAAGACATGTGTCCAAAAAAAAAAAAACACCTTACTGACCCCAAACTTTTGAACGGTAGTATATATCAGGGCCACAAAAACGGCCTAGTAGGTTGCAGCAGGGGAACCGTAAACTGAAGGTTCAGTGCACATGGGGGAAGTAAAAATCCATGTTCCTGTGTCTCTGGTCAGTTGGACGAGAAGGAGAGCAGGCGTCTGTTCCAGCAGATCATCTCAGGGGTGGATTACTGCCACAGACATATGGTGGTGCACAGAGACCTCAAGCCTGAGAACGTCCTGCTGGATGCGCAGATGAATGCCAAGATTGCAGACTTTGGTATGTGACCTCTTCATATTTAAGAAACATGAAACAAGGTAGGTTGTTTGTGGACTTGATCTTTCTTTAATGTTTATGTCACAATCTATACTGACTTAAACTTTGACTTTTTGTCATGTAGGCTTGTCAAACATGATGTCGGATGGAGAATTCTTAAGAACGAGTTGCGGTTCTCCTAATTATGCTGCTCCGGAAGTCATCTCTGGAAGGTACCGTTTACCGTTGGCTGTATTTATCTTTTTTCCATTTGTTTATTTTAAAATCATCTCAAAAACCTGTTTTTGTCCTCTAAGATAATGTGTTGTTTTAAATAGCTTTGTGTTGTCCGTTCATTTCTCACCCAGGTTATACGCAGGGCCTGAGGTGGACATCTGGTCCAGTGGTGTGATTTTGTACGCTCTGCTGTGCGGAACGCTGCCGTTTGATGACGACCACGTGCCAACACTGTTCAAGAAGATCTGCGATGGGATCTTCTTCACGCCTCAGTACCTGAACCCCTCCGTTATTAGCCTTCTGAAACACATGCTCCAGGTGGACCCCATGAAGAGAGCCACCATTAAAGAGATTCGGTAAGAAACTACACTGTTTTTTTTTTTTTTTTTTTTTAGCAATGCCAAAACAGTGAGGGATGTGGAGAGCAAGATTTCTAAAAGTACAAATCAACCGTTTATCTCTTTCTCTTTTCATTGACTTCCATTCTCAGGGAGGACGAGTGGTTTAAACAAGATCTCCCCAAGTATCTGTTCCCAGAGGACGCTGCTTATAGCAGTAATATGATTGATGAGGAGGCACTGAAGGAAGTGTGTGAGAAGTTTGAGTGCACTGAGGAGGAGGTGCTCAACTGCTTGTACAGGTTTGTGTGTTTATTTTGTTGTTTTTTTTGCATCACATATTTTGTTACCTTTTTTGTTGCTTGCTATTGAGACTTCTTTATGGTGGAGGGAGTTTTCACATCCGAGGAAGTTATGAATTTTAGTTGGAACGGGGAATTGCAGTGATGTTCATGGAAAATGCATAGATTGATGATTTCATAGATTTCCTGATTTGATTAGATTTCGGTTCTGAAGACAGATGAGTATCATTACTCAATAAATCTGTATTTTTGAACAAATTGTTTGAGGAAGTGAGTGGTGTTTGAGTTGGTATAAATTGAGTCACTGAAACGATGAAATCATTAATGGTTTTTGAATAAATGAAGGATTAAGTGACTCACTCATTAAGACATAAACTTGATGCAACCAACTGGCAGTTTAAGTTCCCTATTTAAATGTATTATTTCAGTTTTCAAAATCTGGTAGCACTTTTACAATAAGATCCCATTAAAAAATGCATCTTACTAAAGGAGCAATACATTTGTTATATTATTTATTAATCATTATCATTATTTAAAGAAGCACAACTGTTCATTGTAGGTATGGTCCATTGAATTAAAAAAAAATGTACAATATCTAATTATTGTTAAAATCACACACACACACACATATATATATACGGCTTAATCAATTACCAAAGAAGAATGTCAAAATTATTCAGCAAAATAAGATTTTCTTATCATCAAAGTGATAAAATGTTGTGTTGCAGAAATGAGTACAAGTTACTGGAAAAAAGTGTAGGTTTAAGGCTGTTTTTGATCAACAGGTAACTATAATTTCCTTACAGTTAAAAGTGTTTTATAGTCTACTGAATCATACTCAGACTTAATGCTGTCAACAATGAAACCACTTGGGAGAGAACTGCCAGGTGACTTATTTCTTAGCATAAAAGAGGACAGTGGTACAAGAGGAATACCAAATTATTGTTTTAATTGTGAAAATCTAGCAGAAGTAGCACCAACATTTAAAAACAATGGACTTCTGGCAAGGCTCCTGAAATAATCAGGTCTTCACTTTAAGTTTTCATTTAGTGATAAGTGAACTTTTGCAAGAAAAAGAGCTGGGGAAATACCATGCAAGTGTCTCCGAGCCGGCAAAAGCTATGAAAAAAATGAAACTTTATCTCACAGAGTACAACGCAGTCTGCAAAACTGACATGCATGGTTGTTGTCACCACTAGAATGACCTACATATAGCCAAAGCACAATAAACAAATTTAACCTCTTTCAACGCCCATATTTAAAAAAAATATAGATTCTGGGAATCCATACTCTGGTCTCATGAGACCAAGTCAATCATTCCAGATCCAAAAGCATCCAAAATGTTATGGTGTTGCTAGAGGAGGAGTACAGTGAGAAGTGTCTGGTACCCACACTGACATTCAGTGGTAGTAAAGCTCTTATATAGGGATGTGTGAGTGCTGAAGGTGTAAGGGAGTGGTATTTTATCAACACTGTCATAAATTTACACACCATTGTGTGATGTAATACAAAAAACTGAAACTGAAGATGTTACCCTCCCCTTATTATTGGGCATTTTTTCAGCATGACAATGAAGATATTCAATCTCCCAAGGTGAAAATCCTTCATGTATTTCACTCATCTTAATGCTCTTGAGAGGCAGTGGGGGATTCTGTAGAGATGAGCTGAGCAACACTCCCCATTAAAGACCAGGACATTTAAGGAGGTTGTCCTCCAGGAGTTAAACAGGACATATGTTAAAATTTGTCATGAACTTGCACACTCAGTGCCAAGAAGTGTCAAAGCAGTATGCCTAATGTTCTGGTGGACATACTAAATACTAAAATATTATGCATTTGCTGAATTAAATCTAGGGTGTACTCATTTCTGCAGTCCTTCCTTTAAACAAAATTGGCTAATTTACTTATTTTATAGAAAATGTTGGCATATATTTTGTTGTTTTTAAGAATGTTTAATACATTTCGATTTTGCCATCATTCCATGAATTATATTAGTGATCATTAAGAAAATACATCTTTTATATTTATTCAGAGGGGGTGTAATCATTTATGCTGTGTAATGAGAATTTTTGGAGAAAATTTGGCATGTACTGTACCTGATATACATCCAGAATAATCAGAATCAAATCAAATCGTGAAATTTGTGTCAAAACTTAACCCTATTTGTAACTTATCTTCTTTTTTTAAAACTTACTTATTGAGAGAAACATCTAAAAAGTTAGTTCAATGTTTCAGGAGGCTCTTTTAGTGTCACTGCAGTAAAAACAAATTCTACCAAACAATTCTAAACTCTCATCTGTCCTCCCTTTCTTTGCAGTCGCAATCACCAGGATCCTCTTGCTGTGGCCTATCACTTGATCATAGACAACCGGCGCATTATGAGCGAGGCCAAAGATTTCTATTTGGCCTCCAGCCCTCCAGACAGCTTCTTAGATGATCTGCCTGCGCACCACTCTGCGAAAATTCACCCCGAGAGAGTGCCGTTCCTGGTGACTGAGTCTCAGCCCCGTCCTCGACACACACTGGATGAGCTTAACCCTCAAAAGTCCAAGCATCTCGGTGTCCGGCGGGCCAAGTGGCACTTGGGAATCCGTAGCCAGAGCAGACCAAATGACATCATGAGTGAGGTCTGTCGTGCTATGAAGCAGCTGGACTACGAGTGGAAGGTAAGCGCAGGTGTTTGTGTTTTGGGTTGTACATTACATTTGTAGGAGCACTGCATTGTTTAGCATTTAAAGAGATGTCATAGAGATGTCATGTTATGCTAAACCCATCTTACTTGCACAAATGAGGGTGAGATAATGGTGACGGAATATTCATTTTTGGGTGAACTGCCTCTTTAAGGTGAGTCATGTGTTGTTGCCCTGTTTTGGAACAGAATGGAAATAAATTGCATCCAGACAAGGAAACGGTTTAGGGACTGGAAAATAGAAATTGCAGTAATAAAGGGTAGAAGAGTGGTAAAAACAGATAAATAGAGTGAACTGCATTTCCTGGTATGCATTTCTTCTGCTTGTTCTCCTGAGGCTCATGATCTTACACTAAATTCCATCTTTTCCCTGTGGGAAAGATGTTTTGGGGCTTTTGGTAGATTCTATATATAGAAAAGACTTGACCACTCACTCTCTCTTTCTCACACACACATACAGGCCAAATAGATGGTTAACAGAAATGTTCGCTATACGATATCTGCGTATGTTACAGTCATTATTATAACACCTCGGAGCTAAACAGAATCTCTAATGTATTAAGGACAGAATTTGTTTTTAATAGTAATTTAACTTGTGTCCATGTTTTTGAAAGAAGTCTCTTATGCTAACAAAACATTGAAAGTGTAATATGGTGAAATGTTATCACGTTTTAAAATAGTTTTCTGTTTTAATAGCTTTTGAAGTTTTTTTTACGTTGATGGTATTACATCTGTATTTCATCAGCCATTCAGTCTTCATGATCCTTAAGAAATCATCAAAATATTCTGATTCGGTGCTTAAGAAACATTTAAAATATGGAATTCTGGGACAAAACAACAAAATTACAAATGATCAGTTCATGTCATTTATACTTCATATGGTTATATATAATATAGTTATAGTTGTAGAACATAAATAGTTTTATGAACCTATGGAAGCTCATTTCTGCCACTGAATATAAAAATAAAAAAAGCTAATTGCGACCTTTTATCTCCCAATTCTGACTTTTTTCTCAGAACTGAGATATAAATGCACAATTGCGAGTTATAAAGTCACATTTGCGGGATATAAACTCGCAACTGCGACTTTTTTTCTCACAGTTGTGAGATATAAACTCGCAATTGCAAGTGAACTCGCAAAAAGTCCAGTTCTGAGGGGAAAAAAAAGACTATGTTCACAGAATTTCGAGTTCATATCACGTAATTGCGCCTTTATTTCTCAGAATTGCAAGTTTATATCTTACAATTCTAAGAAAAAAACTCAGAATTATGAGGAGATAAGTCCAGTATTTTGTTTATTTATAGCAAAAAATTTAAATTCTTCTGTAGTGTACCTCTGACAAAGGAGGAGCATGTGTAAACTGGACTGAGGTGTGAGTCTTTGTACAGAGTCTCATTTGTGATATATACACACCTTAATTTATGCTTTGTCAACCTGTGACAGAAGGTTCGTATTTTTGTTTTGTGTGTCTTAATACATCTGGCTAAAGTTCAAGTATGCCTGAGTCACTCATCAGTTTTAGCCGGAAATGGCCTACATGTCTTTGTTTATAGGTTTTCATTCTTTGTCTTATCTCATAGTGGCCTCTCTTATCAAGTTGGAACAGTGTTTACTGCTGTTCAGGAGTACGCCATTCAGACTCCTTCAAAACAGTGCAAACAGTGTTACAGTGCAGTGTACCAGTCGGCACAGACCCTTTTAAAGTTAAAAGGCTTGCTAAATATTAATGAACTGTAGATACATTGCAGTCATATTTGTTTACTCTGCTGATGTTTTTTTTTTTTTCTCTGTGGTTTGATAGGTAGTTAATCCTTATTACTTGCGAGTGCGGAGGAAGAACCCAGTCACTGGCATACATACAAAGATGAGCCTCCAGCTCTACCAAGTGGACAGCAGGACCTACTTACTAGACTTCAGGAGCATAGACGGTAATATTGTCACTCTGTGTGTGGTTTTTAATTAGTGCTTTAAAATGTATGTATTTATTCATAAAAAATCGATGTGGATACTGAATGGTTGTTCATTTGACAGCATGTGGAAAAAGAGTTTTGTACTCAAAGGTATTTTATAAAAATGAATATTATTTCATCACATTTTTGTTATACACACACAGCCATTTTCCTTCATGATCCTTCAGAAATAATTCTAATATGCTGATTTATTATCAGTGATGGAAACTGTTTTTGGGAAACAGACATACTTTTTTTTCAGGATTCTTTAATGAATAGAAAGTTAAAAAAAAATAATAATAATTAAAATAAGTAAATAATTTTATTTTCTTTTTCTGAAAGAAATTAATATTTTTATTCAGCGAGGATGTGATAAAAAGTGATTGTAAAGACTTTGTTGTTGTTGGTTGGTTGGTTAGATTTCGATTTTGAATAAATGTTGTTCTTTTTAACTTTGTATTCATCAAATAATACTGATAAAAGTATCACAGGTTCCAAAAAAAAAAGATTAAGCCCACAGTTTCCAACATTGAGAAAAAATCAGCATATTAGAGTAATTTCTGAAGGATCATGTGGTACTGAAGACTGAAGTAGACACTTTAAATAAAAATGTTTAATTTATTTTCTAATAGTAATATGTGACCCTGGACCACAAAACCAATCATAAGGGTCAATTTCTTGAGATTGAGATTTATATATCGAAAGCTAAATAAGCTTCTCATTGGTGTATGATCTGTTAGGATAGGAAAATATTTGGCTGAGATACAAATATTTGAAAATCTGGAATCTGAGGGTGCAAACAAAAAAAAATCTTTAAAGTTGTCCAAATAAAGTTCTTAGCAATGCATATTACTAATCAAAAATTAAGTTTTGATATGTTAGTAGGAAATTTACAAAATATCTTTGTGGAACATGATCTTTACTTAATATCCTAATGATATTTGGCATAAAAAAAAAAAAAAAAAATTGATAATTTTGACCAATACCAAATACCACATGTATATAATAAGCAAGTACATCATGAATCCGTTTTCCAAACCGGGTTTTTTGGCTTATCCTGAATCACTACGGTACACCTATAAGAAGTTTTTACATTTGACTATTTTAGACTGGTTCCTTTTAGGAACCACTGTGGAGTAGCCCAATACTCAATGCAGTCATAGACTTAAACAGAGAGAAGTAGGTCCAGCTACAGTGTTCTTCCGCAAGACGCATGCAGTTCTGTTTATTAACCGCCAGAGCACCAAAAATTACAGACTCCAGCTTTAAATTCCTGATGATTGTAATGTCTGTTGCAAAGTGGTCTGGAGAGTTTGTATGTTTCACTCTCTGATGTCTTCTGTTTCATTTAGATGACATGATAGAAGTAAAATCAGGGACCGCCACACCTCACCGCTCTGGCTCGGTCGGTAACTACCGGACTACCCTAAAGAACGACAGGAGCGACAAAAACGAATGTGAGGATGCAGCGAAGGGCGACGCGTCGGCACCCTCCACGCCTCCGATATCCGGAGGAAAAGCGGCGGAGGGTTCTCTGGCTTCTTCTCTTACCTCCTCAGTGGATTCCACAGGGGCAGAGATCCTCCCCCGACCAGGAAGTCACACCATAGAGTTCTTCGAGATGTGCGCCAACCTCATCAAGCTGCTAGCACGATAACTTGTGGTTCCTCTGATGCCTTCTCTCTCTCACTCTCTCTCTCACTGTCTTCCCTCTCACTCTCTGGCTTGTTTTCTCTCTCTCTTCTAGAATACTGTCTACCTCTTCGTCCTCTGATATCCGTGTCATCATCCAGAGCAGTCCTTCTATCTCGATTCTTCTTGTCTCTCTTTTTCTCTCTCAGTGTCTTTAGAGCAATAAGCATGCGGACGGACTCGAGACTCCGTGCACCCCACTCGCATGAACGGTCTGTGGCACTGCGGTCGCCAGGATCAGCCTGTTTAAGAGGACTGAGAAAAGGTACAAGAAGAAAAAGAATGGAGGTTTTGTTTTTGTGCCACAGTTAAGAAAGATTGCTAAGCCAATTCATAGTGTCTATACTCTTTTAGAGATGGTTTTACAAGTCTTTTCTGGGTTTTATAGCAAGGGTTGCCTTGCAGAGAGTGAGGTGTAGAGGTGCATTTAAATGAGTTATACACTGAGCTAGCTGTACTGTACACAATGCTGTTGTGATTCTTGGCGGACCAAGAGATGTTATAAAGAAAGAGCCCTTGTGAGGCATGTGGGACGACAAGTAAGACAGAAAGCGCTTTTGCACAGTTTTACCTGTAAGTTTTCGTGGGCCAGTGTCACAACTGGTTATCCCATTGAAGCGGCCTACCGAGAAAGGCACTCGATTAGGAGGAGCCGTCTTAATAAGCGGGGCCACTTTAACATGGTGGGCACTTTAACACAAAGGGACAACTTGATAAGTCAGCCTTTCTTAAGGAAGAGACCAATATAAAACCCATTTATCCTGAGTGCAATGTCCTTGCCTCCATTTCACAGATTTTCGTTTGTTTGTTTGTTTGTCACACCTTAGTCTTTTTTTCTATTCGCTCACATTTTACATAAATTTAAGTATATTCAGAATTTAAACATGCAGTTGGATTTATATTTATCAGTGCTTTAAATGGGGTTGTAGATTGTATTAAAATTGTGATATTGGACTGGATTTTTTTTTTAAGAAATGTTTGATTATATCGCTGTAAGATGTTTTATTCCATACACTGCTTTATCAAAAACATTTTTTTACTTTTATTTTAGTTGTTTTACAAAACAATGGTTGCTTGAAAAAGAAGTACACCTTAAAGAAATCAAATGTTTTTGTATCTCCCCCCACTTTTACAAATTATGTTTTCCGTAATGAGGCTCAGTATTAAAAAACAAATGTAAGCTGGGTTGTTCGCATTCGTGAAAACTTGACTTAAATAAAAAACACACGCAGCTGGGAAAACAAAAAACAAAAAAGGATATTGGTGCATACTGACAGATCTCCTGAGCGAATCATAGTCATGTCTTATTCCTGTGTTTGTAAAGCCAAGTCATAATTGTAAGATCTGAAAATAGGAAAGCGCTTCCTGCTTGCATGTGACTTTATGTGCCCTCGTATGAGACCCAAGTCTACAAAAGTCCACTAAGAAAAGAACTGCAACCTGTAAACAGTGAATGAAATTATTCATGGAATATGGAATCTTCTTCAGATCAGTTCTTTCAACTGAAAACGAAATGGGTTTTAAATTTAAAGTTGCTTGTTCGTTTGCCTGTCCAGAGCTCCAGCTATGTTCAAATTGAAGCATTCCAAATTCAATAGTAAAAAAGCTAAAATGAATAGTTTTAAATATTAAGTTCATTCTATGGTTTGTATGGCACAGCTTATTTACATTTTAAAGTCTGAATGTCTTAACGCACATTGCTAACGCACTAAAGAAATAACTTTATTAGTCCTTCTAAATGCAGCAGTATCGTATTCTCAAAAAGGAGATTCAAGGCCAGTAATTCTGATTTGACCTTTTGGAATTCTTGAGTGTTTCCTATATGTTAAGATCCTAAGTTTCCTAAAAAGGATGATTATGTTTTTGTGTTCTAAACTGCACTGTCATTTCAGAATCTCTGTTAATGAGATTTTAGAGCTAAAACTTGACAATCTATGCTTTGCAAGTCAGCTTAAGACAAATCCAGAGAAATTTAGTTTTGTTTTGACCCCTTCACCTTTTTTTTTATTCCAAAGTTTATTTCCCTGTGTAGTTGTCTAATTCAAATGTTAACTCTTCTTTATCGCTAGGGAACAATTTCAGCGTCTCCACAGGCTGTTTATTCAGCCATTGAAAATAAGTATAGAGAATCTGTTGATGTTCTTCTCTTAACTGCATTTATTTGATTATCTGTGCAGAGATGCACCTCATGGAGGCTTGCCAATGTACATTTACAGAAAATTACTGATAATTTACAGTTGAAAAGATGATTTGTAAATACAACTGCCTAATAAAATGATACATGAAGACTGATTGACTTTTGTGTCTTTTGAAAACATTGTGTATGTTGTGTGAGTGGGGTTTTTTTTTTAAAGAAATGTTTGATCACTGTTTGATAACTTCCTTAAATTACATACACACATGAAGCTTTTAAGTTATGCCACCTTTTTCTTTTTAATCAACTAGTAAAATAAATAAAAATGTTTCTTCTAATATTTTTTTTTAATGTTTCTTCTAATATTTGCGTTGAGCAAACAGGAACAATGAAAACAATTAAGTTTATCCTAAGGGTTAAAACTGTTCTTAGGGTAAGGATGTTTTAATACATTTTGTCAGGGCAAGCTGTGTTATGAATATATTTATTTTTTCATTATATTCATTAATACTACACATTAATAATAATATAATAAATAATATGCGTATAAATATTTATAATAATAAATACTATAATTATATTATCATTTTATAATACTTTTGCATTAATAAGTCATTGAAATAAATGCCTAAAATGTTTTTTTTTTTTTTTTTTTTTTTTTTTTTTTAATGTTGTTAAAGAGTTTCATGGTTTACTGAAATATCAATTTAAATATATATATATATATATATATATATATATATGTGTGTGTGTGTATATATGTGTGTGTGTGTGTATATATATATATATATATATATATATACATACATATATAATATTTTTTTTTATGTATGTGTATATATACACGCACACATACAAACACTACCATTCAAAAGTTTTTAATGTTTTTTAACCAAGCCTGCATTCATTTGATCTAAAGTACAGCAAAAACAGTACAATTTTGAAATATTTTTACTATTTAAAGAAGTTTTCTATTTGAATATATTTTAAAATGAAATTTATTCCTGTGATTTCAAAGCTGAATTTTTAGCATAATTATTCCAGTCACGTGATCCTTCAGAAATCATTCTGTTCTGATTTGCTGCTCAAAAAACATTTATTATTATAATTACATTGAAAACAGGTTTCTTTGATAAACAGAACGTTCAGAAGAACAGCGTTTATCTAAAATAGAAATCTTCTGTAAGCTTTTGAATGGTATAGTGTATAATATTACAAAAGCTTTCTATTACAGATAAATGCTGATCTTTGGATCTTTCTATTCATCAAAGAATCCTGTAAAAATGTGCTCCACTGTTTTAAATATTGCTAATATAATAATAAATGTTTCTTGAACAGCAGATCAGCATATCAGAATGATTTCTTAAGGATCCTGTGACACTGAAGACTGGAGTAATGAGGCTCAAAATTTAACTTTGATCATACATTTTAAAATATATTCAATTAAAAAGCAGTTATTTTAAATAGTAAAAATATTTCATAATATTACTGCTTTTGTTGTATATTGTGTGAAATAAATGCAGGCTTGGTGAGCAGAAGAGACTTCTTTAAAAACAAAAACATTTGACTGGTAGTGTTTACTGTATATAAACAACCTATGCTACAGTGTGCCTACCAACAGAAGTTTAATGTATTTAAAACAAACTTTATCCAGCACAATAATTTTGGAAATGATCAATACCTTCTCTGTAGACTTTTGTAGGTTCGTCTATACAGAAATAGACGATGTTATATATTGTGTATTTTCCAATGATCTGCACTTCAGAGAATGACCAGCAGATGTCGCTTTAATCCTGAAGACAATTATCGTTAAGTTTTGACTACTTTCTTTTCTGACTTTTAACTTCTTAAACTTTGTGTAGGGTATGCAGTTTATCGTATTAAGCTACTTTTTTTTTTTTTTTAGAATTTTGTTTTTAAAATGCTACTTTAAAATATAATTTATATTTATACAGAGCATATAGAAATATGTACCATATAACCATATGTGGTTATTTTAAAATTAAATAAGTCCGAAGTAGTACGCTATTCCGAACTCAGGCTGCTGGACCTCTGCACACCTGCCGTAGTGCGTCATGGCGTAAGCAGCAACTCCTCCATACGCATCTACAGAGCAGCATGGTAAAGTTGCTCCAGAACTGGCTGTTTTCGCTAAGCATTTAAAACGGGAGCACTGTTTCAAGATAAACAAAAATGTACAGTGTTCAGCAGAAGAAACGCTGAGCAGTGTTTGTGTTCATCTCGGAAGCTGCGCTTCGCTCTGGTATGTAAACAACAGACTCACCTGCACTAGTGCAGATGGGGTATCTTTTTGGAAGTTATTCGCTTCATTATTCAGTCGTTCCCTTGGGCAGTCCAAGAATATATTGCTGCAGACATGACGTTTTTGAGTCTTTAAATGTATGTAAACATCATTAATGTTTCAGAGTAATGTTTTAAAATATCCCAAGACAAGGTAGAGTAGGTAATTAATGCTGCTAAAATACAAAGTTATTGCACTCTCTATTTGTGTCATGTTTACGTTAATGAAAACCTTTAGTTGTTAGTTAAGGATCTGGGCTCTGTGGTACAGCTAGTCTCAGGTTAGTGTAATCCAGTGAGCCTAAGATATACTGGTCTGTACCAGGAGCAGATTATGTCCATTATTGCACACATACATATTTTTCCCCTTAAAGAATGCAATATCCAGTAAACCTAACCAGATTGGTTTTCCTTTCATTGCATTTCAACAAAACAGCCTTTGTTTGTGTTTAAGGCTTTTTGTTGTTTTGTTAGAGTGCTGACAAAGTCAACAGCATGGACATTAGTTACATTTAGTAATGGAGTTCATTTGTAGTTTTTGTAGTCTGTAAAGTATGTTTCGTCCAAATTATACACTTAGATGCACAAATGATTTATTCATGAGTAGTTATTTCACTTCATACTTGTTTTTCTGCTGTGCACAAATAACTGTATTGTAAATATGTGCAAAAAATGATACAGAACCTTGTAACTTTGTTCTCTGTCTTCATTTTACATTCTTTTTCTTACTTGTTATTCTCAGGTGTTACTTTATGCCCTAAAGCCTTAATGCTTACATCATATATACGTGTGTGTTCATGGATCAGTGTGCGTCCATTTGTGCGTGTTGTGTCAATGTGTCCGTGTCCTCTCACTGCCAGGCAATTCAGCTGACACAATGCTTTACCCAAAGCAGGTCTCATGTTTCAGATATCTGTCTGCAGTGACAGTGCAAGCTTCTCCTGGTTTGCAGGGTCTCTCTCATTCTTCATTTCTGTCGTAGTCAGAAGGTAAAACTATGCATTAAAGGGTTAGCTTGCCCAAAATTGAATATAACACAAGTTACGCACTCTTATGCCATTCTGTACCCTTGTGACTATTTTTGTTCCATGGATCACAAAAAGAAATTTGAAGCAATGTAATGTTTTTCCATGCAAGAGGATTGGACTTTTCAAAATTAAAAAAGGATGAAAAAGTCACCATAAAAGCACTTTAATGATCATAGCATAACCGTTGATGTATAAACCTTTGAAAAAACTGACTAAATAAGCTGTCCATTGATGTATCCTTTGTTATGATAGGACAATATTTGGCAGAGATACCAAATACCTAACTATTTGAAAATCTGGAATCTGAGGGTGCCAAAAAATCAAAATATTGAGAAAATTACCTTTAAAGTTGTCCAAATGAAGTGCTTAGCAATGCATATTACTAATAAAAAATTAAGTTTTGATGTATTTATGATAGGAAATTTACTAAATATCTTCATTAGACATGATCCTTACTTAATATCCTAATGAGTTTTGGCATAAAGGAAAAATCGATAATTTTGACCCATACATTGTATCGTTGGCTACAAATATATCCATGCTACTTATGACTGGTTTTGTGGTCCAGGGTCACATATTATAGCTTCATGTATTGAATACATGCAAGAACCGGATCTGTCTAATCACAACTTGTTCAAACCACTTCGTCCAAAAGATCAAAAACAAACAATTTGAACAATCCCTTTATGCTTTTACTATCATTGTCTTTCTCTTTATTTCAGCCTCTTTCTTTCTTCAGATGGTGTATTGCAGAACTATATGGCACTGCTTACATTTCATATTTCCAGTAGGGGGCAGTATATGAAAAGATAAGGCCTGTTAACCACAAATAAGCAGAGCAGACACACAACCTTCATCCTACACCTGTCCAGTTTTCTATTTTTGTGTAATTGTTGTTTGAATTAAGTGGATTGAGTTTTAAATTGTTACATGGAATACATCTTGCAATTTGGAAAAAACAAGAAAAGATTAATAGCAGAGACCTGGTTCCAGTACTTTGTCACTGAGTAATATATAATTACAGTTTATCAGCTAAACGGTAACAGCACTTATGTATTAGGTGATTCGTTTAATGTGCTCTGATTATATATTCTTGTCTGTTCTTGTTTTTCCAGCGTTTTCACTGCTGAGAACCTTAACAGTGAATCAACAGCTGCCATGACTCAAGAAACACAGTTCCACCTTAATCGTCAAGGTAAGAATCAGCAACTCTGCAGTTGGAGTTTCCCTAAATTATCGCCAGAATAGTTTTTACCTCATTTTGCTCATTGCTCAATGCTCATTTTTTTCAGAAAAATGCAAGAGGGTAGATTTGCTTGTGTTTGTTTTTTTATTAATTTTTTTTCTGTGTAAAGACATGGTTAGTGTGGTTTTTATTCCTTTTCGAAGGAAAAGTTTTAGAGTGTTTGAGTGGATGAAAGAGGAAGGGAATAAAAAGCAGTGGGAGGAGAGAAATGCAAAATAAGAGACTGAAGGCCTCCAAGAGGAGGAGAGCAGACAGAGTAAGACAGGGACAGAGAAGAGAAAGAGAGCAGTTGAACTTTACTGGAACTTTATTAGACCTACAACTTTTTTTTCTGTGGAAATTCTAATCTGCAGGTAAGAAAATGAATAAATATGCCATCTTTTAGCCATATTCAATTTTGAAGTATATTACTGCTGAGGTTTCTAGCAAAGAATGCATTTTTTTTCACTGAAATCATACATTTTGAAAGTTGAGAATGTCACTATTATAGATAATAAAGAATATGTATGTACTATTCAATTCTAAATTCTAAAACGTTTTTCTTTCTTTCCTGCAAGTCTTAATTTTATTCTGCATTTCAGTTATTTCCACAGCAATAAATGCTGTGAATGAATAATTTCATGTTCCTGGCTTGGAAGTGTATTTTTAGCTTTTACCAAAAAAAAAAAAAAAAGTGCTGATGTAGACACATTTATATTAAAATATGAACATACAGTTCTCTTCCAAATTTCTCTGCCAAAGTCATTTTATCTTCTTTGTTTAAACAGACTGGAGTGAGATCTCTGCTGACACTTTCCAGAGTAGCCCGTTCAGCATTGACACACCATATGGGTACCAGCTTGACTTAGACTTTGTTAAATACGTGGATGATATTGAGCGAAGTGACACCATTCGCCGACTGCATTTTAACAAGCGGACAGGGGTGGCAAATGCTGCCTCTGAGCCGCAACGCCTCATAAACCCCACACACTGGACTTCCTCAGATTCTTTGTCCTCGGTGAGCAGTGATGAAGCCAAGAAAACTTCTCCGTCTTCATCCTCTTCCTCTATCAACAGAAGAAGACCCCCACTTCCCCATTCCAAACCTAAATCCTCCAGCCAAAGACCAGAGGTCCCTCAAGACCTAGTTACCTCTCAAAGGGATGTACACGGGACGCCTAACCCAACCAAATCAAATCCTCTTGTGGAAAAGACTTTGATGGAAACATGCAAGCGTTTGGAGCATGAGAAAGCACCTCCAGAACCACAGCCGCGCCGTAGACTGGCAAGTTTTGGTGGTGTTGGCTCAACTGGTACCATGTCTCCATACACAAGCTGGAGTGCCCTAAATCAAGGTGCTAAGATGACAGTCCTAGACCAGCCCAAGCAAGGAACCTTGTCATTGGGGAGCGCCCTCAAAATCAGCCCCTCAAGCTCTGGCCGGGCATCTCCAGTGAGTGGTGTGAGCCCACTCCACCTGCAGATGGTCAGAGATCAGATGGCAGCTGCGTTACGAAGATTGAAAGACCTGGAGGAGCAAGTGAAGGCCATTCCGGTCCTCCAGGTGAAGATTTCTGTCTTGCAGGAAGAAAAGAGACAACTGACTGCCTTGGTCAAAAGCCAAGATGAAGCTCAAAAAGAATTGAACAGCAAACCAGCGATGGAGGGTTGGGAGCACGGTGCCATCTCTGGTCTGACGGATTTTCAACAGCTCAGTGTTGAAATGCAACTGCTTGAAAAAAAGATCCAAGAAGCACGTCTTGAATCCTCAGCTTTCAAGATGAGGGATCGAAAGTCTGTTGCAGTTGGGGATGACAGATGCATCGATGAAGACATTCATCAACACAAATTAAACTTTAGTAAGGATGTTGCTGTTGAAGCCAAACTTGAGACTCAGTCAGTGGCAGTCGGCGTCACAGAGTCTATGCTCGGGGTGGTATCCGACAAGGAAGCAGAAACCGAATTGCAGCAGGAAACCATCCAACATTTAAATGATTGCGTTCAGATGCTGGAGGCCGAGCTAAAAGAATCAATGCTGAAGGCGGAAATGGGTAGGCTGAGAAGTGAACTGCGGGAAGCAGAAGCGAGAAACCGTGCTGATAAGAGTTCCTCCGCACACCCGCAGGTAAACTGCGCTGGCACCCAGACCGGGTTGCAAACTCGCACTCTTGGGGTTGGAAACCATACCAATCTTGTGCATTCTGCTGTTGGAGGAGGACTAGAACGGATTTCTATTGGTGTTGGAGTTTCATGCAAACCTGAGGTGAAGGTTGCATCGTCTGGCCCGGATACACCTATGGAAGAGTGGGATGTGCGCAAAAGAGTAGAACAAAAAGATCAGTGTGTTGGAAGCAATTGTGTGGCAACATGCAGTAAAGGTGTTGGAGCGACAGTGTGCATGTGTGATGCTGCCACAATTACCTCAGAGACACTGGAGAACAAAAAGAACATTTACCACCGAACAGTGGGTTGTGGCGACTGCACGGTCGACGTGGATGTCAGATCAGTCAAATCACTCATTTCCAAAGGAACTATCACTGATCCAATTAGAAGCATTGACTTGGGAGTGATGGCAATCCCTCAGACCGTATCTCAGCGTACCAGCACAGCCTTTTGCACCGTCTCACGTAGCACCAGCACTTTGCAGGCCTGTATCTCTGAAGCCAGCACCAACACAAAGCACACACTCACCAGGGAAAGACATACCAACACAGGACAAACAATGACCCGATCTCTGGCGGTTGGAGATGGGAAGGTGCCTGCTGTTCAGATGCGCTCTGTTGGAACCACTGCATGCTTAGATAGAGGCATAAGCACCCCTGCTGTTCCTAAAGTTATGACACGTGACGCAGGAGTTGGAATGGCAAATATTAATGAGAATTTTCTCATTGGACTCCATACACGCAACTTCGCATGTGGTCCATCCCGTCTGCCAGATCCGGTCAAGACACGTAGCATTGGTGTAGAAGTGGGGGACGGGAGAATACGCGACTCAGAGGGCCAGATGTTTGTGCAGACTGAACCTGGACTTGACCATTATATAGATCGCATGCAAAAATTGCTTAAAGAACAACAGGACCTGTTAACCGACAGTCACCCTGGGTCAAAACATGAGGTTATTCTCCAGTCCCATGGTGTTTTCGATGAACAAGTTGGAGGTAATGACGTGTATATTTATGTGTCTGCATTTTAGATGCTTTACAGTGCCTTGCGAAAATATTAACACCCCTGCATTTTGTTATGTTGCTGCCTTATGTTAAACTGCTTTAAATTATTTTTCCACATTAGTCTACACTCCATACACCATAATGGCAAAGCAAAAAACAGGTTTTTAACGTCTTTGCAAATGTATTAAAAATAAAAACTTAAATGATTCCATAGCATAAGTATTCATACCTTTGTCTTGGACAGTTGAGTGGCATTAACCTGTGGCAAATTCAATTAAATAGGTATGATTTGGAAAGAAACACACGTCTTAATAAAAGGTCTAACAGCTGAAAATGCGTTTCAGAGCAAAAACCAAGCCCTGAGGTAAAAAAAAAAAAACTGTCTGTAGAGCTCAGAAAAAAAATTGCATCAAGCCACAGATCTGGGGAAGAGTTCAAGAGAAAAAAATCTGTTGCATTGAATGTTCCCTTTACGTTACCCTTAATGGAAGAAGTTTGAAACAACCAGGACTCTTCCTAGAGCTGGCCTCCTGGCCAAACTGAGCAATGGATGGAGAAGAGCTTTGGTTAGAGTGGTGACCAAGATCCTGATAGTCACTCTAGTTGAGCTCATATTTGATCATATTTGAAGATAGGAGAAACCTACGGAAGGACAAACATCACTGCAGCGCTCCACCGATCTGGGCTTTTATGGAGGTGTGGCAAAACTCAATCCTCTCCTCAGTTAAGACACGTGAAAACACACTTGGAATTTGAAACAAAGCACCTGAAGGACCCTCAGACCGTAAGAAACAATGTTTTCTGGTCTGATGAACCTCAATTACAAGCACCATGTATGGAGGAAACCAGGAACTTCTCATCACCTGCACGGTATCATCCCAACAGTAAAGTGTGCTGGTAACAGCCTCATGCTGTGAGGCTGTTTTTGAGCAGCAGGGACTAATGGAATTATCAGAGTAAAAGGAAAGCTCAACACAGCAAAATATAGAGATAGCCTTAATGAAAACCCAGTCCAAAGCATTCAGAACCTCAAACTGGACAGGTTCACCTTCCAACAGGTCAACAACCCTAAGCAAACAGCAAGAGTGCCTTATAGACAACTCTGTGAATGAAAGTGGTTCAGCCAGAGCCTGGGCTTGAACCCAATCAAACATTTGTGGAGAAACCTGAAAATGTCTGCCCCCGTCCAACCAGACAGAGCTTGAGAGGTAAAGAGGTTAGGAGAAGAATGGCAGATAATTGCCAAATGCTGATGTACAAAGCTTGTTGCACTATACCACATGACATCATACAAAAAGACTTGAGGCTGTAAAAGTGTTTCAGCTAAGTACTGAGTTAATACTTATGAATACTTATGCAATGTACTTTTTTTATTTGTAATAAATGTACAAAGTTGTGACAATTCTGTTTTTGCTTCGTCATAATGGTGTATGAAGTGTAGATCGATGTGGAGAAAAAAAGTAATTTAAACAGTTTAACATAACAAAATCACTTTAAAATACTTTGCAAGGCACTGTATCTGGTTTCAGCTGATTGCTTGCTTTCATTTTCTTTCTGATTCGCAGGCACTGCACAAAACCATCCATCAAGAGTTAAAGAAAAGAATCAAATGGAGTTGCAGATGTCCGCTGCTCTTCATGGTATGCATTTATATGTGTCAAAGGCTAAGTTGGTTAGCAAGCAAAAGTATAGCATCCTGGTCTAAATGACTCCACCCGACAAAGAGGCGCATGCAGGATACAAAAAGAAGCTGAAAAGCGGAGGCTTTTTCAGAGTAATCTATTTGCAGTGGAATTTGAACAGGAGGTGAAAATAGCATGCTCTGGTTTGGCTTTTGGCTGAATAAGCCCTACAGTTAGAATATTTGGGCTGCTGCTGGCTTGTGGAATGCTCTCATGTTTTTTGGTATGTGGTAGACACAGGCATGAATACCATCCACACTGGAAGCCTGCTCCGTGCATGGTTTCTGAAAGACAGGAATGTTTGTGTTTCAGGCATCCTTATTACAGAATAAAAAGAGCCTTTAGCAGGTGTTTGTGGTGTATAAAGGAGTCTGTGCATGTTTAGGTGCTGTCACGGCAGAACTAGGAACAAGAAGATAATGTTTTTAGGTTGTTTTTTTAAGCAGTTTTGGAAGGCAAGGGTGCACAAATATGAGGATTCTGAATGTAGTATGCAGATTTAATTTTATCCCAGGTTTTATGTGTATATAGATTTAATTTTAAATTTAGTTTAAAAACATGTTTTAAGAATTGCACAACCAAAATCAATACCAATATCAAAGTCTACTATATGTGTCATTTCTTTTAGGCTCACCCAGTGATGATCGCTGTCTCAGGTCCATCATGAAAAGGAAAAGCTCCAATCTTAAGTCCACGGATAGTATGAACCCTAAGCCTGCCTCATATGGGTGAATAAAAACTTTCATTATTTAATCATAACTAACAAAGTAAATTCAGCTCAGTGTTCCATCATTTTGTTAATGCTGAACTAGAGTTCTTTTTACCAGATTGGTTGTGTAATTTAAAATAATATGCATTGCTATTCGTACCTATGCATTGTATATTTAATTGTACAGCTGTCTCTTGCTCTCTCTGCATATACACAGAGGTATTGTGGACCTCCTGCATGAGGGTGTTGATTCTGAGGATGAAGAAAAGAAAAAAAGAGAAAAGAGGGAGAAAGAAGGGAGTACCAAAGATAAAGTGAAGATTCCCAAGAGAAAAGAAAGGTTCATGCTTATAACAAGTTTTGTTTACAAGTTTTGTTTAATGTAATGTAACTGATTACATTTGATTACTTTTGTAAATTTCTATCAACTTATTATTTTCAAACATTTAAACCAAGCAGCATTAACCTCACAGTAGTACTCCACACTGATTACAGTCAGACTTTCAAAATCCATCATCACTTGATTTAAGATTATAATAATTTCATTTTAAAGCGCAGCCACTGCAAAATCAGACTTTAACACCTTTTTCGTTTTTTTAAAAAATCATTCTGAGGTAAAAGCAGATTTAAAATCATAACAAGAAATAGTTTAATAGCCATGATATTGTTTTAGAAATCAAATAATCAAATCTTTACATAGCAATGATAGGGAACACTGGCATCTAACAATGCCTTGGGAAAAAAACAGTTAATCTTAAAGGGGTCATCGGATGCAAAGTTCACTTTTACATGTTGTTTGAACATTAATGTGTGTTGGCAGTATATGTACAAATCTACCCTATAATGATATAAATCCATGCAGTGTTTTTTAATTAATCTGTAAAAATAATATCCCACGATAGTTGATTGACTTGAGCATCTTACCTGAGACCCGCCCCAAAATCAGCTGTAACAGTTGACCTCCATTGTTTTGATGCCGGAGCAGGGATGTAAGACAAGAATATCTCTGATTGAGGTGTTGTGTTGCTGGATGTAATAATAGTGAACATAGTGGTCGTCATTTACTCCCGACATCTGAAGTGCTGAAGATGCAGTGGATTACGTTGGTTTGTGAAGGGAATTCGCCTCCCGATCTACATAAATGCGTCTATGTTTGTGCAAATCATTTGTGATCCAGTTTCACCTACAGTAGAAGTGAGTATAAGGGTTTTTTTCCTTTCCTAATATCATGCTAGTTAGCAAGTTTAGCAGCTAAAGTAAACAGGCTCGTCACTCCACAGAGAGAAGAGAGGGACGGGGTGAGCAGAGCTCATTTGCATTTAAAGGAACAGTCCCTCAGAATGGGTTGATTTTTGCAGAGCTCATTTTGACAAGGTAAAAAGGGTGTTGTTTTACACAACCATTGAGAATTTTTAACCAAAGTATATTAGAGACTTCTCATTAAGACACCAAAGAATCATATCAACTTGTGGAAAATGGGCATCCGATGACCCCTTTAAAAATAAAGCAAATAAAATAAACCCAAAAAGGAAATGAAATAGTTATCAAATAAGCATGTGTTCTATTCTGCGTCCTAAACTCCTGAAACATTGGTGTCTCATTTTAGAGCAGTCGGTGCAAAAAAAAATCAATTAAATCTGTGTGTGTGTGTGTTTAGGCTGTAGCCTAAAGCTTTCAGTGGTTATGTGGATTGATGTAACTGGCAGACGTGGTGTGTTGCAAATTCCAATGAGAACCAATTAAAAGCATCAGAATAGCACTGTTTTACTAAACGGCCTTTAAATGGCAGAATGCATTGTGTACATAAAAAAACGGGCAAAGCAGCAAATTAACATTATTCAATATAGGCTTATTACAGAACATTTTCAGATCCAACCCCCTTTGTCATTAACATTTTTTACAAAGTAACTGTAATTTAATTACACCTTTTTTTTTCAAAATAACTATTTATTCCCCAACACTGAAGATGACACTTTATCCAATTTATCCAGTTATCATCATGCATTTGTTTTCTACTGTGTAGGTACAAATTTAGTGAGAAGATGCTTTCCGCCTGCCAAACTCTGGAGGTTCATCTCAATGGTAGCAAGCCCATATCCAACAGAGAACTGGTGAGTTTCAGAACAGAAAGAGAGATCTGAGTTTTAATGTCAGTTATTTTATTGTTTCCATGTTTTTTCTCCTCTTCAGTTAGTATTTACTGTATAGTAGATCCTTGCTGAGAAGTCTTAGTCTGTAACGTTTAAAGCCTATTAAATGATGTTTTGTATGTCCTTTAATATCAGAGATGGATTCCTATACTTTAAATCACTATTGTTTAACAGGTTGTAGAGGTTTCTTTCTTTTTTGTGAAGTAATATTTTCACCCACATTCTTAGTGGCTCCTAATGCATTTAATTGCTTTGTCACACGCAACAACAAGTGTTGAACCATCTCAAACAGATTTAGCTGTAGTAAGGAAAAATGTTTATGAAACTTGTGGGAATGAATTCTCAAGGTGCAGAAGCATAACTCAACAACAGGAAAGCAAAAAAAGGACAAACCAAACTTAATTTATGATGCATTGTGGAGCTGTATTTCAGCCTGAAAAGTTCAGATGTTGATGTGTTCTATGTTTACTCACTCTGATCCTCATCCCATAATTATCCATGGGCATATAGATCAGATTGTTCGGTACTCTGTGGGATTTTGGGAAGTTTAAAATTATAGTGTTGCTTTGTTTTCTTTCTGTGTTAAAAGTAATTTAAGCCTGCATCATTTATTTGGTGCCATAGTATGTCTAAAAAGTGTCTGTGTGGTTTACCCAGATACTCTAGCCGACATTTTTTTTTTTTTTGCATTTTATCTGTTTGTCTTTGTAAAAGCGTTCCTGTCTGAGCACAGTGCAGCAGGAGTGGTTCTGTGTGTCCAGTCAGAAGAGGGCATGCCCACAGATTGTGGAGGACTTTCTCTTCGCCTGTCGCCATGTCTCGCCAGACGTCCTGTGCTATGTGGCCAACATGGCTGACCAAAATGGCAACACAGCTCTCCACTACAGTGTGTCACACTCTAATTTCAGCATAGTAAAGATTCTACTTGATGCAGGTACTGCAAACCTATTAACCTGTAATCCTAGAAGAATCGATTGCAAAATAGCACACAACAACTTTTCTGTTTCTCTATACCTTTTTTAGTTGTATTACTATTTATTTTGCTGTATTACTATGCTTGTCAGTTCTGCTTTAAAGTATAGTTTGAGTACTTAAATACTCTTTTTCCAGAGCACCAAATTAGTATATTAGAATGATACTGAGGAATCACGTCACACCGAAGCCTGGATTAGTGACTGCTGAAAGATCAGCTTTCCATCACAAGAATAAATTACATTTAAAAAAAAAAAATATATATATATATATATATATATATATATATATATATATATATATATTATTATTATTACATATTTATATATATATGTATATATATATATTTATTTATTTATTTATTTTTTTTCATAAAATAGAAAGGTTATTTTAAATTGTAATAATATTTCACAATATGCATACAGGATTTCACAGACACAGAAAAGAGTGTTGAATGCTTCTGTGGTTCTGATTGTGACTCCTATGTTATTTTATTGTGGGCAATTCATTTGATCTTGATTCTTTCTTATGCAGGAATATGTAATGTTGATCATCAGAATAAGGCCGGTTATACTCCCATAATGCTTGCCTCCCTGGCTGCTGTGGAATCTAAAGATGACATGATGGTGGTGCAAAAACTCTTCAGCAGAGGAGATGTTAATGCCAAGGCCAGCCAGGTATCTGCCTGCCTGTGTTTATCCACCTTATTCTTCAATGTGGAAGTAAGCCTATGGACAAGACTTCTGGTTCATTAGCCGCTATGGGGAAATAACGAGAAGAATAACAACGTGCAGTAAACAGTAAAACTGTTTGCACTACAAACCAGTGTGCTCTTAATTAAGATAATACATTGAAATAATATGGTATGCAATATCAAGCAGCAAAACAAGCTGTTTTGTACAGCTAAGAATAGCTGGACGCGGATGAGACCGGAAGATAGACCCATAACATTTACAAATGGCTACGTCCGCTCTTACAGCTAAAAAGGTGGATATGAGTAAATGAGAAAACTGTTTCTACCCAAGAGAATCTATGTATCCTTTTGTGTTTGCTCAATAGGCTGGTCAGACAGCTCTCATGCTAGCAGTCAGTCATGGTCGTATAGATATGGTCAGGGCTCTGCTGGCTGCCGGGGCAGAGGTCAACATCCAGGATGATGAGGGGTCAACTGCTCTAATGTGTGCTGGTGAACACGGCCATGCTGACATTGTCAAACTCTTACTGGCCCAGCAAGGCTGCGATGCCACACTGACTGACAATGTGAGTAACCACATGCAGAGAAAGTATTTAAATGAAGGATTTATCAATGTCATCTGTGATTTAAATTAGTTTTCTTGTTTCATATTTGTATGTGTGCTTTTTTGTGTCTTTGTGCTGGTAGGATGAGAGCACTGCTCTGTCCATTGCTCTGGAGGCTGGACACAAAGACATTGCTATGCTTCTCTATGCCCATGTCAACTACTCAAAGGGCCAGCCTAGGGTATGACTATTCTGTATCTACATCTGTACCGTCTTATGGCATTTGATTGATTTACTTACCAGTAACATATTTTTACCAATTACTCACAGTAGCAACACAACTGTTTCTGTTTGTGTGTGTGTGTACGTTTGTGCTTATCCACAGGGATCCCCTCGAAGCAAGACTCCACCTCTTGCACGCCTAAGCTCTTCTGATTAATATGACATTTTCCCATACTCTCTTCATCCATTCAGACATCGCATCTGAACTACCTGTTCAATCACTGTGATGAATATGGAAGGTTATGCTTTCCAACAGGTGTAATAAGAAAGACAGCAGTAGTTTTAAAAAATGCAGTGCACTCACTGTAGGGAGTACAAGCTGCATCATCTGTTTTCTGTATGTTTGCTAGATATAAAAATACCAGTTATGCAGACTGACAGTAATAAAGAGCTATACTTTAACTCAAAACTATATTATAGGAAACTGCATGTCAAAACAGTTTTATATATTCATTTTAGGTAATATATAAATTATATGCATTTTAGGATTATATACATTTTATCACATTTTCATGTAATATATATTACACTATTTCCAAAATCTAAAATCTAAATTTTAAAAACTCTTAATAAAAATTAAAGAAATGTAAATGTCATGTTCATGTATACGTAAATAAATATGTGATTACATCACCACCTTGTGTTTACTGCAAATATTACATTACTTTGCTCTCTTCTATTTCAAATCTGTAGAATTCATACCGTTACGATGCCATCTAATGGTGAAAAGCTGGACTGCAGATGATCAGCAGACATGAGGAAGGTCGTGCAAGCTGCAAATCTGCAAAGAAATATTATTGTTTAACTGTTGTTATTATTATAACAGTCGGACTGACAAACATCAGTTTGTAAACATACCCAATGTTTCAGTAACTGGGTTGGGTAGTTCGTTTAAAATTTGAACCAGCGATTCCTGATTCATCAATGAAAATGAATCGGTTCTTTTGAATCGGCCAAGTTAAAGATATAAATGGTTTTGCGACTCGACCTAAATCATTCGAGCAGCTCACTCACGGACTGAGCTGATCATTTCTTACTCCGTGAAACGGTTAACAGGATGCTGTAAAACAGATGAAGTTAATATTTGCCTACAACTATTTAGAAACAAGCCTGCAATCTGTCGTGTGTCAGCGACGAAGATCGTTTTTGTCAAGTTCAGCACCTGCATATGCAGAGAACGACTGCAGGTAACGACATTTTCTGAACAAAAGAGTAATAAAACATTACACGAAAACACCAAATGTACCATGGCATTACCATGTAAACACTATAGTAACATAAATATGGTAATAATGAAGTACCAAGTTGTTGAAGTGCCTTAGTTTTACTATATAAATGCAAAAATAGACTTTCTGTGCTCTAGACTTCTGTGGAATTTCAGAATGACATTATTTAGTTTGTTCATTAAGCTGTTTTCCTCATGGGAAATTTTAGCTGGTCCTTCAGAAGACAAAAATATCTTAAAAATGTTGATCTTTGCCTGTACCGTATAATTCATTTTTATCCATGGAGAACAGAAAATGGGGCTTCTGAGAACACCTGGCCTTCTTGAGGCATATAAGATATCAGTTTTCACTAGCACAGCCGTGATGAGCTAATTTTACCAGCTTCTGCCACTGTCTGCTCAGGAGGGAACAGCTCCCACACCAGACACTGATACAGCTGCTTAGAATGCTTTCAGTGGGGCATTTATAGAACCGTACAGGTCTGGATATGTGAACATATGCCATTGACTGTGATGCGCTCTTCTTAACCCCACAGAGAGTTATGGTGTCCCAACCCAAACAGATGGGTAATTATTACTCTGATAAGAGAATGCCACTTCATGGCTTTCACATGCAGCGTGAAGGGCATTTGATTGTTCGGACATCATCTGAGTTGAGTATTGAAGAGCTTATCATTTAGAATTCAGTTGTTACAACTGAATATTTTCTCACCCACTTAAAAGCAGTAAAATTGTGAACTGTTTTTTATTGGAATATATTTTAAAATGTAATTTATTCCTGTGATCAAAACTAAATGTACAGCATCATTATTCCAGTCTTCAGTGTCACATGATTCTTCAGAAATCATTATAATATACTGATTTGCTGTTCAAGAAACATTTTTGTATTATTATTTGTATTTATTATTATCAATGTTAAGAACAGTTCAGTACATTTTTTTTAGGATTCTTTGATGAAAAATCCAAAGATTAGCATTTATCTGAAATAAAAAGCTTTAACATTGTACACTATACCATTCAAAAGCTTGGAGTCAGTATATTTTTTGGAAAAGAAATTATAAAAATTAATACTTTTATTTAGCAAGGATGCTTTAAATTGATCAAAAGTGATGATAAAGACATTTATAATGTTACAAAAGACTTTTTCAGATAAATGCTGTTCTTCTGAACTTTCTCTTTATCAAAGAAACCTGAAAACAATTCTACTCAGCTGTTTTCAACATAATAATAAATGTTTTTTGAGCAGCAAATCAGAATATTAGAATGGTTTCTGAAGGATCATGTGACTGGAGTAATGATGCTAAAAATTAAGCTTTGAAATCACAGGAATGAATTACATTTTAAAATATATTAAAATAGAAAACACTTATTTTAAATGGTAAAAATATTTCAAAATTTTTTTCAGTTTTTGCTGTACGTTGGATCAAATAAATGCAGGCTTTGTGAGCAGAAGAGACTGCTTTAAAAAAAACATACAAAATCATACTACTGCTGGTAGTGTGTGTTTGTGTATGGCCAGCTCCATTCCCCATTCATTGTAACTGCATATTAAAGAACAGCCAGTACATTTTTCTAAACTTATTCCTTTGTGTTCCACAGACAAAACATTTTACAGGTTTGGGATGACTTGAGGGTGAGTAACTGCTGGTTTTCGATTCATTTTTTTGTGAACTAATCTTTTAAATGAAATCCTGTGTTATCTTACATTCTACTGCGTAATGACAATCAGTTGGAGCCCATTTTGAGGTTACACAATCATGTTTGCAATAGTTAATATGACAAAAGACATTCATCACAAAATGAAGGACATTTTTATTTAAGAATAAGGAAAGAATAAAAAATGTTAAAAGGACTGTGGCTGACATTCAGTACTTGTTATGTAAAATCAGTGCAGCTATAATAAAAAAGAAAATAGATGGCTGTCATATAAAAGACAGCCCATAGTATTATACAAACAACATCTAGTGGTGTGAAATGAATTTTGAAGGCTTCATCTATTTAGGTTAACTTAGAAGATTTGATTTTTTTCTGTAGATTTCGTATGACATGTTACATCAATGCTTTTGTTTTGGAATACTGATAACTGACACACAACCTATATATATGTACATGCATGCACTTAGATTGGCTTGAATAAATCTGATTATAGTTCAGCATGTCTTTGGATTTTAGCTCATTTTTATGTAGCTCAGCGGCTCATTGTGTTTGAGATTGTTCAGCTCAGTGTGCCTGTACGACAAAGTGTGTGTCTGTGTTTTGTGATGGAATGCTATAGCATTACAGCTCGGTGCGGTCTGCAGCCAGTAAAACGTGGTGTTGCCATAGTAACCGCCTGAGATGTTTTACCAAAATGCCCTTGTCGACCTGATAGCAAAACATGCATATGAAATGTAAAATTATGACAGCATGTAATCATACCACAACACAGGCGTACACTAAAAAACCCGCTCTTTCGTGATCAAACAACAATGATACTTCTCAAAGAAATATGATTAGATAAGATTGGATAAATAAACAATGTTTTTTGTAATGAAGCTGTTGCCATGGCAAATGTACAAGAACAATGTTGCATCTTAATCTGATTTTAAACAGACACTTAGGAGGCATATTTCATTCATGAAAAATATAATTGAAATAATATTGAAAGCAGAAATATGACTCATTACGGGGATTTCTGATGACAGATGGCAATTTAGCCTCAGAGAAAATTTTGGCAATTTATTAAACTGATCTTTCATAATGGATTTAAAATCAGATTACATAATGCAAAAAAATGTTAACACATTACACACGTTGTGTTAATACAGTGCTGATTTTACTTACTATCACAACCTCTTTTAAGTTTCTTTGCAGTTCACATGAGTTATTTGTCAAGTCATGGTTTATTGCTGAGATTCATTTTAAGCAGAAATATGATAAACACATGGACAGTTTTATTTTTCTTGGTCTGTGTGGCCCTGACACAAATTTTTCAGCTTAATCTCAAGGCCCGTTTCGAAATAAATGTGTCTCAGCTGATTATATTCATTCTGCTTTGTAAGTAATATCAGGAGACCGCTGAGCTCTTACAATAATACAGCATAGGAATAATTAAGCATATGCCACGTCTGTGAGCTACATGTGAAGCTACTTTATAAGTTATTGGTCTCGGCTCTCAAAGGGAAGCAGACAGAAACTATTATGTTTTGGACTATCTGGTAATATTTATAGCCCCAAATGATTTCACCAGAATCTCTATGCTTTTTATGTTGTAAAAGCTCCCAGACGCAGATACAAACATGCCATTAGCCAATTTATGTGAGTGTGTGTGTTTGAGTGTGTGTGCAACACAACATTAACAACCCTGGAATCCTCTCAAGATGTCAGTAAAGCTTGCAAAAAACCATCTGCATAGGCACAAAAATGGAGCCCGCTTCTTTTAACAGAGGGGCGGTTAAAAAAGACCGAACCAGAGCATAAAAGAGAGGGAGACGGGAAAAGGAAAAAAGGAAAAGAAACCAGATTGCGACAGTCGATATTAAAACATGCAGTGAGTGAGAGAGAAAAGGAGAGGGAGAGAGAGAGAGAGGGGGGAGAGAGAGAGAGAAAAGCGAGCTGCAGGCCTTTCCACGGGGACAAACTAGCAGAAAGGCATCTCGCAGTTATTCCTTTCTCTCTCTCTCTCTGCTCTCTCTCTCTCTCTCTCTCTCTCAACATCCTAACGGCAATTGATTTGTGTATGAAAAGCTGGGCGCTTTTCGCCCCCCTTTCGGGCTGTGCGTTTTGAGTGATCAGCTGATGAAGAGACTGGCTGCGCGCTGCAATGCTGGTTTGCTAATTCTCTCTCCTCCAGACTGGAGCCAGCCTGGAGACCACAGTCAGGTAAATCGCCCTCTTCCTTTCTCTCTCTCACTCACTCTCTCACCCTCTCTCTCTCTCTCTCTCTCTCTCTCTCTCACACACACACACACACTCTCTCTCTCTCACTTGCTCTCTCTCCTGCGCATAGAGCACGCAATCACACCAGGCTTCAGCACATGGGCACACAGACAGAAAGTGAGAGAGGGAATGTGTATGTGTATGTGTGTGTGTTTGTGTGTAGGTGTGAACTGTGTCTGGTGAAGGGAAGCAATGCCCAGACAAATCGGTTGTGTGGATCCTGACACCTATTTTTTTTTGCTTTCTAGAGGTTACAGGAACAGACTTGTGTAGCGTAACAAGGGTTTTTGGCTTGCTGCACCAAGTACAGATTCTTCTGAATGTGCTTTTTGCAAACACCCTGCATGTTTTGTGTGCAGTGGTTTAGTTGTGCGCCTGTGCATGCGAGCCTATTTGTGTGTCAGTGTGCATTCCATTATTATGCTGTTGATTATTAGGCCTCCTTCCTTCCACATGGTCCCCTGGGGTACGTGTGAATAAATGCATTCCGTGTGTTTCTCTGAGCGTTCGCGCTTTCGTATTATTCTTACGCCCGTGTATTTGCATGAAATGTTTGCGTCTGTGCGGGTTGTTCTCACACGTCAGTACACGGTGTCTTGATTTTTTTTCGTGCATATAAGTATATAGGAGCGTTTTGTGCGTGTTTGATTTAGACATCAATGGCTGGCGCTGCCTGCATAGCGTCATACTCAGAATTCATATTTTCATCCCTCTCATATGCTCTCTGCGGCAGACATATCACTGCACTTTAATTGCCTTTGTGTAAAACACACACACACAGAGAGAGACAGTGAATTCCGCATTCGTCTAGTCCTGTATTTATTGAAACACGTTCGCCGGACTGTATGGTGAACCGTACGTCACCGCTCCGTTATGTCAGGCGTGTTGGCTGGAGATCAGCATCGTCGTAAACGTCAATCATCTCATTCACAATGGGACTGAAGATCAGGGTACCAGCGTCTCCTGTCTCCCCAGCAGCCCCTGTGTTGGATCATACAGAGCTCTTGGCATATTGTTAAGTGATTCTTTATCAAATATTAAAATGGAAGTGAAAGCAGCTGTTCGTGTTAGAGGGGACTGAAGATTGAAGGCAGATTGCCTGGTGAGATGTATAGCCAAGATAATGATGATTTGGACGTGGAAGTGTTCGGATAAAAGGCCAGAAAGTTCATCAAACTTCTACTTGAACATAATGCATGAATTTCCATAAAGTCTTTCAACTGTTATTTGCATTCTGTTAAGAATATTACAGTAATGAGCTGTACATTTACATGCAGCATGCATTTAATACAATTTTGCATAATGTCCTAAATAGCTTGTATACATTATAGTGTTTATAAGAAGAAGAATGTGTAACCTTAAAGGAGAAGTTCACTTCCTGAACAAAAATGTACAATGTACTCGTCTCCTTGTCATCCAAAATGTTTATGTCTTTCTTTCTTCAGTCGTAAAGAAATTATGTTTTTTGAGGGAAGCGTTTCAGGATTTCTCTCCATATAATGGACCTTTATGGTCCCCCTAAGTTTGAACGTCTAAAATGCAGTTCAAATGCAGCTACAAAGGGCTCTAAACAATCATAGTTGAGGAAGAGGGGTCACTTATTTTCTAAAAAAAAAAAAAAAAAAAAAAAAATATACTTTTTAACCTCAAGCACTTGGCTTGTCTAGCTGTGTGTGAACTCTGTGTATTCTGATTCATGACAGTTAGGGTATGTCAAAAAACTCCCATCTCATTTTCTCCTCCAACTTTAAAGTCATCCTACATCGCTGTTTTACATTTTTTTTTGTAAAGGACATTTGATCTTCTTTGCATGTTCACTTTGTAAACACTGGGTTGGTACTTCCACAGCGATGTAGGGCAATTTTGAAGTTGGAGGAGAAAATAAGATGGGAGTTTTTTCAACCTACCATAACTGTTTTGACCCAGATTAGAGCTAGACAAGACGAGCATTTGGGGTTAAAAAGTATATAAATAGTATTATTATTTATTTTATTTTATTTATTTATTTTTTTTAGAAAATAATCAATCGTTTGGCTTGATAAGATTCTTATTCCCTTTGAAGCCCTTTGAAACTGCATTTAAACTGCACTTTGGAAGTTCAAACTCGTCGGCACCACAGAAGTCCACTATATGAAAAGAAGTCCTAAAATGTTTTCCTCAAAAAACATAATTTCTATATGACTGAAGAAAGAAAGACATGAACATTGAAGAGGAACTACTCCTTTAACTTAGTAGAACATTACAATAAAGTACAATTTATAAGAGGAATAGATCACCAAAAATGGAAATTTGCTTAAATTTTAGGTAATCCATAACATAGATGAGTTTGGTTCTTCATTGACACAGATTGGACAAATTTAGCATTACATCACTTGCTCACCAGTGGACCCTCTGCAGTGAATGGGTGCCAGCAAATGAGAGTTCAAACAGTTGATAAAAATATCACAATAATCCAGAAGTAATCAACATAACTAAGTCCATTAAATTAACATTTTGTGGAGTGAAAAGCTGTCTTTTTATAATAACTAAATCCATCATTAATTTGTTTTTAACTTCAAATCATTGCTTCCTGCTAAATATAAATTCTTTACCCATAATATTGCTTTTAAAGGGGTCATGAACTGCCTTTTTTATTATTTTGTACTGTTCTCTGAGTTCCACTTACAATGTTATCAAGATTTTGACATAAAAAAACATAATTTAGAAGTAATAGGCGATTTTCTGTCATGTTTAGACCCTCCTCATCGGAAAGCTCTGTTTAAATTGGCTTCGTGGTGGATTGTAAACTTGGAAGTAAACATTCACTGCTATGATTGGCTAATAGTTGTGTATGTTTGACAGCCTACATCCTGCATAGATGGACACTGCTGTGAATTAGGTTAAAAACACATAAATACTCAATGCACATCAAATGATCTGTAACAACAGACAAAGCAATAGCGACCGTGTAATAAAAACAGTTACTCACACTTGTGTGGTGCAAACATATTGTCTTCAGAGCCATCTTTATCATCTGATTCCTGCATAGACCTGCATTTGCCTGAGGCGATGTTTAGCCACACTGTTACATCATAAACCTGTTGTTTTGGCAGATTGGCATCAATATAATCTGTTTTTAGACTAACCAGAAAGTTTTGAGTTCTGAAACTTATAGGATGTTTTTATAGTACAATTACCTCCTATATGTCAAAATATCAGGAGAATTTTGATTTCTCAGTTCATGACCCCTTTAACTGAGGGTGAGTAAATATTCAAATTTGGGGGAACTCTTCCTTTAAAATGAATGCATAGGTATTATTAATGAAAAGCAGTTTTATAGCATTGATTCATTTTGATTAATATTCTACATATGCGTTTTTATTAGTTTTTATGAAGTCATGAATTTACAACGAATATTTATAAATTAGCATTAACCTTGATTAAATAAATGCTATAAAAGAATTGTTCATTATCATGGTAGTCTATCTTAAGATGAACCATATGTGACCCTGGACCAAAGAACCAATCATTTATAGATTTATGCACCATAAATGCACCATAAGCTTTCCGTGAATGTATGGATTGTTAGGATGGGACAATATTTGGCCGAGAAACATCAATTTGGAAATCTGCAATCCGAAGGTGCAAAAAAATTAAAATCTTGAGAAAATAGCCTTTAAAGTTGTCCAAATGAAGTTCTTAGCAATGCATATTACTAATCAAAAATTATATATTTACGGTAGGAAATATCTTTATGGAACATGATCTTAATATCCTAATGACTTTTGGCATAAAAGAAAAATGGATCATTTTGACCCATACAATGTACTGTTGGCTATTGTTACAAATATACCTGTGGAACGTATGACTGGTTTTGTTGTCCAGGGTACATATTGTAAAGTGTTACTCCTAACTCTATCTTAAAAAGTATTAACAAAACATCACTTTCTGAAACATTAAGCAAGTTAATGAAGAGACAATAAAAGAAAGAAATTCATTAAACAACGACTATTTATAGTTGTAGGTATTATGCACAGTAAGGATACTTTTCAGTTCCAGGTAATGATCACAGTTTTATATTCTTAAGACTGCAAAATCCTTATTTCTGTCATATTCAGTACTGCTCATTACTGTTTCTATGGATTATGTCTTTTTCTCAATCTCAGGCTATCCAAAACGGTGTGTCTGAGGTTATGGAGGAGGAAAGCAACTTAAAGAAACGAAAAAGCGATCAACAAGGCAACCAGGGCTCTGAGACTGGTCAGGAGGTGGTGGAGAAGGTCAAAAAGCGACGAGGTCGCCCACCTGCAGAGAAGCTGCCGCCCAACCCTCCCAAACTCACAAAACAGATGAACACCATCGTAGACATGGTCATCAACTACAAGGACACGTCAGTAGTTAAACACACAGACTTAATCAGTTGTTGTTTTAAGTTCATAGTTGTTTTATTATCTGAAGTCAGGTCAATGCATTTGTGCTATTGTACCATGTCATTAAAATTACAATGCATAACGACTCTTTTTCTATCTTTTCTTGAATATGTCACTGTTCTACAGGTTGGGCCGACAGATCAGTAAAGGTTTTGTTCAGCTGCCCTCAAGAAAAGAGGTGCCAGAGTACTACGAGCTCATCCGCAAGCCTGTCGACTTCAGGAGGATCAGGGTGAACTTGAATTGTTCCCAACTACACCATATTTGATATCCTATCAGCATGTTTATTCGTCATCCCACAATCCTGTCTGACTTATTTTTCTCCTAAAATGTCCAGTCCTCACCCTCTGCTTCTATCACCTCTACTTTTTTCCATTCTTACTATATATCAACACTGACATCCTTTTCAGTTCAAAAAGTCTATTGATTTTGCTCTTGTCACACAGTTTGTGTTTTTTTGCTGGCTTCATTTTAGAGTGACATGCAGGAAGCAAATTGTTTACAGATTTGATGAAATCTGTCATTACTTGAAACATGTTAATGTAACTTTTCCATTGTTCTTGTCGCCTTTAAATCTTCCGCATTTTGTTCATGCAGGAGAGAGTGCGTAATCACAAATACAGGTGCATTGCAGACCTGGAAAAGGATATCATGCAGATGTGCCACAATGCCCAGACGTTTAATCTGGAAGGATCTCAGGTGAACATGTTCTTTTATTAAAAATACTTTCTAAAAAATTCACCTTTCTTTTGCAATTTACTTTGCATTGCAAAAGTATTTACACTCTGAGTCAATCTGATCACTTTGATCTAGGGCTGGGAATCGATTCCAAAATGAATAGATTCCGAGGCGTTGGTATCGATTCAGTCAGGGGGAATCGACTCCCCATTCAGAGCAGTTTTCAGTTCAACAAAGGTTAAATATGGGCGCCTCTTAAACGAACGGCTGCATATCTTGGCTGCTGTCATCAAACACCGCTGAACGTCGATTCACAAAAATAAACTGAATGAAAAAAGTGAGCACATTTGAGCTTGAGGATGCAGCCTTACGTTAAGCACTTATTAATTTGCCTTCTGCTTGATAATAGTGATTAGAAGTCTGATTCGTTGCCACGAAAAGGTTCTTTCGGATAGATTGTTTTAATCAACCAGTTCAAAAATGATTCAGAAGTTATTTTACAGTGGAACTGGCTTATATTGTCCACATGAGCGCTGCACAACAAAATAGATCATGACGTGATCGAGGGTCTTGGTCCTATTTCCATCTTAAATAAAATGCTATTTTTAACCTTTCTATCAGCTATTCTGAAAGAAAGCACCGAGAGCACAGATCAGTGGCCGGGAGTGCGTGTCTGACTGACAGATAGACCACAAGCTCTTATATCAGCTCTTATATCAGTGTTGTTGTTAATGTTCTGGTTATTTTGTTTCAGTGTCCAGTTTGTTAATTTTGTGCAAAGCATACGGTTGAAGTAAACATTATTCAGCTGAACTGTACACATCTTGTTTCATTCATGCAATAAACATATGTCCACTACTGAGCTGTGGGCTATGACTAATTTCATGGGCAATGCAGACAAAATTATAATTTAAATACAGAAATATATCATAATTTTTAAAAACAAAGCTTCATGCTATGATAAGGTTACTTTCTAAGACCTTTATCCTACAGTCAATGCGAAATTAGGTTCCTCCAATTTAAAAAAACAAGAATCAAAAAAGAATCAAAAACAACAGCAAGGAATTGAATCCCATCGATTCCAGAACCAGGAATCAGAATCGGAATCGATTCCGAAATTTTCGGAGTCGAACAGCCCTACTTTGATCACACATTTGGGTTTTTATTGCAGAAGTTTTGGAACGTTTCGTTTTTTAAATTCATAACTTACATGGTTATATCTAAATTTAGAGCCTTTGCAATTAAAGGATTAAACATAAAAAAGTCTGGTTATATTTGCATACAACATTAAAACTATTACTTTAGCACTGGGATAGTTCACTCAAAAATGAAAACTGTCATCATTTACAAACAGTTGACGGTAGCCATTGACTTGGATAGTTAGTAAATATCTTCTCTTGTGTTCAGCAGAAGAACTCATAGAGGTTTGGAACAAACTTTTCATTTATGGGTGAACTTTCCTGGCCAGGCAAAAAGATATTTGTATCAGTGAATATAGTGGATGAGTTGTGTAGAGATTGTTAAATGTCTCTCTATATATTAGATCTTTGAGGACTCCATTGTTTTGAAGTCTGTTTTTGAGAGTGCAAGACAGCGAATAGTGGAGCTCAGCGAGGAAGACAATGATGCTGTTGGAAGCAGTGAAGCAGATGGTGGCCGTCTTTTAAATTTAGAGGGTAAGTCAAAATGCATGTTTTGTCTTGTCAAGTTAAAGATGAAAATTTATATTAAATATGTGGACATTCATTCATTCTTAGGGATGCAACCCGAAAAGCATAAATGTGTAAGACTACACATAAAAATCAGTCAAATTATTAATGATAAAGTGTGTATTTCAGGAAGGGTAAAATTAAATGTTTTTGTCTTAAAAGCTCCAGTTTCAGTGTCAACAAATCCCAAGCTGGATGAAAAAAAGGAGAAAAATAAAACGGTTCCTAGTAATTCCAGCCCAAAGGAGGTCACAAACAGTGATGAAGACCTTGGCAAAGAATGTGCAAATAACACAAGAGGACTATTAAATTAGACCCCGAATGTTGATCTAATGAGCGTTGTATGCCATTTTAAGAACATTGTATGGCCATTTCAGTCCAGTTTCCTTGCTGTTTCAGTCAAGGATTTGTTCAAAATGTGACCTCTCTCATTATAATGGTTGCTTAAAACTCCTTTGTAAAACCTTTGTATTCTAAAAACAACATTGTTAATGCAGTCCTTCTGCAGTGATACATCTAAAATTGGCATTGTTTTCGTGTATTTATAAAATGTAAATAAGTCATAAACCCAAAATAGATAATATCATGGTGAAAAAGGTCTGTAAGTTCAGACTGCCTGAAAACTTTCACTCTTTTTTCCCCAAGAATGGAAAAAAAAAAATGGTGGTATGACATATTATGATATTGTATGATCATTTAAACGGATGCATTCAATCTTTCAAGATGGTAAAGCTATGCTAAATTTGCAAGCTATTATGTCTCTGTTTCAGAGAATTTTTAATCGGTGGTTTTTGTGACTATGAGCACTTTGTCATCCCCTCTTTGTACGTTTCCCTTTCCTTCATTAACTGTCAACATCTTAAAAAAAATTGAACAATTTTATTTAGCCGCTGTTTATCTTTCTTTAGTTATCACAGGATCTTAACTATCTGTACATAGAGGAGTTGGGGCATGATGGCAATGTATTCTTTGGTGACAGATCAGATACTGCCCTCAAAGAGAGGCACCTATTGATGACGCTGTCACGTTTGTGTGTTCGGTTTATGATGGATGGGAGAAGTAGTGTGTTTGTGGACAGATTCTGACATTGCAATGTATGGGGTTTATATGATGTTGAAAGGGCAAGAAGGTTTGAGTCATCATATTACAAAAATAAACATTTTTATGAAATCACAAGCGCTGATGTGCATCAGTTTCCTCTTTTGCTTTGTAGGTAATCAAAAGCTATTGTATGTACGATTTTACGATTTCACATTAGAATATTTTGCCTTATTAACGCAGGTTTTATGAGCTCTGTGAACTTTAAGTAATGCAACAATAAGTAAGCACTGAGTTCCTGTTAATAATTTAGTAATATGGCTTTCTAAATACTTTATTTTACAGTTGGATAACTGATGACTTGTTACCCTGATTCATGAATAGCACTTTTTTATTAGGGGTTCAAGCACGTAGCGCCGAAACCCTATTGTAATTGTTAGAATGGTCACGGATGATCTGACCAAACCGTAAGTCGTAGAGACTTGAAACTTGGAGGGACTGTAGTACTCACATTGCCTACAACTAGGGCTGGGAGTCGATTCCAAAATGAATCGATTCCGAGGTGTTGGGAATCGAGAGTCAATTCCAAAGTTTGGAATGAATCCCATCAAGGGGAATTGACTCTCCATTCATAGCCGTTTTCAGTTCAACAAAGCTTTTCTATGGGCGCCTCTCAAACGAAAGGCTGCATCATACAAAGACTGCGTATATCGACTGTTGTCCTCAAACGTCACTGAACATCGACTGACAAAAATAAACTGAATGAAAAGAGTCGGTACTGAGCACGTCTGAGTTTGAGGATGCAGCCTTGCTCGCTAATAGTGATTAGAAGTCTGATTCGTTTTCACGAAAAGGTTCTTTCGGATAGATTGTTTTAATGAACCAGTTCAAAAACGATTCAAAAGTTATTTCACGTTGAAACGGCCTTAATAAAAGTCCACAGTTTTGAGTGATGCACGACAGAATAGAAAATGAGGGTCTTGATTCTATTTCCATCTATTTCCTCCATTTTTAACCTTTCTGTCAGCTAATGATAATTCTGAAAGAAAAGTGCAGACATCTGTGCAGAGAGCAGAGATCAGTGGCCGAGAGCGCATCTGATTGAACCATGTGCTCTTACATCAGTGTTGTTATTCTGGTTATTTTGTTTCAGTGTACAGTACACATCATTCAGCTTAATTGTGTCTTGTTCCATTCATGCAATAAATGCATGACTGCTGTGTTGTGGGCTATGACTAATTTTATGTGCAATGCAGACGAAACTACAATTTAAATACAGAAATGTATTATTTTTTTTTAAATAAAGCTTCATATTATGATTAGGCTACTTTCTAAGATCTTTATATCCTACAGTCATGGCGAAATTATAGGTTCCTCTACTCTATAAAAAACAAGAATCGAAAACAACAGTGAGGAATCAATTCTTGGAATCAAATCTCATCGATTCCAGGACCAGGAATCAGAATCGGACTCGATTCCAAAATTTTCGCAATCGAACAGCCCTACCTACAACGTGACCAATGCTCGCCCCAATTGGCCTGACTGGGGCACTACAGCAATCGAAAGTACGAAATCGCTCATAACTCCTGAACCGTCAGTTGCAGGCTCAAGTGTTTTATGTTGTTGGAATCCTTGGCTCATGCCGGACAAAATGCACGCCAGATTCGATCGTGGGAAATTTCGGGTATTTCGCTTTTTTTGCAAAACCTACTTTTGCGAACTTTTCGCCTGATCGGAACCAAACCAGTGCAGAAAAATTGAACTTTCAACTCACCGTGGCAAAGGGATGCCAAAAGGTGCAAAGGGGGCAGGGCCACTTTTAGTAAAATGCCTATAACTCCTGAACGGAATGAGATATCTTTGCCAAACTCTGCAAATTTATGTAAGGGCTCAAGCTGAGGTCACAGGAAAAAAATCACAGAGATTGGCCACTTAGTGGCCCTATGCAAACCGCTGTGCACAGTCTTGTTCCAAAGTGCCACAGGTGTCTATGAGGACATTTGTGTATATCAAAAAAACATGGCCGCCGATGAATTTTGAGCACCTATTAGACAAGGTTAATGGAGGCCGATCGGAACGAAACTCAGTGGGCCTGTTTGACTAATGGCCCCAAAGGTCTGCAAGAAGTTTTAAAGAAATTGGACACTGGGGCCAATATCGCATTTTTGAGGGCATAAACGATTGAACATTGCGGTTTTCCGCTCATACGTGCGATATTCGCAACGTCTGAAAGACCTTGTTCCGAACTTTGCCTTTAGAACCACTGCTGTGAATCAAATCATTTTTTAAATGATTCAGAAAGTTTTGAAAAATCTACTTTTGCGAACTAGTCCTAGGTTCTGGAAAAAAATCACCGCAGTGCAATTCTCTGGACTCTCTAGGTCAATAATTATCAAAAACATGTTGAAATGTACCGTTTGGGAAGCTATAACGAGGTAGTTTAGAAAAGGGGCCTGTCTAAATATACCCAAAAGCCTATAAAGCCTAATGAAAGCTCAAAACTTCACAAAACCTTCTGAGCACATGTGACAGGTGATTCTAAACAAGCATGCAAAATTTCAGGGAGATTGGACCATAGCTGGCACTACAACAGTTTTTTAATAATTGATTTAGGTGGTTACAGGCTTGCTAAATAACAAGTAATGTCTTTTTCTTATCTTATGTGCCTAAATACCTAAAGCGCTTGAACCCCGGGAATCGCTGCTTGCAGCTATATTATAAATAGGTTTTGTTTCATCAGGGCGAAAGACGCAATCTCATGTTCACCTCCAACTTCAAAATCGCTGTTTTACCTTTTTTTTGTATGGTCTTTAGTTCAGATTTATTAATTGTTGCCCAGGGTGAGGCACAGAAGATGGCCCTCACATATTTTAAGCATTGTCCAGGACAGATATTGGTCATGTATTATGCAGGACTATTTTTTGGTTTTCAATGCAATGCCTAGAAACAGTGCACAGCGATACAGTCTTGTCATTTTTCTCTGTGATGCCTCAGGGCAATGGAATGCTGTTAGGCTTTGTTTTCTGTAAACATAGTGCTCTGTGCAGGATATGTAATTAAAGCCCAAAACTGTTGTTTTTAGGTCAAAACCCAAACCTTACTATGGAACTGTTTTAACAAATCAGCATTGGGGGTTACTAACCTCTACATTTACCACGAAATTACCTGTTCTTAAGAGATCGTGCATCATGAGGAAAGCCAAGGATAGGTCCAAGAAGAAGAAAAAGCAGGGACCAGGATTTACTCCTGAAGTCATGTAAACGTATTGTCACGTTTGTTTGTTATGTCTTATTAAAAATGGTTTTGGTACTATAATTTAGTTCGCTGAAGGCATAAATAATATTTGGAGATATTTGTTGAATGTCTTATCTTAATAACTGCGCTGTTATAGCTAAACCTGCAAACTTTGATTTAGCAGCTAAGATTTTATAAACCTTAGTGTGCTATCCAAACAAATTAATACCCTGCAGGAACTGTTCAATAATTGGCAGTATCAAAAAAATAAATGAGGAGTATTGTGCATGTTAGCAGGCTGTTAGTGGTAGCATAATTACAAAATGTTGGTCTGATTAATGACTTGAAAAACATTTCCTGATCAAACTGTCCAGAACAATTACTCTTTCATGTGTTTCATAACAATACAGAGAATTCATTAAAATATATATATATATATATATATATATATATATAAAAAGTTCAAGAGTTCAATTAATTCAGGTTAGTAAGAATAGAGGAGGTTGTTAGAGCTATTGTGGTAGCCATTTGTAGTAATCTTACTCTATACAGCAGTTGTTAATAGCTTCACCAAAGATTTCATGAAGCTGTTGCCTGGACGAGGCGGTCAAAACTAAATTGTTTTAAGCTGTCCATTACTGTCAATTGCAAAAGTTACTTCTAATGTCCATAGTAACATGTTACTCAAATTTGAACTTTTTCAGTAGATCAAATGGCCTATTAACATTTTTTCCTCCTGTTCTTGTACAATTTAGACAAATTAGTGAATAATCACCTTATTCTGATTTTCAAATGTACATGAAGACTTGATTAAAAATGTATGATTTTGAAAGCCATTTTAGTATTACATCAGAGAACACAATGGCCCATTGTATACAAATATAATATGGCTTGTTATAAAATATATTAAATGTATATATTAAAACTTGTATTATAAATTAAAAAGTGAGCATATGCATTATAAATTCTTAAGATTAGTGTATTTGTGCTAGGTTTCATCCAGTAGAAATGATAAGGAACTCAGTGGTATTTCATGATGCAACTGTGTGGCGATATCAGAAGCAGGTAAATAAGAAGAACTAAAACATTAAATGAAGAAAACTTATGCAATTTCTTTGCCCCGTGTTTATGTGATGCACAGCATAATAGCAAGCATTTCTATTTTTATATTTTTATTTGAAATTTTTTTTAAATGTAATTTGTTCATGTGATTTCAAAGCTGAATTTTTAGCATCATTACTCCAGTCACATGATCCTTCAGAAATCATTCTAATATTTTGATTTGCTGCTCAAAAAACTTTTATGATGTTGAAAACAGCCGAGTAGAATTTTTCAGGGTTCTTTGATGAATAGAAAGTTCAGAAGAACAGCATTTATCTGAAATAGAAATCTTTTGTAACATCATGAATCTCTTTATCATCACTTTTGATCAATTTAAAGCATCCTTGCTAAATAAAAATCTTTGGATCTTTCTATTCATCAAAGAATCCTGAACAAAATGTACTCCACTGTTTTAAATATGGATAATAATTCTTGAACAGCAAATCAGCATATTAGTACGATTTCTGAAGGATCATGTGACACTGAAGACTGGAGTAATGATGCTGAAAATTCAGCTTTGATCACAAGAATCAATTACATTTTAAAATATATTCAAATAGAAAGCAGTTATGTTAAATAGTAAAAATATTTCAGAATTATACTGCTTTTGCTGTATTTTGGATAAAATAAATGCAGACTTGGTGAGCAAAAGATAATTCTTTTAAAAAAACTTTAAAAAGCTTACTGTTCGAAAACTCAGTGTAGTGTATATATTTAATATGTCTTTTCGTAATAAATTGATTGTATATATTAAAACTTTAATATATTAATTTTAATACATTAAAAAAGATTAATGTATTTGTGCTAGGTTTCATCTTGAAGAAATGAAAAGATTTGAATACTGGGTTGTAAAGAATCATAGAACCTTTCCTATGACATCATATGTACTTTAATATTCTTAGAATCAGTGGAAATCATAAATGCTTTAAAACTATACCTATAACCTAAGCTATAAAACAGTTTGAATCCTTTAATCTGTAACTGTAACCAACCAATGACTGTTTTGGTAAAGACACATGATCTGCCTGTGAGTTTTCCACAAAACCACAAGATGGCGCCAATAACTAAAGCTGTGGTAGTTACATGGGAATGAAGAAGGGGGAAAGTATCAAAAGTATCAAAGTATCAAAACCCTGTACATAGACAGCAAAATAGCGGCAGCTCTGTACCAGTAATTCAGAAGTTTCTTATTATTATTTTTGAGACACATTTTGTAAGCATACTTTAACTTTTAGAACTTAAAAGGGAAAGTTCAACCAAAAAATGCAAATTCTGTCAGCAGCCCGTCACTGCAGAACACAAGATCAAGAGGGCGAGGTTGTATCCACAGGGTGGAGATGGGTAGGTTTAGGGGTGGAAATTGGTGGGTTTAGGGATTAGGGGGTGGAGAGGGTAGGAGGTAAGGTAGGAGGAACCGGATCCAACCTTGCCCCCTGGATCTTATGTTCTACAGTGAGGACCATCTCAATTCTGTCATTATTTACTAACCCTCAGGTTGTTACAAATCTGTATTAGTGGCTTTTTTCTGTTGAGCACAAAAGAAAATGTCTTGAGGACTGTTGGTGGCCTGAACAGTTGATGGTTGCCATCGACTTCCACAGTATCAAAAAGTGAAGTCGGTGGCTACTGTCAACTGTTTGGTCAACGACATTAGTCAAAATATCTTCTTTTGGGTTAAGCAGAAAAGAGGAAATTCATACAGGCTTGAAACAACTTGATAGATACATAGTAAAACACACTAAATATGTGTCTAGCCTTCTAAAGGATCTCAAAAATTAATTTGAACAAATAAATATTTTATGATTTTTAAATAATAAATATATTATTAGTAATCAGTGAAGTACATGAAACTGAAAGAAAGTGGTATTTCATGATGCAATTGTGTGGAGATATCAGAAGCAGGTAAATAAAAAGAACTGAAACATCAAATGAAGACAACTTATGCAATTTCTTTGCCCCACGTTTATGCGTTGTGCAGCAGAACAAAGAAAAACACTTCCGCTTTAGATAGGCTTCAGGCTTTATGGATATCAAAGAAAACTCTTTTCTTTCTCTCATATTTCAACAGATTTTAATGCAATGCATGTTACTGTCAAAGAGAAAATGAGGGAGGAGGGAAGAAGGAGGAGAACAAGATTATTGCAATTCCAAACTACTCAAAATCCATTAGAAAAACATTATTAAGCTTGACAGCGCCTTATCTCTCCGGTTTTGGTGTGTGGAATTTATAATGTTTCTCTTTAGAACAAATGCATCCACAAATACAGTAGTAACTTTTACTAGTCTTGTTAAAGGAGAAGTCCACTTCCAAAACAAAGATTCACATGTAATGTACTCACCCAATTGTCATCCAAGATGTTCATGTCTTTCTTTCTTCAGTTGTAAAGAAATTGTTTTTTGAGGAAAACATTTCAGCATTTTTCTCCATATAATGGACTGATATGGTGCCCCGATTTTGAACTTCCAAAATTCAGTTTAAATGTGGCTTCAAACGATCCCATATGCAGTTGTAAACAATCCCAGCCGAGAATGAGGGGTCTTATCTAGTGTAACGATCGGTTATTTTCATAAAAATAATACAATTTATATACTTTTTAATGTCAAATGCTCATCTTGTCTTGCTCTGCCTGGACTGTTTTTTTTCCGGTTCATGACGGGGTATGTCGAAAAACTCCCATCTCATGTTCTCCCTCAACTTCAAAATCATCCTATATCACTGTTTTACATTTTTTGTTCAGGGTGTTTGATTTTCTTCGCATGTTCACTTTGCAAAGACTGGGTCGGTACTTCTGTAGTGATGCAGGATGATTTGGAATTGATTTTTGAAGTTGAGGGAGAAGATATGATACACAGAGTTCAATGAGAGCAAGGCAAGATGAGCATTTGTTAATAAAAAGTATTTAAATTGTATATTTTTCATGAAAATAACTGATCGTTTCACTAGATAACACCCTTCTTCCTTGGCTGGGATTGTTTACAACCGCATTTGGGATCGTTTGAAGCCGCATTTAAACTGCATTTTGGAAGTTCAAAATCGGGGCACCATAGCAGTCCATTATATGAAGAAAAATGCTGAATAGTTTTCCTCAAAAAACATAATTTCTTTACGACTGAAGAAAGAAAGACATGAACATCTTGGATGACAAGGGGGTGAGTACATTATATGTGAATCTTTGTTTTAGAAGTAGACTTCTCCTTTAATTTTAACCTAATTGGACAAAAGTCGTGTTTTGATTCCTCATTACACAAGTTGGTACTTCTGCATTTAAAAATTGTTTTGGTTGTTTCATTTGGATATAGAAATTCAATTATGCTAACTTGCATAATGGCTATTTAATACTAAGGTGCTTTGATTTGTTCTCTGACTCAATCCTAAGAAAAAACATTCTGCAACTGATATAAGTCAAAGCGTACAATACTACACAAACACAAAACAAATCCGTTTTGAGGACCTTTTTTGAAAACATCAACAAAATCAGATATAAGAGGAGCAAATTGTTTTCAAACAAGAGACCTTGTTGAAAGACAGGCCTAAGCAGTTTAATATTTGAGCATCAAAACATCAGAGGAAGAAGGAGAAGATTTTTTTTTTTTTAACAATTGAAATGATATAGCCGGTATGTCAGTGTGCCAAGAACATGTCAAGTCCCCTGCTACCTGATGTTCTATTCACTAACAAGGGCAGTTATCTGACATATGTCAAAACATTCTATAACCATGGGTTTTTCCAAAATCGTTTGATCATCAGTATTGTCTGTCGAATTATATGTCAAAATTCATCTGTGGTGCAATTATTTTAACATTTTCCAACAAATAAGTTTGTGTTTCTATGGATTTCACCGGAGTATAAATTTGTAAACGAGAGATTGTTTTGAGAAGAACCTTCAACAAAAGGATGACACATTACTGGCTTCAGCATGCCATTATTTCAGAAAAGATCTGGAATATCTCAGTAAGTGTTTGAAATGTATCAACATTTTGAAGGCAGCCCATTCTTTCTGTGGTTCATAACAAGTGTCAGAAGTTGTCACTAGAAGTAATGTCACCTAATTTCCCTTGCCACAACACCATCATGTTACACACGTCCATTATATATAATAACTATTGTCATCACATTGGTTGATATTATTAAACCTTTGACAGTCCCCCTGTTTTGCCAGCCAGCTCAGGAAGGTGTAACCTTTATGGTGAGTGACAGGCCAGTGATTATAAGTTTGAATAATTATACATTACATATAAAATGTAGTTATTCACACTTCTATTTGAATATTTTTAGTTTGTATACTTGTCATTTCCAATGTCATTAAAAGACAAAAGCAAAGGTCAGCCAGGTGAAAAAAATTGTCATCTTTCATAACAGGTGCGGTTTCTAGCACAGCAGGTAGGAACAGAAATTTTGAAGCTGATTATTTTCAAACTTAGATGGCCTAAGCTAAACCCTCAGTCTTTCTTTTGACAAACAAACACACACAAAACCTGTGTAAATATATACATAGTGGACTTCTATGGTGCCTCTAAATTTGAATTTCTAAAATACAATTTAAATGCAGCTTCAAAGGGCTCTAAATGATCCCAGTCAAGGAAGTAAAACTTATCTAGTAAAACGATCGTTTATATATATATATATATACACTATATACACTACCGTTCAAAAGTTTGGGGTCAGTACATTTTTATTGTTTCTTTCTTTCTTTCTTTCTTTTTTTTTTAAAGAAATTAATACTTTTATTCACCAAGGATGTATTAAGTTAATAATTAAAAGTTTATTAAAAGTTAATAATAAATAATTTACATTGTTATAAAATATTTATATTTTGAATAAACACTGTATTTTTTAAACTTGTTATTCATGAAAGAATCCTGAAAAAAAAAAATCACAGGTTCCAAAAAATATTTGGTAGCACAGCTGTTGATATTATCCAACATTGATCATTCTAATAATAAATCCGCATATTAGAATGATTTCTGAAGGATCATGTGACACTTAAGACTGGAGTAACAGCTGATAAAAATTCAGCTTTTCATCACAGGAATAAATTCTATTTTAAAGTATGTTAAAATAAAAAACATTATTTTATATTGTAAAAACATTTTGCAATATTACTGTTTTTTTTCTATATTTTTAATCAAATAAATGCAGCCTTGATGAGCATAAGAGACTTCTTTAAAGACTATTACAAGTCTTACTGACCCCAAACTTTTGAACGGTAGTGTATATATATATATATATATATATATACGTTTTAACCTAGCTCTATGTGAACAGTTTTTTTTCCAGTCATGTTAGGGTACGTCTAAAAACTCCCATCTCATTTTAACCTCCAACTTCGTCCTTCATCGCTGCAGAAGTACCAACCAAGTTTACAATGTGAACATGCAAAGAAGATCAAACACCCTTTACAAAAGTTTTTAGACATACCCAAAATGTCATCATTGAAAAAAAAACAGTTCACACATAGACAAGACGAGTGTTTGAGGTTTAAAAGTATATAAACTTTTTTTTTTTTTTTTTTTTAGGAAATACAATTTTTTTCTAGATAAGACCCTTATTCCTTGGCTGGGTTCGTTTAGAGCCCTTTGAAGCTTCATTTAAACTGTAGGAAGTTCAAATTTGGGGGCACCATAGAAGTCCATTACATAGAGAGAAATCCTGAAAGGTTTTCCTCAAACATATTTTTTTATGACTGAAGAAAGAAAGACATGAACATCTTGGATGACAAGGGGGTAAGTACATTATCTGTAAAAAAAAAAAAAGAAATCTGGAAGTGAACTAATCCTTTAATGCCCCTGTTGGTCTATGATTGTCTGATGATCCTGTCAATGTCATGAAATCTGCTTCTTATGTTCTTTTCATCAATATGATTGGCGGATTACCCTGTCAGTGCAAGTGTAAAAAATAGAGTCTTGCTGGGTCAAACAGACTGATGAAATGAACAGAATAATTTCAGAGTGAACATCTCACTCAGATATCACCACTTTTGAACTTGAATAATAATTGAATAAATTACCTGAAATATTGCTCCACTTAGTTACATGACCTCATGATAAATTAATGGTAAGAACAAGCTTACTATTTATAACAAGTTAACATCTTTTAGTAGTAACAAATAAAAGAAAATGCTTTTTAATGTTTTATTGTGGTTATTTTGAAACTATGTAAAATAGTTTAAAAACTCAAAGAAATTGGGATAAATAAATGTAATTTTGATAAATAATGTTAATGTAAACATTCAAAAAATTAATAGTATTCATTATTTGTTGATTGTAATTTTATATCATATGAAAACCTGCACTATATTACACTATATACACATCGTTTTATTGTGCGCAGTGTCACGTGTCAGAAGTGATTTCCGCCTAGAGAGGTTGCTCCGGTACTGTTAAATAATAGCGGACCTTCTCATTCGCTCCAGCAATGGACGCAACCCCGAAAATCTATCGGCATGGCTTTTTGCCTGTAGCCGATAACTATATAGTGTTTTCACGACGCGTCATCAATTGGACATATTGGCAGCACTGAATGTCAACAGTGCCACTGAATCGAATGAAACTTGCTGATTATTGCTGCTGAAAATGATCAATTATTGTCATGTTTTGGGCTGTACTAATCAGTCAGACCGGGGCAAACATTTGGAGTACTACAGATTGCCAAAAGTCATAACAAATCATCGCCAATATGGCCACACATCCAGGTAACTGACCAAATCGTGACGTAGATGAAAGCAAAACGATCAGTTAGTCGACCTCTAGTAGAGATTACGAATTATTCATTGCTTGTTTTTTTACAAAAACTGTAAAAAATCTAATGCAAATGTGGCATGAGTTTTCTCTAGACTAATAAAAACTCAAAACACACGAAAAAAAAAACAGAACTTTGCCTCTTCGTATGAATAATAAAACACATGAATAATAAAACTAAATATAAGGCTGGCTGATGTAGAGTACCCCGTCATGCTGATCAGCCTTACATCATTGTTATTTCTAGTCATACTTGGTGGATGGTATGCCTAAGATATGCTAAACAAGCTGGAAATATATTTGGCTCACCTCATGTTTTCAATCCGGAATGTGTTTGGAATATAATGCTTTTACTCTCAAGTGAATTCCCCCCCGCCCCCCTTTGTAGAAGCATGTCAGATTCATTTTGAGCATGTTGTAATAATAATGTAAAAATGTTTTAAAATTAATTAAAAAAAAAAAATCTACAAAAAAATGTTTTTAAACCATTTATTTTTCTTGAGCTACAATTTATCTGATGTTAGCCATTTTAAGCAAGTAGAACACAATACTTACTAGCCTATATAACACAGAAATAGCACTGAACATGTTTTGGTCCCACTGCCCAGACACAATCCACAACTGAAGGCATCATTCAACAAGAGAAGAGAAGTGCTCTGTCAACATGAGCTTGGAGGTAATCAATCTAGTAGAGTGATCTGCGAAACTGCCACTATCCTTTCACTCAGTGCTGTGCTTGGGCCACTGATAGTTTTGGGTAAAATATTGATGTTTTCAATGCGTCCTGTGGTTCAGGATGAAATGATCTCTATCACTCTTTTCTCTTTTCCTCTCTGTTTGTCTTTGTTGAATTATGTGCTCCTCTCCACAGAATACACACACCCGTACCCATCAAAGCATACGCGCAAACACTTTTTAAATCAGGTTTATTGTTTTGTTTTCTTTTTCTTTCCTCTTCACATTTGTCCCCTTTTTAAGTGAAATGTGGGTGTTGTTGAACACGGGTCCTGGAATCTGATCATTTGTGAAGAACATTTCAGCAGGAAGAGACCTGGACAAAGACGGCAAATGAGTGATTCCCACAGATATTGGAAGTGCCATTTGAAAGACTTCTTGGGTCAAGGGAGGCTGTGCAACGCAATTTATATAGTTTAGAGGCATGGCTGTGCTAATAATCCTATTCTTCTGGTGGGCTTGACATCTGAAAGCTTAATCAGTAGGAATAAAAGCAGCCTCTTCATTGGAGAGAGGAACTTTTTTTTGCACCATACATTTTTTTTTAGTTACAAGCCAGTTTAAAATATAGGCCAATATTATTTTTCCAGCCTATAAGTGCCACTTCAGATAATTAAAGGGACACTTGAATAGCAGCAATATGTCCTGGGAAATCAACCCGAAGTATCTGAGTAGGCCAGCTGGGCATCAGTGATTAATAATAATAATAATCGTGTATGGGACCAAACGAAAGCAGTTCATTGTTCAGTGACATCACTCTGTTCTGGATGTTGTTGTGTTGTTTGAGCTGCTATAAAACTACAGAAACAACGGTAAGCTACATTACAAGTTTATTATAGGTACTGACTACTGCAGACCAGGAACACCCCATAAGAGCTACAGTTTTGAAGATGCTCTGACTCAGTCATATAGCCATCACAATTTGACCCCTGTCAAACTAGCTCAAATCCTTACGCAAATCCTTACGCTTGCCCATTTTTCCTGCCTCTAACACATCAACTTTGAGGACAATATATATATATATATATATATATATATATAGTGGTGTCAATCAATTAAAAAAACGAACTAATTAATCGCACATTTTTCTGAAATTAATCGCGATTAATCCCACCTAACATTACAATTTTTAATTATACTTTTATATTGCAAAAATGAAGCAAATAAAACATGAAGCAGATCTGACACTGCTTTAAATGTGACTCTTAAATAATACACACTTACATGCACAGTTTTAAGGCAGCTTTAGTCACCTTTTTTGTAACTTCATGACTTAACTGAACAACATAACTATGAATAACTACATACTTCTTGTTTCATTTGGGTTTAAATATGATATAGTGCTTTAATTTACACCTAATACAGTGTGCACCGGCATATTTGTGCATGCACTTGAATTCTTTAGTGGTTGTGGGTGGGGTGGCCAAACCTAGCGTGGCCTGCGTTATCGCGTTAATTTTGACACCACAAATATATATATGTATATATATATATATATATATATATATATATATATATATAAAACGCAACACATTTGTTTTTGCCCCCATTTTTCATGAGCTGAACTCAAAGATCCAAGACTTTTTCTGTGTACACAAAAGGCCTATTTCTCTCAAATATTGTTTACAAGTCTGTCTAAATCGGTGTATTGAGCACTTCTCCTTTGCCGAGATAATCCATATATCAAGATGCTAACTAGACAGCATGATTATTGCACAGGTGTGCCTTAGGCTGGCCACAATAAAAGGCCAATCTAAAATGTGCAGTTTTATCACACAGAACAATCCCACAGATGTCGGAAGTTTTGAGGGAGCGTGCAATTGGCATGCTGACTACAGGAATGTCCACCACAGCTGTTGCCCGTGAATTAAATGTTAATTTCTCTACCATAAGCTGTCTCCAAAGGCGTTTCAGAGAATTTGGCCAGCCCAGGACCTCCACATCCAGCATCTTCACCTCCAAGATCGCCTGAGACCAGCCACCCAGACAGCTGCTGCAACAATCGCTTTGCATAACCAAAGAATTTCTGCACAAACACCGGACATGTCACCCATTGAGCATGTTTGGGATGCTCTGGATCGGTGTATACAACAGCGTGTTCCAGTTCCTGCCAATATCCAGCAACTTTGCACAGCCACTGAAGAGGAGTGGACCAACATTCCACAGGCCACAATCAACAACCTGATCAACTCTATGCGAAGGAGATGTGTTGCACTGCGTGAGGCAAATGGTGGTCACACCAGATATTGACTGGTTTTCGGACCCCTCCGGACCCCCCAATACAGTAAAACTGCACATTTTAGAGTGGCCTTTTACTGTGGCCAGCCTAAGGCACACCTGTGCAATAATCATGCTGTCTAATCAGCATCTTGATATGCCACACCTGTGAGGTGGATGGATTATCTTGGCAAAGGAGAAGTGCTTACTAACACAGATTTAGACAGATTTGTGAACAATATTTGAGAGAAATAGGCCTTTTGTGTACATAGAAAAAGTCTTAGATCTTTGAGTTCAGCTCATGAAAAATAGGGGCAAAAACAAAAGTGTTGCATTTATAATTTTGGTCAGTGTATATATATATATGCGGGTATCACTCACAAAACTTTGGCCTGAGGTAAAACATGTAACAAATGTGGTAGATTTACACTGTGTTTGAGCACATAGTGTTAAGGCTTATTTAATACTTTGGTGTAAGTTTGCTTATAGTCCATCTGTGGCATGAAGAAATAAATGATGTGTGTGCATTTCAAAGAGTTTTCAAGAGACAGGATGGGTGTACAGAGAAGAATAGTGATAAAGAAAAAGAGATGGGACAGCTATTACAGCGTGATTGGAGAACCAGAACATTTGATGTGCCTCTGGAGCTTTGACAGGTGAATTATGAGAATAACGTGACAGAGCAAGATCCTTTACAGCTGCCCCAGAGACGAACATTAAATTGTCTGATAAAAACAACAAATCGCAGTAAATGGAGGTATGACAGTGTGGAAGGAGAAAGAAAGGTATGAAGAAAAGAGTAAAAATGAAAAAAAAAAAAAAAAAAAAAAAAAAAAAAAGACTAAACAGATGGTTGTGATAGATGAGAAATATATGTGTAATCAGAATTTTGTCACTGACATTCATGTGCATCACAGTGAACAGAGAACATATGAGACTGAGATAGCACTGACTGCTCCCCCACCCTTGCACACACACAGTGCTGGTTTGTACTTGATTGGATTTCTTTACAAATAATGGTGTGAGAGGTTTATGAAGTGATGACACTTAAAGACCACATGATTGAACTGGGAAAGAAGCACCTTAAATGTCAAAATGGTCAAGTAAACATTATTAAATGGGAGATTATGTTGCTGTCAAGAATAGATAGTGATTCTCTCTTTTATCCAATTCTAAGCCAAATATAACCTTTGAAGGCAATAGAAAAATAATAGCCTTCATCACGATCACCTGCTCTCAAGCACACACCACAATAATGATTTCCCCTTCAATTTGTCTCTCATTTTTTCCTCTTTAAATCTTTTTCTTGTATGTAACATATACAATGTGGTCAATACATTCATCCCTTGACTCACTTTATACAGATTCTTCAGGAAAAGTATTTTAGGATGAGATATGTTTAACGATCCATCCAAAGGACGTGTGTAATGAAAGTGAAAAAAGCAACCATGCAAGGAAAGTGTAAAAAGGTAAAACAATGATGTTGGACGATTTTGAAGTTGGAAGACAAGACAAGATGTTTTTCCCCCTACCCTACCTTTTTGAACCAAAATACACAGATGAAGAACTAACCACACATGACCTTTCAAATATGAGTACATAATGTGTAAGGTTGCAGAAGCAAGAAGTGCTTTTGTGGTTAAAACGTATATACATGTTTACACAGATAAGACCTTTGGTTGGGATTGTGTAGGCCTTTGAAGCTGCATTGAAACTGCAGTTTGGACTTTCAACCCACTGCCTCCCACTGAAGTCCTCTATATGGATAAAAATCCTGGAATGTTTTCCTCGAAAGCCTTAATTTCTTTTCTGAAAAAGGAAGAACATGAACATCTTGGATGACATGGGGGTGAGTAAATTATTAGGAAGTTTTTATTCTGGAAGTGAACTAAGTCCTAATTGGAGAGTTATTTAATACACCCTTTCTACTGCATAGACAGCCGAGTTTTAATTAAAAGCCCATCTTGTCAGTGGTGAATTACCCCTTTAACATTTTCTCCATTCCATCTGTTCCTGTTCAATTGAACAAATTCATTTCTTGGATGTGAATGGTACATCATAATTCTTACAATTACCATCTAGTAACCTATAGCGTAACACATAATATACTGTAATGCATAATGGAAAATGTTCCAGAGAGAAACATGTTCAGGCACCCGCTGATCTGAGTATGACTCAGTTGGTGCTGATAGTGTTTGTCTGAATGGGTATTTTGAGTTGATAAGGCAAGAAGATATGAAAATGGTATAATGGAGAAATAGTGCGTGGATAAAAAGAACAGAGAGAACAGACACAAAAAAAGCTCATAAAATGAAATGAAAAGAGAAGTGACATACCCCAAGGGTTGTGACGTACAGAAAGAAATATAAGACATTATTAGGGTGTGTCACAAGTTGTTTATAAGGCTGCTAGCTAGAGATGGTATAGCAATTTCATGCAATTTTATTACCACACAGCATACTGGAATGGAAGGTAGGCACTGGATAATCAATGGAGAAAAGCAGAGGAAATCTGAGTTAATCACAGATTTTTAAGGCAGCTGAAATGAAAGATAGTGTTTAATCATCATCATTAATCCAAAAACATAAAACTAGTCTCTGAAAGAATTGCTGCTTTTGTATAGTGTAGGATCTGTAGTGTAAATGCTCAACTGAACAATCAAAGAATGTGCAAGACCCGGAGGATTCTTCGGAAGAACAGCTTATAGGTATCTGACTGAGGCAAATGAGACTCATGAACAACTGTCATTTATATGATGTTGCTCAAAAGAATGTTATTTTGTTTATTTGATGTAATGCAATGTGTTTACGTGGTTTGAGGTTCAAAAAACACATTATTTTCCACACACTGTACATTATTGTTGCTCCTCTCTGCCCCACTTTTGTGAAACGTGTGGATTTTTACAAAGCTCATTGTTCTGAAAAGTGCAGTGTGCTCTGATTAGCCAGCTAATTAGTGCATTATGATTGGGCAAATACCTCAAGCTAGTGACAGAAATGTTACGCCCCTTACCATGTTGTTTTGCCATGACCCAGCACAACAAGATAAAACAATAAACCCCATTATAAATGAAGCATTTGTTGCATCCAGTGAGGACGTAACAACTGATTATAAGTGTAAACATAATACTATGTCTGCATTTGTGACTGTAGAAACGACAAACAAGCATTACTCCACACTGCTCAAAACCAGTAGCAAATTCTTTAAATATGAAAACGTACTTACAGGCTGCGAGTCAGAAGCACCAGACTGTCCAGTTGGAATTGACCCACTTTTTTTTAATTGTAGGCTGCTCTCCCAGGTTCAGGAAACAATCCTTCGTAAAATGCGCTGCACACAATTGATATTTGCATTGTACTGTTCTGAAACAGTGTTATAAATATAACTTAACCACTGACTTCTATTTATGTACTCATTTGAAAGGCCAAACAAAGTACTTTTGCTTTCGCAACGAAACACACTGCATCTCTACAACATGGCAGCGACTGCAACAATACTATTGCAAGAATAAAAGTTACGCCTTCTTTGTTTGCGTATACATTTTGGCGGTATTATGCAAACCTTCCCACACCGTGACATGTGGGGGAGTGTTTGAATGAATGAACTTTTCCAAAGAATATCTCTTTGGGTTTGAGACTTTAATCTTTTGCAACTTTACAGATCTTATATATGCACAAATATATGCGTATATATGCACAAACTCAGGGACAGGACTGGAGTGAAGTCAGTGCAAGAGTCAGTCCAGTCACGCCGATGGAGCTGGCTTGGTCATGTCTGCCGCATACCAGCCAACTCACTACCCAGAACAGCCCTGAAACGGACACCACAAGGAAAAAGAAACTGCGGGCGACCGAAAGAAACATGGCAGTCGTGAAAGAGCTGTAAAGAAAAAGGCTTACTCTCCAGACAGCCCCCAGGATCGCGGTAGACAAAACCTCATGCACCAGACGGCGCGGAGACTAACTAACCAACTAATATATGCACAAAAAGCTTGTAACACTCCAAAGACAAAGGAAAACATGGAATCACCCTATGACCCCTTTAAAAATACATACAATAAAATGTAAGATTTAAAACATAATATAAAAAATGTGAGTGAGTCACATAATATAGACATTATACAAAGACATAATATACAAACATTTAAGTCATGTTTCATTATTTCTCTGAGGATTGCACTGTACAGACTAATCAAACCACTGGTATGTTATCTTGAAGTCTATTCTCCAGCTGTTTTCCTGATAGATTATATGTTGCCTTCAAGCTTGAAAGCTTGATAACCGTCTCTGTGAAAGCTGATGCAGTGTTGAGTGGGGGGAGGTTGGGTATTGCAATCAAAAATACAATATGAAATAGGCTCTGAGCAAAGCATTATTTAATATTAAAATGATTTACTGCTGTATTAGCAGTTGCTGATAATCATCAAATGAGCTTATCCCAAAAACTCTGCTTAATAAAGTGATAGTTGTAGTAACTTGTGCGGAATGCAAAAAATATTGGAGAATGACTTCATCCACAATGCACCCCACTGACCTTTACTGTATGGACAAAAACATTTTCAAAATATCTTCTGTTGAGTTAAATAGATGAAAGAAAGGCATGCTGGTTTGAATTGATAAATGGAGAGAAGAAATAAATTCATCTGTTCGCCTGCCCATCCAGTCCTGATCATTTAATAATAAACCTGACTTGCTGTCCTTGACGAAGGCTCTAATCCGAGCCTCAGCTTGAGCCCACAGAAATAGTGGTGGAGGGATGCCGGAACACTTGTCGCTGGGATGGCGCAATGACTGCTACTTATGTAGGCTCGTAATGATGATTGAGAGGATAATATATGATTAGGCTCCACCTAAAACTGTTTGGAAAAACATCTCATTAAAATCTTTAAAGTCTCCTGACCTCTTACTCACACTGAGTGGCAAAAGAAAGTCACAATTAGAGCTCATAATATTCCTGTTAACAGGGTTGTTGGAACCAATCAAATCTGTTCTTCTCTTCTTAAACTTCTAACATAATTCTGAACACTGGCATCCCAATAAATTGAAGAGGGAATGAGAGAGATTGTGAGTGGCAGAAAGAAAGGGAGGTGCAGGAGAATTTCTTTTTAAAAGAAACATTACATAAACATAAAGAACATTTTCAGATCAAAAGTATTGATTCTATCAAACAAGTGCAGATTTTCTTACTTGAGTACACATGTATTCTCATTATCAAAGAAAAACTTGTGATCACTTTGATAGAGTGGTCATTCATTCAGAGCAGTGAGTCATAGCCATAGAGAGAAATAATGACATGATTACTACTGCTGAGTGCTGCCATCAAAAGGATATTTATGAACTGACTTACAAGGGACTCTTATAATACTATACTAACATTCACTGCATGCTTACTGTATACAGTATATACTGTTTCATGCATATCCGCTATTGAATTAAAAAATTCTTCGTTTGTCAGAATTTTGTTTATCAAGATGAAAGTACTTGCATGTTTTAGTCTTTCTTAAGTTTATTTTACTCAAGAGTCATGGTGGTAATCACTGACTAGCAATTGCGGTTGCAGCTTCATATAAATAAAATAGGTCTTAATTATACTGTATAATTAGAACTATAGGAGGAAAGGAAAGGACGTGACATGTGGCCAAGTATATAGTTGTCATTTTGAGATTTTTTTCTTTAGCTGCCAGCTAAAGACAGCATTAAGTCCTATAAATAGTCCCTAACTTGAATATTAGAGTTTTCAGTAACTTAGTTTTTCCAATTTGGTTTTTGTTCTAGCAGGTGTAATCTACAGCTCTGTTTCAGCCTATAGGTCCTAATTGATATCTTGCTGGCAATTTGACAGTAATTAAGGGTGTCTTTCCACATGAGGCCAACTGCTCGCCCACAAACTTCTGCCATGATTGTCACGTTGACATCTTCATCAGGAAACTGGACACGTTTCCTTTATTAAACCAGCAATAATAAGTGTAACACAGCAACATAACTGATTCTCGTCGGACACTTGGTATCCTTGAAGAAAGAACCAAAAAAAGATTTCATAGGGAAGACAAACCACTGAGTGGAAAAACCTGACAAGATCAAAATACCATCAGTAATTACATATATAACATCAAAATCTTATTTGTTTTTGTGTGTGACCTACATGATGTAATTACATGAGAACCAATGAGGTTTGATGTTGACGTATTTGATTTGGGAATAAATATGAGGTTGATATGTAAGTTTTACTTTGTTATTACTGAATTGCTTCAGACAACTTGAATTAAACCATTGCCACTGTGGATTATATAGCAAACGAGTAAAGTAACACATTACTTTTTAATTGACAAGAAAATATCTGAGTTACTTTTTTCAAATCAGTAATGCCAGTTACTTTTTCCCCCATTTATTGATTAAAAGCTCTCCTTTCCCTACGTTGAGAGAAATCGGGAGTGAGATATTAGTTTTAGAATAAATGTGAACATGCATTAATTCATCTCACTCACAAAAAACAGATGCAGTATTCCTCAAAATGAATAAAAACGATGAAATTTAACTCAGAATATGACGCAAACCTGCAATAATTAAATATGTTAAATACAAATATCTTTTAAGCATTTAATACCATTTTATTAACGAATGTCTTTGCTGCCGACCTTCAATGATCTAATTCAACCATACTAATAAGCAAAAATGACTCAAGATAATCTTACATTAGTTTTCCTTATTTTATATTGCTGAAGAGTTTATATTTTTTCTTCTGTGGTCTACTGTACAGACGTGAATTCACTTTTCTTACAGCCTGAGGCTTTTGGTGTGAAAAGGCTTTTACATTTGCCAAAAATATAACTTTTTATATTAAAAACAAATAAGCAAGCCCTGGCCAGATTTAAAAAGTAACGCAAAAGTAACGCAATTAGTTACTTTTTTTAGGGAGTAACTCAATATTGTAATGTATTACTTTTAAAAGTAACTTTTCCCAACACTGATTATATTTACGCTACCATTTTGTCATTTGTAACTTGAAAGTTTTGGACCCCATTGACTTACTGTATGGACAAAACCAGCTTTTAAATATCTTCTTTTGTGTTCCAAAGAGGAAAAATCATATCAGTTTGGACAGGCTAATGGATGAAACCTGCAATTATTACCCTATATTTAAAGCATAAATTTGATTTAAACAATATGTTTACATAATATGTCGACTTTTTTTTCAATATAAATCGACTTTATAACTCGATTTAACTCAACAATAGCAAGTTTGTATATTCTATTCTTTGTATAAAAAAGCCAGAAGTTTGCGATATAAACTCATGATTCTGAGCCGAGGGGAAAAGAGAAAATGACGAGTTGATTTTTCTTATTAGAATTGTGAGATATAATCTCATAATTGCTAGAATAAAGTACCTTTTTTGTTCTATTGCTAGTAGCCCTATACAAAAAGATGTCTCATTACCCTTATTAGTCATCTGACAAATTTTGTTCTACGGCACTGAAATCTATCTATCAACACGACAGAAATGATAATCTTACAACCTATTGAAAATGACATTGCAGCTCTTTTTTCTTTTCACACAAAGCAAATTCTCTCACTCTGCACTGCAGCAAAATGGGCTCCACTGCAATTCACTCACTACAAAGGGTTCAGTAACATCTAGAAGAAAAGATTAAGTACAAGACAATCACACAAATCCCACCAAATCCCCAGTGTTGATCACACCTGTGAAGAAGTTTCTGCGATCATCATGATGGAATCAGAGAAGCTAAAGCTGAGGAAAAGCAAATCAAAGGTTATTGAATTGACCACAATATCTGTGATAGGATCACTTACTATAACTACACTGTGAGTTGTATTGTGTCCAGCCCAACTCTTATTGTTTAGTGAGTCATGTTAAATACAAATATAAGGCCTAAAGAGTAAGAATAAACTACTGTATCTACCTTTTATGTGGTGTAAAACAGATACAAATGAATGCAATGTGGCTAGCCAATTATTATTTGCCAGTGTGGTAAAGGACTACAAGACATTGGTGCAGATTTGTATCATGACAGCTGTTTGGGGGATTAATGAAGACAATCTATTATATTTATTGATTTATTTACAAAAAAAAATGTTAACAGATTGTAATGATTTGTGTGGATTAGTGCATTGGGTTTGCAGATTAGTGTCTAATGTCCAGTGTCTAGGTACTGCTAAAAAGCTCAATTTGGTCTTTAAGTCATAACCCAAATAATGATACATTGGCTATTCTTAACCTTGGCTTCTCAGACTCTAGTCCTTGTCTTAGCTATAGTTCTAGCCATGTTGATGTATTCAACATATCAGCTAAATGACCACACCTGTTTGTTTTTCTAACCCTATTAATGTACTGCAAAATATGTTATGTAAATATATTCACTGAATAATCCCGTAATCCACCTATAATATCTAAGCAAAAGTCCAACATACTTTGCCTGAGTATGTAAAGCAAAGAAATGGAATGCAGTGCATGAATTCAATCAAACATTTTATATAGAGCAGCTGGGCACATTTATTGCTGCCCAGATTTAATTAGCACTCACAGAGAGCATTAAAATGAGGTTAACATAAGAGTTCACATACTTCAGTTAACTTGTTTTTTTAGACTTTGTACAATTAAGTTATGCTACTATAAATGTTGTACATGTTCCTTATGAAATTTAGTTATATATGTAAGTCACATTTATTTAAAGGAGACATATTAAGGCAGAACCTGATTTCACCAAGTACAACATGTTCCTGGATCAACATATTTGTTGACCCTGGAACAACATTGTCATTGTGATATCAGATTTGAAAAAAAAAAACAGTTTATAGTTTTTGTGAAGTTTAGGCTTACAATCAGTGTTTGGTGCTTGTACATCAGTGTCATTCATCTATCATTTCCTCTGATTTTAGTTGATTACTCATGGGTAAGGTTAAGTTTAGGTGTAGGGATGTGGTCAAGTTTAAATTTTTGGATTAAAATGTTGTTCCAGGGTCAGCAAAATATGTTGACCCAGGAACACATCTAACTCAGCAAAATCAGGACATGCCATATTATGCCTCTTTTTACAAGATGTAATATAAGTCTAAGGTGTCCCCAAAATGTGTCTGTGAAGTTTGAGCTCAAAATACCACACAGATCATTTATTATATCATTTTGAAAATGTCTGTTTTGAAAAAGCAAAAATATGCTGTTTTCGTGCATGTCTCTTTAAATGCAAATGAGCTGCTGCTCCCTTCCCCCTTTTCTAGAAGAGAACTGTGCCTTTACAGCTCATACCTCTGATACTCTACTAAAAAAATATCCGTTTGGTTTTGATTATCATGTCTGTTGCTCTGAAATCATGTGTTTTAAACCATGTCAGTTTAAACTTTTAAATTTTTCTGAGCGCACACATCTGAAACATGCACAGAGAAAGTGGCATGTGAGTACTAAACTAAGCTCTCTTTCATGTATTATTGTGCTTAAACTATCAAATACACACAAGTTTATGTTAAAAACATACATAAGTTGCAAAAACAGTCGGTTTTGTCTGTGAAGGTAAAAATCTGGGAAAGAAATTGCATGTCTATATTAGATCTAATATACAGTAAATAAATCTGTAAATCCACTGCTCTCTTGTCTCCTCTGAGGCTGGGACTCTAAATAGTGTTCTGTGCTCATCTGTGCAGCTAAAGACAGAACTGTTAGCATGCTTTGCTCAAACTTTCGCCATGGCGTTAGAACTGGTGCACTGTTGTGGCATGCGAAAACAGAATGATGTCAGATTTTCATGATATGTCAATTTTAGGTGTCATTCATACTGCATATAGAGGGTTTGCACCTACGTCACGTTTTGGTCAGTTAACCGGATGCGTGGCTATTGTGGAGATACTTGGATTATAAACAGCAGCATGGATTGCACGGTTAATGTATTTATGCTGTCTAAACCATGGAGAAAATGTGTGAAAGCTGCTAAATCATATAGAGAAGGACTTAGTAAGCAGGAAAGGGCATATTTTGACAAACTAAAGTTAATACAGGGCTAGTGTTTCCTTGGTTACTACTGTACACAAAGCTGTGCTACGCTTATTAACACTGCCTTATAATGTATTATACAGATGCTAGATGAAAAGAAAATGCCATGTAAACTTTTCTGAAGACAGACAGTTCCCCTCAGAGATACATTCATATAAACTCCAACCCCCAATTCATTATTTAGGAGTTTCTCCCAATATTTTGTGCATCGTGAACAGTGAGATTGATCTGCCTGCTACAGATTTTTCTCTTCTTTATGTCCGTCTTCAGCGTTTCTGGCCTCTGTTAATGGCCTTTCACAGACTAAATATAAATAAATAAATAAATATAAATTATTTTTTAAATATTATATTTAATAATAATATTTAAACTTAATATTTTCACACAAATTATATTTTGGACCATGAATACAGCATGGTGAATATACAAGTTGCACTGGGCCATAAGACAGTCCATATCGTCGTGCCCTGTAAAAGGTGGTAAATATCCATACAATCTGCCTTCTTTGACTGATGACCCGACAATTCTTCCTTCTATTTCTTATCCCGACATTGTGAATGACTTTCGTTTCTTTGTTTTTTTTCGCCAAACACTTTCACAGCCCTTGAAGAGTCTGGCAGTTGCGTGCAGTAGATAAAGCACTTTTATTCTGCTCCTCTGGCTCTTAGTGAACCTGCCCTGGCCAAACAAACATTTTTAGGCATTCAGTATCCATTATGCTGCATTTCCAGCAGCTCACAGCACAAGGCTCCACACTTAGCACGGTTTGTAAACTCTTTAAGATTCTTTGACAGTACAGTTGTTATGAAGACAGATGATTTAGCTGGTGGGATGACATTCAGTTCCTATCCAGTTTTACATGTGGAAACATGGCTGTAGGCAAACAATAATCAGTGTAATTTGATTGCTTTAGTTGCCTTGACTGCAAAAGATTTAGATGTGAATGCTAAATCTAATCACTTAATAACTCGATAATTACTTGTACTTCAATGATTACTTTACATTTCCCATTAAATGAAGGACTTTAAAGTTTAAGTACCGCTGTTAAGATGATTAAACTAATTATATTTAAATATAATTCACTAAATTTTCCAATTTAAATCTCTTTTAAGGAAAATTATGTTTATGCCTGCATTTTTCTTATATGGTAGAAGTGCAATATTTACTTAACAAGAGAATTACTCTGTGTACTGTATATATCAGGGGTGGTTTTGCTTCAACCCTAATTAAACGCACATGAACAAGCTAATCAAGGTCTGAAGGGTTACTAGAAAGCAACAGGCAGGTGAGTTTTAATTAGGGTTGGAGCTTAACTCTGCAGGGCTGCGGCTCTCCAGGACCGGAGTTTATCACCCCTGGTATACAGGTGCATCTCAATAAATTAGAATGTCATGGAATAGTTCATTTATTTCAGTAATTCAACTCAAACTGTGAAACTTGTGTATTAAATAAATTCAGTGCACACAGACTGAAGTAGTTTAAGTCTTTGGTTCTTTTAATTGTGATGATTTTGGTTCACATCATAAGACCATTACAAAGACATTTTAGTGAATTGTTGGCCTTCTGGAAAGTATGTTCATTTACTGTATATGTACTCAGTACTTGGTAGGGACTCCTTTTGCTTTAATTGCTGCCTCAATTCGGCGTGGGATGGAGGTGATCAGTCTGTGGCACTGCTGAGGTGGTATGGAAGCCCAGGTTTCTTTGACAGTGGCCTTCAGCTCATCTGCATTTTTTGGTCTCTTGTTTCTCATTTTCCTCTTGACAATACTCCATAGATTCTCTATGAGGTTCAGGTCTGGTGAGTTTGCTGGCCAGTCAAGCACACCAACACCATGGTCATTTAACCAACTTTTGATGCTTTTGGCATTGTGGGCACGTGCCGAATCCTGCTGGAAATGAAATCAGCATCTTTAAAAAAGCTGGTCAGCAGAAGGAAGCACGAAGTGCTCTAAAATTTCTTGGTAAACGGGTGCAGTGACTTTGGTTTTCAAAAGACACAGTGGACCAACACTAGCAGATGACATTGCACCCCAAATCATCACACACTGTGGAAACTTAACACTGGTCTTCAAGCAACTTGGGCTATGAGCTTCTCCACCCTTCCTCCAGACTCTAGGACCTTGGTTTCCAAATGAAATACAAAACTTGCTCTCATCTGAAAAGAGGACTTTGGACCACTGGGAAACAGTCCATTTCTTCTTCTCCTTAGCCCAGGTAAGACGCCTCTGATGTTGTCTGTGGTTCAGGAGTGGCTTAACAAGAGGAATACAACAACTGTAGCCAAATTCCTTGATACGTCTGTGTGTGGTGGCTCTTGATGCCTTGACCTCAGCCTCAGTCCATTCCTCATGAAGTTCACCCAAATTCTTGAATCGATTTTGCTTGACAAGCCTCTCAAGGCTGCGGTTCTCTTGGTTGGTTGTACATATTTTTCTTCCACACTTTTTCCTTCCACTCAACCTTCTGTAAACATGCTTGGATACAGCACTCTGTGAACAGCCAGCTTCTTTGGCAATGAATGTTTGTGGCTTACCCTCCTTGTGAAGGGTGTCAATGATTGTCTTCTGGACAACTGTCAGATCAGCAGTCTTCCCCATGATTGTGTAGCCTAGTGAACCAAACTGAGAGACCATTTTGAAGGCTCAGGAAATCTTTGCAGGTGTTTTGAGTTGATTAGCTGATTGGCATGTCACCATGTTCCAATTTGTTGAGATAGTGAATTGGTGGGTTTTTGTTAAATGTGAGCCAAAATCATCACAATTAAAAGAACCAAAGACTTAAACTACTTCAGTCTGTGTGCACTGAATTTATTTAATGCACGAGTTTCACAATTTGAGTTGAATAACTGAAATTAATGAACTTCCACGACGCATGCACCTGTATATTCATGATTTTCTATGTGTGAATTTTCCTGCTAAGAAATTCCTAGATAACTGTATGAGAACTTTAACCAGCTGATTTCATGGTTATTTAAGGTGATTTAGTTAGTCCTCTGAAAATATATTCATTCTGAACAGAATATCTATTGTTTTTTATTATTAAAATATTCACAAACTTCTTTTTTGAGAAATATTTTGCTTGAAAATTGTGCACTTCTTAAATGCCACTTGGTTAAATATTTTGTCATCTAATGAGGTGACAGTAAGCACTGTAAGATGATAGATAAAATGATTTCTAATCTTTAATTACACTTTTGCCTCATTTGTGACAAAACCACACTGGAAAATGCCTTTGATATGACATGTTCTGGAATACATGTTTGAACACCAAGAGCCAGTTTAGCAAGACAGAACAACTGGTTTTAGAAAACAAAGAGTAGAAAAAGAGTAGAAAACAAAATCCATAAACAAGCAGCTCTAGGTCTGTTGAGCAGAGAAAACATCAATATCTTTGCTGTGCCAGATCCAGCAACAGATATTGGTCTGTTCTCCTTCCATATTTCTGTCTCTCTCTCTTCACTCTCTGCCTTGATTGTGTTTTTTGTCAATTATTTTACAGCCATAACCGAATCAGAATTCCTGTGGTTCTTGGGCCCTCTTACTGTTAGCAATAATGAGCTGGAGTGCTGTCAGTGCAGTCGGTCAGAATTTTTTTTTTTTTTTTGGATGATAGGCCACTCTTAAATTGACTGAATATTGATTGAGACATCTTGTGCTATCTACAACTAAATATATTTACTATAAATAGATGCTGAAGAACCTATTATTCTAGCTTTTTACAAAATTTAAGCTGATATCTACATTTTGATCTGCAAAGAGTATGGTTGGAGTTATAATTTAGATTTAAATATGGATTTTGGGATATGGATTTTCCTTATCATAACAGAAAATATGGCAAATACAGGAAATTTGCCATAGAAATACTATGTTTTTTAAAATGTTTATTACTGTTATAGGGCCAGCTGTGGTCCAATCTCCTTAAAACTTTGCATGCTCATTTAAGAAGCACCTGTTGCATGTGCTCATCAGGTTTTGTGAAGTTTTGACCTTTCCTTTAGGGTTTATAGGATTTTGGATAAATTTGGACAGGCCCCTTTTCTAAGTTCTATCATAAGATACGAATATCATGCATATGTGTGAAAAACTGCACAACATACAATCGTTTACGCCCTTGAAAAATGCGATATCGCCCCCAGTGGCCAATTTCTTTAAAATTTCTCACAGATCTTTGAGGCTGTGAGTCAAACAGGCCCATTGAGTTTCGTTCCGATCGGCTTCCGTTAACCTTGTCTAATAGGTGCTCAAACTTCATCGGCCAATGGCAGCCATGTTTCTTTGAGATACGCAAATGTCCTTAGAGTTACTTGTGGCACTTTGGACCACGGACCACTGTGCAGAGCGATTTTCATGTTGATAGGACAAATGATTGCATAATTACAGAGATTATTTCACTCTTATAGCGCCACCAAGTGGCCAAACTCTGCAATGTTTTTCCTGTGACCTCAGATTGAGCTCTTACATAGGTGTTCTGAGAATTTTAGCATCTCTTTGCAACAGTGAGTCAAAAGTTCTTTTTTTTTTTGTTAATTACAGATATTCACTCCCTAGAGAATCTTTCTGCACTGGTTTGGTTTGGACTGCGTGAAAAACCTAGGACTAGGACCTAGGACATTCTAACAATTACAACTGGGTTTCAGTGCTATGTGCTTGAACCCCTTGTGTAATTGTAAACGCGCTTGAACCCCTCAAAAAAACTTAAAATGATTATCAAAAATGCTAACCTCACATGAGATGTCGCATCTGAAACAAGGAGGGTTTTGTGGATTGTTCTGTATTTCTCATTGCTGGCATTGTGTAGGTGTCTGATATTCATTTTGTTGTGTGTCTAAGGTTCTTGTTTGTAATGACTAAATCTTTTATTAAATAAAGGTTGAAAGTATAATATTTAATTAGTCAAACAGTTTCCGTCTTCCATCAGTAATGATGGATTCGTCTTTGAGTATTTCAAAGTCTGATTAGTCATTATTCAAGTAAAGAGCTAATTATTCATGTCTGTGTGATGTTCTCACTTAAACAGCGTTACAGCAAATATAAGGGTTGTGGAAGTGTGTAACTGATGACACTTCTGTTTGCAGCTATACTTCATCTTCCAAGAACCTTTCTTTTTTTCTGTAAAATACATGGTATGATATACAGAATATGATTCATATTTTTTTAGAAAGACTTTCAATGTGTATTTAGCCATAAGTGACAAATCACAATTACGTTCCTTCAAGTTTCTTTCAATCACTAGGTTGCCAAGCAACACAATTTGATTGAGAAAAGTAATAGTTTTGCAGCCGTGTAGCTAATCATATGTATTTTGGTGAGTCAGACGTCATCTAACAGCCAGTGAATCATTGCTTAATGGACAGGGAGGTTTAAATTGAAACCTTCACATGCAACATGCATACAACTCTGTAATAATAATTATACAACTCTGTGACCGTTACAGTTTAGGTTTAGGTTTATATACATATTATTTATAAACAGTTAATGTTGGTAAGGTTCTTTGGAAATGAATCAAATCAGACTTTGTACTTTGAGATCATTCTGAGGTTAAATACTGATTTAAAATAAGATATAGTTTAATAGCTATGATTGTGCTTTTAAAATCAAATCTTTACATAACTATGACAGGAAATTATGGGATGCCTTGGAAAAAAACTATTAATATTTAAATAATACAGCAACCCAAATAGAAAATAGACGTGGTATTAAATAAACGTGTCCTATTCTGTGTCCTAAATTTTAGAGTAGTCAATGCAATTTAGGAAAGAAATCTATTAAATCTGTATATGTGTGAATTTATTCAGATGTATCCCCTTTTGTAATCATTAACTGTAATTTAATTACACCATTTTTCTGTAACAGGTTACAGTTACATTTGTTTTGTAATTTAATCACACAATTCTGTTACTCCCCAACACTGTATACAGTATATATAATTGTGGATTTTTTCCCTGTATCCAACACATATGATGTTTAAACATCATATGTTTAAACATACCATGCAAGTAAAAAGAGGCTCTGATTAAAAATATGACAACTAGCCCCAATTTCCTCCTTAAGCTTTAATATTAATGTCACAGGTTTTAACACACATGCATTCACATTTATACATAATTCATAGTCTCTGTTATTAAAAAAGACTCCAGCAGAAGAAACTGTCACGTGCTGAATACATAAGGCACACGACGCCAGAGTAGAGAAACAAATAGTGTCCTTTAATAACATATCCACAGGCAGGAAGATCACAGGAAACCAATACAAGCAACATTAACACCGGAACTGAGGAGCAAAGGCAAAACACAGGACTTAAATACTAAAAAGGTAATTAGGGAGAACTGAAACTGTTGTGGTGCTAATTAATCAAAAACCATAGGAACTAATGAGGAACTAAATGAAGAAACAGAAACACAAAGAAAACTAGACTAAAACAGAACATAAACATGATAGAAACAACTTAGTGTACAAGAAAAATATAAATATAAAGAAAAAAATAACAGCAACACCTCTGAAGTCACGCATCACTCAGAGTATTACAAAGGAGATCTCATTGGACACACAATGCGTATGAAATTCTTAAAAACAGAAACTATAAATTATGGGTTTATTAACTCAAGAAACTTGTTTTGTTCATGAAAAGTGGTCGCAGATCAATTAAAACTAATTATAAAAGCATGTTTAGGTTTCAGATGTTTACAGTCATCATCTATAGAACTGAAAAAATAGACTTCCCCCCTGCTAATTCAACACTGACGAACATACAGAGACAGTTAATGAGACTGCAGTGCCAGGAGCAGTGACACATTAATGACCCAGAAATAACTGAAGTTCAAATGCCTCCCTCAAGGGTTAAACAAGAACTTGTGACGACTAATGTCTCATTAAATTAAAATGGCCTCACTTCTCTAAAAGCAAGGTCGCGTCTGCCCGTTCAGTGAATTTAGAGTATCGATAGTTTTAGGTCACCTTGTGATTTTTGACTCCCAGCCATGTTGATCTGGAGCTGGGTCCAAATAGGATGTGCGAAATTCTCAAAAATGTTGATGTCCCCGAATCTTAACTATTTATTATTGTAATTTGTGGGGACGTTTGTTCTTATGGTGTCTGCAGTAACACTTTCCTGCTTTCTAAAACCATGAGCGTGTTAAATGTGTTGACCGACAGATTTGTGGTGGATGATTGCTTTGATCTCAGCGAGAGCCTCAATGTCACAGTTGACAGAACACACTCAGAGAAAATGCAGCTGAGCACATCTCAAGATCATAAAAAAGATGTTTTTGATCTTTCCCCAAAAGGTTGAGTTTGAAGTGGCTATAGTACTTGCATTTATGCTTTTCACTTTTCCTAATAATATTAATATATAATATAAATCCACTATAGATTCTTGAAAGCATACCAGTCCTTATGGCTCAGGATTCTCCCATAAATAAATAGGTAGTAATATGGGTTACCAGTCAAGAATAAAGTGAAGTTGGACTACTGCTTGAATTATTAATAGATATTCATGCTCTAACAACTGACTCAACAAAAACAATGTGCCTTCCTAACAATAATTATTCTGGGAAAGGTCTGTAATTTAAAGTAAAGTCCCCACAATTCACAAAAACAAACGTGTGTGTGTGTTTGTGTGTGTAATATTATATATATATATGTATATATATATATATATATATATATATATATATATATATATATATATAAGCAGTCTTTTGTTTGCGTGTTATTGCCCACACACCATTGAACACACAGGATTATACAGATATGATTGAATTATTATTTAAATTATTATTTTAAAATATCAAGATGACAAGGTGGAACAGCAAATGACAATGGGGACACATAAAGCAGAACACAACAAAGCATGACAAAATAAGACAACATTTTATAATTAAATAATAATAATTAAGCTATATAATTACATTCTAAATCAAATGAATGCTATGTCCACCCCATCGAGTCCAAGTGGCTGACAGGGTGAACATTTTGAGCTTTAATTAGCATATTAGTTTACAACAAACTGTGACTAGATAAATAGTTAGTTTGGTTGTTGAAGAGAATTTGGTATATTTACACTTACATATTTTGAAAATACTGTATTCTAATCACTTCCGGCATATTTTATGGCGCCAGGTTGGACATATTAAGCTTTGGCAAAACAACACTCTAAAAACTGCTGGGTTAAATACAACCCAGTGCTGGTTAAATTATGGACAAACCCAGCCATTGGGTTGTTTTGACCCAGCAGTTGGGTTACTACATTTAACCCAACCGCTGGGTCAAAACAACCCAGTCACTAGTCTAATATAACACACCCTTTCATAGTCATTTTTAAGTTATCATGGCAAATTAGTTTAGTTTATTTATGTACAGGACACCAAAAGGCACCCTACAGTGATACTGAACCAGTTAGTAACATTATTTCATTTGGTTATTCACCAGCACTTTACATGTCTGCCCACATTTACAAAATGCTGGTGACTGGCAACTCTGTCTGCATACAGTCATGGAAAAATGATAAAGATATGATATGATTTTAGAAATAAGTGGCTGAAGTTTGCTGGTCCCTCATTTCATCAATTCAACCATAATAGTTTGCACGTTTCAGTGCTGATTGTTTTGTGAACCCATCAATGAATAAATAAATAAAATTCAGGCTTTGTGACTAGTGGGACATCTTCAAGTATACTAGACCCGAAATTTGTAATTGAGTTTTGGTGCAAGAAACATGGTGTAAGAAACCTCAACTAATGTTGTAAGTGGACCTCTTGAGAGCCCATGTCTCACAGAGGTACAGTATTCTAGTTACAGTACATTCATATATTTCCATAATCATTAATAAAATGATGTAGGAGTTTACAGTGGGTTGCAGCAATGCATTTTACATTAATGTTTCTGAAAGACCTTCGCAGTGACCAAACAAAAACAAAATGCTTCACCTCAGGATTGCATATTACAGCCATAATGAATGTTATGGGTTACCTGAGAAGAAAAAAACACAGCTTAGAAGATCTAAAAGCACTTGTATATAACGAGAACTTAATTTAATCATGGAGAAATACATGGAGAAAGCATGTTTATACTCATAGATGTGCATAATTACAAAAGCATATATAGGTTGTCAGTTATACATATTTAAATATTGTGTGTTTACAATCATGACCGAGGCAGAGGTGTTTAAGATTTTAATGACGAGCCATCGTTTCAGTCTGCATTTAAAATAGAATGTGGATTCAAGAGAATCTGTTTATCTTCACTGAAACATTACAGTGTGTTTGTGTGTGTTCAAGCACTACAAAACCTTTTACAAAATATATCAAAATCACATGACTGGGAAGGAGAGACTCCAAGCAGGGCACAGCTGGAAAAGTAAGAGACAGCTGTGGCCATTTGGAGCGAATCCATGAGGATGTCTACATAAGTGGAAAGAGGAAAGAAAAGACAAACAAACTACACAACAGTACCCTTCAATATCATTTCGCCATTTTAGGGTCCTTTCTTTGCAACTGCTTTGGGTTTGTGCTGTGAGATATCCACATGCCAATAGCCATTCTCCGCCAGCACTTGGTGAGAAAATAAGCACTTGACCAACACTGCATTTTTTCCAATCTAATACTCTCTCTCTCACCCTCTTTACAGTGTTACAGAGAAGCTCAATTTACCTCAGCACCCAAGAGATAGTTCCTTGAAGCAGAAACATCAGACGCTGTACCCGGAATATGTGACATTAATTTTCCTGAAAGGCTTTTAACAGCCCCTTATGCAGACATGCTTGAATGCTAGTGTTTCAGGTTGTGGATTTTAGTCTGTAATCTCTGTCCAACACCTTCTTCTGGGAACGCCACTCTCTCTCTCTCTCTGTCTATTTTTCAAACTCAAAAAGAGAATTGCACCAAACTCAATCTCTGCATGTATTTTCAATTTTAGCTTGGAAACACAATGTGGGTCAGGTGCACTTTATTTTCACAGTTGCATAATTTCTGACATTTTTGTGAACAGTTGATTGCAGCATTTCACTTGATTTATAAAGAAAAGGCAGTTTTAAGCAGAATTAAAGCTTGAGAGTTGAAATCATAAAGCTTGAGAGAAATGAAGACAATTATTTTTACTATAAAAAGAATATATAAACTTATGATATACAGTGGAGATCTAAATTAGAGAACGACCTACCATTTTTACAGGAGTGGAAGGGTGCTTTTTTAAGTGTATTTCATAAATTAATTGTGCTCTGAAACAGAGTAAAAAAACTTAAATTAGATATTTAAAGAACTCTGATTAAAGTTAGAGAACACCTACAGATACCTCCAAGTTATTGATGTTAATCTGACACCTGGTGCTAATTAATTTTTTTGACAAATCCAATTAAACTGCCAGCATTCCTTCAACTTTTACTGAGACTGTAAGTTAACTCTAAGGTGACTCAAACCCTGCGACAGGAGGTTGTCCAGATGAAGGCCAAAAGGATGACCCTTTCTGCCGTTGCAAGAGAAGTTGTTCATTACAAATCTATGATCTTTGACACTAGTTCATTCAAGTCCCTCAAAAAGGCTGGTCGTCCACCGTAAGATAAATGCATGAGTTCAACGGATAATGCAGAGACTCTCAGTGGGGAATCGGTTCAGCACTGCAGCTGGAATTGCTTGCAAGTTTAATGCTGAACAGGGTAAGGATCTGTCTCAGCATGTATAAGAGAAGTCGGACTGAAAGCACACAATGCAGTGAACAAACCTTTCATCGGCAGAGAGAATCAATGGCTAAGCTCACCTTTGCTGAGGAGCATGTTGTGTGGAGAGGGAAGACCTGGTCCAAAGTTCACTTTAAGGGTGAGAGCAAGTTTCATTTATTTGGGTCTGATGGGACACATTTTGTTCGGTGTCAAACGGGGAAAGACTGAACCCTGAGTGTGTAAAACATGCCAATCAGCCTGCGATTTTAATGCAAGACAATGTCTCGTCACACTGCAAAATGCGTAAAGCAATTCCTTGAAACTAAGAACACTGAAATAATAAGATGGGTGGCCCAGACTCTTGATCTAAACCTTGGTGACAAAGTTACCCACTAAGAAACTATGAAAGAGAATGGAAGAAGAATGGGCCAAGATCACACCTGCACAGTCTGACAAAATAGAGATATCCTGTGGTCGCAGATGCACTGAAGTCAAGGGCCTCTACACTTTAGCTGTAACCCTCCAAAATTTTAGTTGCAATCTTCTTTTGTGCTACAGTAGTTACTGTTCTCTAATTTTGACCACTGTGTTTTCCACAAAATAAAGTTTTTGTTAAAATACCTTGGAAATTTTGTCAAACATGTTAGTAGAGCAGTGGTATAACAGCTACAGCTACAGCAAATTTTCCTTCAGATTTTGAGCTATGAAGATTAGCAATATTTCAGGAAAAAGTTTTCATAGATTGTTCTCTGGTTTTGATCTCCACTGTATTATTAAGAATAATATATTGAGGAGCCACTGTTTGACTACAAGTAGGGTGTACAAGAGATATCACACTAGTACTGGAGAAGCAGAAGTCCACAGGGGAATAAGACCAGAGACAAAAAAGAGGATAAATGAAGAAGAGGTGAGAGTGGAAGAAGACACTGCAGAGGCAGCGGCGGCTGCAACAGGAGACAAAAAAATGGGGAAGGGGGAAAATCCCTAGTGACAAAAAGGGGTCACAGAGAGTGTGTCAAGTTTGAATAGAGACAAAAAAGCACAACTTACAACTGCCGGTTTCATCTTATAACGAGATAAGGGAATAGTGGCTACTTTTTTTCAAATCATTTGTTCACATTTGTATTTTTTGTAAGTTTCACCTACCAAAAACGTAAGCAGGTAAATGAAAAATAAAGAATAATACTAATTGTGTTTACATGCATTTTGCTCTAGATGTAAACATGGTATTAGTGTTCAGAATCTTCAACATGCACATATCTGTTTATATGATGCAAATACAATTTCTTAAATTGCTGGGATTTTATTGCTATTTTTTTCTATTACATTTTGTTGTACTTACAAGGACACTTTATAACGCAAAGGAATGCACTCAAAATCAGTTAATTCAATCCCAAGCAGTGCATGCTTTCAATCAATATTCAATCTACAACCTGAATTCAATTACAAGCTGTTTTATTTCATATAATATGCTTTCCGTTTCACTGTGAGATTGCATTAGTTACATTCATGTCATTTGTCAAAACACATCGCTTGTCACTGATGAAGTTAAAGCACCTTAGTCAGCATACAGCAACCATCAGAGACAAGGTGTTTTCCATTAATTTTCAGTGACTAGTAATGAGAATCAAAAACATAAACAGTAGCAAAAGATTCTCTCTTTAAGTTAAGTCTCTCTCTCTCTTTCTAATTAATTGCACTTACAATAATCCTCTAATGGACAACTGGCATCTCTCTCCCTTATCGAAAGAGTTTTAGAGATAATCTAATAATGGATGATTTGTAGCTCTTTGCAAGTCCTCCCTCAGGAAGCCCTTGTTGTAAGTGAAGTGCAATTCTTCATTTTTGCTTGCTGCATGGCATTGTCATGGGAAGGCTTAAGACACCATTTACCTCTTCTTCTAACACCTCAGTCAAGCAACTCAGTCTTTCTGAATCAATAATTATCATTATTCTAATAGAAATACAGTGAATACAGATAAAGTAAGACACTTTTTGTCCTTAAAAATGAATGGCAGACAGTGTCCCATTTTATCTTCCTTATGAGATGATTTGCTTGTTGTAAGTCGCTTTAGATAAACATTGCACTGTAATTGTAATATGTAACACTTTGGCTACATTACTGTAAATGTATATTATGTATTCCTGTGCTCACGTGGCTTGTCTATGAAATACAAAAACTACTCATTTGCTTTTTACGAAACAACCACACCATTTCACTGCATCAACCACATGCCACCAGTGCCAAAACAAGAGGACAAAGTGTGGACGTGATGTCAAGACAGATTTTTAAGTGTCAGAACGAAGTATGTGGTTTGGAAACAAATGACAAACCAGTATCCTGCAATCAAAGACTAGCTACTGGAGTCATATTGCTTTCTCAGGGATGCTGTGTTTCTCTAAGTGGAGGGAAACTGAGCAATTTTGCCAAGAATGTTTGTGTCCATCTGTGTTTTGCAGGACATAAACCTATAATTCGTATCAATCACAGTCAAAACACCCATCACCTATTCTATTGCATTAGTCTATGGTTCTTTTGAGTACTACTTTTTTTCTCTGGTTGTACTTTCAGTGTTTACAGTACTGATTCTTCAGACATGGGACAAAACATGTCCAGCAATTGGAACTGCTATTTGTCAGCGTGCGTCGTGTGTGGGAAGGAGGAGTAGGACGAGGAGATCTGGAACTTGCATATTTATTAGACAATCCACAAAAGGAACAGGAACAGCAGGGAATCCACACGTACGCAAAAGACTCAGAGGCAATACAGACTAGAATGAATCTACAAAATGACTTCCAGAACCGACAACCAAACAGCGAACACAACCAAACTTAAATACACAGACTAATCAGATGAGGACAGGTGTAATCGATTAAACAGTGACGTAATAATAGAAAACGGAACAGGAAGACCAAATAAGTGCATACACAAGGAACAAACCACAAACACAGTCCACAGGGGTGTGACATTACCCCCCACCCCTTCCATAAGGCACAACTCGCGCCGTAACAAATACACCGGGGAGGGGGGGCGGGCGCCCTGGAGGCTCGTGCAGGGCAGACACAGGAGGGATAGGAGGTACGCCTCCAGGGTGGATCAGGGAGCTCAGGGAGCCACGGCGGAGCATACAGTCCATAGTGCCATGGCGGGTTAGGGAGCTCGGGGAGCCACGGCGGAGCACACAGTCCATAGTGCCATGGCGGGTCAGGGAGCTCGGGAAGCCACGGCCAAACACAGTCCGTGTGGCCAAGGAGGATCAGGGGGTAGCCCCCCCCCCCCAAAAAAAATTTCTTGGGGGAATTTAGGGCATTGTCAGCCCAGGAGAGTACAGGAAGGCCGGGCTTAGGAGGCGCAGGCACAGGAGGGCGCTCGGGAGGCACAGGCACAGGAGGGCGCTCGGGAGGCTCAGGCACAGGAGGACGCTCGGGAGCCGCGGCCCGAGTCCGAGAGCTGGCCGCGGGTTCTGGGCTGAGGATGAGGGAGGAGGTCTGGAGAACTGGGGTAAGCGAGGGAGGACCGGAGATTAGGCACTATTAGGTTTAAAAAATGAAAATATTTTCAATTTTATGAGGGATTAATAATAGAATGTATTTAACACAATTATCCCCTTCAGTTTAATTGTATCTTTATTATATCAAATCTATGACACTTATTGTCTTCTCACTACAAAACAGTGTGTCCACAAAGAAGGGTTCAATCATTCATATGCTATAAAATGGATAAAAAATGTTTTTTAAAAATGAAGATGAACTTGTTTTATCAAAAGCAACACAATAATATCTCATATTAAAGCAAGGTTGTTTTTCAAGGACACATATGTGTTTCATAATGTTTCAAAGTTGTGTCCTCACTTTTTGTCAACACAAATTTGTCAACACCGTCAGATGTCTCCAACATATTTTCTGTCTGACAGTGGTGACGGGCTAATGACAAAATGAGTTGACATTCAACGTGAAGTCGTCGTATTTTTGTGGAGCGCAATTCTTCATTTTTGCTTGCTGCATGGCATTGTCATGGGAAGGCTTAAGACATTTTTAAGTCATTTTTAATTACATTAAACATAAAATGCTTTTTTTTATTATTATTCTAATGTATTAATAAACATTATTAGACATTATAATAAACAATTAAACATACAGCATATATTGCATCTGTGGATTGATAGTCATAACTTCTATTAGAGTTAGGGTTGAGAAAAATACTGGATAAAACATCTATAATACAGTTTGTTTGTATTCTGATCACATGTAGATCATTTGTTAAAATGTTTAAATTTGAACATTAAGATCCTGATGAATGTAAATGGATAGAGGTAACAACTAACTGTTTTATTTGTTCATTTACCTGTTTCTAAGTTACCTTTGTTACCATAGCAGATGCACAGCAGACATGATCTGAGATGAGAGAAAATAGATGTGTTCCAATGTTTTATCAAAATACTTAAATGTGAATCTTGAAAAAAAAAAAAAAAGTTATAAACAATACCATACTCACTGTTGATTCAGTGAATTTGATATAAAATGACTATAAGGTTTTTGTCTTCACCCCGTTGAAAAAAACAGCCTGTGCTGGTTAAGTAGGATTTGAAGCATGAATACTGGTTTGAGCTGGTTTAAGCTGGTCCAAGCTAGTCCTTAGCTGGTCATGAGCTGGTTTAAGCTGGTCCCTCCTGCTCAGGAACAGGTTAGGACCAGCACATGACCAGCTAAGGACCAGCTTAAACCAGCTCAAACCAGCATCCTTGCTTCAATACCTACCTAACCAGCATTTGGTGGTTTTTTCAAAAAGGCCGTCAGATGTGTCAACTCACAGGGCCGTCAGATGTGTCTGGTCTATGTCACTTCCGATATTTTGATGATATTTGATTATGATATTTTATATTTTTTAAAGAATAGTTGGTCACATGTGAAAATGCAATCGGTCTGCTAACATGAAAATGTGTTTTTGATTGCAAAAAAAGTGATGACAAGGTTAAAAGCACATTTTTATAAAATGTGCTTCCAGCACGATATTAATGTGGTTTGAGGCTTTATTAACACTTACACCTACCCCAACCCTAAACCTAACCTTGCAATATTGAAAATACAGTGCTGATAGGTAGCATTATTTGCTAGAACACTGTATTTGCTTACATATTTGCTTACATTTAAAGCTTGTCCTAAAAGATGGAGCAGTTCCCACTTTAAGAGTTTTAAAAGCTGTTTATGGGCCACAACCTGTAAGCATGTTTAACTTTTTCGGACAACGTGCACTAGGCAGTTAGTGGGCCAGCTAACAAATCTGAGCTTATTGCGTATTTCTGAGGGAGTAACCAGGAAGTCAACAGACCATTTTAGGATAACTGAAAAAGTGGTATAGAATGAAGGTAAAATATGTGCAAAATAATGTTTGTTTGTTTTTTTGAACACGTTATGGTGCACCCCATAAACACAGTCAAGCCTTCGAAAACAACTGTTTGGCCACCTCTTTAAAAGGTCACATTTTTTATTACATTCTTTTGCAATGTCTGCATTTTTTTGCACAAACATCCTTTTCACATGTGCTTTGCATGCCCGCATTGATGGTTGTTCTGAACTTCCTCATTACCTCAGTGAGTTTTAAACACTCAATAGGTGTAATTCATGGCCTGTCTATTTACTGGTCTGCAATCAGGACGTTCAGACAATGACAATGGCAATCAAGTTCACCTTAATTTAGGATGCATGTGAACATTAGGGGAAAAAGTTTGAGAATACCTCTACACTGCGAAAGCTGGCACAATTTCTGAAGAAAATGTAAATGTCAACCATAGCTATTCTGAAATCACGACTCAAAAGTTTTATTTCTCAGACACATTTAATACACAATGTTTTATTTATTTGTTTTACTTAATATAGAGACTACTAAGGCAAAAACTCAATATATTTAGTCATATATTTAAACAACAACAAAGATGAGCAGTCGTTTTCTTGTAATGACACACAAAGCTATACAAATCTTAAAAGGTGAAGAAAAAGTCCCTTATTTTGCTGTTTTAGTGCTTGTATAAATATGTAAATAAGGAGTGTTCAGTGAATTGTAGACTCTGATAAGAGGTTTGTACACACAAACTGTCACACAAGGGTCACATTTGTTAAACAATTACAAAAATAAGTATGCCAAGAAAATTTTCAAATATGACATAGTGCGGTTTCATAGATTTTACATTCCATGTAAATACAAACACCATTCCAATGTGTTCAAACACAGCGATTACTACCATACGGCACAAAATGTACAATTTAATACCACTATCTAACATATTTTCACTCTTTACTGGCCCGGTTTCATTTATGCTCACATTCACCGAATTCTCTTGAAACAAGTATACCACTGGACCTCAGCCTTAAATAATCTACAAACAGATCAGAACAAAACACACAGTACTTTTAGAACAAATTATTGAGGGTACCAGGATGTTAAATGACGCAAATATCTGCAAAATACTCATTATTTCCCCTGTTTACTTATTAGTAGCAGACTCGTTTCATTTAAATTAGCATGCGGCATTTACATGGACAGAGTAGCCTGGTGTTCGTATATTAAGAAGTGTGTTTCACACTAATATATCCCAAAAGGGAAGATAAGACGATTGCAACTTCTGTTTCATGCTGACCGTAACCACAAGGCTGTCATTACCACTTGATATGTGAAAATAAGCTTCAAAGAGCTGAAACAGGAACTTTTCAAATTTAATAAAGAAGTTGTTTCAGATCAGAGGCCATGGCTTGCTAAATACTATCAAGATACGTGTGCAGATTTATGCTCTTGAAGATGCTGTGCTGCAGCTGGAATTCAGACAGCACGTACAAGCCCTTTTTCCCAAACAAACACAAACATGCATATTCACATTGTCAGTACATACTTGAGTTTACATAAAATGTCTTCATGGCTTGCCACAACACAAGCAAGAGAACACAGAGAAGATTAACATAACAAGCATATTACTGACATTTGAATACAGTAGGGTGTTTCAGAGCTCTAGTATTAAAACTGATGACCAGTGATGCAACTAGAATCATACAGGCTCCAGGGATGGTGCAACCCCCACAGCTTATAGGAATTAACATATATACATGAAAATATAATACTCTGATTTTGTATTTACAATCTTAATCAAGTTGGTTCTCACAAGGCATCTTTTTACCTGAACTATGAAACTTTCAGTGTCATCGTTGACTATTTTTACACAGTGATACTATCTATAAAGGGACAGTGCACACATTTTTTTTTTTCAAATCATTTACTCACCCTCATGTCAGTACAAACTTGCATGACTGTCATTCTACTGTAAAACACAAAAGAAGATAAGAGAACATAAAACATAAAAGAACATAAAGGATATTTTTAGAAATTTCAAAGGAAATATGATCTGTGGGAGTCAGTGGCAACCAAAATGGTTGGTTACCAACATTCTTCAAAACAGTTTTGATGAAATGAAGAAAGAATTTTTCATTTGGGTGAACTATCCCTTGTCACACAAAATAATTTTAGGATGCATTATACTGTTAACCCATTATAAAGGTGACATTTACTTCAGAACTAGTTTAAAATAATTACTTCCGTTTATGAGTAAGATTTTAGGCATATTTTATTTAGGCAGATTGGCATGATAATATACAAATATTGCTGTTGCACATATAAAATATATGAATAACCCCCATAGCATACATGAATCACCTCATAGCAGAGCTATACAGGTGGAGCTGGGGAAGGTGGAGGGTTTCTGAAGCATGCTGCAAAACTGCTACAGCTAGCACTAGTCATATATTTGAATGTTGAGCAGTGATCTCATTGGCTATTGATACAGGAGAGAACCAATCAGCTGTGCCATGTGATAATGACGTCATTAGGTGCCATCTAGAGTTTCATGCCAGAACTCTGTATGTATATACTGTATAATTTTTATCATTTACTGTAGCAGCTTTGGAATTTAAAGAGGTGTTTAACAGGATGAACAATAAAATGACAGTAGGAAAAAACATAATTTGTCACATTAACATGGTTACTTAAGTACGTAAAGATGTAGTAAGCAAGAAAGTAATATGACCATGGCATCATGGTACTCTCGTGACTGACACGGAAGAGAAGAAATGATTGAATAAAGTTGTTATTTTTCTTTTCTTTGCCCACAAAAAGTCTTCTCATAGCTTAATAAAATTAAGGTTGAACCACCGATGTCACATGGACTATATGATATGATATCTTTTCTGTCTTTCTGGGCCTTGATTGTGGTAGTACCACTTCTGTCTATGCAGGGTCAGAAAGCACTCAAATTTTATCTTATTTGTGTTCTTAAGATAAACAAAGATCTTATGGGTTTGGAACGCCATGAGGGTGAGTAATTAATGACAGAATTTTCATTATTGGGTGAACTATCTCTTTAATGTCAGCATAGACTGTTGTGTGACTGCACCGACGGTAGTTACACCAGTGCTGGAGACATTTAACAACAAAAAAAGATATTTTGTGTCTTGTGCAGTATGTCAAAGTAATGTTCTTCATAGGCTACGTTATCATATAGCATCTGTCTTGTTGATGATGACATTAACAGTGCCAACATCCAACAAATACACTGTCAGAAATGTCACTTTAAAGACATGATTGTACTGTCACGACATACTGACATGACGAGTGGGACATCCCACACTGCTTTTTACTTTCACAAAAAAATCAAAGTTGTTCAAGATGACCATTAACCAGTAACACATCTCAAAAAGGTCTCTTTACAATTTCCTCTCTGTCTTGCACACAATATGCAACAAGCTGTGGTGAAATTATAACAATTATTCCTTATGTAATTTAAGCATTTGATGCTGTGTAATATCTAACAGGTTGCAGGTGTAGCTGTAATTTACCATAACTTTCATTATGTATGCCCTTGCTCTCAGAGAAAATACAAAATGCACAACATTTTTAGTCAAATCAAATTTCCAGCCCAACTTGCATTAATGACTGTTTTCTGAACAGATTGTTCGCTTGATTAGTCATTTTATACACATCATTGCAAAGCACAGAACTGCAGCCAAGAGGATGCATCACCAAACTGAAAAGTGTTTCACATCATGAATTAAAAAAAAGTTCACAGAAGACATTGTAGCAGCAATACATTGTGTGCCTCAAGTATACCACTTTTGAACACTCACCAGGTTCACATTAGAAACCCAGACAACAAAATAACATTTTAAAGTGAGGTTTTTCTTTTTCTACACATACAAATCGCCAGATTCTCGTTCATAGTAGAGCCAAAAGAGAAATGGTGAGATACGCATAAATGTCAAATGCAAAAACCAGTGACAGTCTGGACACTTGCCATTTCCCTCGAGGATTTGTTTCTTGACTCTTTCCATGTATGAGATGTTCAAGTTCTCAATGTTTCTGACCGCTAATGCCCTCTTTTTAAGGCACAGCTCTTCTGGTTCAGCAGCTCATTTGCAATGAATTCAAGAGTCTGAAAAGGTCCTCAGGCACTGTCCCCCATGTCAGGGCACAAACTGTTGAGTGTTTTCTGAAAATCACTGGCAAAATGCCCACCCTGTTACGATGAGCTATTTTAAGCTAATATAGATTCATAGTCATGATCCTCCTTATTTAAATAGTCACAGACGAAGACCTACTACATTCACCCTGTAAACACGCCAGCCAGCGAGTTTTGCAGCTGACATTAGTACTTTCAGTGTTGGTTAGTGAGAGAATCTGTTGAGCAAAAAATGGTAGTCATCATACAACTCAGAGAGCAGAAACTGAACAGGCCATTTTAACAAAATGCAGCCATTTAACCATCCAGATAAAGAGGAGATGCAATAGAAAACACTCTGAAACTTCCCGTTCAGGCACTTCAGATAGTTTGAGATGTGGCTTCGACTCATGGCCTCTCCCATTGAAATATCCACATAAGTTGTGACCTTGACATTCAGTGTAGTTTTCTACAAACCTCAGGGTGTTTTCCTCAGGTTAAACAGGGTGAATGCAATCAGCTTATACATCCAAGAATGACACTGGGCATAATTTGGCAGCCAGTGAGATGTCATTTCATTTCTCATCTTATTAGGTCAAAGCCAAGCCCACAAAATGGCCTTCCTTGTGTTTGTCGCACACAGTGTCTGATTTTTAACCCCTCCAGCTCAGTCTGCCTGTCTGCCACAATCATTGTCATAAAATTTGAAATTTCATAAAAAGAAAGACAGAGCACATCCTTGCCTAGAAGATGAAAGAGATGAAAAGAGATGAAAGATGAACTCATGGTGTCCTCCCAGCAGTAAAACAGTCAAAGAAAAGGGAAAAAAATCAGCCTTTCATGAGCATCAGATCATCTGAGCGCACAGCATCTTTGACCGGCTCCATGAAATCATTAAGCACTTATAGATCGTACATTACCTGTGAAGAAACACAGACAAACAATGGTTACATTGGTATAATGGTATAAACCATTTATAATACCCTGAATTTTCTCTGAAGATTGAGTTGGATCTTCTTTAATAAAAATGGACCAAACAGGGACTATTAGAGAAAACTGCTCATGCCAAAAGGAGATGGAGGGTGAAAATTGACACTTTAGTGAAGAACATGTGTAAAATTGCCTTGGTTGCCAATGAAAAAAATGCTGTTTTTGTTACTACAGCATCTGCTGTAACGGTGAACTGCTCAGGAATTGTATTATATGCCAGTTTAATGATGTGGATTTTGAGTCTGAATACTAAATCCTATTGATTGTGACTTCTCTTGAATGTCACTTTGCTCTTTACTTAATTTAACCATCTCTTGATTATTTTCTCATATCAAATAAAGAAAAAGCATTCACCGTACTTTCACAGCATACCTAAATATTTAATTCTGAATTACTGAATCTGTAATGTTTTTGAAAGTCTTCTGTTATGCTCACCAAGGCTGCATTTGTATGATACAAAAAAGCTAAAAACAGCTGTGAAAACAGTAATATTGTGAAATATTATTGCAATTTAAAATGACTGTTTTCTGTTTTTTCAGCAGCCATTACACCGGTATTCAGTGTCACATGATCCTTCAGAAATCATGCCGATTCTGTGCTGAAGAAACATTTCTTCTTATTATTAATGTTGAAAATGGTTATGCTGCTTAAAGGGAACCCTACACTGTCAGAAAAAAGGTACAGTTCTGTCGCTGGGGCGGTACCCTAAGGTACAAAGTAAAAAGGTACAAATATGTACTTTCAAAGTACTAAAATGTACCTTTAAGGTGCTAATATGTACTGTTTAGGGGTAGGTAAGGTACAGAGATGTACCTTTTCACTTTTGTACCTTAGGGTACTGCAACAGAACTGTACCTTTTTGTCTGAGAGTGTAGGTATTAAGACTTGTATGGCTTAATATAATGTAAATGATGTCTCTTACTGAGCTATGTAGTGGAAAACCCATCAAAGATTTATGTTATTTAAAAATTATTTTGAATATGTCAAAGGGTTGCACTCGGTGAGTTACTGGTGCTACCTGTTGCTATTTTTACCCCAACACAACTTGGAAAATGAAATACTGATACAATGACCACAGCTACTGTAAGAGCTTACAGGTGGCAATGGATATATGTGTAGGCTTAAACCAAATACCGCACCATTGATTTTTTTTTTTTCCTCACAATCAATTAAATAAATAAAATTTACAGACCCCTAAACTTTTGAAAGGTAGTATGTATACATACAGTTGAGGTAAAGTTTACATCCCCCTTTCAGAATCTGCAAAATGTTAATTCTTTTACCAAAATAAGACAGATCATACAAAATGCATGTTATTGTTTATTTAGTACTGACCTGAATAAGATATTTCACATAAAAGATGTTTACATATAGTCCACAAGAGAAAATAATACTTGAAATTATATTAAAATATTTAACATTTTGCAGATTCTGAAAGGGGGGTGTAAACTTTTGACTCAATGGTATTTTTTACATACACATATTAAAAAAAGTATATCATACTTGGAGTTTAAGGGGTCAAAAACGATATCGGCAGTTCAGTATTCTCTAACACACACACACAAACCTTCTCCAGATCTTCCATGATCAGATCCTGTTCTTTCACGTTGTCCTTGCCTGAAGACTGGCTTTTTTCACCTGAACCCTTCCCACTGCCCACAGACACCAGCTCTTGGATGAGCCCCTGTCCTGGTCTCGGACCCCCAGCCTCCAGTGCTCCAGACTCCTTGGTCAGGGGCAAGTTGGCAGGTAACACAGCGTTCCCCTGCAGACGGTGGGAGTAGCTCCTCCTCTTTCCAGAATGGGCTGAGCACAGCTGAAGCTTAAAGGCTGCCTTGAAACCCTTGCGAAAGTTCTCATTGAAAAACCCATAGACTATGGGATTGACGCTGCTGTTGCAGAACGCCAGCCAGTGGGCCAGAGGATAAAAATAGATATTAATAATGCGATGCTGACGCTCACTCAGGCTTGCGTAATCGCTCAGCATCATGAGTGCCCATAATGGCAACCATGACAGGGTGAAGAGCAAGGCCACCACTAGCAACATTTTAATGACCCGCTTCTTTTTTCGGGACACCAGCTGACGACTTTCATATCTGATGTTTTTCCCAACACTAGTTCCGGAGCCTGACGTCCCAACTTGGCTCACAGGGACAGGCATTGACGTTTTGAAGAGTGTGATTCCAATCCGGGCATACATGATGACAATTAGGGTCAGAGGTGCCAAATAAATGTTAGCGAAGAGCACTGTGGTGTAAATCTTGCGCATCTCTAGGTTTGGCCAGTTTTCACGGCACCAGTAGAAGGGTTGCGTGGTGTTGCCGTCGCTTAGCAAGATGGAGACTCTGTGCTCTTTGGTGACCTGTAGCATGACACCAGACGGACACATGATGGAGATGGCCAGAACCCAGATGATGACGATGATAATGGTGGAGGTGGAGATAGTGAGCTTCTGTTTGAAGGGATAGACAATGCAGCGGAATCTGACACATTCATATAAAACAAGGAAGAGAGTGTGAGGAAAGACATTAAAATGAGAGAGGGAACGAGATGGGTGACAGAAAACAGAGCAGAGGAGAAAATATGTGTTTCAAGAAACTGCTTTAAGAAAAATGTACAATAAAAATAAAACGTGAAGATAATCAATTTATTACATTTAAATTTTAAATGTACACTACCATTCAGAAAGAAATTAATAATTATATAAATGTCATTTTGTCCTCTGCACAAATCTTTTTAAATGTTATTTGAGCCGCAGATCAGCATATAGGATGATTTCTGAAGGATCATGTGACACTCAAGACTGGAGTAATGCCTGCTGGAAATTCAGCTTTGCATCACAGGAATAAGTAACATTTAAACTTAGTGTAAATTGTAATAATATTTCACAGTATTGCTGTTTTTGCATTATTTTGATTAAATAAATGTAACTTTGGTGAGCACAGGAGGCTTCTTATAAAAAATACTTAAATATCTAAGAGAACCCCAAAGTTGAGAAGTAGTGTCAATAAAAAACAAAAAAAAAAAAATACAGATTTTGATCACACTATTAACTACTAATATATTCACTTGTTTTAGCCCACCTGTCCACAGCAATGGCCACTAGTGTGAAGACAGATGCAGATACCGATATTCCCTGCACCATCCCGCTCAACTTACACACCAAACTGCCAAAAGGCCAGCCTGCAGAAGAAAAGTGAAACATGAAAAACAGGGCAGAAATTGCATGCATCTTGAAACCATTCACTTTTTATTTAATACTTGAGGCCCCATTCCCAAATTGTGATGTCATTTACAAGCATCTGTTTTGAAATTATAAAACTTTGCTATTTATACATTTTTCTATGCTAAGATATCATTTTACTGTCTATGCAAGACAGTCACTGTTGTGATGGATCTGCCACAGGCATTAGCAAAATCACATCAACAAAGAAATAAGTCCATTGCCACAAACAAGGGTCAGAGAGAAATTGTGACAGTCTTTAATGACACTTGCTTACACAAGGAAAAAAGTGACTTCAGAAGTCACTTGAACTCACAGAGGACAAACTACAGCACAACTTTACCAGGACACAAACTATCACCAACTAACTCTGTAGATAAGACATACACTGAATTTAAGGGAGGTGGCCAGCACCATTTAAGAAGAAAAAGGAAGTAACAAAAATGACAAATACACACAGACATAAACCACAAAAATTCTGAAATTAAGTACATTCAACTAAAATTAGAGCCATGGATAACGTTAGTGTAAACAAAAATCACATGGATCAGGACATCACATTTTCCAGTGTTTCCTCCAACTACGCATAGTTGGTAGATTCCAACTTCATTTAGAAATCTATAAAACAGTTCAACTTCCTGTTTGAATCCCTTTGTTACCAGTCTGGCTTGGTAACATAGCAGGTACATTTTATTATTCAAATCCTACTTTTTATTTGTATGCTAATCAGAAGTTGTTTGTTCAAATAACCAAGCCCGTGCACTGACTCAGTAAAAATGACCAATAAAGATAACATGCCAAACCAATGTAACAATGCGTTGGGTTTTATTGTTCAGTGCAAAGATAGTCTGTAGAAGTTATGTGTGGCACAATATATGGCCATCACACCTGCGTACATACAATGCTGTAGTATATTTTGTTTTTCGACCTCAATTTTAAAAGGTGACCTATTATGCCCCTTTTTACAAGATGTAATATATCTCGGGTGTCCCCAGAATGTCTCAGCTCAATGTGTGAAGTTTGAGTTCAAAATACCCCACAGATCATTTAATATCTAATTTTGAAATTGCCTATTTTGAGTAAAAGCAGCAATGCACTGTTTTTGTGCATGCCTCTTTAAATGCAAATGAGCTGCTGCTCCCCGCCCCCTTTTCCAGAATAGGGCTGTGCCTTTACAGCTTGCAACTCAGATACTTTGCTAAAAAAACAAAAAAAAAAAACATCTGTTTGGTTTTGATTATCATGCGCTTTAAACCATGTCAGTCTAAACTTCTGATATAGGGTCTTCTGAGTGCAAACATCCAAAGCATACACACACGGCACACAGCGTGTGAGTACTAAACTTAACTTCTGTTTCTTGTGTTATTGTGCTTTAACTGTTAAAAACACACAAGTTACAAAAACAGTCGGTTATGTCTGTGAAGGTAAACAGCTGAGAAAGAAATCGCTTGTTTATATTAGATCTGTGTGGCAGCAGCGTGATATACAGCAAATAAATCAATAAATCGACTCCTCTCTTGACTCTTCTGAGGCTGGGACTCTAAATAGTTTTTTGTGCTCGTCTTTGAAGCCAACGACAGAACAGTTAGCATGCTTTGCTCAAACTTTGCCATTGCATTAGAGCTGGTACACCGTTGTCACTTCTGAAAACAAAATGGCAGAGAAAGGCGTACCAAAACAAAGTTACTAGGTTGTCCTTTTTAATGTTATCTGGGGTGGTAGATGCACCCATTTATAGCACTTACAATCCTATTATGCTCTTTTACAAAGTCTTGATTTTGTTTTGGGGTGTACTAGAACATGCTTTCATGCTTGATGGTTCGAAAAACGCACATAATTAGTCGCTCGATTAGTTCCGGGTCTAATGAAGGCCCGCCTTCCGAAAAGTGAAACGTGTTGTTATTGGTTAGCTCTCCCACTGCGTTGCAATTAGCAAACAGCTTAGATGGTGTTTCAGTACTGCCACGCCCCTTGTCAAAGAAGCAAGTTCTGTGTACAACTGTTAGCGCAAGCTAGATTAAAGTGATTCTTACATTTTAAATATGGATATTTTTCTTACAAAAACACATCAGTTCACTATAGGAGGCCTTTATTAACCCCCAGAGGGAGCTTGGGAGTGCCAGGATAAATTTTAATATAACTCCGATTGCATTCGTCTGAAAGAAGGAAGTCATATACACCTAAGATGCATGGAGGGTGAGTAAATAATATGCTACAGTAGTGTCGGGTCCTATCATCAGCCTGCGAGATCGCCAATACATGATGTTATCGTGCTAATGTATTTAATTATTTCCATACTTAGTTTCCCCACCTCGTCCCTACCCTCCCTCCAACAATTTGAATTTCCATGGGCGGGATTTATTTTAATGATATTCTAATGGACCGCGTTGTGACATCATTGCATGCGGAAAACAAACATCGTAGCTCAAAGGAGCTGTTCGTTGTAGTTTTAGAAAAGGGATTTTTTAAAAAATGAAATATCTCCTTTTTATGCCCAAAGATACACACCACACACTGACTAAAGTTTAAAAAGTGAAAAAAAGCATAACATCACCACTTTAAACACGGAAAAACTCAGATTTTTATGATATGTCCCCTTTAATTTACAGTTAATGCAACTTGACAGGCAAACTTAACAATGTGAGCTTTCTGATCTCTCCTTTTCTCTCTCCAATTTGGTTTTCTCTCTCATTTACTCTCTTTTTCACTTACTGACACCACTTTAACACATTCCCTTGACTCTTCCAGCTTAGAAGCGGTGCTGGCACTTTTTTTTTTTTGCACTGAGTGGTGTTAGCTGAGGGGATTATAAAGAAGACTGAAGAGAAGAACAGAGCGCAGTCACTCGGGGACCTATTGTTTTTGTTCACCTCTTGCGAAAGTAAACCCAGAAGATCCTTTAAAGAGGCTGATTAAATTTGGAGATATTGTGCAGCAGCTGGTCGAAGTGTGGGTATGAATAATGATGTGATAGATGAAGAGAGTTTTTAAAATACAGCTGGTGTGAGAGAAAATGAGTCTAAAGAACAGAAAGTGGTAGAGAAAAAGTACTTAATAGTGATTGTGAGACAGCAAGACAGCTAATGAACGAAAGAATTTCTGAGAAACAGGAGACAAAAATATACAGACAGAGAATGTCAGGGGTCTTTCAGTATTAAAGGTTCATTTACCTTATATAGAGAACTGAAAACAATCCAGACTGGTGTTCTTGGAAGAGGAACAAGCTTTTCTCCATCTTAATCATAACAGACATGGAAACGTGTCACTTTTGATTCTCATAAGGATCCTTCATCAGGGCTCATGTCATAGTCAGTGAAGTAACTATCCCACAGCTTTTGTTATGTCATGCTGACATGTTCACATTACAGACCAGTTATGGTAGATTGGAACGCAGCCTTGATTTAGTCAGAAATGCTTGATTGTGATTCATTTGGAACTGATTTTGTTGGAAGAGCAAACATAGGCTGACAATACAGTCTCCAAAATGTTAAATTACTAAATATAAGCTTTTTGCGATTTTGCTGTTGGTGTTAATATCACCACTTATGTTTGTGTGTTGCTCTACTTCACCACACAAATCAAACAAAATAACGTCAATCATTCTGTATATCTACACAATCCAATGTCAGGTTTAATGTCTCATTGAAACTGAATGACATTATCAGCATGTTAACATTTATAAATAAACACCCACATTCTGTACTGAGAACAAAAGGCTTTGTAAAAAATACTTTTGGTGGTAGTCAGACACAGTGGAGGATATTTATTTTTCTGAATCAGTTGTCTTGGGTGCACTGCGACAGCTTGTTACAAAGGACTGTTACAAAGTTAATGTAGTTGAGGATCTTGATGAGGGGGAATGAGGAGTTCTGGGTAAACTTGTCACTTCCTCCGTTTGTAAAAATACTTTGTAGCCAACTTTCTGAGTCTGAGATCGAGAATTTCGATGGCATTCAGCCTACAGTTTCATTTTAGCTTTGGCTGTTATTTCTCTCTGTTGTAGGTCTGTATCAGACACATCAGACACATTTTACTGTGGGGAAGGATGGGATGTTTGTTTTGTAACACCAACTCAGCAGGGGATCTCTGTAGTGTTGCATAGTGTTCTCTTAGAAAGATGCACAGCTGCTGTTTCTATAACATTTGTACTGTTTCAGCTCCGCAAAGCGCTTTGTCTGAAGTCTGCACAAACTTCAGAAGATCCATTCGCCTGCAGCCAGAATTCTGTCATCTTGCAGTGGTGAAATTCAAGCTAGTCTGCAAACACTGAACCGTTTACTGTCAAAAAGCGTTTAAGTACTCTATCACGGTTAACATTTAATAAACTACTTAATGTGCCAAGTTTTATTTCCGTATTATTGAGCATACATTCATGCTGACCAACAAATGACCATTTAACATCCCCCTGTTGTCAATCATTTTATCCCTTAAAGGAGACTTATTATGCTTCTTCTTACAATATATAATATAAGTCTCAAGTGTCCTCAGAATGTGTCCGTATCATTTTGAAAATGCCTATTTTGAGTGAAAGCAGAAACACGCTGTTTTCATGTATTTTTCTTTAAATGCAAATGAGCTGCTGCTCCTCGCCCCCTTTTCCAGAACAGAGCTGTGCCTTTACAGCTCGTACCTCAGATACTCTGCTAAAAAACATATGCTCAAAAACACTTTGAAATCATGAGTTTAAAAGCCATATCAGTTTAAACTTCTGATACGGTTTTCTAAATGCACACATTTGAAGCACACGCTGTGAAGCGGCTGCCAAACGGCATGCGAGTAGTAAACAAATTTCTCTTTCATGTCTTATTGCGCTTGCACAAGTTTATGTTGAAAACTTACAGGAGTTACAAAAACAGTTGGTCATATCTGTGAAGGTAGAGAGCTGGGAAAGAAATTGCATGTTCATATTAGAGATATGTGGCATTAGCGTAATATACAGTAAATAAATCTATAAATCAACTGCTCTCGTCTTCTTCAAGGCTGGGACTCTAAATAGTGTTTTGTGCTCGTCTGTGCAGCCAATGACAGAACAGTTAGCATGCTTTGCTCAAATTTTTGGCATGGCGTTAGAACTGGTACACCATGCTCGCAAAAACAAAGTGAGGCGCCATGGGTGGAAACATGCAGATTAAGGGGCGGTAACATTATAATAAGATCCCCTTTCTACATCATGGGGAGAGCGAAATCTGATGCGCTAGTTTTTTCACATGCTTGCAGAAAAAGGCTTACCAAACAAAGTTATTACGTTTTTTCACGTTTTCTGGGTTGGTTGATGCACTGGGTAGCTGATTATAGCACCTAAACTTTTTCCCATTAAATAATTTCTTCACGCCTTAAAATGGTTTAAAAGTAACTCTAAGCCCCTACCTTATTGACTATACGCATATCTATGAATATTCAAATTAGTCCCAGCCTCCACTCAGTCTTACTAACTTGGATCTGCTCCTTTTTCACTCAGTTAGCAGAAGTAAATGCTGTAGTAAAAGCTACACAATGGCAGTGGCAATCTTGGATTAATGGTTATCGCTGTTTCTTTCATTGCAGTTTCGAGACTCAATCTGTGAGTTAATGTATTCAAATTCTGAACAGATTATAACCTAGAAAGCCTACAAAGAGCGCTCTCCTTATAATCACTAAAAAGCTGTCATTCGCCTTAGTTCAAAGTGATCTCATTACATTATAATCCATGAAGTGCTACCCTGCACAATTAATCATTGTATCTACACCTTGTTTGTTAAAATGAGAAAATTCAAGAGCATGCAAAACTCGCATTTTGAGCAGTAAGAGGATTCTGACTAACTTAAATACCTCTGATTGGCCACTGCATTCAAGAAAATCAACAAATATGTCTGTGATTAGCTATTTTAATCAATGCTGAAACCTGTGACCCTGCCCTGCATAATTGGATTGTTTGTGATTTAGGAAACGGGATGTTTCAAAATGCATTCTTCAGGCTAATTTTGGTACAACTCAGTTTTTCACCGCAAGCAGAAAATTCTCAGCGGTGGTTTTGACTGATGAATTTGCACATAATTTGTCATATTACAAAAAACAGACAGACATTGAAGCAACATTAAAAATGAGATATTCACTATAGGTGGTCTTTAAAGACATCTTTGTGGTTTTCGCTTTCATTTTAATTCCTAGAGATGAACTGAGGGTCAAGGTCATTGTTTGGGGAGCACAAATCCATTTATTTTGTATCTTTTGTTTCTTGATACAGTGTATGCTGCAGTTTTCTAGATTGCATGGGGGACCTTACAAATGTGTATCTGTCCTTGTGCCCTTGTCTGCTATTACTTGTGACCTCGAATGCCAGGACAGCTTTAACTCTTAATTAAGCTAAGAAAAGAATCAACCTATTTTGTCTTGTCTTTGCAATAGCCTGATGTGACTCATGAGCCAGCATGAGATCTGTTTGTGGCACTTGACATGTCAGTCATCATTCTATATGAATGAGTGAAAAGGTGGAGGTCAGTTTATTTATGGAGCACACAGTAAATTACTATTGATTATAAGCTAAGGAGAAGAGGTTTGTTTTTAAGATGTAATGTAAAAGCATGAAGACTATTCCAAAGCTTTGGGACAACTAATTAATCCCTGGTTGGAAGACCTGAGACATCTCACCTGATGGTGTTTCATCAAAATCTTGGAGAAAACACTTTTGAAGAAACTGGACTGTTTAGATTCTTTGATTTATTCAAGAGTCCTGACTGTTAATTTGCTGTTCAATTCACAAAAGAGTGAGGGTGTAGAAATAGACTGGTGTTATAGACCCTCTTCTGTATTTAACAATGAAAACATTAAATCCAAGCAGATTGCCTGAAATCTGTTTGCAACCAATTGTTCCAGATGAGTTTGATGGGTTAATGACTTGTTACAAGTAGAAATGGATTGCCATAGATGTAGAGGTGAAAGTGTTTTCACATCCTTCACGCTCTGTCTGTAAGTATCATTTTTCACCATCAGTAAGAGCTCTGCTGGCATTGGTTGTAAATGAATTGCAACTGTAGTATCATGAGCTGAGTTTTTTCTGGGGTTAAAGGAAACCCCAGGTATTAAGACTTGTATGGCTTAATATAGCATAAACGTAGTAGAAAACCCATGAAAGATTTACATTATTTAGAAAATCCACACCATTTGATACATATTTTGGACTATGGGGGGCACCATTATTTCGATGATGTAAGATGGTTGCACTCGGTGAGTTACTGACGCTACCTGTTGCTATTTTTATTGCAACACAACTTAGAAAATAAAATACTGATACAATGTACACAGCTACTGAATCAGCTTACAGGTGGTGATGGATTAAGCGCAGGCTTAAAGCAAATGCCGTAACATAGTTTTTTCCCCACAAGGAGTCTAAACACCCCAGTATATCAAGTGTAATCTGCGCTGACAAATTCCTTCAGTGGCTGCAGCATCATGACAAGTGTCGGCATGTTTACATCAAGCTTTTGCAGTAGCTATGGTCTACTAAAAGCCACAAAGGCATCAGAGCTAAAGTAGAGATTTGCGTTACATTAAGCCATACAAGTCCCATACAATTAATACACAGGATTCCCTTTAAAGTAAACTATTATGCAAAATGAAACGCAACATACCACAGAAAAAAACTTGTATGACCATAACATTTCATCAAGTTAGTGTATTAAAATATTAAATAAACAATAAATCTAATAATTACATTTTTACTGTTTAATCCATCTGAATTAAATTGTAATTTTAGATTAAATTAACTTACATAAGTGAATTATAATAGGAAAATTATTAAATGTTAACGCAGTGTTATTGAAAGCCAATATACAGTTTTTGAAGATGAAAAAACAAACAAAAGTAAAACTTTGAAGGGTAACACTTTAGTTTAAGGACAAATTCTCACCATTAACTAGCTGCTTAATAGCATGCATATTACTAGCATACTGGCTGTTTATTAGTATCTATACAGCATACACATTACCAAAACTTAACAACCTACTATCCATTAAAAGCAAATTAGGAGTTTACTAAGATGTATTATTATAGTTAATAGTTAGTTAATAGTGAGAATTAGACCCCAAACTAAATAACCAATGATATTAAACCATCAGTTTTGTACACAGCAAGGATATACTGCAGCTTATTTTTGCATTTGTAAACATTATGTTTTGTCTGGAAGCCTATTTCTGCCACTGAATACTATATATATATATATATATATATATATATATATATATATATATATATATATATATATATATATATATATATATATATATATATATATATATATATATATATATATATATATATATATATATATATATATATATGCTATAGACTTAGAATTGCAAGTTTATATCTCACAATTCTGAATTTATAGCATGCAATTAAGTTATTAAGTTAGAACTGTGAGATATAAACTCAACTCTGAGAACATATCAGTCTTTTTTTCCTCAAAATTAGACTTTATAACTCGCAATTCTGAGAAAAAAATCTAAATGTGAATTCTGACTTTATTTCTCAGAATTGCAAGTTTATATCTCACAATTCTGATGTTATAACACACAATTGTGAGTTTATATCTTACAATTCCAAAAAAAAAAGTCAGAATTTATATCACTCAATTCAGAGAAAAAAAAAAGTAGGAATTGCAAGATGTAAACTCGCAATTGTGAGTTAAAAAGTCAACTTACAAGGTCCTATTCCCTAATGACATGTGCATGCACTGCTGTCATTCCCTAATGACATGTGCAAGCATGAAATTGGCCAGACAGTCACATAGAGTAAGGCTGAAATTTACATGGATTTATATCATCAAATGTTAAAAGCCCTCTGTGGTTTTGGATTGCCAAATTAATATTTTATACAATTTTATTCATGTCAGTTTGTTAATATTTTCCAATCATATTCAGAACAATTCATGGTCAAAACAGCACTGATTATGTCTGTAAGACTAGCACTTTACTGTCACCTTTCTGAGGGCAGCAGATAATGTGTGCCCTTTGCTGAGGACACAAATCCAAAGATCTCAAACTTGAGCTTATTAAACTTACATTTGCTACGTTTAAGTGTTAGGTTTTTTCGTTAAGTCTCAGGAATACTGCCGTTAGGCTGCTGTCATGGTCTGCTCATGTTGATTTGCACACAATGGTACTGTCGCTGAGGTTCTTGGCTCTGAAAATGCCTTGGAGTGTTTGGTGGATTGCATTTTCCAATACCTGGGCAGCAGATAAAATGCCAAAAGTGAGGCACTTGCATCTCCTCTGACCTTTGTTGATGTTTAAATGTGCTGCTGGGATGCAACCTAGCATCCTGATTTAAGATACAGCTGAGAACACACTCAACTCATGTCATCTGTTGTTGTTGGAAGGTGATATTCACACAACATAGGGTAATTTTCCTGCCATATGTCAACACTTATTGTCACTTTGCCTCGGCTTTGAAATTGTGAGGTGTGGAGCCAGTTACATAGAGGTGTTACATGTGAGGCCTTAGGTGGAAAAGCACCTCTGGTGAGGGTGAAACGTTGGTTGTATGTCAAGATTTATGTCATCCTGACCTGAAGGTTCTTTAGGCAGCTCATCTGCTGCAGTCCTGCTATTGGGGACAGAGCTGAGGGAGTTAAATGTTTTAATGAGATTCGGCTTCTCGGGTGTTTGGTGGCTAAGCAAAGAGCAGCTGTCACCAGGTATCACATAGAAAGTTCCTGGGGTTGTGTTGCTACGTGACAGGTAAATGCACCCAGGATAGGAAGTGTGTGCTTGGAACCGTAGGAGAATATTTGGATGCTAGTTGGTCGTAGTTCTGGTGGCTGATGGAGGAATTTATAGGTGCTGTCACTATAGACGCTCACAACAGCTCCCAAACTAGTATCTCAGGTATTCTCCTCAAAATAAAAATCAACTTTTCATACAAGTACATTATAACGTTGCGAAGGCTGTAAAGGCATTTTTATTATATAAACAAAATAGTAAAGAATTTAGCCTTTTATCTGTTATCAGTCATTATATGAACATCAGTGCATCCCATTTTAAATGTCTGTGGCCATCATTATATTTGAGTGTTGTTCTATGCCTAATACTTGTCATTCTGAAATTTCAAAGGTTCTACCATGTGGTAGGAGATCTTATAGAGGCAAATCATACTCTCTCAGAGCCCATCTGAAAAGTCTGGGGGATGTGCAGCTCTGAATAATTTGTGCTTTGAACTCTTAGTTCTTTGCAAGTATTTAAAGCCTTGTGGTCTACATTTTTTGCTTGGTGAATGCATTGTATTTCTGGTTCTGTGCAGTTCATATTGCAAGTTTCTTTTTCGTACAGTGTTTAGGTTTTGATAGATACATTTTTGTCTGTTGTCTTAGCAGTGTTGCAAATGTTGTCAGTTCTCATGACTCATCATTCACACGTTGATAATGCTCTGATGATGAATTAATTTCTCCCTTCCACTCTCTGTGGATAAAAAATCTTGCATTGGCTTATTTATTTACACTGTACTGTATTTAATCCTTGTTGCACTTCTCTATCAGATAGTGCTCCAGATTGCATGCTGTGCCATCTGCTGATCACAACAGACTCATATGTAATGCTAAGGCCTTTTGTAAGTCGCTTTGTAAAAAAAGCATCTGCTAAATGCCATAAATGTAAATGTCATGCACTTTCTCTTCTGCCATATGCAGGAGAAAATGCATTGAGTCTACACTAATATTCAGTGCAGTCACGTAATTGTTGAATCTTCCAATGAGGTCTGACAGCTTGTGGTTCATTGATGTTGCTGTTAGTGTCTCCTCACCAGTCTTTTTGTCACTCATATCTGTCTGTGATCAGTTTCAAAAAAGTGTGCTATTTATACTGCAAGCCATAACAAAGCAAAAAAAAAAAAAAAAAAAAAAGTATAGTTTTCTATGCTACAAGTACATTTAGGCATCACAACATGGATGTACAGTATGAAAAAATCTGTTAAAGTTAGATTAGCAGCTAAATATTTAACAGTGTAATTAAACTATTTGTAACGTGGAGAGGGAGACGTGAAGTGGGCGGATCCATGCGCAAGCTTTTATTGAAGGACATGGTCGAAAAATAGGCAGGGTTAGACAATAGCAAGCAGGTACACTGTAGGCAAGATGTGGGAGTAGTCCGTGAAGCAGGCGAGGGTCGATGAACGGCAAATGTAATCTAGGGGAAACGTAGTCCGGGGTGTGATGCAACAGTCTTTGTGGTGTGAAATGTTAGTGAAATGTACAGGCGACCTCTGGTGGCGGGCAGACCGAACAGGATTCATGACACTATTAGTGTTAAAGATGAGTCACTTCTCACATATTTTACGTACAGTAAAGTTGAGGTCAAAAGTTTACATACACCTTGCAGAATCTGCAAAATGTTAATTATTTTACAGAAATAAGAAAGATCATACAAATGCATGTTTTTTTTTTTTTTAGTAATGGCCTGAACAAGATATTTCACATAAAAGACATTTACATATAGTCCACAAAAGAAAGTAATTATTGAATTTATAAAAATGACCTTGTTCAAAAGTTTACATATTGTACGCTTGATTCTCTCTGTGTTGTTATGATCCACAGCTGTGTTTTTTTGTTTAGTGATAGTTGTTCATGACAGTTAAACTGTCCACTGTTCTTTAGAAAAATCCTTTGACAACTATCTTTTCACACTGAGGACAACTGAGGGACTCACATGCAACTATTACAAAAGATTTAAACACTCACTGATGCTCCATAAGGAAATACGACGCATTAAGAGCCAGGGGTGTAAACTTTTGAACAGAATAAAGATGTGTATATTTTTCTTATTTTGCCTAAATATCATATTTTTTTCATTTAGTACAGCCCTTCAGAAGCTATAGAAGATACTTACATGTTTCCAAGAAGAAAAATAAGTTCAATTACCCTGATGTTTGAGTTTTTCCTTCTGGAGCATCAGTGAGTGTTTCTTCTGTAATAGTTGCATATGAGTCACTCAGTCGTCCTCAGTGTGAAAAAAAGGATCTCAAAATCATACATTGTTGTAAAGGGTTCAAATTGAATTGAACGGGCTTATTTTTATAAATTCAACTATTATATGCTCTTGTAAACATGTGATGTGAAATATCTTATTGAGGTTGGTACAATATAAAAATAACATGCATTTTGTTTGATCCCTCTTATTTTGGTACACACGTGCACATAGTGCAGCATCAACACTGATCTTTTTTTTTTTTTTTTTTTAGAATTTTTCAAGTTATTTTAGTTGTCATTGTCATTTATAGTCCTCCTTGTACAGAAAACATCAAAGGGTCAATATCCCTTAGATGTTTTCCCATTCTTTTAAAAGTAACAACATCAAACCATTTTGCAAAATCTTTCCTGGCACTGTCTTTGCAGCAGCTCTTACAGCATAATTTCTTATGTTCATTTTTACATTTAGCTGCTTATTACAATGAGACAGTTCTTCCCATTTACTGACTGGAAGCTTGTTAAGCTCCAGGGGAACACATCCCGGTGGGCAGGATTAGAGAGAGGAACTGTGATTCATGACAGCTCCGTGAGGTCTATGGTGATTGTGATTGTAGATTCTCTGATGAATAAGCACACTAGGTAGGCTTTAACGTTTGTAATGATTGCATGGTAACCAGATGAAAGACAGGAGGACACAGCCAATGAAAAATGTGACCCTGGACCACAAAACCAGTCTTAAGTCGCTGGGGTATATTTGTAGCAATAGCCAAAAATACATTGTATGGGTCAAAATTATTGATTTTTGTTTTATGCCAAAAATCATTAGGATATTAAGTAAAGATCATGTTCCATGAAGATATTTTGTAAAATTCCTACTGTAAATATATCAAAACTTAATTTTTGATTAGTAATATGCAATGTTAAGAACTTTATTTGGACAACTTTAAAGGTGATTTTCTCAATATTTTAATTGTTTTGCACCCTCAGATTCCAGATTTTCAAATAGTTGTATCTCGAGCAATTATTGTTCTATCATAACAAACCATACATCGATGAAAAGCTTATTTATTCAGCTTTCAGATGATGTATAAATCTCAATTTGGAAAAATTGACCCTTATGACTGGTTTTGTGGTCCATGGTCACAAATGCCCTTACTCTCTCAAGAAGTGACTGAACAAATCATACTTCTTTTAGGAGAAGAAAATGCTGCTCGGTTCAACAGCCTTCACTGTGTTCAGGATGAGCTTGTTCAGTGAGATTGACCTGACTGCCTACAAATTGCCTACACTTCTGTGATTAGTTCTACAATGCCTGAGCGTTCATCCACTTGAAATACTGATAAATTAAATGTGCATCAAGTGGCTTTTGTAAGCACCTATCCACAAAAAACATTAAACATACTAAACAAGGCAAGACTGTTATATCTTACCTCAGAAGTGTCAATCTGCTGAAAAGGCTTATGTTTGTCTATGTTCTTTTAATTTATGGAGACCTTTAAGCGTCTGTATAGCCTGTGGTGTGATTTATGCACATTTGTTCAAAATATCCTGTATGGGTGGATTGTTGATGTAGGCAAAAGCTTTGTACTGTTTACACAACGGATGCACATTCTCTTTATTATTACCATGTTGGGCTCCTAATGCCAAATACTGGTTCGATTGCTTGTATTACATGAGAAAATAAGATAAATAAGATTTAATGCAGGTGCAGTTCAGGTCACAGTCTTTATTTTAAACGGGTCAGGTCGGTAGGGTATGGAATTAAATTAGTGCTGCTATCGGGTGTGGGTTTACCACCACTGCACATAATCAACACATAGTCTGCTGATGGAAACTATACTAGTGGGTATTTGGTATAATTTCCCACCTGAGCTAGTATGGAAAAAAGGCTTGACACAATTGCCTCAGAAAATAATTCTGATCACTGTTCCTGTTGCAAAGTATCATGGGAATGCATTGTTTTGTTCTCACCCTCTTGTTAAAGTGTACTGCATTTAGTGCGCAGAATGAAACCTCTCTTCTCTAAGTTCAGCTCATATATGATAATATAGTTTATGTCAAGGATGATCAGGGTTGCTAAGTCAGAGGTTTTCCCATGGAAATGGGTTACTTTTAAACTGTTGCCATAGGTTGATTTTCCCCCTGTGGGTTGAATGTTTGGCGTGTTGCATAAATTATATTTGAAATCTAATCTGAAATATTGTGTGTTCTAGCCATGATAAAACTGCTCTAGATGTTAAGTTTTGTGAAGGAGTGCCACGAGTAGCCTGGACTGTTTTTTTTCCAGTTCGTGACAGTTAGGGCATGTCAGAAAACTCCCATCTCATGTTCTCCCTCAACTTCAAAATCATCTTATATCGCTGTTTTACCTTTTTTATTAAGGGTGTTTGATCTTCTTTGCATGTTCACTTTGCAAAGACTGTGTTGGTACTTTTGCAGCGATGTAGGATGATTTTGAAATGATTTTTGAAGTTGAGGGAGAAAATACGATTGGAGTTTTTCGACTTACCCTAACTGTCTTGAGCCAGAATACGCAGATCAAGGTTGAGCAAGGCAAGACGGTGTTTGAGATTAAAAAGTATTTAAATTGTATTTTTTAAATGAAAATAACTGATCGTTTCACTAGAAAGACCCTTCTTCCTCAGCTGGGATCGTTTGAAGTCGCATTTAAACTGCATTTTGGAAGTTCAAAATCGCGGCACCATACCAGTCCGTTATATGGAGAAAAATGCAGAAATGTTTTCCTCAAAAAACATAATTTCCTTACGACTGAAGAAAGACATAAACATCTTGGATGACAAGGGAGTGAGTACATTATATGTGAATCTTTGTTTTGGAAGTGGACTTCTTTAATATCTTCATTGAGAAATGCAGTGTGGCCATCAAAGTCATGTCCTGCCAGTATATTAGTATATTAAACAGACCAGGGTTGGATAAAGATGACTATAATTGGACAAAAACAAACACATGTTGGCGTGATTGTTTGTTTTGTGGAGGGTGTGTGAGATCACCTCGGGTAGAGACTGAAGTAGGACTTGCAGACATGAAGAAAATGAAATGGAATGTTTGAAACAAGCTCCAAACCACTGATTTGAAACCAAAGATCCATAAATTTTAACTATTACTTTACCAAAATAAGAGGGATCATACAAAATGCATGTTATTTTTTACTACTGTCCTGAATAAGATATTTTATATAAAAGACGTTTACTTGATTCTTGTGTTGTTACCTGAATGATCCATAGCTGTTTTTTGTTTTAGTAATAGTTGTTTATGAGTCCCTTGTTTGTCCTGAACAGTTAAACTACTCGCTGTTCTTCAGAAAAATCCTTTAGGTCCCACAAATTCTTTGGTTTTTCAGCATTTGTGTGTATCTGAACCCTTTTCAATAATGACTATATGATTTTGAGATCCATCTTTTCACACTGAGGACAACTGAGGGACTCATATTCAACTATTACAGAAGGTTCAAACGCTCACTGACGCTCCAAAAAGAAAAATGATGCATTTGAAAAACTTTTGAATAAAATAAAGATGTGAGGAAACATCTAATCATAATAACAAGAAGGCCTTTACCTGTGATGATGTTGTCCACCAGTGTTGTAGGCATGCAGAAGATGCCAACCAACAGGTCGCTGATGGCCAGGTTGAGAATGAAGAGATTGGTGACTGTACGCATGTTCTTGCTCCTTAGCACAATGAAGCACACCACTCCATTTCCCACCATGCACACAATAAAGATGAGGAGGTAGGATACAATGAAGATAGCGGATACCAAGGGCTCATGCAGATAGAAGTCCACATAGGTGACATCTTGGAAAGGATATGGATGAGTGGAGGTATAGTTCACTGAAATGTTGTAGCTATTCTCCACAGGTGAGAAGAATAGAGAAGATACAGTGGAGTTCGGGTCCAATAGTTTCAACGCCATCTTTCTGAGGATAAAAGGAAAAAAATAATAACTGACCAGTCTTTATAATAAGGTATATAAAAGATACAGCAGTGATTTTTTTAGAAACAATAAGATAATCTCATCCATCCGCTATACCTTTTAAAAATATTCACGGGACTATCCAGCATATGATGCTGGAACCCCTTTTCACATTATATTGAGAAGAATATTTCCACTATTTCAATACCCTCTGTCATATTCCCACAAGGTACAATCAAATGTCATTATTTTATTGAGCTAAAAGGTGTAACAAAAAAATCCTCTCTCAGCTTTATGCACATTACCGCTCATTAACATTCAGTGTGCTTTAAATGTTATAAATCAGGTTCCATTTTCTAACCAACTAGTCCTTGCTTTCCATGGCTAAAATAGGGAGGTTATGAATCATTTAAATTGTAGTCACATCTTGTAAAAAAAATTCCATTATGTATGATGACACACAGAGTAGTGGAGGAGAATCCGTGCTTGGTTACAATCTTTAATCTGTGTGGAAAGCAAGCTCCTTTCCTCCGACTTGAAAGCTTAAGGCGAGGTCACATATGCAGATAAACAAGTGTGACGTACAGGATATGACACAAAACGCATGAGGGAAATAAGGCACATGGATTATTGAGCCTTTTGTTGCAGTCCCCCTAACACATAATATAAAAAGCAGTACAACTGCTGCATTGTTTTATGGATATGAGGTAAAAATACTTTGAATGTGTATGTTTGTTGTTGAGAGATCTGTATGTAGTAAATGTGAGTAATGAGGTGTAAAAGCTCAAGTTCAAGTAGGGTTAGGATATGACAGCACATAACAGATATTTTTAGTGAATTATTTAGCTTTAATGTCAGAAATGAAATGTCTCACTAGATCATGTTGGTCTGACAGAGAGCTCTAATATATTTCACTGCAATCTGATGTAGTGTTTCTAAATGGCAGATTCAGTTCACATAAATTTACTATCATTTTCACCTTGACTATTCTTTGAGAGCTTTTCTATAAAAGACACCTGTGACCATACTGGTGGCACAAACCAGCAATTTCAGGAAGGATAGATGTAAAAATTAATTTGAAAGCAGCTTGCTTTAGATACATAAGGAAGTGAAAGAAAATATGACAGTCCACAAACATTTAGAGCTTAAAAAATAATTGCACTTGAACAGACGCTTCAGTGCTGCCAATCAGGAAAAAAGGCTGTCAAATACATTTGAGTGACAAGCCTTCCATAGTTTGTTATTGAGGTGCATGCAGCTTGTTTTTATTAAATAAAAAAACAGACTATATACAGAACTTGCAGATTCATTGGACAGGCTGCATTTATTCATATGAATTAGGTTGTTCTATAGCTGATTTAGACTCAAATTGAGGACAAATTTCAAGTAACCTAGTCAATACATGACAGGCTTAAAATGCTCAGGAAAGAAAGCTAAGCACCAAACAATAAGCTGCAATAGCCTTGAAGTCTGTCCTTCATAACTCTTGATCAACGTTTCATATGTACATATAAATGACCATGCATCAGTTATTTATAGTCTGTTTTGACAGAACTTCATTTGCATTTAAAGTCATTTTTCACTTTCAGATCACTGCTGTCTTATCATAAAATTGATGTGATCTATGTCACTGTGAATTCTGAAGGACATGACCTATCCAAGCATCATATCCCAGCTGATAGTGAGTAGATGAGTTGTAAATTATAACTGGTTTGACACTCAATATTGTCCACCCCCATTTGTTTTTCTGATTTGGGTGGAATGACTGAAAGGCAAATGCAAAAAGAAAAAAAGGTGAGTGTTGTATCAATATTATATTGTCACTGTCTTGCCTTCATGCTCTGCAAACATATACAGTACCTGCACTCAAAAAAAAAAAAGCTGGCTTATTTTTTTTTTTTTTTTACCCAAATGCTGTGTTCAGCCTGCTGGGCCATTTTATTGGGTTTATTTAAATATGCTGGGAAGTTTTTCTGCACTCTAAAAATACTGTTTTTTTTTTTTTTTTTTTGTTTGTTTTTTAACCCAGATTCTGGGTTCAGCCTGCTGGATATTATTGGGTTGTTTTTAATGTTTTTAAAAAATGCTGGGTTAAAAAAGTCTGGGTTATTTATTAACCCAAATGCTGGGTTTAGCCTGCTGGGTTAGTTTACTGCTTAAATTAAAATGCTACTTGCTTCAATTTTTTATTACTAAAATGCTTGTTAAACGAGTTTAAATGTATGTAATATTGTAAACTATGCTGTATTCACCCAAATAAATTAAATCTGTCTTATAAAAATAATAATGATATAAATGTTCATCTTTTGATTATTGCTGTTGCCTCTACAATTGTTGTGTGGTTTTTAATTTCCAGCCTATTTAAGCCAGCAATATAATACTGTTTAAAAGATAGTTGACAAATAAAACAGCCCAGCATGTGTTCTGTCCAATATTCACCCAGCGCTGGGTGGCCAAATAATCCAGGATTTTTTAGAGAAATATTGTCACCATATTTTATACAGTGAATTTCTAAAAAAAAAAAAAAAAAAAAAAAAAATAATGCTGTTGACTTTTTTTTTTTTACCATATATGTAACAGGATATTTTTACAGTGTACATTCTTTTTTTCTCTTTTGAAAAATGCATATAAATCAGAAAGTATAATGGTACAGAATGTAACTGAAACAGAAAACACTGAGGTGCTAATGCACTTTAATGGCAGCAGTCTTAGTCGTGATCATAAAGCATCTAAATGCAGTATTTGAATTAGGCAGCATTACTCACACCTAACCTGCCTGCTTTGTGCTCCACTGCCTTATTATCTGACTTAATGGCATTTAATCCCCTTACATCATTTTTTTCTTCAATGAGGTTCAGTTACAGTGAAAATGCAGTTTTGTTTTTTGAAAAGCAAAGCCAGGAACAAAGACAATGATTTGTATTAATTACAAAACCAGTTTAATCCTGCTTTTTCGAGATTATGAAGCAATACTGAAAGTGTGCTGACATAGACTATGCATACTGCAGTGAAGTCCCACATGCTTTCGGCTGCCAGTCAAGAGTTCACAGCCACTTAATAGCTCAGTGACACTCATCCATTAAGCATGAAGACTTGCACACACCGGTGAGATGGGCAAGAGATGAGATCTGACAAGATCAACATTCTTTTGTCAATTTGCAAAGCTCTTGCACACAGCTTGGTATTTTCGTCTGTGAGCATGGGCACCTTAATGGCTCTGTAGAGTTCGAGGCCAATGTCAGTGGAGACAACCTATAGCATCTATGATGAATTGTGGACAAAAAGATGTTAAAAAGCCATCTGCTAAAAGAAATTCTTCTGCATTCTTCATAAACTTTGCTTCATTGTTTAGTATTGTATAATACATCTGTCCTTGCTGTCTAAATGACTTTGCAGAACAGCCTGATAACTTCAGTAAGTCTGAAAAGCACTGAAAAGAACTGATTTCAAAGAAAGCTGTTAATACGTTAAATATTTATACGATTTCTGATTCAAAGTCCCAAAGTATAGATATATACATGTGTTGGCCACTTATTTTCAACCAGCCTTTTTTTCTAGCCTGTATCTCCAAACATATACATCTGCTACATCTTGTGAGAAAGGCTCTACAAAATATTATTTGTAAATTTGTGGTAATACTTTGCTGATACAAGTCTGCCAGGTCAGGTCACATTTATTAGCGCAGTGCTTTACACAATACACATAGTTTCAAAGCAGCAGTCTGTCACGACCGCTCTGTTATTCATGTAATAATAAATCAGCATTTATCTTTGGCAAGGTCTTTTGCTAAAGGCAGATCAAACTGTCTTTTGGACTCGGGTGAACTGTGCTGCTTAAATAATGACGTATCCAGCGGTACACACTGTGCCTGTTCTGGAGAGTGAACTTTATCTAACCAGGTTTCTCAGAGCTCCCTATTCAAAAACAGCAGCAATTTCATCCCAAATATCTGAACTGCCCATGCACTGTTCGATCAAATGATTGAAACCCTACTCATCTTTGTTATTACCTGTAAACACACAGAATTTAAATTTTCCAATTTATCTTTAAACTGCAAAACAAAATTGACTTTAAAATGTGAAATTCAAGTATCTGTATGATCAGATAGCCAAAGTCAATTCCCCTCTCTCGCCTTGAGTAAGTACATCTATTATAAAATAAATAAAGACTTTGTGTTGCATTTTAAGGGTTTAATTTGTATCCTCTCATACAGTACATGTGGTCAAAAGTTAATTTTTTTCCCTTTCCAATCACAATAACACTATGTTCTGTCATGTCATAAATCAAATAAGGGTTGACAGGAGTTTGTCACATGCTTATTTCAGAACATTCAACGGCATGTCATTGTTGGCTTTGGTTTCATTCATAAAGCACATTGTCAGCATGCTCTCAGAATTCATGCAGTGGCTCAGTGTGAAATTTAAGTCAGTCTACACTAGAAAACAGATGTCACTTTCTTACATAACTGTGTCAACATAAGCATATTTAGCATTCCTAACAGCACTGACAACTCGTATTTTTATGCAAGAGAGCCTTTGACTAACAGGATAATGCCTCTTTTTTGAATGTGAGACAAGTTTTATAAGTTTTCCAAATGACATTCACTTATACAAGTTAACAGAAGAAGTATGGAGGGGAAAAATGAACATCATTAGAAACAACATACTGCCTCCATTTGAAATTTATGGAATTATTTCATAAATATTCTTTAACTGTTGTTTTAGCACAAATCGTTCATTCAGTCGTTCTGATCCAGGCATTAGTTACAGATCGCAACTCTCCAGGTAGGATGGATGAAGGCAAACTCAGCAAATAATCAGCATTGTTGTTTCAGCATTGGTTGTATTAAATTTTCTTCACAGTCAACTTGTTCTTACCATATACTGCAGATATATTTTATAATAATTCAAATGATTGATCGATCCGATCTGTTTTGATCTATAACTCATATTGTATTTATATACCTGTATCTCCATCGTTTGACACATTACCGACATTTGCTGTCCTCTGCTGGCATAAAAAACAATGACCCATACAAGCCACTTACTGAAAGTACACAACACGATGCTACAACATCAGTTGCAGTGCAAATGAAGGTAGGAACTTAAAATCTAAATAGATGTAGGTTTACTTTACTAATTTCATCAAGAGCGCAATTTAAAGAGATAAAACAGTCGTGATTAATTACTACGGACGCACAACATCATAAAGCGCAGGAGCAGTATATGATAAGTAAGTAAACTTACAATAAATATATTAACGATTACAATAATAATTTAATAATCCATATTTAAAAAAAAAAAAAAAAATTTTTCTTTCCATACACAAACAATGCAAAAATGTCTCACCTTCTATGAGATAAACCTTTCCACTCTTGATTCAGAAGAAAAATTGGTTTTCTTTAAGGCGAAATTAGCTCAAAGCGAAAAAAGATCCGAAAACAGATGTAGACAGATGTTTTTTTCTTCTGAGTAAACTTGCGCTGTTTACCCGCTGCGCGCTGGTTAGTAAACTGCTCTTTCTGAACGCGCTGCTCCTAATATTAAGACCTGATGGAGAAATTCCCGCCCTGCCGCTGCTGCTGCTGCTGCTGCTTCTGAAAGGAAGAAAGGAGGAGAAACAAACTACACACGAGCTGCAGTCTCCCTGAAGGGAATAAAGATGCCATAAAAGCTTAAAAAAATGTACTGTAAACGGAAAAATATGAAATAAATGAAATACGACCATGATATGACTTTTGTGATGTTTCTGCTTTGATTTAAATTATTTATCACCATGGCAACTTTAATAGACTTCCAAAGCTTTCTCCTTGGACAGATCCACCAATTTCAACAAATTATTCTCAGATCTTCTGTAGATTATAGGCCTATAATGGACCATTGTTTTAGAGCACCATCTCAAAAATCAAGTTATGTTTCATAATGACAATTATGGATTCAAGTGTTTTTTTGTGACATACCAGCTATATGGGATGGGGTTACATGAATTTTCTGCATGATTCACTGTTTATTTTTGCCATATAAAGGTGCCTTCAGGTGTTTTAAGGGAGCGCATCAGTAGGGATATTTGGGTCATTCCACAAAATCTATGCCTTTTCCACTTGGAAAAATTAAAAAATATAATAAGTTTAATCAGTATTTTTAAATATTCATGAAATGAATAGACCTTAAAATGACAAGAAATTGTACTGTGTCATCTCAGGCTATGTAACGTATTATTTTATGACTATTTCTCTACCTCAAGTTTTGGTATTTTTGTCAACCCTGTTACCAACACAAGCGTTACTAAATACTATATTTAACTAGAACTAATATGCCACTGAATGATATAGGCATAATCTCAATAATATACCAAGGGTGATCTTTAAAATGCTTGAATTTTACACAGACAATCTTAAAAAACAGGGTCAAACATAATCAATGTCATTCCTCTTACACACATGCCAAAACTGTTACTCAAAAAGTAACAGGTTGACAGTAACAGGTTTGACGATTTCAAATAGATTTGCTAATTGTTAGCTAAGAGTCAAGTTCACAAAAGCACATATTGTACAGTTTGAAAGGATTTTACTTGTAGATACTGATTGTATTAAATGTAAGAATTAATTGTATAAATTTACATTTTAAAAATGGTAACAGTATTGACATTGCATGATGCCCCCATCCAAAGTAATATTGATGAGAGCATATATAGTATTATGTTTTTAAACTGTATTATATTCAATCTACATTTCATTATTTCTTAGGGACGCAAAAAGGCACTGATTTTGTGCAGTGATGCATTTATAGTCTAAATATTTTAAAAACACAGTGCCCTTACTAACCTGTTGAAAAAAAACAGCATGCTGGTTAGGTATGTTTTGAAGCATGGCTGCTGTTTAAGCTGGTCCTTGGCTGCTCATGAGCTGGTATAAGCTGGTCATGTGCTGGCTATAAAGTGGTTTAAACTGGTCATCTGCTGGTCCTAAGCTGGTCCTGAGCAGGAGTTAGTTACAGCTCATGACCAGCTAAGGACCATCTTAAACCAGCTCATAACCACCAGCCATGCTTCAAAACATGCTGTTTTTTTCAACAGGGTATGCTTGCATTTGTCTTTGATCATGCCACTTGTTCTTACTAGTACCTCCTACTTAACAGATAGTAATTTAGATCTGGTGTACCTTCGATTATATTTATTTATTGTTATAAACCAGTGCAACACTTTAAATAGATTCTTAACAAAATCTTTTCCAGATCACTCAACACTTTCACAATGAGAGTTTGAAATCAGAGTGTGAGCTACAAAGTCAATTAATTAAGCATTCTATTTTTCTAACTCTTATTATGAATAGTGTAACACAGTGTACCAGGAGCAGCTGGAAGCTGTTATTCTCTGAGAGTGAAAATATACTATGTTTGATGTGCTATGCTGGAATCAAATTTTTTGTTTATACTGTACATATACTGACAGGCCATCAAGTACATCCTTTGTCATTTTTAAGGAACTTTGAAATCGGGCTGACAAAGTCGACATATCAAAGGGCAAAAAGTCTTGATGAGACTTAACAGTCATTATTGTGCAGCACACAATGTTTCGAGTGCACACCTTCATTTTTTCTTTCCTTAGCTGTATGACTCGTTCACACTATACCTACCACAGTCAGAAACTAAATATGCACAATCCACTTTCATACCAACATAAAATGTATGCTAATTCTTTGCAGCAGTGTGGAATCCCACAACGTGCACGTGTGCATGACATGTTGTCTTTAATTATCTGAATCAGAAACACTGCCACTTTCCCTGTTCTATTTCTGGAATGTTTCAATATTCAAAATAGCACACTGAAAACAGAACCAGACTGCTCTTCCAAGAACACACACACACACATATGTACCTACATATCAACATACAACACCTACATATCAACACAGTATCACAGCCGAAGGTATTATTTTGAGTGTTGCTGAGTGAATGTCATGGTTGTCTGGTGTAGTTTTCATAATGGTTGCTATTTATTTATTTATTTATTTATTTATTTATTTATTTATTCATTCATTAATTCATTCATTCATTCAGTCTTTGCAACTGTTCTGACAAATCACTTTTTTGGCACAGCTATGGTGAGAATAAAATATTTAGCAACCAGAGCAGTCACACAAAACTTGAGCACAGTCTGGATCGATTCCAAAACAGCATGAAACTCAGTGCCACCCACATGCCTCTACTAACTACCTTCATCAGGAATTCAGTGGCCCTCCAAAGGGCAAAAACAGAGACCAACTTTAAAAAAAAACTGCAAGGATGACCCTATGCTCAGGCATCTTTTAAGATGATATTATCTCTACTGCTCTTATACCCTTTGGTTGGCCAAATAAGAAAATCTTTTTGTAAGCTCTTTGACATTTTAACGCCAACCATCCTGGGGTGCGTTTCCCAAAAGCATCGTTAGCTAACTATGGTGGTTAGGTCCATTGAATTCTATTGGTAACGACGGAACTTGCGACCATAGTTGGTTTTGGAAAACGCACCCCTGGTCGAAATATGAGGCATCTGCGAATACAGTCAATATTTCAGACAGCAACTTGAACCAACATGTATGGATGAAAAAGTGTCATGGCAAGACAAGTCTATTCATGGCATATACTATCACCAGACTGCAGAGGTGGCTGACACTGGGAAATTGTACCAGTGACTGGAAATGGCAGACAATCCAGCATCTTATAACAAGATGGTTCAGAGACTGTGGATATATACAGAATATAGACCCCCCTTTAAATTGACCATGGCATGCATTGGAACTGGCATACACTTTAAATGAATAGTATCTTCTGGATAGCATGTGCACAGTATGTACATTGTATACTGATTTTCTATTTGATAGAAAATCAGTATGCAGCCAATAATGCCAAGATAATATGCTATTTCAAACATAGCCTTGTATGTTAGCCCTGATTAATTGTTAATCCCCTAAAGAATTCAATGCAGATTGCATCAAACCCATGTCAAATATGTAAAATAAATCATTTATTTAGGTATTATATTCATTGCCAAGGCATAATGTTCAGATGTAGAATTGGGGAAATAATGTTTTTAACCTGTCTTGGTAACCTGTGCTTTAGCTATGAATACTTGAATACTATGAAAATTCCACTGTTAAATTTAAATAGGTGAAATGCTATTAAATAGTCAGAGCTTTAAAGCATCCTTTTATAAAAGAGTACAGACATTGCTTTTGCACAAAAAACACAGAGAAAAGTTCAACGATAAAGTAAAGGTCTTACAACGATGATGCAGAAAACTGGATGTAAGTGAGAGCTGGTAACAGACACGTGCTAAAGTCACAGCAAAATATGAAAATGTTCTAATGGTGTTTAGCCTGTGATTTAAAAGATTAGAGGTTTTTGTTGACTGAGACATAGTTTATGGTTTATTCAGCAATATGATTACTAAAGCAGAACAAGAATATCAGTGTTTGCCAAATAACAATAGAAAGCACGCACTTCTTGTCACTTAGAGAAGGGGTTTTTGCTCCAAAATATGTTGATCTCCTTCCAAGTAAGCCTTACATGGAAATAAAAGCAAACGTGATAGCTTATTATATTAGACAACATGCTGTTTCCAGAATTAATTGGCTTTTATATTGGCATTTTTTTAAAAGAAAACAAATTGAAATATTGCCTAGAACTTTTTATTTTCCAATAAGTTGAGAGCAGTTTTTTCCACCCAATAGAGATATTCATTAAATTAAAACCGGAGAAAAATCCATCTAAGAGACAATAACATTTCTTTGGCCAAAAAGAATGAACTGGAACCGCAACTGCAGTTTTCAAGAAATTTGTCCATTATTTTCTAATGCATGTTTATCTTCATGGAGGGAATATTTGAACCGCCATTCAGCACTGATTGCTATTTCAACATACACTCTTAAAAATAAAGGTTCCAAAAGGGTGTCGGGTGCCTAGTGACAGTTTCGGTAGCCCTAATTTTAACCCCAATCTGTTTGTATTAAATCTACTGTAGGTTGGTTGTGGCAGTAATAGCTAAAACATGCTTCTTATGAAGGGGGGTGGTTGGCTGACAGCTGAACAGTTAGTCATGGACTATGCATTTTGTACAGCGGGTGATGGAAGATGGGAAGACTGCACTGGCTGTACCAGCAATGGACTGTTTGAAGGTTGTGACTGTTGAGAGCTGCCTCAGTGGGGAATTCAATTTTCTCAGCTGGAGGTTTCTGTAAAGCAGGAAGACTGACAAGAGGTGGCTGGAAAACTATCTACTGTTACTCCAGAGGTAGAAAGCTACTTTATAGTACTGTATATGCCCACATTCAGGGATTTGTAACTAAAAGGACTGGTGTTGTCAGCAAAAGTCCAAAAGCTGGTTGGTGGTCTCTGTCGAAAGGGTCGACAGAAAAATGCACCGGTAAAGCTATAAATATATTTTGTTAGCCAAGTCATTTGATGCTTATTTTAAAAGAAAGTCCATGACAAGCATGTGCAAAGTTAACTTTTCAAAACACAGAACGGCAGTTCTCTCGTTTAAGAAATATAAGCATCTGCTCATATGCATGCATCTTCAAAATGCTAAATAGCTCTTTAACTTAAAGAACCACAGAAAGTAAAAGGACCTTCATGGAATTGTTTCAGCTGACCGAAACACTTTTTTTAAAGCAGTTAAAATAGCACCCCCTGCTTGTACTGCCAAATTTAACATATGGACTTTTTGTGAAAGCACTTTGTCAAAATTTCAGAACAGAACCAGGGTTGCAGTCAAAAATAGACATAGCTGTACCAGACAGGCTACCTTGAAATACATCAAAGACCTTTTTTGTGAGTTAAAATATAACAGATTGCAGGCTGCATTGCGTTTACAGACGAACAGTTTAAACTTTGGACACAGCTGCACTGTTAGAAATCGCTGTAGATTTAGCAGCACAGTACTGTAAAAACCTACAGTACAATACCACATTTATATATCACAGTAAAATACTGTAATTTATATTGCATTCTGGGTAATTTTGAATTGGGGGGAATATTTTACAGTTTATTTTAGTGTTGCTGTAACCTTGCCGTAGCCTGACTGTAAAAGGCCAGGCAATAATACAGAACTGCTGTCAGGGTTAAAGGTTCATGAAACCCTGGACTACTTTTTCTGAGATTTTAGCAGAGGTGTTTGTGTTGCACATCATAGATGACAATGTTAGCATCTGTTAAGTTTAATTGGTGGAGGAAACTGGTTAATTTTGTCTCATAATTATTCATGAGCCGGCGTTTTCTTATCCTATGAGAAGACGCTTCGCCTAATTATTCACAACAGCCTGTGTTGATTTGCTATGACAGACGCTTCAAACAGTGAGATCTGGCATAATCTGGAAATAGCCTACGCAATTTTGATATCACAATTTCTTATCTTCGATAAGTAAAAATGAAAACTTTTTTACTTCAAAAAAAAAAAAAAAAAAAACACCATTGTAGTTAGTTAAATCCCCAGTTAGTAAAGCTGATGATGGAGTGGAAGTTGTGGAAACACAGTGGACAAGCATTGTGGCATTAAAGGGTCATGAAACCCCCCTGTTTCAGCACTGGTTAGTTCTCACCATAGTTTTGAAAAATGCTGCAAAAGTGGGCGTGGTGCGCTGCAGAGCGTCAACTAAGGGTTCAGACAGTTTAATTTTATTTGTGTGCACTCACAGTATCAACAAAACATTAACAGTGCTTTTATTTCTAAAATAAAGAATATAAAGAAAACAAACACGATGTCGTCTCAACAGGAGCGCTTCACAAAAATGAATAGACCAAAAACACTGGTAACAAGTGGAGGTAAATGGGTAAAATCCATGGAATAAGAGAAACAAAATATTTTTGTGCCTTTTGATGTCAAAATCAGAATGCAAATAATTTTTTTTACAGAATACTGTAGTCAAAGATGCCTTTTGAAGCTAAACGCAGACATTTAAACGTACATACTATGGATGAAAACTGCTGATTACTCTACTTTTAAAGCATAAATTTGATTTAAAAAATAGGTCTACATAATATTTACATATGCTGTTCATATGGGATGTACTGTATTAGCCCTACAGTTACAGCATGAAATATTATTTAAACCTTTTACTATTAACATTTTCACATAACATTTTTTTTAATTTTCTCTCACAATTCAAACTTTTTTTCTCAAAAACGCGATTTATATCTCCTAATTCGGACTTTATAACTCGATTTAACAAAACTAGTGAGTTTGTAAATTCTGAGGGGGAGAAACGCCAGAAGTGTGGGATATAAACTCTAAGCCGAGGGAAAAAGAGAGAATGACGAGTTGTTTTTCCTCTATAGTTGTGGGATATAATCTCGGAATTTCGAAAATAAAGTCAGAATTTTAAAATATAAAATCAAATTACCTTTTTTTTTTTTTTTTATTCCTTTATTCCATGGTTCCATAGACCGCCACTTGAACCGCCCACAGAAAAAACGTCATCCCTGTTTCGGATCTGTAAGATTATCCCCCATCTAACGTCAATTTCGTTGAATAACAGTGCTTATCACTAAGTGACAAGCTCTTGTAATATGCGAATAACATTTTGAAAATTACATCTAATTAATATAATCCATACTCTATTTAAATTTAAGTATTTTGTACCCTGTCCGTGTAATTCTCTCGCCGGTTTCATGTTATACGAATTGGAAGGTCAGAGTTCAGGAAGCTCTGAAAGCTGCAATGCAGCGAAACGCCAAACTTTTGCACGTGTTTGCTTTTCTGAATGGAAGTCGATGGGGGGGAAAAGTGGTACCGACTGAGAGAATCTCTTCTCCACCGCACACTATACTACGATTATGGAGAAGAGAAGAAAGACGCCCGATTCAACACTGCAAACGAGCGATTAAGCGATGCGGCTGCTACCATGAGTACACAAAGCGATGTGCGATGAGTGTCTACTAGAGCCCAGCAACTCACGGATTCGGATTCGCGGATTTGATGGAAAAAGAAGAGTCAGCCGCTCCTGTCTTGTGGTGAGTAAAAAACTGTAAACAACAACAACCGCAGCAAAAGTAGTAACGTTAATAGTGGTAACAGCAATTTAATTGAGGTATGACCAAATACCGACTTAACCTGAAAGCCTAAATTAGGTTTAAACACCGTAAATGACGCCGTTTGACAGTTTTCAAATAAAAAAATCTAGTAAAATGCAAAATAAAAAAGTAAATTTAAATAACACCGTTTAGGGGATAATGAGTGCCGCAACTGACGGTGCTTTCTGTCATTTAGAACGCCGTAAATAAAACCGTTTAGGGCAGGCCTGGGCAAACCCGGTCCTGGAGGGCCCTGCAGAGTTTAGCTCCAACCTTGATAAAACTCACCTGTTTGTAGCTTTCTATTAAACCTGAAGACACTGATTAGCTTGTTCAGGTGAGTTTTATCAGGGCTGGAGCTAAACTCTTCAGGGACACCGGCCCTCCAGGACCGAGTTTGCCCAGTCTGGTTTAGGGGATAATGAGTGCAGCAACTGACTGCGTTTTCTGATGTTTAAAACACCGAAAATAACGGCGTTTGACAATTTTCAAATAAAAAAACTAGTAAAATGGAAAAGGGAAAAAAATTTAAAAATTTAAGTTATGCCATTTAGGGGATAATGAGTGCCACAACTGACTGCGTTTTCTGATGTTTAAAACACCGAAAATAACGCTGTTTGACCATTTACAAAAAAAAAAAAAAAAAAGTTAAATACAATACATGCAAAATAAAAAAATTAAAAATTAATATAAGTTATGCTGTTTAAGGGATAATGAGCGCTGCAACTGACGCCACTTTCTGTTATTTAAAATGCCATAAATAATGCGATTTCCACATTAAAAAAACTAGTAAAATGGAAGAGAAAAAAATAAAAAATAAATTAAGTTACGTAGTTTAGGGGAGGCCTGGGAAAACTCGGTCCTGGAGGGCTGGTGTCCCTGCAGAGTTTAGCTCCAACCCTGATTAAACTCACCTGAACAAGCTAATCAGTGTCTTCAGGTTTACTAGAAAGCTACAAACAGGTGAGTTTTATCAGGGTTGGAGTTAAACTCTGCAGGGACACCGGCCCTCCAGAACAGAGTTTGCCCAGGTCTGGTTTAGAGGATAATGAGTGCCGCAACTGACGGCGCTTTCTGACGTTTAAAACCGTAAATAACGCAGCTTGACAATTTAAAAAAAAAAAAAACTAGTAAAATGCAAAATAGAAAAATTAATATAAGTTACACTGTTTAAGGGATAATGAGCGCCGCATCTGATGGCACTTTCTGTCGTTTAAAATTCTGTAAATGCCGTTTAGGGGATAATGAGTGCCACAACTGATGGCGCTTTCTGACATTTAAAATGCTGTAAATTACCCTGTTTAAAGGATAATGAGCGCCACAACTGACAGGGTTTTCTGCATTTTAAAATACCGTAAACAGCGCCGTTTGACTATTTAAAAAAAAAACCTAGTAGACTGGAACTAGTAAAATGGAAATGAAAAATTAAATTTAAGTTATGCCATTTAGGGCAGGCCTGGGCAAACTCGGTCCTGGAGGGCCGGTGTCCCTGCAGAGTTTAGCTCCAACCCTGATTAAACTCACTTGAACAAGCTAATCAGTGTCTTCAGGTTTACTAGAAAGCTACAAACAGGTGAGTTTTATCAGGGTTGGAGCTAAACTCTGCAGGGACACCGGCCCACCAGGACCGAGTTTGCCCAGGTCTGGTTTAGGGGATAATGAGTGCAGCAACTGACGGCGTTTTCTGACATTTAAAATAGCGTAAATAACGCCATTTGACGATTTTCAAATAAAAAAAAACTAGTAAAATGTAAAAGAAAAAATTTTTTTTAAAATTAATATAAGTTAACGCTGTTTAAGGGATAATGAGTGCTGCAACTGACGGCACTTTCTGACATTTAAAACGCTGTAAATTGTTAATAATAATAATAATAATAATAATAATAATAATAATAATAATGTTTGCATTCCGCTTCATGGTTGCAGTTAATACTGGACATTGTTGCCTACTTAAACATGGTTGAGAAATACAGTTTCACTTGCGATATAAATGGGTGGTTTGGGATCAGAGATATTGGTAACGTTACAGGTTATTAACTAACGTTATTTAGGCGGAAGACCAGTTCTGTAGCATGGGGATTGATAAAAATAAGTATGATAAATATATGATTAGTGGACAATTACTTTTATCAGTTACTAATGATCTAGTAGTCAACAAAGAAAAGTAAAATGCATCCCAAAATCTTAAGCATTGTCAAGCATAATATGTTTGTTTTTTTAATAACTCTGATGTAGTGTTGGAGTGTATGAAATACACATGTATAGGCAATAGTCTATATGACTTTAGCCTATACATGGTCAACAAGTAGGCTAACACATTAACACATTATTTAGTCAAATTTATTTGATTTCTTGCAGCTCTACAGTGTGGTCCATTTGTCTTTGCACCCTGGGAAGGGAAATGCTGTCACAAGGCAGTTTTTTGTAAGTATTATTTAAATTTATTTAATTTTTATTTACAGTCTAAGTCAAAAGTTTACATACACCTTGCAGAATCTGTGAAATGTTAATTATTTTACAGAAATAAGAGGGCTTATCATACAAAATGCATGCTATTTTTATTTAGTACTAACCTGAATAAGATATTTAAAATAAAAGATGTTTACATATAGTCCACAAGAGAAAATAATAGTTGAATTTTTAAAAAAATTACCACATTCAAAAGTTTTCATGCACATGATTCTTAATACTGTAATACTGTGAATGATCCAGAGATGTTTTTTTTGTTTAGTGATGGTTGTTCATGAGTCCCTTGTTTGTCCTGAACAGTTAAACTGCCCGCTGAAATCTTGCAGGTCCCACAAATTCTTTTTTTTTTTTTTTTTTTGTTTAAATATCATATTTTTTCATTCAGAACTGCCCTTCAGAAGCTACAGAAGATACTGTACTTACATGTTTGGCAGAAGACAAAATAAGTTAAATTTACCCTGATCTTTTCTGGAGCATCAGTGAGCATTTGAGCCTTCTGTAATAGTTGTATGAGTCCCTCAGTTGTCCACAGTGTGAAAAGATGGATCTCAAAATCATACAGTCATTGTTGCAAAGGGTTCAAATACACAAAAATGCTGAATAACCAAAGAATTTGTGGGACCTGAAGGATTTTTTTTTAAAGAACAGCAGGCAGTTTGTTTCATCTACGCTACAGAATGTTTACTCTTTTTCCCATGCTGTCCGTTCATTTTTCTTGGAGCTGTGAATAACAGGTTTTGTCTTACGTGTGTTCTATGACTGTTTCAGTTTTACCATGGGAATAAGTATGGGAATACATATACTGCCAGACAGGAAGTGAGCAGAAGATTAGGACGGTGGTGCAGAATGATGGCCATCAACCCTGCATGTCAACGGCTTCATTCAGTCAAAAATGATGTTTAAATGGAGGACTTCACAGAGAGGGTCAGTGGCTTGTTTGCCGCAACCCATATGCCCTGCATTTAGGGGTGATGGTTATGAGACACTCGTTGTTGTTTTCGCTAATTTTAAGATGGTTTAATTTTTAGATATTTTTAAGATAAATCAACTTCTCTCTTAGGACATTGATTCCCAATCCAGCCCTCAAGATGCACCAATTTTTTTTTTTCATTTATATTCTTGCACACTTAAAATGCTTTCATTTAAATTGTTGATGCACTGTACTCTGGGTAGCAAACACCATACTAAAATGCAGTGTTGGGGAAAGTCAATTTTAAAAGTAATGCATTACAATATTGAGTTACTCCCTAAAAAAGTAATTGTGTTACTTTTTATGGTAAGTAATGCGTTACTTTACTTTTGCGGTACTTTTAATATCTGGGCAGGGGTTGCTTGTGTTTTTAATAGAAAAAGTTGTATTTTTGGCAAATGTAAAAGCCTTTTCACACCAAAAGCCTCAGGCTTTGAGAAAAGTAAATTCACGTCTGTACAGTAGACCGCAGAAGAAAAAAAGTCAACTCTTCAGCAATAAAAAAAAAAAAAAAACAAATGTTAGATTATCTTGAGTAATTGTTGCTTATTAGTATGGTTGAAAAAGTAATAATATTACGTAACCCGCATTACTTGTAATGCATTAACCCCAACACTGCTAAAATGTTTTGAAATGTTTTAATAAAAATACTTTTGTAAATATGTTTAGGTTGTCTTTTGATTTGTAATGTTACCCTGAATTACAGTAGTATCACAATTTGACTAAATATTTGTACATACTATTCCAACTACACAATAATTACACAATAATTAAAGTAGAAACAAAATGACAAAGTACTGTAAAAATACAGTACAATACTGTTTTGACGGTATACAGTACATTGTACTACAGACTGTAAAGATGGATTAAAGTACATTGCTGTAAAACAAATTACAGTAACTTACTGGCAATCTTGCTGCCAGTAACTTACTGTAAAAATACAGGAAAATTTTTAACAGTGATGTGTCACACAAATTATGTTTACAAGTTCTCACCTTGTTTGCAACTGCTGTTTATTTCACAATTCTGAACAATCTGGATGGATCCCCAGATATATCAGGTACAATTCATGTTAAAAGTACAGCACAGCCACTTTATTAGAACACTGAGAGGAACGTTTTACCAATTCTTGAGTGAAGTGACACAAAAATAGCAGTGTAGCATTTATTCAAAGCAAGTGTAGTTAGACACAGTATCCTTCGACAGGGCTTCCATGAAGGCAAAGGCTGTAATTATTTACAGCAGTGCAACAGCACAAGGACCTATAGAAGGCATTATTTCTATAGGCTGTAATTCATAAGCCCTTGTGAGGCAAGCCATGGTCTTCTCAAAGTTGTAAATACAGCTCAAAATGCAGAGTTCCAGATGTCAAAAATATATACTTTATTGGACAAAGCAACAAAGCTGAGATGACAGCCACCACATCTGAGTCTTTGTCTGTCCAGGCAACCAATACTTATACCATGTTCTCATCAGTCTTTTTTAACCAAAAATGTAATTCAAACTGTAAATGACAGTGAATTTAACGGTAAAAGACTACAGTAAAAACCTGTTAAATGGTTAACAGTAAGTTGGACATTACATGTCATTTTTCTGTAGCATAATGTTTTTAAAAGTGAAAAAAGAATTCAAATTTGATTGTTTTTTTGTTAGTTTTTTTCTTATCAGTTTTGTACATCAGGGTTGTCTGTTACATATAATATGTTTAAATGAATGTTTATTGCATTATTTCAGTTTCATGTGTATTACCATGATGGTGTTTAGTGTTTGTGTGAATGACACTGTGCACCTTATGCTAATATTTAAAAGCTGCTTGTAATGACCTTTGGTTCATCACATGACTTTCTCATCACCACCTGCTTTTGGCGGTTATTAGTGTATTACAAAGGTACAAAGCAGATTTCAGTACTTCAATAGGTTGGTATATTACCATTACATCAATTAATGAAATTACAGTATTTCAGTCCCTGGTTGTTCTTACTCCACTAGTTTTGCTACAGTTGATTCTTACTCCTCCTGGTTTACTTTCTAATGGTAGACTCCTACTAGTTTGAACCACTTTCCTAATAACTTCTGTCTCACCCTCCCTCTTGATGCAGGTGTCATGATGGTGCCATTCTTGACATATTCTTGGAAGTTACCCAAAGTTCACTGGTTCACTCTTGTTTATTGGCGCTGCCCAAAGGAAAGCAATGCACTTGCCCATTGGAGAGCACCTAAGACTCACAGTCTATATTAAGACATCCAATATTGCAACAATCACCATATTGATCAGCATACTGATTATGATTATAACCATACATCTTATTTTTTAATAAAATATCACAACACCAGCAGGGGCAGTTATAGATCTTTTTTAGTGCCTTCATTCTCCATGAAGGCATACTTACATTACATTACATTTTATTTAATTAAAATGGATTGTTTTGGGTGGTAGCATTAGATTAACAAGCAATCATGCACAGAAACGATTAAAGAGACAAGCAGTGATGGACAGCACTTAGTCAACGCACTCATTTAAACTGCTTTTCAGAGACAAAGAAACCTCATGTGAAGTTATTTCTTGCTACTAAATTTTGATCCAGCTGACGTTTATCAGAAATGCTGGTTTTTGATGTCACTTCGTATTACAGAAACATAACTCTGTATATGCATATAAAAGCATGCCCTCATTGGGTGCTAAGCCCCCCTAAGAATGAAATCCCAGAAATGCCCCTGGTTACCTGTCACATGGAAAGATACATGAATGGCGCTCCATATGTAGCCTGCATGTGCCTTAGGCAGGGACTTAGCCTGCAATGTACTGAATGTTAACGGAAAATTACAAAGTGGACTTTTGAATTACAATTCTGGAGCATGTCCATCACAACACAGAGATATACCAATAAGCGGCATCTATAGCATCTACCCCAACTCCATTTTTAGTTCTAATATCTCCACTAACTGACTAGTCTGGAGGCGAACCATCGCACACCAAACCAAAAATGTGTTTTTACCATGTCCCTCACAAGGATGATACAAACATTAAAGTTTAACACTGTGCACAACAGGCTATATTTCTCACTTTACTTCTGTTTTTCAAAAATGCATGGAATTATACACTTATACTTAAAAAAAATAAAAGCTCACAATCACTCTCTGGCTTCACAGTGATGCTCTAAGCCGATGGGCATCAGAAAATCTGTTGACAGGTAGCGTATAAAATCCACAGCTGAGAGAGCAAGTTTTTCTGGCACATGTTCTGAAAAAGCCATTGCCTGAAGAGCAGTGTAATACTGCCAGGGTGATGTTTAATGAAGCAGTCTTGCACTCCACACATTGCCAGTCACTTAGAGTCTAAGTGAGTCCAAACGCCCACAGGCTTGTTACAGTGATGTGTGTTTAATGAATCAAGTGTAGAAGAACATAAAGTGTTGACTGATTAGAAGTGTGCTTCAAAACCACCAGGAAAAGTCCTTTTGATTACGTTTCATTTCTCAACATCTGGAAATAAATATTACTGAAATGTACACATTTTTATTGGGATTTGTGTCATGTATAATGAAACACATGGGATCAATTAATCAGATGTCACACCTGTATCTGCATCCTCACATAAAAAAAGCTGAGGCACTTATTTTTAATATATTATCAATTAAAAAACAAATTATCAAATTATAATTGTCTCCAGTGAAACAGATAAAATAATTGAATATGTATTGAAAAGAAAATAACAGCTATTGCTTCTTGAAACTTCCTAAAAATATAAAATTAATAATACATGATTACGCAGTCCAAGGATAAAGGCAGAACGCGTCATGGCATGGAACAGGGATTGCTAAGAATAATCTTTTTGATGACTGATTATTTTGAGATGGATTCTCAAAACAGAACAGAAAACACAAGTGAGAGAATTCAATACAGTTTGAAAGTTTATTCTGAAGTTTATTACAGCATGACAGCAGAATATAACATCGTGTGAAAAAAGCCTAGCATATATTCAAATATATTTAAAAGAAATTAACATTTTTTCAAAAGGCCAAATGCTGGTAATTGTTCGAGGAAAATATCTCTACAGGGACTCACACTGAGTTGAATGCTAAAAACAAGCTGATTAATTAATGCAGCCTGTGATGGCAAGCAGATGGCATTATAGGCTAAACAAATCAGGAGAAGCTGGAGAATAAAGACAGGCAGACCTTTCCTATGTGATGACAGGTGGATTTGTGGAATCTTATCTGAAAGTTCATCCTCTAGACTGGAAGACCCATCAGTGCAGACACATTTGAGCATACTACAGACAGCTACAAATGTTGTGCTAAAACTGTTCTGTTACATGTGAACATACTTGTGTAATCATAATGTGCACAAAACTTTGAACTGTTTCCTTCATAAAATTACGGTTGAACCACTGATGTCACATGGACTATTTTAACGATATCCTTACTACCTTTCTGAGCCTTGAACGTGCCAGTTGCATTGCTGTCTATGCAGGGTCAGAAAGCTCTCAGATTTCATCAAAAATATCTTAATTTGTGTTCTGAATATGAACAAAGATCTTACGAGTTTGGAACAATGTGAGGGTGAGTAATTAATGACAGAATGATTATTTTTGGGTGAACTGTCACTTTTAGAAACCCGAAGAACAAAGAAACAGGGACGTCCCTCACAACAATGACATTTATGAAGCACACAAGACTGACAAAGAAGATCATTGTCTGCACCTGATAAGAGTAAAAATACTTTTCCTCTTTGATTTACATTTTACAGTTGATTTAACATAACGATCTCTAATCTCCTACCTTTTTTACAGAACAGCTGTGTTTGTTACTGGTATTGTTATAGGGAATGTTAGCAGGAGTGCATGAACAGGTTCAAGTTAACATCCTACTGTCCCAAAATAGGGTTGAGTTTACCACAGTATTAGGGTGAAGAATTGGGGGTGTAAATGATGTTTCACTATTGTTCTTCCTCTGTACTATTTAAATTCACAATGATTTCTGAAAATGTCTATAAACTTAACGGAAATGGATTGGTAATTTTCTTTCAATGCATTATCTGCTGTTTATATGGATTTTTCTTACAATGTATATGTGTGTGTGTTCCTTAAGTCTAGATTTTTGTAGTCTCCTTTTGTTAAGAACTGATCCCATTTGATAGTTAAAAAATGTTGCTATTTATTTTGAAATAGACTATCAATATATATTTTCAATTTATTTCATATCTCCTGCAGCTAATACATGTTTAGAATCAGCACCTTTTACATATTGCAACTTCTGGGAGTATTGTTGTGAGACTCAAATCATGTATAACATGCAGGTTTTTTTGAGATGCAATTTTGTTGGCAGCATTGTGTGGGAGCATTAAGAAAATGTTTCATTCAGCAACAGCAGTAGTGACAGCAGGTCAGTACTCTGGGGAGCCCAACAATATAGACTGTATCTGTATGACACCCCTTAAAGGAACAAAAAGAAAGAAGTAAAATTTTTTCTCATTTAAATTAAGTTTTTATTTCCTGATACATTGCCCCTGTTTTAACCTTTAATACACTTTATCAATAGGTTTGAGGAACTCAGAAAAATTAAGAAGCTATCCAACTTATTATTATTTCCTGTAAAAGCAGGCGCGGACAGTTTCTAAATTTATGGGTCTCATCCGCGTCCAGCTATTTTTAGCTGTTCAAAAAAAACTTGTTTTGCTGCTTGGTACTGGTGTGTTTTACCAGGTAATTTTAATGTATACTGTAATCTTAATTTTGAGCACACTAGTTTGTAGTGCACACAGTTTTACCGTTTATCACATGTTGTTATTTTTCTCGTTATTTCTCTATAGCAGCTAATAAACTGGAACTTCCACGTAGGATGGATTAAAGGTGCAGAATTTGTGCTTACCATTTGCCCAGCAATGCAGTGCGCTATCACTTTTTGAAAACATTTAGTATTACTTATTAATGACTAGTTTAAAATACATTTGTGTAAATGTTGTTGTGGTAATTAGCCTTAGGGTAATTACCCCACAGAGACATCACCATGAGGGTTTATTAAATTATGGTAATTTTGGTGTAACATAAGACATAAGTGCAACATAGGCAAGCAGATTGTTTATTTACATGACATATGTCACATAGCTTTCACAGTATCCAATCTGAAGCAATAAAGCTGTTTTCGTTTAAAGATGAGATGTGATGCAGTTGTTTACAGGCAGTGCCTTGAAGTAAAAGGAAACTGTCGGTAGCTAATTGGAAGTCATAGGATTCTCTGGGCCTTTTTGGTTGAGATCTCAGTTCCATGCCACACTTGAGCTTTGGTAAGATGCGCTACAGGTGGAGACTAGTGTCCAATTATTCTGCAGACTGCTAGTTTTTCCCCAATTATTTTCTGTACAAATTTTCTGTCCTGTACCTGTGCTTGGGCCCAACACTGGATAACATGTGATGCAGAGCTCCACAGAAAACCATTGTGAACTATACACGTCTACTCCTTTTCCTTTGATAACAACCTTCAAAGTAAGATTCACTTGGAGTAAACAAAACCTGAAATTTGCAACATAATAGTGTATTTTAAAAAATAATGAGAGCGCACACTGATTGTTGGTCGGCCACTTAAATTCAAATGACACATTATAATGGTAATAATAATCATAAAATGGTTATGAGCAAAGAATCATAATTACATCATTAAATAATAACATTAAAGACTCTGTACTACAACACATCCTGCTTACTTACAATACAATATCTATTCTGTAGTAAACATTACTACAACAGCATTGAATGTGTAATTACTTAAAAAAAAAATAATAATAATGATCGTGCAAACAATATGAAAAAAGGGGGAAAATAGCACTTGAAAAAGAACACCAATGCTTAGTCAATGTATTAATGAGAATAGCGAAAATAAACAAAGCATTAAGTAATATAGTTCATTAGCATGTGATAATGTGGACATTTGCCACCTTCAGTTGGTGTACAGTATGATCAAAGATATGCAAATATCATTTTCACATAAACAGCACTTTTGACCATGAATGCAAAACTGTATTAAAAACTGTTTAAAATGGCCTCACTCCTGTTTCTTCATTCACTGATATGTAAATTATGATTTCTTCTTACATAAACTAGGTTATGTTATGTTTTTTTTTTATTTCTTTAATCAACTGGCAGCTAAAACTGAAGGAATAGTTTTTTAAAGATGGACTGAAAAGGATATATAACCACATGTTAAATGATAAAATGTCATTTTTTTGTTCTTTTCATTTTTAATAATAAAGAAATAAATTAATAATTTTGATTAAACCCCAGGCACTGAAAAACAATAGCAATTCTGTTTACTTTCCGATATTTATTTCGCTAACGTCTATGGCATTTTCTGTGCTGTAGCACTGTCAGCATGCCGCGTGGCTCTGAAATGATTGCTTACATTTATGGTGAGTGTTGTGTTCTGGGGGGTCCAGCACCAGCCAATCTACTACCATGGAGATGAATGAAAATGCAATTAAATATACAATCACTTACCCAGAGATAACCATATAGAAAAAAAAAAAAAAAAAACAATACGGTCCATGAAAAAAAAAAATTGTAATTATAATAATAAAAAGCTCAGACCTCTGGACTTCTGCAATTCAAAACAACATTCTCTTCATTCTCTAATTCAGTACAGAAACCTGTGGAATTTCAAAGATTCAAAATGTCCTAAATGTCCTATTGCTCATTTAGACCCATTACCTTCACAGATTCATCATTTGCAGTCCAAAAAACTCACTGCGACTTTGTCAGATTTGTCAGAACACAACCATGTTCAGTTTCATTTTCATTTAGCTCGTTCAGTGTGTTTTGACAAATCACTCTCTTGCTTCATTTGATCTAGGAGATTAAAATGTCACACCTTTCATGTAAGCAGCTGAAAAGCATTTCAAGTGGAAAATGAATGTTTTTCCTCCATTGGTCAAAGACATTTGTAAACAATCACGGTACTGTATCTATATACCATAAGCCTGAAATATTAACTATGGTTAATGTAACTGTAAACTGCAGTTAATATAGATTTAAATCAACATCTGTTCATTATATGCAAAAATCTGCAGGTGTATTTAATAGGCAATATCTGTAACTAATCTGTACTTTCTAATGCTTATTAAACTCAAAAAACGTATGGTCAAGCACCTTTAGCATCACTATTAAGATCCTAAAACTAAGATAACAATATTAACAATATAAAACACATAACAGGCAAATAAAAATACAGCCACAGGGATTCATTGCAAAAATTGACCTAAATAGACAATTAAAGGGTGCTTTTCCTGAGGGAGGTTTATCAGAGAGGTGTTCCCTGTGAGTTTAGATCACTTTTTTTTGCAGAAGTACAAAGTGAGAGTGTTTTTCATAACATAGCTTTTGTTTGCTTTTTCTATTAAAAAATGACAAAAAAGAACATTTACAAGAAATGAATGATATGCTAATATTTTTTATACCCTAATTAAAATGAAAAAAAAAAAAAAAAAAAAAAAACTCATTCACACTGCATGGACAACGTACCACAGTGATCTTCAGTATCGGTTTCAGGAATATCTGCTGTAATTAGGGTTTCAGCTGCAAGTGTTAATTCAGTGAGGCAGCATTTAATGCTAATTGGACTCATTTAAATTATTTGGCCTGTCAGATTTCTGGTCATTTGTGACTTTTTTTAGTGCCTCGCATCAAATTACCACAGCACAAGATTGGAAAATTTGAAAGTTTTTCTCCCATCGGCAGTTAATGTATGACCCCTACAGTGACATTAGTGACATTCAGCATTCATTAGAGTGTGTGAGCATGAGAGAGTTAGAGACATGGAAAATGTGCAAGAGAACATACTGAAACAATCTAAAAATGGATTTACAATGAATTATTTGCAATAAATATTATGAATTACAGGTAAAGATTCAGCCTTTGAAGATACCAATGCTATTTTCAACAATAATTATAATCTAATTATACCTAGTTGGCAAATCCCTAAATTACCCTCTACATATCTAATACATGCATTAGATACAGAATATGGAACCACATACAAACGATGCTAGACTGTTTCTCAAAACAGGGTCTCAATGTGATTTTTAATGGCTGATGCACTTGGATTTGGGTTAAATGAAGAAGACAAATTTTGAGTACGAGTTATCAGACTTAAAGCGTCAAGAAGATGCTACAAAACAGATGAATCCTGTTGAGACTGTCCATGCAATAATACGTTTGTTCTGCCCACTAGTGGTCACAATGTCACACACACACACGCATATATATATATATATATATATAAATGAATGTGTGTGTGTATATATTATATATATTTTATATATATATATAAATATAAAGTGAATTTTCCAGTGAGGGACGATAAAAAGCTAGTTTAATGTTCTCTGAAACAGACAGTCGTGAGACACTGAAAACCAAACAGTGTTGTGCAAGGAACCACATAGACATCAGTGTTCATTATTTGATCTGCAACCTTCACATTAAAAAAATAAAAGTTGTTGGTGTTTTACTGCCTCTAGTGTTAATTTCAAAAACCACAGAGAATTGAGTAAACGTACAGGTATGTTTTTTTTTTTGGAATTTTACCAAAATATTGGTACAGGCATGTTTTTCAATAAGTCTAGGTTGTGCAATAAATGCTTAGAGATGCCTGGAACAACCCAAATGTAAAATATAAATAGATAAAGGATATAAATAAAGGATCTTTAAAACAAATGTTTTCATCAAGCATGTAATGTGCCAAAGACTATAACATAGCACATCCCACTACACCATTGCACAGACACATACGGTTTGTGGAAAAATATTCACTCTCATTTTTAAGTACATCATAGTATTTGTTAATAGTACATGAGTTATGATTTTCCATCCATGGGTACTAATGTATGTAGGGTTGCTGGGATGCTAGAGACAATCCTAGAAAGGTCTGACCGAAGGTAAGAAAACATCTTGAATGGAAGGCCAGTCCATCATAGGGACTAATTTTTAAGGCCTTTCTAAAACCTCTAATCTGGAACAAATCAACCTGTATCTGATTTAGCAATTGGGCGTGCATTATAAACACTCATTGTGGGTTACAAGTGGAACAGAGTAAGTCACTGGTAATAACCGCAAAAAGAGAGGAAGTGCTATCGCAACGTGCAAGTGCGAGGACAACAAGAAAGAGAGAAAATGGCATGAGTGAACACGAACTGAAGAACTTAAATGTCACATGACTGAACAAGTGAGAACTTTGTTCTCCTGTTCTTAACAGCATTAAAATTATTTAATGATAATGAGTGGGTGTGCATGTGTATTTGTGTGTGTGTGGGTGTATATATTTTGGAGGGTGGTAAACCTGAAGATGTGGTTTTGCGTAGTGTCGTTAGAGTGCTATTTCCTGGTCTAGAGGGCGTTGCATCGCTTGACAGATACATAGTTCATAGATTTCACAGCTAGACAGCAAGATACAGGGAAGAAGAGAGGGAGAAAAAACAGACAGCGTTCAAAGAAAGACAAATTCCTGCCTCAAGGAGACTACAGGACAGGTATGTACAGCATGCATTTTAAAAATATCTGTGAGCTAACACCTAGTTTTCATTCATACAAAATCTATGTTCTTTGTATTATAAAGAACATGTGAAGACCCTTTGGCAGACAAGGCAAATTATCTAGGCAAATCATCTATAATGATGTGCCATCAAACCTGTTTTACTCAGGGAAAAAAAAAATAGACAGAAAGAACAATTTTTGTTCAGACAAATACAAACATGCTTGTTTATTTAAGTCTTCAGGTAAGTGCAGTGTGGCTTGTAGGTTTCCACTTCATTTTAATGCCGTCTCACTACATGCAAATTACAACCCATATCATATCCTGCAGTTGAAGTTTGATGTCACAAGAATAACAGTTTTGCAACAGTGACATTTTTGCTCTTTCACTGACTGACTGTGCAGCAACAGATCAGTTTCCTGTCACATGTACACAAGCAAACACATGGACACCTACTGGTTAAAAAAAAAACGGAAATGAAACCTTTTCAGGCACATTTTAGGCCCAATCCCTTAGTGTAGCTAAAGGTTAAAAAATTCAGTCAAACAAACTGGTCCACATACCTGACTGTCTCCTATGGTCACACCAAGTCATCTAAAGTGTTCTGTGAAATATGTTAAAAATATGAATGGATCTGCCAGTATGTATAATAAGCAAGAGCAAAAGAAATATCACCAGTTTTTTCAGGATTCTTTAATGAATAAAACATTAAAAAGAACTGCATTTATTTAAAATAGAAAGAAATTAATACTTTTATTCCGTAGGGATGTGTTAAATTGATAAAAAGTGATAGAATATATATAAGTCTTTACTATCTTAAATAAATGCTGTTCTTTTGACCTTTTCTTCATCAAAAAATCCTGAAAAAAAGCATCACAGGTTGCAAACTGTTTCCAACATTGATAATAAATCAGCATATTAGAATGATTTCTAAAGGATCATGTGACATGTGGCTCATGAAAATTAAGCTTTGCATCAAATAAATTAAAGCAAGAAAATTTTTGAAAAGAAAGCCTCCAAAGTATCCACAAGTTTCCTACGCCCCATGAGGCCTTGCGTCAAAAGTGGGAGCGTCTTCCGGTTCAAAGTAAACAAGCTGGACGTGACACTCATTCATTCAACAGTTGAAAGGAGTGACGGGCAAATGAAGCCTCGTGAAGCACCGAGACTTTCCTCTGACTGTTTCGGGAAAAGATTCAAAGCTTCGAGAGTGTCGAAAACAGCGCGTTAGTAAAAAATAAATGCAGCCAAAAGACTAAAGCTCCGTCAGAAGCATTCACCACAATTTCCATAGATCGGTCCGTGTTATATGCACAAATAAAAGCCTAACCGTGTGTGTGTTTGTTGGTTGAATTTCAGACTATAAATTAATTTACCCATTAAATAGTGCCATTAATGTAAGTACGAATATCAATATGATGTAACAGAAGAATAATGTACACATATATTAATTGCACATATATGGCATATATTTAATTTTCCTGAAATAATTTGTATTCTTCATATTACTTGTATGACTGGATATTTAATAATGTAATTATTAAATAATTAATAATGTAATTATTAAATAGGTCCCAAATTTAAATTTAATAATTAATAATGTAATTATTAAATAGGTCCCAATGAAAATTTACTCACAAAGTCAGATCTGGGGGTCGAACATTAGGACACGCAAAGTGAATCGCGCACATGACTGGACAGAAAGTGAGGCTTTTACAAAAGGGATTTCTACGTTAACAAGGCTTCATCTGTCGTGCCCTTTAACACAAGCTCTGATGTCTCGGTTCAAATGTCATTTCACTAGTTGACAGCCATTCAAGATTTAGTGATCCAAACTTGCTAATAATGTGGGAAACACAAATTCGAAAAGCATATGTTGCCCATAAGAACGTAATGGCATCTCTCATAAAGATGTGCATCTTTACAAAGTAAACAATGGTCTAAAAAAAAACACTTAGCCTCTTCGCTAATTAGCACACAAAATACCACTGGTATACTACGTCCGCCGCCTCACCGGAAGTTGTACCCACGTTCTTTTTTACAGTAGCGCCCCCCCCCCCCCCGAAACTTGTGGATAACGGGAGATAAACAGCAAAGATAACAAGCTTTTCAAAATAAAAACAAAAAGAAAAGTAAAACTAAACTGGCTGTCGGTGACACTGCTTTTTCCCAAGAAAACTAACATGTTCACCTTCTCTGGTTTAAAAAGTGATCTTTTAAAGTATATTAAAAGAAAACTGTTCTTTTAAATTGCAATAATATTTCATATTATTTTTTCTGTATTTTTGAACAAATAAGTGGAATTTTGATAAGCATAAGAGACTTTTTAAAAAATAATTAAAAATCTTACTGATCACAGATTTTTGAACAGAAGTGATTGTGTGTGTGATTGCTTCATGACTGTGAGAACATGTTTCTTAAGAACATGAGATTTTTTTTAAATATTCTATTTTATAATGCCTAAAGTCAAACTCACTACAGTGAACAAAGTAGACTTATATTTACTCCATTTAATAAAACACATTTTAAAACATTTATCCGTGCCAGCACATTTTCTTTAAATGCATTTTTCAATATTCTAGAAAAGCAACAAGCTACCGTACCATTTCAGTCTCTTGTCTGTTGCTCCCATCACAATGGGAGTGGTTCAGATATTCTGTTATGACGTTCAGTTCTTTGAAAATTATCACTGTGGTTTGTGTAACTGCCATGTTGTGTTTGTCTTGCAGTCTGTCACATAGCTTCATGCATGGCGGGTGAGTCTATACAACTTGTTTTTTAATCTCAGACCTACACTGTAAAAAACAATTTGTTGTGTCAACTTAAAATAATTTGTAACCTGGCTGCCTTAAAATTTTAAGTTCAGACAACTCAAAAAAAGTTTATTCAACTTGAAATGTTAAATTATACTGTGACAACTTAGATATTTGAGTTGAATCAACTTAAAATTTTAAGGCAGCTGGGTTACTTACCCATCTGTTAAATTTAGCAAACACAAATATCTAAGTTGTTACTTAGTACAACTTAACATTTCAAGTTAACTAAACTTATTTTATTTGACTGAACTTAAAATTTTAAGGCAGCAGGGTAACAAATTATTTTAAGCTGACTCAACAAATTGTGTTTTTTTATTTTTTACAGTGTACTTTTCCTATCAGTACTCACTGTCTCTGTTTTGGTGTTCCTCCTTTGTATTTATTGACTGATTGATTGATTGAAATTGTAGTAGCAATATCCACTTTTAATATAAATATTAGTTTTAACATCTATCTAAGCTCCAAAGCTTATGATGCTTCATCTAAGAGTTACTGAAATAAACATTTATACAGTATACACACACACACACACACACACACACAAACTTCTTCAGCCGTGTTATATAGCACATCTGCCGTAACAAAGAACACATTAGTTCTTTCTTAGTCTCAGTTTAGTTTGGGAAAGGATTAAAAACGACATTAAAACATAGTACATTTCTTGAAGATAATGTGGTTCTCAACCTTTTTGCCCCCAAGGTCCCCACAAAAGACTTTTTGACTTGAGAAAAGCATAAAGGTGTTTCAAAACAGCTTTTGCCATTGTAGTAATTCCCATTCTTTGCAAACATATAAGAGTGGAGTAACATCTAAAATCTAATGAGGAGAATGGGGTTCCTCTCATAGTCCACCATTTGAGGTGCTATGTACAGCACGTTTAAAGACAGGTGCTATGTGGCACTTAAAGTTATTCCCCTATTATTACAAGCCAATTAAACATTTTTGTTTAGAGTGTATCACTTGATTTGCTTTTATTTCAGCGAATCTTTAAACAATGTGCTGCTCTATGTGTACCAGGCAACAGCTTTGAGGCCGAGTTCCTACAGACTCACAATGCATATCGCAAACAGCATGGAGCGCCTCCCCTCACCATAAACAAAAACCTGTGCCGCACCGCACAGGCATGGGCGGAGCATCTGTTGTCAATCAAGACCCTCAAACACAGCAACAAGGACTACGGAGAAAATCTGTATTATGCTTGGAGTTCAGCCACCAAAAAACTGACAGGTTAGCTTTCTGCTCGAAAAGCCAAGCAAAGAAGTTCAATTCTTGTCAATCCAGTATAAAAGCTATCAAGTCATTTGATCGGGACAGTCATATCCAGTTAGACCGCTCTTGTCAAAGTTGTCTCTAACTTCTTCTTCTTCTGGTGTTTTATGGCGGTTGGCAAACCAGCTTAATGGTGCATTACCGCCACCGACTGGACTGGAGTGTGGATCGGGATGTATGTATTTATTAATATGATGGGTAGAGAAGGGAAAGACCATAGGGACAACAAACCAAAAAAAAAAAAAAAAAAAAAAAAAAAAAAAAAAAAAAAAAAAAAAAAAAAAAAAAAAAAATATAAAAAAAATAACAAACTAACAAAAAACAAATTTATATTAAAATTAATAAATTATGCATTATGTATATTCTATATTACTTTACTTAATTCACATTCTTGTATAAACTTAATAATATCATCATATATCTTATTAGCTGTTTTCCCCAATAAACCAGATAAAGAAAAGTCATGATGATTTGCCTTTTCATTGACTGAAAGAGACGATATCTCTCATTACTGTATTTGGTACATTGAAGTAGAACGTGTTCAACTGTTTCTTGTTGATTACAGTGTCTACACTCCCCAGTCGGGTGCTTGCCAATTCTATATAATGTACTGTTAAGTCCAGTGTGTCCAATTCTAAGGCGTGTAATAATATTTTCTTCCCTTCGATTCCTACTCCCTATTCTCCCGGCATCTACTGATTTTTGTATATTGTATAAATGTCTGCCTGTTTCATGGTCATCCCAATACATCTGCCAAACGGATTGTGTATATTTCCTGATGTATACTTTCGCTTCGGCTTTACTTAACGGAATACATAGATCTATTTCCTTTATTCTTAGAGATTGTTTAGCCAGAATATCCACCTTCTCATTTCCCTCCACTCCAGTATGAGCAGGAACCCAAATGAATTGTGTAGATATGCCCTTAACTTTCAAATCGTACATTTTGCAAAATATATTATAGACAATATCCATCCTAGCTGATGACCTGCCAGATTTTATACTTTCAAGTGCTGAAAAACTGTCAGATGCAATGACACTATTATTTATTTCCATTTCTTCTATCCAATTTAGGGCCAATATTATTGCCAGTAACTCTGTAGTGTATACTGAGAGATGGTTGGTTACTCTTTTCTTGATATAGAACTCACACATTGGAACATACACTGCTGCACCAGCACATCCTGTTTCAGGATCTTTGGATCCATCTGTAAATATAACCTGTGACTGTGGGAAATGTTCCTCAAAATACTTCTGCACTATATACCATATTGGAATGTTATTAGAATTGTCTTTTAGTTCCTGCTGTATTCTAAGATCTACTGCTGGCAAAGGAAATAACCAGGGAGGAATGGGAGAAAGTGGGACTGTATTACTATACTGCAATTGATGTAGACCTACGTTTCTTGCTTTTGCATCGCCTATCCACCCAAAACTTGTGTAATTTGTTTCATTGTGTTCCCAGCACTCTTTTAATATACTTTTGACAGGATGTTTTCCATTTTGTCCTTGGAGACTGACCCAATATGCCATCATTAATTTTATCCTTCTGATTCTTAATGGCATTTCTCCCATCTCCACTTGCATTGATGATACCGGGGATGATTTAAACGCCCCACTGCATATTCTCAGGGCCTGGGCTTGCAATACATCTAATTCCCTGAGGTTTGATTCTGCTGCTGACATGTAAGCTATACACCCATAGTCAAGAACAGATCTCATAAGTGCCCAATATATACTTTGTAGAGATGTTCTACTTGCTCCCCATTCTTGCCCTGATAGGCACCGAAGCATATTGATGACCTTTTTACACTTGTCCTTAACTTTATTCAAATGCACCTTCCATGTCAATTTTTCATCAAACCAAACCCCAAGGAACCTAACAACTTTTACTTGCTCCAGTTGTTGTCTATAAAGATACAAGGAAAGGGGTGAAATTTTGTGTCGCCTAGAGAAACAAATAACCTGTGTTTTTGCAATAGATAATTTAAATCCCCATTTATTAGTCCACTTTTCCACTTCATCAATTGCAGCTTGCATTTTCTTATTGATATATGGTATATTCCGGCCTCTAATCCACAAAGCCCCATCATCAGCATATAAAGATTTTCCTATATTTTGTTCGACCTGAGAGAATATATCATTAATCATTATATTAAATAATAATGGACTACACACACTACCTTGTGGAGTACCATTCTCTACAGTATATACTCTGGAATATTCTTCACCTACCCTCACTTGTATTTTTCTATTAAATAAAAAGTCCATAACCCAATTATATGTTCTACCATTAATTCCCAAAGATTTTAATTTTATCAATAATCCTTCCTTCCAGAGCATATCATATGCCTTCTCCACATCGAAGAAGACTGCAATTACTACTTCTTTGTTGGTCTGTGCTTTCCTTATATCTGACTCAAGACATAATACAGAATCCATAGTATTTCGACCCTTACGAAACCCACTCTGATATGGAGATAAAAGATATCTGCTTTCCAGGAAGTACGTAATTCTTTCCGTAATTATCCGTTCCATGATTTTGCATAAATGTGAAGTCAAGGCAATTGGTCTGTAACTAGAAGGATCTGATGGATCTTTCCCTGGTTTAAGAATAGGTATTATTATTGCTTGTTTCCAGATTGAAGGCAGTTGTCCAGTGTCCCAAATTTGGTTAAACAAAATTAAAATTATTTCTAATGTGTTCTCTGTCATGTGTGCCAGCATTTTATAACATACTCCATCCTTCCCTGGAGTAGTTTGTCGAGCACTAATTATTGCTCTTTTTAACTCAAACATGTTAAGCGGCAAATCTAAGGGGTTTTCTGACACCTCGTCTTTTTGTAAAATATTAGGGAATTCCATTAAGGTTCTATTCCTGCTCTGTCTGGCCTCTACTGCAAGATTATCAGAGCTATGAACTCTCAAAAATGTTTGAACTAAAAGTTCTGCTTTTTCCTGATTGCTAACAGCCGTTTTATCTCTATTACTCATCACTGGTAATTCATAATTTTTCCTAATCCCCCCCATTGCTCTGATCATGCCCCAAACATCTGATAATTGTACTTCTCTTCCAATACTACAGCAATATTGTCTCCAAAATGTACGTTTTTGTATTTTAATTGTTTTCCTAACTTTTGCTTGAGCCCTTTTATATAGAATCAAAGCCTCCATAGAATGATGTTTTTTGAGTTTCCTAAATGTTTTATTTCTTGCTTTTATAACTTCTTTGCACTCATTATTCCACCAGGGTACACTCTTAGAACGTCTAACCCCTCTGCTTTTAGGTATTATTCCCTCAGCCGACTGAATAATTTCATTAACTAATTTATTATTAAATACATCTATGTCCCTTTGATTCTCCTCTCGAAGAGTCACAAATCTTTTTTCACAAATTTCTTTAAAAGCTTCCCAATTTACATTCTCTAGTTTCCATCTAGGAATTCCATTCTCTTTTTCGAAACATATTTCTGTACCAACTTTAATTATTATTGGGTAATGGTCACTCCCTACAGTATTGTCTTTTAATACACCCCAAGTGCTAATCCCTGCTATTGAACTAGATACAAATGTTAGGTCAAGTACCGCTTCTGTATTATGTATATTATTATATCGCGTTCCTTCTCCATTATTAATACATACTAGATATTTATCATCAATAAATTCTTCAATAAGTAGACCGTTTGCATCAGTACTCTTGCTCCCCCATAGTGAATTATGCGAGTTAAAATCCCCACACCATATTACGCTATTTTGTTGTAATCCCACAACCTCTTCTAAAATGCTTTGACTCAGTTTTCCACATGGATTATAGTAATTTATTATATCTATACAACCTCTTTTAGTCCATATCTTACTTCTAATTGACTCGAAATTTAAATTTATTTGTTCTACCTTATATTTCATACCGTTCTGTATAAATGTTGCTATTCCTCCTCCTCTGCCAAATTCTCTGTCCCTTCTAACTACATTGTAACCGTTTATACTAAAGTCTAACTGCGGTTTCATCCATGTCTCCTGTATGCATATTACATTAGGTTTGTCTGCTAAATCATCTATATATTTCTTAAACTCTTGACCATTTGCTATTAGGCTTCTTGCATTCCACTGTAGAATAGACAACACCATTATGATGATCCAGCCCATGTCTGAGAGGATTGGGTTTCTTCATTAAGGGTATCTCTGACTGTTTCCCAGGGCAACTCTTTTACATTTAGATACTTCTCTGCTGATTTGACAATTATTTTGATCCTTTCATTTCGGCTTTTCGTCTGTGCAGAACAATTTATTATTTCCGCCATAAACAACACAAAATCATTCTTCTTCACTATCAAAGTCTCTTCTTTCAACTTATCACATCCTTGACATTTTCCCATTTCTTTTTGAACACTTTCATTTTGTTTTGTCGTTTTTACATCCCCTGAAACCTTCTTTGCTGCCTCTGCATAGCTGATTCCCTGAATCACCTTAATTCTTTGTACTTCAGCCTGCCTCTTGCTAACTTCACAGCCACGATATGCTGTGCTATGCTGCCCTCCACAATTACAGCATTTCAGCTTGGCACCCTCTTCACATTTACCATACTCGTGTTCTCCACTACATTTACCACATCTTTGTTTTCCCTTACATACCGCCGCTACATGTCCAAACCTCTGACATTTAAAACATCTAAGTGGTGGAGGTATGTATAACCTCACATTGTAACACATGTATCCAATGTATATCTTTACTGGGAGAACTTCCTCCTCAAAGGTGATCATAATCGAGGTACTGTCATTTAAACTTCCGTTCCTGTTTGTTTTTAGACGTTTGATTTCTTTTACATTTGCATTTGTTATGTTTCGTTTCACATCATCTACCGATATATTCACCGGGATTCCTGTAACAACTCCTTTTATTAATCTCCTGCTGTTGGCCATAGAACATTCCACTTTCTTTCCATTTATCCTGCTCATTTTGATTGCTTTCTCTTGCTGTTTTGAGTCTCTACAAATAATCAACAATATTCCGTTTCTAAGTATTCTAGCACTCTTTATTTCACCAATTTCTTTATTTAACGCTTTTGTCAACAGTATTGGATTCATACCTTCAAACAAGTCTCCATCATGCATAAATTTTGCAAACACTTTGTATTCCTCTCTCGTTTCTTCCACAGTTGATCCCCTGTCAGAGTTACTTTCATCCGATTTACTCTGTCGCTTCTTTTTCCGTTTATTATTCCTAACCATATCCCATTTTTCATAGCTCTCGCCACCTACTTCCATCTCTCCTAATTCATTTCCTGATTCGTCACTTCCCTCAGCATACTCCTGTCCATTCACAGTCCAGTTGTTGCCAACCGCCTTGCGATCCAATCGTCTTGCCATCCTCCATCCCCACTCGGTCCGACCCGGATTTAACTCCAAAACAGGTGAATCTACCTGTAAACACTCCGGTGTGGCTAAACGTTTGCACTAGTCTCTTTTACAACACTGACTCCTAGTGGTTTCTCCAGGTCACTTCACGCAGGTGGTGTGGAAGGACACTAAGGAGGTGGGAGTTGGACTGGCCACTGATGGGAGCACAACTTTTGTGGTGGGCCAGTACCTACCAGCAGGAAACATCACAAATGCGGGTTATTTTGAAAAAAATGTCCTACCGGCAGGCACCAAAGTAGATTTGAAGTCCACTGGTACGAGTGAGTAAACGTTCAAGCAAAGTTATTTCACAGTGTCCAAGTCATGGTATTTTATCAACACATTTTTGTTTCATTTATTTATTATTTTAATTATCACACTTATTATTATTAAATTATTAATAAAAATGAGAGTGATAGTAGGTCCAGTGGTACAGTAGATGTAGTATTTAAAGGAGAAGTCCACTTCCAGAACAAAAATTTACAGATAATGTACTCACCCCCTTGTCATCCAAGACGTTCATGTCTTTCTTTCTTCAGTCGTGAAAAAATAATGTTTTCTGTTGAAAACATTTCAGCATTTTTCTTCATATAATGGACTGCTATGGTGCCCTGAGTTCGAACTTCCAAAATACAGTTTAAATGCGGCTTCAAACGATCCCAGATGCGGTTGTAAACAATCTCAGTTGAGGAAGAAGGGTCTTATCTAGCGAAACAATCGGTTATTTTCATAAAAATAATACGATTTATATACTTTTTAATGTCAAACGCTTGTCTTTTCTGGTTCATGACAGTTAGGGTATGTCGAAAAACTCCCATCTCATGTTCTCCCTCAACTTCAAAATCGTCCTACATCGCTGTTTTACATTTTTGGTTCAGGGTGTTTGATCTTCTTTGCATGTTCGCTTTGCAAAGACTGGGTCGGTACTTCTGCAGTGATGTAGGATGATTTTGAAATGATCTTTCGAAGTTGAGGGAGAAAATACGATTGGAGTTTTTCGACATACCCTAACTGTCTTGAGTCAGAATACACAGAGTTCAGGCAGAGCAAGACAAGACGAGTGTTTGAGATTAAATATTTAAATTGTATTTTTAAAATAAAAATAACCAATCGTTTCGCTAGATAAGATCCTTCTTTCTTAGCTGGGATCATTTACAACCGCATTATGGATTGTTTGAAGCCGCATTTAAACTGCATTTTGGAAGTTCAAACTCGGGGCACCATATCAGTCCATTATATGGAGGAAAATCCTGAAATGTTTTCCTCAAAAAACTTTTTTTTACGACTGAAGAAAGAAAGACAGCTTGGATGACAAGGGGGTGAGTACATTATCTGTCAATTTTTGTTTTGGAAGTGGACTTCTCCTTTAAAGTGAATATTGTAAAAGATTGTATAGTAAAGGAGGTGTTGATAATCATTACAGTAAAGTAAATATTTGATATATCTGGCAACATTTAGCTGACAAAGTGGGGCAGGTGCATGGGGCTTCAGGCGTTCATTCAAACAAAGCTCCCTCAGTTCCTCGCAGTACTGAAATATCACCACCAGGGGGCCGAGGGGAGCATCATGTGCGAAGCAGCTTAAAGGGTAAGTCGGGTCAGCTTTATTTGTTTCATGTAAATGTTGTATAATGATAAATGGCCATTTAATGTATTTTAAATTGTGGAGCTTTTCTTTCACCACTTTTTCTGGTGGAATCATCTTCTTTACACGAATACAAACATGGACTGTGGTTAAAAACTGACCTTTCATCATATTTATCTGTCTAGCCTTAATGCAAATGAAATATGATAGCTCATTCTTTGTACTGATGCTTTATGGCTTCTGAAATGGTGCATGTGCACCGCAATACATTTGAAAAAACACATGACAGCATGTTAGAATAAAAAATTCTTTATTCTTTCAATCAGCATGGGATGAGCTTTGTGCACATCAGATAACTCTTGTTTGTCTGTAGCTGACAGCAACTTTGAGGCTGAGTTCCTGCAGACTCACAATGCATATCGCAAACAGCATGGAGCCCCGCCCCTCACCATAAACAAAAACCTCTGCCGCTCCGCACAGGAGTGGGCCGAACACCTGCTGTCAATCAGGACCCTCATGCATAGTAATGGAGAGTATGGGGAGAATGTGTATTACGCTTGGAGCTCAGCTAACAAAAAACTCACAGGTCAGAGTTTACCGACTGTATCTGTAACATTTGCTAATGTTTCACTTGCTCACTTTTCAGTGAGTCATCTTAGATGTAAAGTCTTCACATAAAACCAGTGATTGGGTTATAACGCATAGATATTTAATCGCCAGTGGTTTGTCATAATCTTATTTGCATGTTTTTGACATTTTGTTTGTAAATTATACAGGACATGAGGCAGTGGAAAGCTGGTACAGTGAAATTAAAGACTACAACTTCAGCAGGCCTGGATTCACCTCCAAAACAGGTGAATCCATCTGTAAACACTCTGTGGTGGTTAGACATTTGCTCTAGTGTCTGTTCTGACATCTGTTGGTTTCTCCAGGTCACTTCACACAGGTGGTGTGGAAGGACACGAAGGAGGTGGGGGTTGGAGTAGCCACTGATGGGAACACAACTTTTGTGGTGGGTCAGTACTTACCGGCAGGAAACATCAGCAATGCTGGATATTTTGAAAGAAATGTCCTCCCAGCAGGCTCCAAGGTAGACTTCAAAACCACCCCGTCTGGTGAGTTTGGCATGACTATGTGCACGGATAGAATACTGAACTAAATGATTGAAAGTGTGTCTATGTACACTACCAGTCAAAAGTTTTTGCACAGTAAATTTTTTTTCAGCAAAATTTTAAAATATTTTTACTATTTAAAATAACTGCTTTCTATCTGAATATAATTTAAAATGTAATGTATTCCTGTAATTTCAAAGCTGAATTTTTAGCATCATTACTCCAATCACATGATCCTTCAGAAATCATTCTAATATTCTGATTTGCTGCTCAAAAAACATTTATTATTATTATTATGTTCACACTCAATGCTAATCTTTGGATATTTTTTATTTATCAAAGAAAAAATTTACTCAGCTGTTTTAAATATTGATAATAATAATAATAAATGTTTCTTGAACAGCAAATCAGCATATTAGAATGATTTCTGAAGGATCATGTGACACTGAAGACTGAAGTAATGATGCTGAAAATGTAGCTTTGATCACAGGAATAAATTATATTTCAAAATATATTCAAAATTCAATCATTTTAAATTTTAAATAGTGAGAATATTTCAAACTTTTACTGTTTCTGCTGTACTTTGGTTCAAATAAATGCAGGCTTGGTGAGCAGACTTCTTTAAAAAACACTAAAAAATCTTTTGACTGGTAGTGTACGTTTTTATTATGTTGATATTTATATATAAATATCACTCTTGTAGTACAATATTCAGTTTTAAACATATTTATTTGGTATTCAGCTGACAGAGTTGGACAAGCATTTGCTGCACTCAGTATCAAGTCAAACCAATTGCCTTCATCGTCTCACAGTTCTGGACCAGCACCCTATAAGAGTCCACAGAGCAGCAGCTCAGAAGGTAAACACTGAGAGTATGGAAGCTTATTTTGACCATAGAAAAAGTCATGCTTTGATAAATCAGAACTGTGGTGTAAAAAGTCATTATGACAAAAACATAATATTAAGAGATTAAAGGTCATTATAAGATTTTTTTTTGTCATAACTTTTTTAACCTCATAATTTTGACTTTTCATGTTGCAAATAAAAAATGTTAACACTTTATTACCAAAGCATGACTTTGGGAGAAACTGGCTTCCAATATAATTGCTTTTTAACCAACTACTTTAACCACTTTCTGAATATCACAACACACTTTTGTTTGATATAACAGTATAGTTTTTTTATGTGGTTTTGCATCCAGTTGACATCAACTAAATAAATGCTTTTTTTCAGATAAAGAAATTTTAATAGGTCTTTGCCAATATGTCCTTATTCAAAAACTTTTAGTGCATTTAGCTACCAATAATTGCTAATTACAGAGGTGGTCAAAATGTTATTTTACATACACTCTGCAGTATCTGCAAAATTTGACCAAAATAAAGTACTGACCTGAATAAGCCATTTCATGTAAAAGACATTTACATATAGTCCACAAGAGAAAATAATAGTTGAATTTATTCAAATGACCCGGTTCAGAAGTTTACATAACTTCTGAACGGGGTCATTTAAGACACATGCTGTTTCTTTTCAAACTGAGGGATTGAGGGACTCATATGCAACTATAACAAAAAGTTCAAACATTCACTGATGCTCCAGAAGGAAGCACGATGCATTAAGGGTCTGGAGGTGAAAACTTTTAGAATTTAAAGATCAGGTTAAATTGAACTTACTGTCTTTTGGGAAACATGAAACTATCTTCTGTAGATTCTGAAGGGCCGTACTACATGAAAAAAAAAATATATTATTTTAGATATTTAGGCACAATAAAAAAATTACACATCTCCATTCTGTTCAGAAGTTTACACCCCTGGCTCTTAAGGCATTTTTATCTATTTTTTCCTCTTGTGGATTACAGTATATGTGCACAAAATCATTTGAAATAATTTTACAAGTGAAGTTAAAAAAAAAATCCAAAGGCTTATTTTCCACTCAGTCTTTTTAGGATTCACAGTTCTTTTTTTTCCTGTGATGAAGGTGAGAACTTGTCCCAGTTTCGTCAGTCTCTCCTTGACACTCAAAATGATTACCGACGACAACATGGAGCACGGCCTCTGTCACTGTGCCCCATCCTCAGTAAAGAGGCTCAGGATTGGGCAGCACATCTGATAAGCATTAACGCCCTAAAGAACAGCAGTAAAGGTTATGGAGAGACTATGTCATACAAATGGACATCCACCATGGTCCCTCCAACAGGTAAGTTGTTTTTTCCCCCGAACTGTACCACACTATAATTATAACATTTGTAGAAAAACTGATCATTTTTTTAACTTTAGGAAAAGAGGTTGCTGAATCATGGTACAAGGAAAATGTGAAGTACAACTTTTCAGCCCCTGGCTTTCAGAGTGGAACTGGTAGGCTTTTTTTGCACTCGGTTTATCAGCTGAAAAGGTTAAAACAGTTAAATATTTAAAATATAACTGATCACAAACCAAAACTAAAAAGGGGGGTCAGAAAACTACTTTTATATGTGTGCAGGTAATTTCACCCAGATGATCTGGAAGTCTACTGAGCAGGTTGGGGTCGGCCTGGCATCAGATGGAAAGGGCAAATTCATCACTGTGGCCTTTTACAAACCTTCTGGCAACATCACCAACCCTGGCTACTTCCAGGATAATGTCAAACCTGCTGGGAGATGATTTGTTGAATAAGAAACATTAAGTAGGTCTTATGTATTTTACTAATGCAATTTTTAAGAAATAATTCAAGATATTATTTTACGTTAACAGAAAGTCTGAATATATTCTATATACAAAAACAGTTCAGAATTTACAGCTTATGCATCTTTTATTTTGTATACTTTTTTTTTGCTTGGGTCTGGTATATTTATACTCTTTTGCTGAGGTGGTAGTCATTCCTTCATTGTGATAAGAGATTGTGACTTATAATATATAGGAACATGATGAAATCGTGAACATGATGAAATCGTGAATGTTGAAATCAAAAATATATTTTTGATTAAATTATACAAATGCTAATGTTCTGTCTGTGTAGTTATTTATCTTCAGTGAAGCTGTAATCATGACTTATGGTGACTTATGACTTATGCTGGTGACAAAAAATATATATTTTTTTAAAAAAACATTTTAATATTTCATCTTAAACATCAGCTTTCATCAGATATACAAAGCTACTGAAATGCCAACAAGTCCTTTATCTCTTTCCCAAACATGCACATGTCCACACAGATTGAATACCCATAAATATGCACACTGACATATGCATCTAGATGTGAACACTAATCTAGCCCCAGAGAGCTTAGGTGGGAATGCAAAACTGAAATGGCAAGGTGTCATGTTGCGTGAACATGTCATCACATTGTGTTGCTGGCGAAACATGAGATGCTCTTATCATCATTTTTACATGCCCTCCTTCATGAATACGGACCCTGAATGACATATAGGTCAAAAACTCGTTTTGATAAACTGAAATGTATATGGTTGAGGTTTTGTAGAAATACAGTGCCTGTTGGCCCAAAAGCAAAAAAGCTTCCTTATTAAGGAAACATGAAACTGCCTAATGTAAAGTAATGTAAAGAGCTTCAAAATAAAATTCTGATTTTAGAAATAACATAAGAGCGTTGCATTGTAAAATAGGAGTATGCAAAAGAGTGTCAAGTTACAAAATCCGAAGAAAGGCACTGAGGATGTTTTCAGACCTATGCATTTGTTAATAAAATTTTGACTAGAATGCTTTTTTAGGTCTGTTCTGACATCAATGGAACACGGAAATGAACATAAAATGAACAAAGGTTTTTTATTTTCTTGTGTATATGTGTTTGATGGCAAACAACTAGGAAAAATGAGCTTTGTTTTGCGTTTCCTTGGCCATGAATGTACAGTACATACAGTAGACCTGTATCACTCTGTAAGTCTGAAAGTATGCCTCTGTGTGGAAAGAGTTTCTATAGCAGTACTGCTGTTTCTATAGAGCTGTTTTTGTTGTGCCTTTGGATGGTGGAGGATGTTTTCCAGCTAGGTTAGCTTTCCTCAAAGGGATCACCAGCAACAATAGGGAAATGAAAACGTAATGTCTTAAAACATCCAAAAAAAATACCTGTGAATCCTGTGAAGTGTGTGGAAACAGGCTTTACACATTTTATGTGTCTAGTCAGCATAAACTAAAGAATGAATCATGAAGTTTCAAGTCAAAAGCTACAGGGAGTGTGCATGATGTCCCATTTTGCCTATTCAAAGTTCCTGCCAGGCTTTTTTTTTTTTTCTGTTAAAAAAAGTGTGTGTGTGTGTGTGTGTGTGTGTGTGTGTGAGTGCAAGGCAGCTGCTGCCCAGTGTTGTTACACTTTAAGTGTTAATCAATAATGCAGTGCATAGTTTTGTCTTACAGTCCAACTTACACACACACACAAAATATATACAGCCTCTCAAGTTCAGACTTTCTCGGTCCCTGAAGGAGTACCTCATTCACACATCAGTGCCCTAGTTTCGATGAGTCTTGCTGCATATTGAGCAAAGGACATACATTAATATAAAGTAATATCTTAAAAACACAGCACTTTTGAACACTTGGGATCAGTAATAATATTTAATGTATTTGAATGTCTCTTTTAATATATTTTAAAATGTAATTAATTCCTGTGATGCCCTCATCATTTTTCTTTATCAGCCATTGCTACAGTTTTTAGTGTCACATGATGCTGATTTGGTGCTGAGGAAATATTAACATCTATTATTTAATATTTGTTATTAATATCAAAGTTAAAAAGCAGTACTGTTGTTGTTTTCATGGAAATTATTTTTCAGGATCCTTTGATGAATAGTGCATTCAAATAAACCACAATTATTTGGAACAAAAATATTTTGTTGCAATCAAAATGTTGTCACTTTTGATCAATTTAATGCATGCTTGGAGAAGAAAAAGTATCATTATTATTTTAAATCTTGCTGAGCCGAAATATTTGCAAAGTAGGTTTGAGGGTATTGTGTTTAATAATTGATACCATACAACAGTCACAAAGTCTTGGCAACTAAAACAGTATTTAATTACATTATTGTATGAAGGCTTAGTAAACTATCATCTTACATTTCATAAAATCATAGATCCTTTGGTCTAAAAACACCTTTTGGACTTGTTTTGGACTGACAAAATGCTGATAAGCAGACCTGATCATTATAAACCACAACTGGCATATAGCAAGGTATGTCCTGCTGTGGAAATTCATTCTGCCCTCATCATTAATCCTATTTCCTTTTTGTGCTTGCTCAGCCTACGTGTGCTTCTGTCATAGCATGCATGAACTGAATCCCCTCTAAGGATGTATGACACCTGTGATACTCATCAATAATGAATCGATGCCGCACATCCCACTTGTGCTCAGCGCTTTAGGGATGGCAGCACAATACAGGCCTACACAAATACTTTGCTGTATTGGAAATTTGAGAAATCTTGCATCAGTGAAGAATAATTTATGAATTTAATTTCATTTACTTAGTTGCTTTACTTAAGTACTTTTGAGTATTTATGTTCTTTAGCACTTGTATGTGTCTTTGTGAGTGTGTGTTTCTGTCTATACCTGTGCATATTGATAAGTTTGTGTCAAATAAAGAGAATCTTGAAACAGGGTCAAAGATATTCATTTCAAAGCCACAGGGTCCTATAACTATTTTCTCATGCTCTCATTCAGTTGTTATTTACATCAACAGCGATAGATCATTATCAGAATAGGTCAACTAATTTACTCTTATTCAGAAAATACAAAGAGTAGAGGAAGTACACTTTTTGTGATCTCTATCGCAGGATAGTTTACTACAAAGCCTTCATACATAACTCTGATTAAATACTGTTTTAGTTGTCAAGACGTGGCTGTTGTAAGCTCAACAGAGTGACACATCTTAAACAATGAACAGGTTATGACGTGGGCTACAGTTTCCTTGCACTACAACAAAAGAAGGCCCAAAAATTACTGACTTTGAAAAGTCAAAATACTCTCATGGCGTATTTGTTACTAGTTTACATCTTTGCAAATCTGTGGCTAATTTTAAGTTTCTGTGGCCTAAGGTTTAGTGGTGGACATTAGTGTTTTTTCTAATAACTGTATGTTTCCATAAAAATCACATTGTACATTGTTCATATAAAATCACCACTTTGTAAAATTATGTTTTCTGATGAGATCAGGAGACATGAGGCAAACATCAATTTGGAAATACAGCTGTGGTTCTCAAATGCTTTTGTTTATGACTCAGAATTTACACCGGATATCACACGAAACTACAACAACAAAAAATCCATAAAATTAAGCATGAAAATTGTCATATGAATTGCATAACCCCAAAAATATGCAAAAATTATTAACAGTCTGAAATGGAGAATGAACCCATTTGGTTTCTAAATGTCAGCCATAGATATTCAATAAGTAACATCTGATATTTTACATTTGAGTTTTTCAAGTGCATGTCTTCACAAGCAACTCCCTCAGCCATGACGCTGTACATGTAAATCTCAAATCCCAGCAAATCCTAGCTTTCTTTAGTTAATTACATTTTTCCTTGGCATTTGAGCTGACATGCCTGGACTTAAAATAAGTAAATGTCCAACTTCCTTTTTTTTTTTTTTTTTCGCATACACCCAGAATAAATAAGGTCAAGAAACAAATAAATGGTAAGAGAATATTTGTTATGTGGCCTAAGTAAATTTGCTATAATCAGTGTATTTAACCATCATCACCACTATAATCACTATAATCATTTATTTGAAAATTAAATTACAGTATTATCAAGTGTGGTAACTCTTGAACTCTTGAAGTTAAGCAAACGCTCTAATTGTACGACCGCAATTATGCTTAACAAGTCCAAACATGCCGTGTACTGTTTGGTGAAGGTGGTGCTTGGTAACATGATTCTCAATGAGAAAATACTCCGCTTTATTCAATGATAAAAGCTGGACTATATGAGTATCTGGTTACCAACACAAACGGTTTCTGAGGGATCGCGCAGCGTTGTAACCATTGACAACAGATTAAAACATCTCTAAACCAATCAAAAACAGAAGCGACGTGAGAGTTCGTGCACCTCAACCAATCAAAAGCGGGCAGAGAATGATTGACGTCTCGATCATCCACCTGTGTTTGAATGCGAAGGCTGGCGTTATTTAAAACTGAAAACCGTTTGCTGCGCTCTGCAGAGTTAAGTCGACGCTCAGTGGAAGAGAGTTCACTACATTTGGTTTTGAACAAAAAAAGTGATTTTTCCGTAGCAATTCAACATGAGGGAAATTGTTCACCTGCAAGCTGGTCAATGTGGAAACCAAATCGGTGCCAAAGTAAGTAAGCGCCAAAAAAAGCCTGGCCGCGAGGGGCATAATGTTGTTTAAATATTGTGGAGTTATTATATTAATATATCCAATCATAGTTGGCTAGTTATATTTACCTGTGCTTTTTCTGAGGAAAATGACACATTAGTTAGTGTAACTAGTGATATGAGTCGTTATGAATGTCCACAGTTTGGCTATATTCCTCTGTAAGTTAAGCATTTGTGTGTAACGTTAGTTTTACGAGTTGTCATGACAACAGTGCAAACAAGGACGTTATTTAAACGTACTTTTACGATTTTACTATTCATTTTATATAAATATTGACTCCTTTTTCTTCAGTTTTGGGAGGTGATTAGTGATGAGCACGGAATTGACCCGACGGGAACCTACCATGGAGACAGTGATCTGCAGTTGGAGCGGATTAATGTGTACTACAACGAAGCCACTGGTCAGTTTGCATTTGCAGTATAATAAAACACAAATACCTTGCAAATAAGTTCATTTTCAAAACTGGAAATGTGTGCTTTTCTATAACAGGTGGAAAGTATGTACCCCGTGCTGTTCTTGTCGACCTGGAGCCTGGAACCATGGATTCAGTAAGATCTGGGCCATTTGGGCAGGTCTTCCGACCAGATAACTTTGTATTTGGTAAGACAAAGGTTTTATGTCATTTAACTAAATGTTAAAGGGATAGTTCGCCCAAAACTGAAAATGTTGTTCCAAACCTGTAAGACCTTCATTTGTCTTCGGAACACAAATTAAGATATTTTTGATGAAGTCTAAAAGGCCCAGAAAGGTACCAAGAACATTGACAAAATAGTCTATTTGACGTCAGTGGTTCAATTGTAATTTTATGAAGCTACAAGAATACATTTTGTTGCACAAAAAACCTAAAATAACAACTTTGAGAAGAATTGTTGAATGAAGTTATTTGAATTCTTTGCACAACAAAAAGTATTCTCGTTAGTTTCATAAAATTACGGTTGAACCACTGATGTCACATGAACTACTTTGTCGATGTTCTTGGTACCTTTCTGGACCCAGGACGTAGTAGGACCCTTGTTGTCTATAGAGGGTCAGAAAGCTCTCAGATTTCATAAATATTTTAATTTGTGTTCCTAAGATGAACAAAGGTTTTACGAGTTTGGAACGACATGAGGGTGAGTAATTAATGACAGAATTTTCGGTTTTGGGTGAGCCTGGTATGATCTGTATTTCTTCAATCGTAGGTCAGAGCGGTGCTGGAAACAACTGGGCCAAGGGTCACTACACAGAAGGCGCTGAGCTTGTAGACTCAGTTCTCGATGTGGTCCGTAAGGAAGCAGAAAGCTGCGATTGCCTGCAGGGCTTCCAGCTCACCCACTCCCTTGGAGGTGGCACCGGGTCAGGAATGGGCACGCTCCTCATCAGCAAAATCCGTGAGGAGTACCCAGACCGCATAATGAACACCTTCAGCGTGGTGCCCTCGCCCAAAGTCTCAGACACTGTTGTAGAGCCTTACAACGCCACGCTGTCCGTTCATCAACTGGTGGAGAACACAGATGAAACGTACTGCATCGACAACGAGGCGCTGTATGACATTTGCTTCCGTACGCTGAAACTCACTACACCCACCTACGGTGACCTCAACCATCTTGTGTCTGCCACAATGAGCGGGGTCACCACCTGCCTGCGCTTCCCCGGCCAGCTCAACGCTGATCTGCGCAAACTAGCCGTCAACATGGTGCCTTTCCCCCGTCTGCATTTCTTCATGCCAGGCTTTGCCCCTCTGACCAGCAGGGGGAGTCAGCAGTACCGTGCTCTTACGGTTCCTGAGCTCACCCAGCAGATGTTCGATGCCAAGAACATGATGGCTGCTTGCGACCCCCGCCACGGCCGCTACCTCACTGTTGCCGCTGTTTTCCGAGGCCGCATGTCCATGAAGGAAGTGGATGAGCAGATGCTGAATGTCCAGAACAAGAACAGCAGCTATTTTGTGGAGTGGATCCCCAACAACGTCAAGACCGCCGTGTGCGACATCCCGCCTCGTGGTCTCAAAATGGCAGCCACTTTCATCGGCAACAGCACTGCCATCCAGGAGCTGTTCAAGCGCATTTCCGAGCAGTTCACTGCTATGTTCAGGCGCAAGGCCTTCTTGCATTGGTACACAGGTGAGGGGATGGATGAGATGGAGTTCACCGAGGCCGAGAGCAACATGAATGACTTGGTGTCAGAGTACCAGCAATACCAAGACGCCACTGCGGAAGAGGAGGGAGAATTTGAAGAAGAGGGAGAGGAGGAGCTTGCATAAAGAGTTAAATGCAAAATGTTGTTATTCACTGTTATTCTGTTCAGTTTCTGATTCTTCGGTTCGTCTTTTTGTTCTGTTCTCTCTTTCACAAGCAGCTAAATTCTATCTATGTACACTAATGTCTATTAAAGCTCTAAATTTGATAGCAGTCTGTTGGGTGTCTTTGGCTGTTTTAAAGCGGATTGTAGGTGAAGTTCTGTGCAAGTTTACATTATTAATGTTGTATTACACTGTTGTTTCTTTGCATGGCAATATAGAAAATTAAATTTAGTTAGATAAGTGGCTTCTTTAATTTAAAAAACATCCCATTTTAATATTTGCATCAACAGCAAGATGAAAGCCATGACTTTAGTGTGCAAGTCAGTCCTTGATGGAAGACTGCCATCTAGTGTTTAAACTCAGATCCCACACACAAATGCGATGCAGCACTGATAGATTTCAAAGTGCTTTTAACGTTGGATATAAAGGGATAAAATGTCTCCAAAAGTACACAGACTGAAATCTTTAGACAAATACAGCATGAGTAAGCCAAGAATATTAAATTACATTGTAAAAATGTAACATCCCTATGGCTTTTATAAAGAAGTCCATATCAAATATTGAAGATAACTCCAATTTTGAAATTTATATTATATATATTAATTTGGCAGGGGCTTTCATCCAAAGTGCATTGCACTGACATTGCATTTAAGTTATTGATTTTTAACAGTTAATGCATTTCCTGGGAATCAAACCCATTTGCATTGCTACAAAGATGAATATGAAAAGTTTCAAATTGCAAATATTAAAAAGTTATTCAATGCATAAATTTCAATTATTCAAAAGTTTTTGAAGAGTAAGATTTTTTTTTTTGGTTTTTAAAGAATTCTCTTCTGCTTACCAAGCCTGCATTTGTTTGATTCAAAATATAGCAAAAAATAGTAATATTGTGAAATATTTTTACTATTTAAAATAACTGCTTTCTATTTGAATATATTTTAAAATTAATGCTTTATAAAATTAATATTTTAAGATTAATGCTAAATTTTCAGCATCATTACTCCATTTTTCAGTGTCTCATTCTTCAGAAATCACTCTAATATGCTGATTTGCTGTTTGAGAAACATATTTTTAAAAATTATTATTAATATATATATTTTTTTGTTAAGTACATTTTTCAGGATTCTTTGACGAATAGAATGATCCAAAGATCAGCATTTATCTGAAATAAATGTTAATTTTTTAACATTATACACTTTTTAACATTTTAACATTGTAATTTTGTAACATCATACATTTTACAAAAGCTTGAAGTCCGTATATACACACACAAACACACACACGCATATATATATATATTTTTTTTATTATTATTTATTTTTTTGGGGGAAAGAAATGATAGAAATGAATACTTTTATTTAGCAAGGATGCTTTAAATTAATCAAAAGTGATGATAAACACATTTATAATGTTACAAAATTGATTTCTATTTCAGATAAATGCTGTTCCTCTGAACCTTCTATTCATCAAAGAAACCTGAAAAATTCTACTTGGTTGTTTTCAACATAACAATATAATAATATTAATAATAATAACATTTTTTTGAGCAGCGAATCAGAAAATTAGAATGATTTCTGAAGGATCATGTGACTGGGATAATGATGCTAAAAATTCAGCTGTGAAATCACAGGAATAAATTACATTTACATTAACATTACATTCATTAAAATATATTCAAATGGAAGCCAGTTATTTTAAATAATTAAAAGATTTCAAAATTGTACTGTTTTTGCTGTATTTTGGATTAAATAAATGCAGGCTAGGTGAGCAGAAGAGACGTCTTTAAAAAAAAAAAACATTAAAAATCTTGTTCAAAAATGTTTTACTGGTAGTGTACATCCAACTACATAACACGTACAATACCACTGCTCTTATATTGTGTTGATTTTCTGTTCTTCCCAGCAGGTGGCGATAGAAAATTACTGAAAAGTCTCTCATGAGATGTAACTAGTTCGCAGATAAAATCCTGTCATCTTTTAAACCTTCATTTGTGCCGAGATTTTCTGTCTATAAACTGGAAAGGTATGTGATCCAGATTTACACAGCATACTCAAATGTACAGGTTACACATGGAGAGACATCAACGTATGCAACGCTACATACAGTTTTGTTCCTCTGCTAAATCGCTTCCACACCTTTCTTAATCTCAGAAAAGATTTATTGAGCTTTGCTAAATTATCATATACAATCTTGTCATCAAAGCAGATCTAATTATTAACTTGAAGCTCCTTCAATGCAACGAGGATTACATTAATTAACGTGACACAACAATCTGGCCCAATTTCATGGAACATTGAAGGAAGAAGCTTCGAGTTGAATTGCTTTCAGTCGACACCAGAGCAGAGGGGGAAGGAACATTAATTGAGTCAACTAGCTGTGTTGCGAGTTGAGGATGGCAGAGGAGGGCTTCATTTATTGAGTAATGGTGTCGTAAGTTTGCAGTGTTTAGAAGCTTCCAGTGACCATTGCCATTACCTTTCTCCAATCAACTTCCTGTAGATTGACAGTACATCATCACATGTCATTCTTGCACAGGCTGTGCTTTAATGTTCATAATCACTGTCAGTTTGTTATATTTGGGGATGGACAGTATATCAGTGCCATATCAATTAATGGTTAATACTGAATAGCTCATAGAGGGTCAGTTACCTGGATGCATGGACATATTGGCGATACTCGGATGTAAACAACAGCATGGATTGCACAATTACTGTACTACTGAATACATTGTTCTGCTAATTTATGCTGTCTAAACTACAGAAAAAACCTGGGGAAGTTGCTAAATCATATAGAGAAAGACTTTGTAAGCAGAAAAGGGTGCAGTATTTTGACAAACTAAAGTTAAGAGGTGGTAAAATTATGTACGAGCAGTATTAATTAGGATATTAGCCTAATATTTCACCTACCTGACCGGGAAAAATGTACAAATTATTAACAAAAACTAATGTTGTCAAGATTTTTGCCCTGGAAATCCTGGATCAGTTTGGCCAACCACAAAAGCCTTTTGTTCCTCAGACAGTTTTTTGCACTCTTCTCCTTGATTTGTTATAACTTTTGGCAATCTATAGTACTCCAATGTTTTTCTTGGTCCGACCGATTAGTACAGCCCAAAACATGACAATAATTGACCATTTCAGCAGCAATAATCAGCAAAATATGCAAGTTTCTTTTCGGTTCAGTGTCGCCAATATGGCTGATTGATGACGTGTCTTGAAAACACCACTTTGCATGTTCTCATATTTTTTATATTTACATTACATTTGCTGTAATTTAACACTAAGTTTAACACTTTAAGTTAATCTTTAAAAACACTCTGTTGTTAATAATTTAACAACAGAGCTTAATGTAATGAATATTAGTTTTTCATACTGTACATTATAATGTTGTTTTGCATATTAAATTGACTTCACTATTCATTCAATCCTTCATCCATCCATTCATTCACTCGCACAAAATAGTTTTTTTTTTAATATCTACCATTTATCGGGACAATAACATGATCATCTTACAGAATTTTAATACTGGTGCATCCATTTTTTGACAAATGTTTGACAATATATTGTCAAGTCCTACTAAATAGTGAAATCCAGCATGTATTGCAGTTAATTTATTAAATAGTGAAAAGAAAAGGAAAAAACAATAATAATTACAAAAAACTGTTTTATTAGTGTAATTTCTGTGCACATGGAAGTACCATGGTATTGTACTGCTGCAGTTTCTTGTAAGGGCTCAGTTCTATTTTAGAGTCACAGTAATCCATATCTTGCTAAAATAAAAATGGTAATACAAGTAAAATACAATAAAATCATATAATCCAAACGCATACAGCAAACAGTGAGACTTTCATACCATGAAAAAATTAAAAATTGGTTTTGTAAAAGGTTTAAAACAGATTGTAGTCTGATACTGTGAGCACAAGCTCATGTAAGAGCCGCTAATGTGATCTTTTGTTGTCTCAGCTTTCGCAACCTAATGCATGCATGTTATTCCTTTTAATTGGTTTTTGTGATTTTATACCTCATCCATATGGCACTGGAAAAAGCTTCTGTCTGAGCAACATAAATCCTCTCTGTTTTAGCACTGCTATGTACACAATGTTGATGAAGCGCTCTAAACAGATGATGGATTGCTCTTTAACAGCCAAAGCAACTTCACTGTCACTGCCACTGAAAAAAGAGATGAGGGGGGAGAGAGAGAGAGAGAGAGAGAGAGAGAGAGAGAGAGTGAGAGTATGTGCTATGAGATGCAAAGTGTGGCGGCAGCAAGAGGTGTGAAACATAAATTAGGATGGTTTTAGGCTGCACAGATGGGCCTCTGCCACTCTATATACTGCATACAAATGCTTAGAGCCTGAGGAGCACCTCCTTTATACAAACAGATTGAATGGGCCACCCGTATCAGCCAGTCCACAATGGCTGTGCCTGTACATACTGACACAGACTGTTGACAGGATAGATTTAATGAATTAGTGCTTTTTGAATCTCACAAACTCAGTTAAGTCTTTTTTAACTTCAGAATTTTCTTCTTGCCTTTTTTTGGCTTTTTACAAAGGCTTTTTGAAAACCATTCCAAAAGCTATTAAAGCCATATGTGCTAAGTTTATCAAGTAAAATTGTTCTGGCAAAGTAAATATGAATAATGACGTCTAGGAATGACAAATAAGAAGCAGGTTGATTAACTGCAGAGTTTTGATGAAGTTACTATAGATGCATTTAGAAGTACATGAAACAAGGGAATTTCGATTCATTGTTTTCAAAATGAGAACAGTTATAGGGCGTTTTATCATTCAGTGCAGGTACTGCATTCTGGGTAATAAAGTGTTGCGAAATTTTTTTTTGAGTATTTACAGGTGCATTTCAATAAATTAGGATGTTGTGGAAAAGTTCATTTATTTCAGTAATTCAACTCAAATTGTGAAACTCGTGTATTAAATAAATTCAGTGCACACAGACTGAAGTAGTTTAAGTCTTTGGTTTATTTAATTGTGATGATTTTGGCTCACATTTAACAAAAACCCACCAATTCACTATCTCAACAAATTGGAACATGGTGACATGCCAATCAGCTAATCAACTCAAAACACCTGCAAAGATTTCCTGAGCCTTCAAAATGGTCTCTCAGTTTGGTTCACTAGGCTACACAATCATGGGGAAGACTGCTGATCTGACAGTTGTCCAGAAGACAATCATTGACACCCTTCACAAGGAGGGTAAGCCACAAACATTCATTGCCAAAGAAGCTGGCTGTTCACAGAGTGCTGTATCCAAGCATGTTTACAGAAGGTTGAGTGGAAGGAAAAAGTGTGGAAGAAACAGATACACAACCAACCGAGAGAACCGCAGTCTTGAGAGGCTTGTCAAGCAAAATCGATCCAAGAATTTGGTTGAACTTCATGAGGAATGGACTGAGGCTGAGGTCAAGGCATCAAGAGCCACCACACACAGACGTATCAAGGAATTTGGCTACAGTTGTTGTATTCCTCTTGTTAAGCCACTCCTGAACCACAGACGAAGTCAGAGGCTTCTTACCTGGGCTAAGGAGAAGAAGAAATGGACTGCTGTAGTAGTCCAAAGTCCTCTTTTCAGATGAGAGCAAGTTTTGTATTTCATTTGGAAACCAAGGTCCTAGAGTCTGGAGGAAGGGTGGAGAAGCTCATAGCCCAAGTTTCTTGAAGTCCAGTGTTAAGTTTCCACAGTCTGTGATGATTTGGGGTGCAATGTCATCTGCTGGTGTTGGTCCACTGTGTTTTTTTAAACCAAAGTCACTGCACCTGTTTACCAAGAAATTTTAGAGCACTTTGTGCTTCCTTCTGCTGACCAGCTTTTTAAAGATGCTGATTTCATTTTCCAGCAGGATTTGGCACCTGCCCACACTGTCAAAAGCACCAAAAGTTGGTTAAATGACCATGGTGTTGGTGTGCTTGACTGGCCAGCAAACTCACCAGACCTGAACCCCATAGAGAATCTATGGCGTATTGTCAAGAGGAAAATGAGAAACAAGAGACCAAAAATGCAGATGAGCTGAAGGCCACTGTCAAAGAAACCTGGGCTTCCATACCACCTCAGCAGTGCCACAGACTGATCACCGCCATGCCACGCCGAATTGAGGCAGCAATTAAAGCAAAAGGAGTCCCTACCAAGTATTGAGTACATATACAGTAAATGAACATACTTTCCAGAAGGCCAACAATTCACTAAAAATGTTTTTTTATTGGTCTTATGAAGTATTCTAATTTGTTGAGATAGTGAATTAGTGGGTTTTTGTTAAATGTGAGCCAAAATCATCACAATTAAAAGAACCAAAGACTTAAACTACTTCAGTCTGTATGCACTGAATTTATTTCATACACAAGTTTCACAATTTGAGTTGAATTACTGAAATACATTTCCACGGCATTCTAATTTATTGAGATGCACCTGTATATGGAGATCATTCCTGAAATGTTTTCCTCAGAAAACATAATTTCTTAACTACTGAAAAAAGAAAGACATGAACATCTTGGATGACAACACTGTAAAAAACAATTTAACAAACTAAACTGTTTCTTTATTTAACTCAAATTTCTAAGTTTTAATTTAGTACAACTTAATATTTCAAGTTAAATAAGTAAAATAAGTCTAAAATAAATGTCTGCAGGGTAACAAATTATTTTAAGTTGACTCAACAAATTGTGTTTTTTTTTTTTTTTTTTTTTTAACAGTGAACAGGCTGAGTACATAATCTTTAAATTTTTGAACTACTAACAATTTTCTTACTACCTTTCCGGGTCTTGAACATGTCAGTTGTGTTGCTGTCTATACAGGGTCAGAAAGCTCTCGGATTTCATCAAAAATATCTTAATTTGCGTTCCAAAGATGAACAAAGGTCTTAGGGGTTTGGAATGACATGAGGGTGAGTAATTACCCATTTTTGGGTGAACTACCCCATTAAGGTACAGTCACGTTCACCAATGCTTTGCGAAATATTGTGAGCAAAATACAGTACTTTCAGTAGGAATCAGCACGATCAGGAGTTTTGAGTGAGAACAAAAAAGCTCCCCAAATCTCACACAAATTTCCCACATTGATTATCAAAAACCTGCGTGTTCACATCTGTATGAACGGTGCTACAAAAATCATTATAATAAGCTAATTTGGTGTTCAAGTAATATTTCTTATTATCATTGGAGAAACCTGTCCATAAGGCATACAAATCTTTAAACTTCAAGTCTTTTTAAAACTTTTAAAAACTTTCAAGCAAGGCTTTTTCAAGCCAACATTCAAAGTTGGCATTGAAAAGCTTTCCTTTTCGACCTAAAATTGCAGTTTGTGAATTTTAGTCCATTGTTAATCTACTTCCTTATATTCGAATGTGAAATGCAATTCTGCATCCCGCTTGCTACCTCATTTCCAATACAATTCAAGTCCACAAATTGAATTGGAACTCAAAGACATTCTAAATTCAATTGTGAATGTCGCACAACCCTTCGTCACAAGCCTCCAAATGCTTCCCAACCCAAGCTGCTTTGAAAAATATCACATTGCCCTACTTGCTTTGTTCTTGACAGTTCACTTTGACGTGAGAAGATTGGCCAAGTGGCACTTCTTCCCTATTTCCTCCCTCTCTCCAGTCGCTCTCCTCCTTGCCTGAGGCGTGTGTGTGTGGTTGTCAGCACGCGTGTCTATGTGCGGAGCTGATGGCTTCTGTCGCGCGGGGTGCCACACACGCAAAAGGGGTCCTGTCACTCACTCAGAGCGGCCATATGTGTGCCTGCGTGAGCTCAATGCCAGCGGCAGAGGCTCCCGCCAGAAGACATTAGGGGAGCAGTGGGGCGTCATTACCCAGGCACCATGATTGATTAACCGTGAATCAGGAGCACCAGGGCCCCTTGAAAGCCCCATGCCGATGGGAGGAGGGAGCCCCCTGCAGATGTGGGGGTGTAATTGCATCAAGGCTTGGCAGGAGGAAAAGTAGGCAGGGGAGACAAACACACAGATGAGTGCCCTCATTAGTGAGGGAATGAGATCAGTGTTTCTCCTGATGGAGCCGGTCTGGTATGTGGCGGGGATCATTTAAATATAGCTATTTAGATGGGTGAGCTGAATCTTGGGGGTCTCTGTACTGCAAAAACATAAAATTAAATAAGCAAATAGCAACTGATGCCTTTGAAAAGAAAAAAATACAATTCCATGTGTATCTACATTTTGGTCCAGATTCATGAGGTGTCGCAGTGAGCAGCAGAGCTGATCAGAAACTACTGAGAATAAGGACATTTTCTCTTTTTTTTTTTTACTCCTCTAACACTCTGATCCTTAGCGGTAGGGAAGCTCGGATGAGATGATGATCCCTTAATGGCCCCCTGCCCTTCCTCTCCCTCTCTGGCTCTCTCTCTTCTCCATGTCCCGGAGCCATGCAGCGCATTTGTGTGCTGTGGAGGGGTGACTAATGAAATCCAGTGAGAGGCAGCCAGCCCTGGGAATCCGACGCTAATGTTTTGTTTGGTATTAAGATGCGCAAAGGCAACTCAAACTCCCACTGACTTGGACGCGAAAACATTTGGAATGGGCTCATCAATCAAGCCCCTCCCACGCTGGAACTGTCTAATCCTGGGGTGCGTCACGCGCCGTGGCGACACGTCGTACACGGCGCGCACACACATTAGATGTCATTCACACATGTATGAATTCAAAGTTGAAAAAGTGACTTACAAACTGACATTAGCGGAAAAGTCTTTTGGGGCTTGGATTTTCCCCTCCGGAATTTTGCGCTCTCCTGAGATGCCGGGATTAGTTTCAATTAATTTAAATAGCATCATCATTTTATCAGATGATAGCATGTGGTTCTCCAGTAGACAGTAAGCTGTGTGAAGTGTGTCATATTTAGATTTTATTTCTTTGTCCTTTGTGGCAAAGCATTAGTACACCATAAGTAAGGTTTCCTAATACAGGAGCCGTGCGGGTTATCAAATTAAAAATCGGTGTAAAAACTGTGAGTTAGAAATGTACACTACCAGTCAAAAGTTTTTGAACAGTAAGATTTTTAATGTTTTTTTTTTTTTTTGTTGTTGTGCCTTTAATGGACAGGACAGTAGAGAGATGAGAGGAAAGTACTGGGCGGAGAGAGGGGAGGGGGATCGGCAAAGGACCTCAAGACAGGATTCGAACTTGGGTGCAAAATATGCAAGATACAGTATAAAATTGTGGAATATTATTTTTGAACTGAATTTTATATTTTAAATAACTGAACTGCATTTTAGGTTTATTGGTTTGGAACCATATTATTTGCCTGTAAAATCTTTACTTAATGCATTAGTCAATACTGTGCAAACTAGACTAATTAGGATTTAAAAGAAGCAATAGCAATTAATATAGCAATTAATATTGGGAAGGTTACTTTGGAAATTAAATAGATTACAGGTTACAAGTTACCCTATTTAAAATGTAATAAGTAGTGTAACTATTTCAGTTACTTTATTGAAGTAATGTAACTGATTACAGTGATTACTTTTTGATTACTTTTATTTTTTTCTACATTTTGCACTGTACAGTATTACTCAACACTGATTACTGTCAGGCTTTCAAAATCCTTCATCACTTAAATTAAGACAATAAAGATTACATTTTTAAACACAGCCACCACAAATCAGACTTCAGCACCTCTTTTTACTTTGAGATCATTCTGAGGTTAAATACAGATTTAAAATTAAATCATAAGAAATAATTTAATAGCTATGATACTGTTTTTGAAATCAAATCCTTGCATAGCTATAAAAGGAAACTGGCATCTAACAATGTCTTGGAAAAAGTCAACAGTTAATTTAAAAAATAAGGCATATACACAAATCCAAATAGGAAATAAAACCGTTATCAAATAAGTATGTGTGCTATTCTGTGTTCTAAACCATTGAAACATTGGTGTCTCGTATTTTAGAGCAGTCAGTGCAATGTTGGAAAGAAATAAATCAAATCTGTATGTGTGTGTGTGTGTGTGTGTAAAAATATTCTTATGTAACCCCCCTTTGTAATCATTAACATTTTCATACGCTGTAAAAAAAAAAAAAAATGTGGCTTCAACTTAAAATAATTTGTTACCTGGCTGCCTTAAAAAAAGTTTAGTCAACACAAATATCTAAATTGTCACTTAGTACAACCTAACATTTCAAGTTGACTAAACTTATTTGAGTTGACTAAACTTAAAATTTTATGACAGCCAGGTAACAAATTATTTGAAAGTTATTATTTACTCACCCCCTGTCATCCAAGATGTTCATGTCTTTCTTTCTTCAGATGTAAAGAAATTGTTTTTTGAAGAAAACATTTCAGCATTTTTTCCATATAGTAGACTTCTATGGTGCCCAGATTTTGAACTTCCAAAATGCAGTTTAAATGCGCCTTCAAATGATCCCAAATGCGGTTGTAAACTGATTCCAGCTGAGAAAGAAGTGTCTTATCTAGCAAAACGATCGGTTATTTTCATAAAAATAATTCAATTTATATACTTTTTAACGTCAAACGCTCATCCTGTCTTACTCTGCCTGGGCTGCCAAAAAACTCCCATCTCATGTTCTCCCTCAACTTCAAAATCACCCTATATTGCTGTTTTTTTTAGCTTTTTTTGTTAAGAGTGTTTGATCTTCTTTGCATGTTTACTTTGCAAAGACTGGGTCGGTACTTTTGCAGTGATGTAGGATGACTTTGAAATGACTTTTGAAGTTGAGGGAGAAAATACGATTGGAGTTTTTCAACATACCCTAACTGTCTTGAGTCAGAATACACAGAGTTCAGGCAGAGAAAGACAAGACGCGCATTTGAGATTAAAAAGTATTTAAATTGCATTTTTTTTAATGAAAACAACCAATCGTTTTGCTAGATAAGACCCTTCTTCCTTGGCTGGGATCGTTTACAACCACATTTGTGATTTTTTGAAGCCGCATTTAAACTGCATTTTGGAAGTTCAAAATCAGAGCACCATATCAGTGAGAAAAATGCTGAAATTTTTTCCTCAAAAAACATAATTTCTTTACGACTGAAGAAAGAAAGACATGAACATCTTGGATGACAGGGGGGTGAGTACATTATATGTGAATCTTTGTTTTGAAAGTGGACTTAAGTGGAATTAAAAGTAACTGTAATCTGTTTCAGTTAACTGTATTTTGTAATTAAGTTACATAACTTCATCACATGTTACTCCCCAACACTGGCAAATAATATAGAAAAAGAGACACATTTTTACATATTTGTTGACAACTGCATTTGGAACTGCTAATATTGTACTATATTTATTAGTATATTGCATACAGGGTTGTTTATAAAGTATGATACACTAAATTCTACACTATGTACTGTATTAGTATTCTATGTTGTATAAAAAGGGTCATTCTTTTCTGCTTGTATTTGTGAAGGCATTAATGTTTCTGGAATTCCACAAAGCAATCAGTCTCTCAACGGTTAGTGAGCGAGCGCTGGTGCTTCCCTTGAAGCTCCGTCAGCTGAGATTAGGGCCCGTGATGACAAAGATTTAGGTAGACTGGAGCACACACTGTCACACCTCTCTGTGGTGGGCTTTAATCAGAAGAGTACACATCACTAATGCCATACATTGATTGATGAGTGAACGTTCTCTGTGGGCTTTTCCTCCTGATTGTGACTCGTAATACAAAACTGACTTTGTTTTTCACAATCTAGTCCCGTTTCTTTCACAATATGGTGTAACGAGGACATGATTACAACGAAATTCCAGTTCACATTTTTGAAGGAAAGTGGTAGTGGACTTCGTTGGGAGTTTTGTTTGTCTTGCTTAAGACCATATCTGAACATCTGAACAGGCCTAAGTGGAGCATGACTCCGTCTCTGTGTTGTTCTTGAAACAGCCTGTGCTGGATTGTAGGTTTGTAGGTCATGGCTGACGTTAGTCATACTGTATGTTTATGAAAGTTCATTGTAAATCAGTGGATTGTTTTTTCATACCACATCTTCATCATCCCTAACAGCCTTTTATAGATTTTTTTATTTTTAATAAATCTATGTGATTTATTATTGCCCGATAAATTTAATAGAAAAACAAAAGAAGACGCTTAATGGACCTTGATGACAGATACGACTTTAAGGTTGCATGATTTTAACCACCAGGAGGCAGCGGCAGGCAACCACTGGAGTGGATTGAGACACACTCAGCTTTTGGTGTAAATTAACCGGTTCTAAACACACCTGGAAAATGATCTGTTCTGGGTTGTTTCTCTTTAGCATGCCCGTTTTATGGCAGGAGAAAATTGATATGTCTGCGAGCCAAGAATACTCAATTGCAAACAGCACACAAAAGCATATCAAGACCTTTACAAAATTAGTATTAGTATTAAACTATTTTAGAAATTACATTTTTACTTTTTTAATACACATTTAAGTCATCTTTGATGTTCGTAATTGAGATATTATTATTGGTTATTATGATTATGCTGATGTCAGTGGTGTGCAGTGGTGTTCTGAAATGAGGCGGCCTCAAGTCCTTAAAGTTTTTTTTTTTTTTAATTGTTATTTTTTTAATCAAATGTATAGTAAATTCATGTCCCAGGCACATTTTCTTGGTTAAACAAACATTATTCACACTATACGAAAAAGAAAATGCATATATCTCATCAAGTAAATGTTTTTAATAATTTTACTTTTTTTAAATAACAAATGAAACAATATATTTTATTTGTGAACTTATGTTCAGCTGTTATATTTCAGCTGTTAATATTTTCTTTTGAGATATGCTATGCACACTAAGTGCACATAGTTATAGATTCTATTTACACTGTTAAAATAGCAGGATTACTACTTACTGCAAATAGTGGCAATTATCTGCTCCTAAGTACTGTAGTACATTATAAAACAGTATGCAATAATAACATATTTAGTGTAAATTATAATTTTAATTCAAATTATTAAATGGATGCCACCTTATTGGGACAATAAAGCCATACCTACACCTACCCTAACCCTACCCGATACTTCAGTTTCAACTTTTTGATTATTTCCTTTATTTTTATTTAAAATAAATGCCTTTCCGATGTGATACAAGATTTGAAATATGAGGGAAAAAAGTGTCAAAGCGCAAGTTTGAACATTTGGTCAGTTACGCTAAAAATGACTACGGCACACGCTTTACTATCAAAGCCATTGGAGCAGTTGTTTGACAGTGTCTTTTGTAGTGTTGACTAGCCCAATCACACACTGATGGGTGGAGTTAGTGTAAATAGCCTCTGCCAACAAGGAAAGCTATTTGCACTTCATGTACATAGACACTCTTTTTAAATTAGTCTTCCCATTAACACCAATATATTGTTAATTCAGACGGATTCCGGAACGCGCACAAACACAAGAGGCAGGATTTATTGCATGAACCAGTCACAGCCAAACATAATCGGTCATATCCAATCATATCAGACAGAGGCATTGCCTCCTCTCATGTGACTTTCCCCCATTCATTCTCAATTACCCCCCACTAAATGCACTGCATGCTTTAGGGGGTCTGTTAAAACTCAGTGGGCTTAGGGGAGGCAGGGTACATACTCAGAGAACTTTCATCATGTTATCCTGCTGATTTGCTGCTCACTTTCTTATTATCGAATATATTTTTGTGTGAACTAATCTTTTTTAACTGATTATTAGATTTGCTGCATTTATTGAAAAATAAAATGTTTTGTAGAATTATAAATGTCTGTACTATCACTTTTGATCAATAGAATGCAACTTTACTGAATAACAGCAAATTTAAGTAAATAAAAAATGTCTTACTGAACCAATTTTTTTGTCCAATCCAACTTGTCCAATCATGTGTGAATGGTGTTTTTTTTTACAATGACACATTGTATCAGTAGATGTAAATTTCATGTGAAAGTAAATATGTGACCCAGGACCACAATAAAAGGGTCAATTCATACATCTGAGAGCTAAACAAATAAGCTTTCCATTAATGTATGGTTTGTTAGGATGGGATAATATTTGGCCAAGATACAACTATTTGAAAATCTGGAATCTGAGGGTGCAAAACAATCAAGTTACTGAGAAAATCGCATTTAAAGTTGTCCAAACTAAGTTCTTAGCAATGCATATTACTAATCAAAAATTAAGTTTTGATATATTTAGGGTAGGTTGATGGAACATGATTTTTGTTTAATATCCTAATGATTTTTGGCATAAAAGAAAAATTGATAATTTTGACCCATACAATGTATTGTTGGCTATTGTTACAAATATAGCCGTGCTACTTAAGATTGGTTTTGTGGTCCAGGGTCACATATGTACGTATGTATGTATACTACTCTTCCTGCATCAGAATTTAACACATTTTATGTGCTGTTCTGATAATCTCTGTGTTTCACTCTAACCTACTCAAGGGTCCTTTTTATATGGACAAGTCTCATTTAAGTCTGAGGCGTCTGATTTCTCATTTTTACTGCCTTCAGACTGTCCAGGGAGAGTGAGAGCCTCACTGGTGAAAACAGAATAATGAAAAGGTGGGATTTTGGCCATTTGACTTCAGTGGCAGCCTTTAAGATACTGCACCAAAGAAATGTCAGCCCAGATCTTATCAGCGCGGTGATAAGAGGACAGCGCCCCCTAGGTGGCACTTTTTACTGAAGGTCAGAACGGGGTCAGGGTGGCAAGGCAAAGGGAGATCCAGGTCCAGGACTGGCCACCCACTGTGCAATATCCAGTTTCCGTCGAGGGATGGGAATAAAGGAGACACAGAAGGGAGAGAAGGACTCAAGAGTGTGAGGGGGAGAGCAGACGAATCTGAAATCATGGAGCATCTCTGTCCTGTATCCATCCACGGTGCTCTATCTCTCTCTCTCTCTCTCCCACGCTGATTATTTCCTGGTCTGAAGCCCCTGTGGTTTTCCAAATGATTTTAAAATGGATTTCATTTCCTGTTAGGGGGAAGGGGGGTAGCGATAGTAGTAGGACAAACCCGAACGCTAGTTGTGTGGGAGAGAGATGAGGAAGGGAGATGGAGAGGAGAGGATGTGAGAGAAATAAAGAGAGACGGGGCTTCTTTTTCCTGGATATGAGGTTTTGAGTTTTGCCCTCAGGCCTCAACACCACGCAGCATTCGGTTACAATGCTCATTTCCTCTCACAGACCCTGGAAGACTTCTCTTCTTTGGCACCGTTCTTATTTCTTCATTGCACTTGCCTTTTTTGAAGAAACAAGAATTGCCAGGTTCAATATTCCTCTGCTTGTAAAATCACTTCACATAGTTCACCCAAAAAAGATAAGCCTGTCATCATTTATTCACCCTCATGTCATTCCAAACCTGTATTTCTGATTTCTTTTTTTGCATAAAAAGAGAATATTTTGTGTGAAAAATCTGTGTGCGTGTTTTTTGTCATCCATATAATAAAGTCAGTGAGGTCCAAAGTTGTTCATTCTTCAAAATGTCTTCATTTGTGTTCTGCAGAAGAAGTGAAATGACACATCTGAATAATTAATGACCGTATTTTGGTAAATTATCCGTTCTAAGCAAGAACCCAGAATGACGATTCTTTTCACCAATGTGACCCTGGACCACAAAACCAGTCATAAAGGTCATTTTTTTTTAATTCAGATTTATACATCATCTGAAAGCTGAATAAATAAGCTATATTGTTAGGATATGACAATATTTGGCCGTGTTACAACTATTTGAAAATCTGAAAAAAAATCGCCTTTAAAGTTGTCCAAATGAAGTTCTTAGCAATGCATATTACTAATCAAAAATTAAGTTTTTATATATTTACAGGAGGAAGTTTACAAAATATCTTCATGATCTTAATATCCTTTTTACCCACACAATGTATTGTTGGCTATTGCTACAAATATACCCGTGCTACTTAGGACTAGTTTTGTGGTCCAGGGTCACATCTGTATTTTGTGAATCACCATTAAGATAAAGAAACAAAAAGCAATGCATGCACTCTTTCCCATTTCCCTCTCAATGTATTGCTTTCATTTCTTTCTCCCACAAGGCCCGGGGAATCGGCATGACATAAGCGCCTTCCTCTCGAGGCGGAGGTCGGAAGACAGAAGGAGAGGAGGAAGGAGGAAGAGAGAGAGACGGGGCTCGATAAGCGCCGCTATCAGAACGCACCCAAACACAGCGTCCGGCTGTTCTCCCTTGTGCAGGCGGAGGAAAACAGATACCCTTAGCAGGTTTGGGCACTTTTCCATGCTGTCTCTTCCCTCTTTTGTCACCCATTTCAATAGGTAGGACTCAAAGAGGATGTCTGTTAGGATGTTCGTGACAAAGAGTAAATACGGCAATTGTCTTCTGCACAAGAGGCTTTATCGTGTGTGAAACTCTCCAAAGTAAGCTAAGGGAATAAAACCTTGCTCAGTGTATGTTGCTGGCTGTTTTAGACACGTTGAAATGATTAAAGAAAGCAAGTAAAGAAGGAAGGAGAATGAAGAGCGAGCATGTGAGCAAATACTGGTGTCATCACCTACTTCACTCACATCTTTCTTCAGCTTCAAATCCTATATCCGCTCATCCTGTATCCCCCACTGAGCCATCACTTTCTCTCTCCTAATGAGTAGAGACTCTCTCTTAACCTGTGCCACCATCTACTAACGTCTTACAGCTAATTACCATCGGTTTGTCACAGCTTATGCAGATGAAGCTCACTCATTCCCCTCAGGTTCAATATAGCACCTCTCACAAACTAGTGTGAAACCAGGCAATGAACCTGTGTTTGATTAGATCTTTGATTCATTTTTTCCAAAAGTTTGTGTACTTGTTTACCAGTTTTAAAAAGTCATTTCCACCAGAGAAGAGATGCGAAACAGAAATGGCAAAAATGACAGAATTATTTTGTGACGCATGTATGTACAAATTAAAGAGTGTTACAATTTTTAAGTGTAAAACAAAAAAGTGTTGATGAAAATTGCCTTCATTTTCATCCAATTGCACATCATTTCAAACTTGATATAGAAGAAATTAAATAAATAAATACAATCAGTCAGACTTTTTTATGTGTCAGACTGTTTTGGTTAGCATTGACAGATAAATAGAAAGCCATACAGATTTGGAAAGACATGAGGGTGAGTAAATAATGACAGAGTTTTAATTTTTGGGTGAACTGTCCCTTTAAGAACAATTAAGAAAGTGCCCGTGGTTGAAGAAATACAAAATAAACACTGTTAAACACAGTATGCTTAGAAGCCGTACTCCACATGACGAACGCTGGCATTAATTATTGTTTCAGATTTGACAGTGGGACTCTGGCTGTGTGTTAGTCAACCTGGGAAATTTCCCTTCTGCGATGGCCAAAATCTTGATTTGAAACAGAATGTACAGTATCTAACCCCCATAGCTTTAACACAGGAAGTAAGGCCACCCTAAAAGTGCCTCTCAAACAATAGCCAGGAGGGCCGTGCACTGGCCAGATATTTTTATATGTGAAATTAGGACGTCTGTTGATGAAAGGAAACCCAATTGGCCATCATACAGAAGTGTAGAGAACCCTTAAAAGGGACAGGGAGAGAGCTCATGTGTGACCTTGACCACCAGCATAAACAGTGGCATCCTGTGAAACCGGATTGCGTTCACAAACCGGATTGCATCAGTGGTCAGCAGGTAACCAACGGGAGGTTCTTAGGTTCAGCTTTGTTTATGAAAAAATTAAAGGAAAGCAACACCTTTGCTCTCTTGTGATCTATGCCTTATGTCCACTCCTTATCAACAGAGATAATGAACAAGCGTGTGTGAGTGAGAGGAACACACGCTGTTTGTCGTTAATTAAAGGAATAGTCCGCGTTCAGTCAACAGCACTAATTTCCACTAGGCCATCCTTTTCCTTTTATAGAAAGTCAAAATATGGGTTACAATGGAAGTCAGTGGAGCCAGTCTGTAAATGTTAAACTGCTCAATGTTTCAGTAGTACAACCACAAGATGTAAATTATAGCATTACAACTTACTAATCTTTTCTGTTTAAATGTTTGTCCAATTTTAAATCTCTCTGAGATGACAATGTAGAAAAGCCACAAACTTAGGGTTGCGACAATAAATCGCTGCATCGCGATTCGTGGATCGATTCTGAGATTTTCCGAATGCATCTCAATTCTCTCTGCAATTGATTCTGAGATTAGTTTTTAACAGCAGATGGTGCTCTAATCTAGTTTTAGTAATTTCATTCATTTCAGCAGAATATAATTAAAATGTTACAGTTCAATAGCTAAATTCCACAGCACATCTACTTAGGTGATTTTTTCGGATAAGACTGTTAATGCAGTAAAACTATAATGCAGCCAAGGCCAAATTATGAGAAACAGAAACGATTAATTCAATTTTTTCAGGTTATGCAGTCTGTTAGTTTCCCTCACCTCCCGATCTGTATCATTCATTCTTTTGTCACATCACATCGCCATAAACTGAAGCTATGCAGTCTGTACCAGAAACAGAATTGATTAGTTTATCTCTCAAAGCTTCGGTTTTGAGTCATTTGTTCATCCAGCCCCATAGACTATAACGCTATGTAGTCCCTTGAAACAGAATAGATTGGTTAATCTCTGGAGTTTTCGGGTTTGAGTTGTTCTTTTGTCATGTGCCTGCTTCCTGGCTCAGTATAAAACAAACACAAACATTACATGTTATTAACTGTATGCTGTTATTATATGTAGGTATCTTTGCTTTATCAAAGTGATTTTTTCCTCATCATACAGATAAAGATTTAAGCCTCTTTTTTTTTTTCTTCTTTTTTTTTTTACCACATACAATGTTAACAATGTTCTGTCATCATAACAGAAATTCACAAACGTATAAACTGTGAAAAATTAAAAAGCTACAATTTGACATCATTTTTCTTTGATAGAACAGTGGAGATGAGACAGGAAGTGAGTGGGAGAGAGAGAGAGGAGGGTGGGATTGGGAAAGGTCCACAAGGCTGGATTCGAACTCGGGACACCCGAGGCACAACTGCACCATATGTCGGCTGTCCACAAGGCTATTGGCGTTATATAACTCACTTCTGTATCCAATACTGCTGTCACCCCAGATAGCACACATACATCTCAAAAATGTCTGTTAGTGATCGCTTGATCTGGAAAGCATCTGCTGTGTACAAACATCTGACAGACGTCTGTATGATATCAGTTTTAGATCCATTCTAAATCATAAACATCTTAAAGACATCTAATAGACGTCTATTTGACATCTGATCAGAAACGTCCTACAAACGTATTGCGGATGAGCAAACACCCTAAAAAATACGTCTTGCAGATGTAAATGCAGACATCAGATGTACGTGCGCTATCAGAGACGTCACGTGACTAAAGAACGAACGATTTAGACCTAAAGACTCGAGAGGTGAACTAATCAATTCTCCTTCTCCAACTTTATGAATGATTGTTTTAGGTTCAAGTGGTGTGTGTGAAGCAGAGTATGGCTGTTTCCAAAGCATGCAGTGCCATCTGCAGTTAATTCAATTCAAATTCAATTCAAATTTATTTGTATAGCGCTTTTCACGATACATATCGTTGCAAAGCAACTTTACACCAAATTCATGTTTTTACAGTATTTGTAGTAGCAGCTTACTAGTGGTGACTAAGTCAAGTTGATGTACATATGGCAGAGATGTATGGTAAAGATCAATTAATGACGTAATCAAACAGACAAAGAACACTAAATTAGTAGCAGAATTCGGTAGTGCTGTATGTTGTTTCAGGGTTGGCATCATCTGAAGTCCTCTAAGGGGTTGGCATCATCTCTTCTTAAGTATTCTGGATCCAGACTGGAGCTTGTGAATTCCTAGTTACCACAGGATGTTAAAAAACTGATCAATTCAGGGAGAATTGCAATGCATTCGGAAAATCTCAGAATCAATGCAGAATCATTTCTCGATTGCGATGCACTGATTTATTTTCCCAGCCCCACCTAAATTGACTGTAAAAATTATTATTGAAACAACTTCAAAGCTCAAATATGACCACAAGTCATAAATCATATTTTTCAGAATTCAGATTTATACATAATCTGAAAGCTGAATAAATAAGCTTTCCATTGATGTATGGCATGATGTATTGTTAGGATAGGACAATATTTGGCAGAGATACACCTATTGAAAATCTGGAATCTGAGGGTGCAAAAAAACAAAATACTGAGAAAAGTTGTTCAAATTAAGTTCTTTGCAATGCATATTACAAATCAGAAATTAAGTTTTGATTTATTTACGGTAGGAAATTTGCACAATATCTTCATGGAATATGATCTTTACTTAATATCCTAATTATTTTGGCATGAAAGAAAATTTGACCCACACAATGTATTTTTGGCTATTGCCACAAATATACCCGTGTTACTTATGACTGGTTTTGTGGTCCAGAATCACAAATATTACACATAAGAATAAATGGAAGTGGTTTTATAACATTATAAGCTTCACATTTCTGCTTTTAAATCGTCCAAAAGTGCATCATTGTAACCTTTGTCATTTTTTACAAAGGGATGAGCTAAATGATTTTTTTTCTGAGTTAATCAACATTATGCCACATATGGCCTTAATTGATCTTAATTTATATATAATCCGGTATATTACTGTAAGTGCAAAGTGTAAATGACAAACCCCAGTAATGGATCTCCTGTAGGTGCTTGTTCCTTCGGTTTCCTCAAGGTGGAGCAGAGCGAAGCGAAGGAGAGACTTGCAAATGCACAAAGAATTCAGTCAGTTAGTAGGATTTCTGGGATGGATGAAGCCTGTTTTGGGGGGGTGGGGTGGGTGTGAGTGGAGGGAGGGATGGGGTTGGCCTTGGCTGCGCTCGGCGGGGTTTGATCAGCCTGGCTCAGGGCTAATCACACTCGCGTTGATTAACAAGCTGCGCAAACACACAGGGCATGATTGAGCTGCCCGGGTAAAGAAAATAACCGGCAATCTACGAGAAGCCCAGGACACACATGCCTTTCACTCGTCTCTCCTCAACCCCAAACAGCCTCATACATACACGCACACATCAGAAACGGCTCTCTCTTCTTTCTTTACTTCCCCTGGTCAGAAATCTTTCTGTCCTTCCCAATCATTTTTCTCCCCTACTGTTTTGTTTTGCTTAAATGTGCAGTGCACAAAGCGCTGAGGTAATCACATATTCTCCGTAGTCTATCATATGGCTATTCATAGTGGTGCTCCCTCTTGACGACTTCTCAGCATTGCTGACAATATCTTGGCTTGTCTAAAGCTCACCGATCACTTTGGGGCAGCGCTTTGTGGACGTACAACACGTGCACTAGATTTCAACGTAAGCATAGTGTTTAGGTACGTGTGGGGGGTTAAAAAAAGAGGGCACACCTCCGCCTCCTCACTCTCCTTCACACACACACACACACACACACACTTACCCTCCTGCTTTTGCAAGCTGCAAATGAAACCAGATGGACTCATTTATTGCCAATTAGTTCCAACGCTGTAAGTGAAGCCTCACCTATACAATTTAAACTTTTTTATTGAAACCTCCCAGCACCTCTAACACTGCATCTCAATAAGAGGGCCTAACATCTTTATAACCTCCACCTCCCACCAGTGCCGGGAAAGAAAGAGAAAGGCTGGAATCTTTGAGGTTTCTTTCCAGGAAGATTTAAAGGTATACAGATATGTATTCCTACCGTTCAGTAGTTTAGGTTGGCAAGAATAAGCAAGAGTCTCTCTTGCTTACAAGACTGCATTTGTTTGATTAAAAACTAATACATTGTGAAATATTATTTCCATCTAACATGACTGTTTTCTATTTTAAAATGTCATTAATTTCTGTGGTGGCAAAGCTGATTTTTCAGCAGCCATTACTCAGTCTTAACCATCACATGATTCTTCATAAACCATTCTAATATGCTGATTTGCTAAATTTTTGTGGAGACTGAAACGTTTTTTTCAGGATTCTAATTTAAAATTCAAAAGAACATAATTCATTTGAAATAGAAGTATTTTGTAACAATGTAAAATAAAAATAAATGAATCTCAAATTAATATTTGAGATTCATTCTGGTTTATTATCCCTCAGGTATCTTTATTTGTTCAGTGTTTATTACATTCCTAAAAAGTTTGTTTTATTTGGATTTATATATACACATTAGGAATAGTTTGTGTAAATGATGTGGTTCTGAAACGTGTAGAAAAAGTATGGGACAGCACTGAAGACTCAAAAGGTCTTTACACAACTTTACACCCACATTAGTGAGCCAACAGGAAACGGCTAAAGAGGGGCGAACACGTGTCATTAATCCATGGAGCCACACATTTGGAGGTCCCAAGAGGAGGATTTTCCATTAACATGTCTTTTTTAGTCATTCAGGCCAGATGTACACTGTGAACTCTATACCAGTCTCAGACAATAATGCTTTCTTTTCATTCTTGTGGTCTACTCTTACCCAGTTAATTTGTTAACTGTAATGACGTTAAGGTTGAAGAGTAGACTGTTAGGCTTTCTTTAATCTAAAGGCCATCTGTAAGCATTCATGCAGCTCTCACAGTAGAACTTGGTAGAACCAATGCCAATGAAAATGCAGAAATTTACACTAGTGATTTGTGTAGTGATTTGTGTTTGGTCATATTTGACACATATTTACTCTCAGACACATAAACACTTGCTTGTCTTCCGCTGCAGTGGTCTTGCTTCGTCTACCATATGATTTCCTGTGGATCTCACCAGTAGCTTTATTGCTTTTAAGTGGGTACCGAACAATTTGATATCTAATGTATTGAATAGGCAACCAATCGCTTTCTTTTAATTGTCAAATTCATGGCAGCTGGGTTTACAGTCTTTGAGACAACACAGGCTCATTGGAAATATGTGCCTCTATATACAGTTTTATGCAAAAGTTTGGGAACCCTTTGTAGAATCTGAAAAATGTGAATAATTTTAACAAAATAAGAGAGATCATACAAGCTGCATGTGTTTTTTTTTTTTTTATACTGACATGAGTAAGACAATTTACATAAAAGATGTCTACAAGACCAAAAAATAGCTGAAATTATTAATATAACCCTTCAAAGGTTTGGGAACCTTTGGCTCTTAATACTGTGTGGTTACCTGGATGATCTACAACTGTTTTTTTGTTTTGTGATGGCTGTTCATGAGTTCCTTGTTTGATTCCAGAAGGAAACAAAATGCATTAAAAGCCGGGGATGAAAACTTTTTTGAAATTTGAAGATCAAGGTAAATTGTACTTAATTTGTCTTCTGGGAAACATGCAAGTATCTTCTGTTGCTTCCGAAGGGCAGTACTAAATGGAAAAAATATATATATTTCAACAAAATAAGACAAATTTGGACATCTTCATCCTGTTCAAAAGTTTTCACCCCCTGGCTCTTAATGCATACTGTTTCCTTCTGGAGCATCACTGAATGTTTGAACCTTTTTTAACAGTTGTGTTTGAGTCCCTTGATTGTCCTCAGTGTGAAAACATGGATTTCAAAACCATACAGTCAATGGTTCAAATATGCAAAAGATGCTGGCAAAATGAAGAATCTGCAAGACCTGGAGGATTTTTCTGAAGAACAGTGCTCATTTTAACTGGGTACAACAAACACACGTTATTAAGAACCAATAGGGTTCACAAACTTTTGAAGGGGGTTAAAATTTCAGCTATTTTTTAGTCTTGTGGACTATTTGTAAACATCTTAATGTAAAATATCTTACTCAGGACATTACTAAATAAAAAAATAACATGCATTTTGTATGATCTCTCTTATTTTGTTAAAATTATTCACATTTTTACACAGATTCTGCAAGGGGTTCCCAAACTTTTGCATAAAACTGTACATTTCTGCAAAACTGAAAAAAAATGTACCTACTGTATATGTATGAATCACTGCAGTTTCCAGTTAAAATAAACACTAGAGGTAGTAAGTCCGGCAGCTTTTATTCTTTTTCACACAAAGTATGATTTACAACTACACAGTTTTGATTATTAAGGCCTTATTTTCACACAGTTACTTGCAGAATATTATGTTATGACTTAATATTCTGCAAGTAATTGAATTGAAAAACAATTTTAAATCCTGAGCAATTTAAAAAAAACTTTCAAATGTTTTTTTTAATCACATATACAGCTTCATATGTATGAGTTTTCTAATTCAGTAGTTTTGCTCAGTAGCTCATGTGATGCATTTCCGTGATGAACAGTCAATATACGTACCTCAAGCAGCGTAATAGAGCGCAAAAATACATGCCTGTACCAAAGTAATAAAAACGTGCCAATTTCACCTATTGAACGCATTTTAACGCCACTCTCTGAACATTTCACTTTGAAACTGACGTGAAACATGCAGTAAGATGTGTAATTAAGGTTTTGCAGAAATATATACATAGGCATTTATTTTTATGAGCCTGGATTGCTTTGAGACTCAAACTTTTAAGTTCCACACAATTAAATGGCAAAGCAATGAAGTCTGAAATTTTGCACATGTGAATACAGCCCCTTGCGTGTTTGCTTATTAAATATTTGGGCTTGATTGATTATGCATTCAGCTAACAATAAACTGTAATATTGTCAGCTCTGCTTAACAGATTTAATGATGCTGTAGTCGATTTCCCCACAAAATCAGCATGAAAAATGTGGAATAAACATCCACTGATTAACCTGGGCCACATCTTCGCTCTTTAGGTTTCAGTTTTGTGGAACGCTGGTTTCAGTAAGTAGGGATGACCTCTGCACAATATATTTAATGTTCCACATACAATGCAATTAGGTATATCTCTGAAACCTCATATCATATCAGACACACATGCCACATGACCTTAATTAAGATGCCACGTAACTTTGACTTACTGTCCCTTTATCAAATAATATACTTATAACATTTTGTCTCCGTTCTGAATGTGTTGATAGACATGAACCATTACCCTAACGTTCCATGTGACTTCTCGCTTGTTTTATTTTTCTCTCCACCCTCTCTAAGCAAAGCCATATGTCTGCTGACTTGCATGTCACACGGCTCATTAGCACACAGCCCCGCCCACCTCCTAACATGTCCTGCCCCCTTTCTGCTCTTCTCCAATCAGTTTGCTGCTAACTCAAAACCACTGTGGGGAGCATTTTAAAGTCATTATCATTTTTATCAGTGCTACTCTTTTGTTAGCAAATGTAAGTGTTTAAAGAGAGAATGAAAAGTCTGTCATTATTACTCGCCCTCATGTAATTTCAAACCTGTGGAGCACAAAACAGTATTTAAAAAAATACATAAATCTTTCACTGTTTTTGTCTATATATAGACTAATGAAAGTCAATAGAGTCTGAAGTTGACCTTCATTGTATGCTTCACTGTAGCCTGTACCTTATTTACCCCTAAAAAGTGCATATTTTTAATGGTACATACTACTACTCTTATGTCCTAATATGAAACTTTTAGGGGTAAATAAGATACAAAGGTGTTTTTTTCAAATAAGTGTACTGCCCCGCTGACAAGACAGGAACGATAGTTGCTCATTTTTTTTCTGATAGTGTGTGGACAAAAACTCACAACAATGACCTACACCACCGTTTTGATACGTATTTCACGATTCAGTTTTATTCCAATTCACAGGCTTTCGATTCGATTTAATTTGATATTGATTATTTTGGAGATATATCAGGTATAGTACATGCCAAATTTTCTCAAGGAAAAAAAATCTCTCAAACTGATGCTTTAAAATACATGAGAATCAGTACTGTAAAAATGAAGGTTAAAATGAACTGTTCTGTATATGAACGCTCAAATTCAATATTTTTTTATAATAATAAAGTTACAATTACAAAACAAATTGTAGTAAAAATATATATATTTTTTAAATATAAACATTTACACAGTGACTGACATAAAAAATTGACAGATTTATTCAAACAAATTAAACACCGAAGAACAGTAAAACTTGCAGCTTTGAAAGGGCTCTCACACCCGGGCTCACCGCCACCCGGTGGCTTTAGGAAAACAGCGAATGGTGCGCAATATGGATTTAAAGTGGTAAATATAGGAGGAATATGTCAAAGTCATTTATATGTGCCAAACTTCCTGCTGCCGGCTGGTGGCGCTATGACTATAACTGAATATTGGCATGTAGATGTGTTCAGGCCAACACTTTGATCTACTTTTTAAGTTTGGTGCAGAGTGAACATGGTATGTTTGAGTTAGTGTAAATCATGGGATACCTGTTGCCAACAGGTGGCGCTATGATTATAACTGAATATTGGCCTTTAGATGTCTTTGGGCCAGGACTCTTACCAAACATGTGAAGTCTAGTGCAGATTGGACATTGCATGTTTAAGTTAGTGTAAAACAAGACATTTCCTGTTGCCAGCAGGTGGCACTATGATTATAACAGAATATTTGCCTTCAGATGTGCTCAGGCCAGGCTAAGTTATAACAACTTCCTTTTACATGGTGAAAGATCAAACTTTGTCAAGCCGCCATGGACACACCTTTTTACGAAAACTCAAGATCTTTGCAATTTAACATCACAAAGGCCTTTCGATTAGACTGAACAAATGGACCTTTCTCACATTTCCGGGTTTCTCATAGCGCAAGTCGTCATAGTTGGGTAAAGTCTGAGAGCAGTGAATGGGAGTGTACCACAAATATATTTTTTGCATTTCCATTTGCTTAAATAACAAAAGAAAAACCCCACGATAGTGTTTTCACGACTTTCAATCAAAGAAAAAAATTAAGAGAGACTGATATCGGCATTAGAAACACCCTCGCATTAGCGTTAACTCGATTTTTGTAACTTGATTAAAAGCTGATATAATACAAAGTATAGTGTTATAAATGTACATAACATTTAAAAAAAATCTAAATATGAAAAAATGCAAGGATTTATGATGATGATGACTGTTAAAACGCGTCATCACAGTCTTGTGAAAAGGGTCCATATAATATTGATGTCATTAAACATGCCACTTTCTGTTGCCAGCAGGTGGCGCTATGACTGTCACTGATTATGGTCATGTGCATTTGTTCAGGACAGGACTCTTATCAAACACGTGAAGTTTGGTGCAGATTGTATGCCTGAATTATAACAACTTCCTCTTTTACGGTGAAACATTGAAGTTTGTCAGACCGCCACGGACACGCCCTTCAACAAAAACTCGAGATCTTCACAATTTAATGTCACAAAGGGCTTTAGATTACACTGACAAAATTTGGTGTTGATCTGTTTAAATCTCCAGGAGGAGTTTGTTTAAATACAACTCCTGAAAATGGCAAAAAGGGCACAAACTTGCCGAGAAAATTCTAAATAACAGACTTCCTGTTGGATTTCAGACTTCGTACTGGGGGGACTTTTTTTTTTGTAGGTATTGGTGTGTTACATGTGTCTACCCAAATTTGTACATGCATGTAAAACATAGCTCTAGGGGCACTCTGTTCAGATATTATAGGTGGCACTATTGAGCCATTTAGCCACACCCACTTCTGAAACCCATATCAGATGCAAATTTTCACCACTTTTGGCATGTGTGCAACGTTTCATGAATTTTAGAGCAGTGTTAAACCTGTGAAGTGAAAGCTGTCTCACTTTAAACCTGTTTTTCTTAAAATTCCATTCCTGAAAATCATAGCTTATCAGCCAACTTAAGATAGCCATATGTTATCGATAGCTTTCATATGGTATCAAAACCTAAAAAAACAGTAAAACTTCACCATGTGTTGGGTTGTTCCTAGATCGCATCACATATTTAGCAAAACGCTCCCCTCTAGAGTTAATTTTTCTAGCTGACCTAAAGGTTTATGGTTACCGAATATGTTTTTTTTTTCTGAGATGAATGTGACGTTTGTGACATACTGTTTATATTGACATCTTTACGTGCTGGAAACACTCATTGAGTGATTACATGAGAGGGGATATGAATACTCTTTCTTTTAACATACCTTCGGATTTCATTCATGTTTATTTTGTGCTATAACTGGTTAAACTGGAGGAGATGATCAGTTCACGTGCGCTTCACGCTGTCACTGAGAGCGATCTGTCACTCCATTTATTGTTTATTGTTTGAATATTGTAATAAAATGGTCAGAATTTGAAATCTGAGACACTGTTTCATATCCAAATAAGAATGCACAAAGCTTTCTGTGACTTATTGGATGGAAGGAGCCCTACGAAGTTCAGTTCATTAACTGAAAAGAGGCTAGACCTATTGATTCTTGGGATTTAAGAATCGATATTGTTTTGTAAAAAATGAAAATCGATTAAGATCTAGAAATTGATTTTTTTTTTTACCCAGCCCTAATTTACAGACTCAAAAAGTTCAAACAAGTTCTGTGAGGGAAAACGCATGCATGAAGCATTGACATTATTTGTGTCCAGGAAATGCATCCAGTTAATTTTGCGTGTGTGCGTTTCAGTGGCCTGAAAATGATGAGGAAGAGGTTATTTTCAGTGCTCCTCATTGAGACTGGCGCTAATTGTCCCTGCAATGCTAATCAGTTCCGCCAATCCCAAGTGGGCCAGAAAGAGAGACCAATTTTCCTGTTACTGATCTCATGAGGGTGTGTGTGTGGGTGAAAGATGGTATGTGTGTGAATTTACATGTGTGTCTTTACATTTATGTATATGTGTGTGTGTGTATGTGAATCCACAGAGTCAAAGAAGTGCAAAACACCTAAAGAGTTCCCCTGGGAATCTCAATAGAGGTGCTTTATTAGAAGGCCTAGCTTTTGTGCACTTGACATGTTTGTATTTTTTAATTTAAATATTAAATAAAGTATTTCAAGCACGGGTGTGATTTTAAACAACCTTCACAGCCCATTTTATTATCATAAACTAATTCTTAATGGCCAATCAGGGATTAACCTGATCTAGGAAGTAAACTGTTCTGCGGTAGGCCCGAACAGAACATGACCAGATGGACAAGGTTATTTCTGTTGTGTTTACAGTTTCAGTTAGAGATTGTGCATGGGTGCAACTAACATTAAATACTTTAAATGTGGAAACACCATAGCAGCAATTTCAATCTGGTCAACCAGCTGGATTCTCCCTGGAGGATTTAGCCCGGCAAGCGCAATTTATGTCTGACAAACTATCACCACACATTACATGTGACTATGCGGTGCTACATAACACACCCGGTGGCTACTGCACAGATGTTAGAATCACAATGGAACTATATCTGATTTCTGTATTCAGTCTTTATGAAGTCCCTCGAGTCATACCAAGAGGAAATTGTAGGTCTTGAGTATGTTAACAACACAATCAAACATCTTAACTTTTAAATCAGATTTCTGCCTACTGTATAGAAAGATGTAAACAGATAAAGACCATCTTGCCTCCATATCCTCATACTTAATTACTCATAAAAATAACGAATAAAAGTTGCTAGACAGATGGTAGAAATGAGACCTAAAAAGGGACAGTCATTAACAGACTGCATTTCTTCACTCAAATGTTTTAAGAAGCAAAACAGTTCTTAGTGCTGAAGACTATCATTCACAGTTACTGATACACTGTAAACTTTTAGAGTGATGTTATGGGTCATCAGAACAGCATCCTTTATTTAATATGCAGGTAAATTGATATCTATGTGATGCTATTTTAAAATTGCACTCTTTGGACTTATTTTTTTTCCTGTGTGTGGCATGAGTCTAAAAGCATGTTGCTCAGACTTATCACTAGTTCACCCAAAAATTTCAATTCTGACAATATTTGCTCTTCAACCCTTAATTATCCTCATGTCATTCCAAATCTTCCATTTTGCATTTCTTTCTTTCTGTGGAAAATGAAAGTCAGTGGGTTCTGTGTTTTTAGTCTTGCATAGTCAGACCTTCAGACTGACGGCAGAAGGTCTGGGAACATTGGCCGCTTTGAATGGTCAAGGACCACCTAAGAGTCTGACAGATAAAGCAACCAATCATGTTTCGTTTTGTGCCGCGTCATGTGGAAATGTCCCCGCAATAACACACCAGTGTGTAAAACTCTTGGACATATTTTAAAGAGTCTATGCCGTGAACTTTACATATTTTGCATACTTTTGAAAATCCAACATTTAGTTTATCCTGATAAGCGCTCATTGTCACAGTTGTAAACATGACGGCTTCTACCATTAAGGAGATTTGGCCTCACAGCATCTTTGTTTCCAGGTGGAAACAATAAAGAACACGACTCACGTCTAGTGGTAATCCTGTATATTTCAACCAATCCGATGACGACTTTGAAACTCCTGAAGTGTTTCCAATTTTGTGTGCCATATGCATCAGACGTTCAGCCAAGACTAAGTGTTTTTTGGAGTGTTTTTTGTAAAGACTAAGTGTTTTTTTGGATCCCTTTAAAGGAGACCTGTTATGCCCCCTTTTACAAGATGTCATACAAGTTTCAGGTGTCCCCAGCATGTGTCTGTGAAGTTTCAGCTCAAAATACCCCACGGATCGGAAGTTTGAAAATGCCTATTTTGAGTGAAAGCATGTGCATTGTGCATGTTGCATTAAATTCAAATAAGCTGGGGGGTGAAAACTTTTGAACAGGATGAAGATGTTTACATTTTTTCATATTTTGTTGAAATATAATTTTTTTCCATTTAGTACTGCCCTCTGGAAGCAACAGAAGATTAATCTGATTACCTTGATCCTCAAATTCAAAAAGTTTTCACCCCCCCGGCTCTTAATGCATCGTGTTTCCTTCTGGAGCATCAGTGAATGTTTGAACCTTTTTTAATAGTTGTGTTTGAGTCCCTCAATTGTCTTCATTGTGAAAAGATGGATCTCAAAACCATACAGTCACTGCTGTAAAGGGTTCAAATATGCAAAAGATGCTAGAAAACTAAAAAATCTGCAGGTCCTGGAGGATTTTTCTGAAGAACAGCGCTCTGTTTGACGGTTCAGAACAAACAAGGGACTCATGAACAACCATCACAAAACAACAACAAAAAAAAAAAACAGTCGTAGATCATCCATGTAACCACACACAGTATGGACCCTTTTCACAAGACTGTGATGACACATTTCAATGTTCATCATCATCATAAATACTTGGAAGTTTTTTAGTTTTTATTTGTATTTAAAAAAATATATGCACATTTATAACACAATACTTTGTAGTATATCACCTTTTCTTCAAGTTCCAAAAAAACTAGTTAACGCTAATGTGAGGGTGTTTCTAATGCAGCGTCTATGGGAGGGTACGGTAAATGGACTGTCTCTCGCAATTTTTTTTCCCTTGATTAAAAATCGTGAAAACATAATCGTTTTTCTTTTTCTATTTGAGCAAATGGGAATGCAAAAAATATGTTTGTGGCACTCTCCCTTTCACTGCTCTTGGATTTTACCCAACTATGATGACTTTCACTATGAGAAACCCGGAAATGTGAGAAAGGTCCATTAAGAACCAAGGGTTCCCAAACTTTTGAAGGGGGTCCAGATTATTCCTGATCCTTTCCGTGAAGGCGCGCACGTATCATTCATGATATGTCGCAATCTGAGAAGCTGCAACATTTGAATTTGTCAGCGCGAGCTTTGATGCTTACAGTTACAGGACTCGCTGGTCAGGATGGAGATGAAAATCACAGAATAAAGGCTTGAATTTGGGTCCGTTCCTCGCAGTTGTATAGATTCTGAAGGTCTGGATTGCAGCGCATTAATAAAATTTATTGCCGCAATTTCAATATTCATAAGGATTAATTTTTAGGTGTAATCAATACGTCAGTATTGTACGTTTAGATGCTGAAAATACGTCAGTAAATGTATGTGTTGTAGAACGACATTTTACATAAAAAACACGAATTATCATGAGATTATGTTGCCTTTTTCACATTTTAGATACACCAGGAACCCAACTGTAGCACTTAAACACAGAAAAAGTCAGATTTTCGTGCGATGTCATATTTAATTTTCATTGTATGCACAAAAACTTTCCTTCAGAAATTCTTGAAAATGTCTTTTGTGTTTCACAAACTTTCCACAGAGTACAAGTGAAGCTCTGTTTTAAGTGGAAAGAATTTACAATATTTGTCATAACATCGTCTTCTCAGAAGTGTATTTATAGAAGCAGTGTATATAACAGGTGATGTGATTTCAGCAGGACATTTAAAAGTGTGACGTCTGACAAGTCTTTCCTGCCAACAGTAGCCTTTTCTGGACGAGGAGTGCTGTGGATACGTGGGAGGGGTGGAGGGCTGGAGGGGGTGTCAGCAGCCTTAATCAACAAATGACTGTAACACCATTGTCAGCTCCAACCCCCCTCATTAAAACATTCCCCAAACTGCCCACGTTGCCCGTAAAGTCCCCTCTTTATTTTTAGGTGTCTAATTAGGGGCCTTTGGCTTAGGCTTCTCGCACTCTGTGTCGACTTTAAAGGGGTAATTAGGGAGATTATGTCTAGGCTGCTGTGAGAGTTTAGGGAAAACAGACCAAATGGATGGATGGATCAGGCTGGAAGTTTGGAGCAGGCAGAAGAGCATAAGGTTGCGTTCCTGTTCGGCACCAGCTTGGCATTGTGAGGCTGGCAAGACAAACATGTCCCACAAACCAGACCCAAAAGACAAGCTATGAATAACCATGTTTTCCATTACAGTTCTTGAAAATAAAGTAGCAAACTTTTTCAGTGTAAATCGTTTGTATGATAAATTCCTTCTTTTGTAAGTCATGAGTGTAAAAAACTATTAGGGCTGATTAAATAAATCAATTAAAGACTAAAATAAATTTTTTAAACATTTTTGTATTTAACAGCTTAGCATATTCATTTACCTTTTTAAAGGAAAGAAAAAATAGGTTTTGGGTCTAGCAGTTTGTTTGGATGACACTGACAGCAGAATGTGTGTAAAGACTGAATGGAGGTTGATTTATGCAACAGTGCTTTTACTCATCTCGTTTACACTCCTCCAAAACAAAACACCTCTCTTTTCTATTTTTATTCCATTTTGTTCTTTCTTAGATTAAGTCTGAGAAGAAGCTGCTGGGTTATCTGTTACAGTATTGATTTTTTAAAAATAATAATATATTTTAATGCAGTGTATTTATTTAAGAGTCACTAGCCATTTTAATATTATTAATGCAGATTCTTAATGAAATCTATTATAATATGAGTTAAAAGGAACGGATTTCCTGTTTGGTGTCAGTGGATGGTACTTGAGCCTTACTAATGGGACTGTAAGGGAACATAATACAAAAAAAGCTTTGGCAAAACTTAGAAATGTGATATTGAAAGTGTAATTAGCAAATCCAGTAGAAATTCCTAGCTTGTCTAAAACAGCATGCATGCTGTTTTCAAATACCCAGATAAAAATTCCTTGCAATTTCCTTTAAATTCCCACAGGGATGTCTGCAGAGGCACTCATTACAAACGCATACACGGCCCTTTTTTAAGAGACAGCTGAGTCAGGCTAAGATTTGGTGTGCAAAATCTGAGGTCCGCTTCGTTTCTAGCTCTAGTCCTTAGAGAATGAAACTATTCATTATAAATAAAAGCCAGTTCTGGCTTTAGCTTGGAGAGAATCGGTACTAGAGACAGACAGAAAAACAGAGGGCGATTGGGGAGGGTGGCACTGGACCAGCATGGTGTAATGGAGTTGGAAGTGTCCTTAATTACACATGTGGCTCTGTGACTATGCAAGTGTGAGGCGAGAGAATCTGCTTGAGAGAGAAAGAGACACACACGGTCAGAATAAGCGAAAGGTAACACAAAAAATACAAGCGTCGCTTATCAAAATCATACTAAACATCTAAAAAACAAAGAATTTAAAAAGAGATACAAAATGATTCTGTTGGTAGACAGTAAAAAAAGAGGAAGCAGAAAAACAGGGAGGGAAGAAGAGAGGGGAGTGCTGCTTGGTGTGGGCCCCGTGCTGTAAATTGCATCTGTTCCTAATTAGGGAGTGCTAATGAAGGCCCGTGTTCGTCCCGGTCCCACTGAGAGACGGGCTGGCTCGCAGCCTTCATCACAGAGAGACTAAAAAAAGAGAGCGAGAGTGACTTTAATATCATTCGGTTACTTAACACAGTACCAACTATATTCTAAACAAAAGACTGAAAGAAAATATGGAGGTAGATGCAGACGAATTTAGTTATTTAGATGCACGTTCCTTCAGAACTACTCAGGTGACTGTGTTTGGTGTCTTTTTAGGCTTACACACTTGGCTGTGCAAGTGTGTGTGTGCATGTTTGTAAGCAGCAGGCGTAATTAGCAGGGATTTCTCAGATAACGAGTTTTTCCTCCAGCAGCAGGGGACGTGGTAAGGTCAGGCTGAGTCGGACATTCCCACACCCTGCAGTGAATACAGGTGGCCTTCCTCTTCACCACACCCTCCATAGCGTGCACACGCTCACTTGTTTTTGTTGACCAAGAGCTCATCGCTAGCACAAATTCACCATCCCTGAAGGGCAAGTCCATTCCATTCCAAAAACTGTTAAATATGTACCACTTAGGTAGAAATATGTACCTTTAAAGGAAAAGTCCACTTCCAGAACAAAAATTTACAGATAATATACTCACCCCCTTGTCATCCAAGATGTTCATGTCTTTCTTTCTTTCTTCAGTCAATAAGAAATTATGTTTCCTAAAGAAAACGTTTCAGGAATTGTCTCCATGTAGTGGAGTTTGAATTATCAAAATGCAGTTTAAATGCAGCTTCAAAGGGCTATAAACAATCCCCGAGGAAAAAGGGTCTTACCTAGCAAAACGATCAGTCATTTTTGAAACAAATTGACAATTTCTAAACTTTTTAACCTCAAATGCTTGTCTTGTCTCATCTCTGCGATGCACATGCGTAGTCTGTGTAATCTAGGTCAATACAGTTAGGGTATATCGAAAAACTCCCGTCTCGTTTTCTTCTTCAACGTCAGAATCATCCTAGATGCATTTTACCTTTTATTTTTTTTATTTTTATTTTTTGATTGTCTTTGCATGTTCACTTTGTAAACACTGGGTCGGTACTTCTGCAGCAATGTAGGATGATTTTGAAGTTATGGAAGAAAAAAAGATGGGAGTTTTTCGACATACCCTAACTGTCTTGGCCGTATTGAACCGGAAAAACAAGACAAGCGTTTGAGTTTAAAAAGTATATAAATTGTCAATTTGTTTCGAAAATGACCAATCGTTTTGCTAGATAACACCCTCCTTCGTCGGCTGGGATCATTTAGAGTCATTTGAAGCTGCATTTAAACTGCATTTTGGAAGTTCAAACTTGGGGGCACCACTAAATTCCATTATATGGAGATAATTCTTTATTTTTTCCTCAAGAAACAATTTCTTATCGACTAGAGAAAGAAAGACACAAACATCTTGGATGACAAAGGGGTTGAATAAATTATCTGTGAATTTTTGTTCTGGTAGTAAACTTCTCCTTTAGGGTACTCATATGCACCCTTTAGGGGTAAGGTACAAAGGTGTATCATTTGAAAGCGTACCATCCCAGTGACAGCTTTAGTATGTTTTATTCTGAGAGTGAATTGAAAAAGAAGTTACGTAAGCTCTGTAACTGTGACAATATATCACTGAATGAGTTGCAGCAGATTTCTAGTTCCCAGCATGCTTTGCATCAGACTGCATGGGGGAATACATTTTGAATTTAGTGCTATTTTGTACATTTTTGCACAAGATGAATGCAGGGAGAGTTATGTTGTTGTTTAATGTTCTGTTATGTATATATTAGGTTATATAGTGGTTATTAGGGTTTCTGTTTTGAGTCTGGTTAGGTCAAAAACTGTTGTATGTTTCTCAAAGGGGACATCAGATGCCTATTTTCCTCAAGTTGGTTTGATTGTTTAGGGTCTTCGTGAAATGTCTGCTACATACTTTGGTTAAAATTCCTAATTGGTCACAATTGTTGTAAAACAACACTTTTACCAGCTCTGTTCACAGCAGCCTGTTTTGGTGCATGTGTCTTAAATTATGAGGCACTGCTCACCATGCCCTCTCTTCCATTTTTTTTTTAATGTATTTGGAGGTGCATTACCATCAAAAACAAAACTGTCCTCAGTGGCTCTGATGTCAGGAGAAAATTACTCTTATGTTCACTTGTACATACAACCACTAAATGCCTGGATTGTTTACGAGACTACAGAAGCTGTAGTGTTGTCACTACAGCTGCTCGAGTGCAGAGAAAATGGCAGACAGTGTACAACTGGCTGAGGGCAGAAATCACGGGACAGTCTGTCAGCGGTCGTTGGCGGGGCTGAAATATGGTAATATGGGATATTCCGTCACCGGTCTTGGGTGGGGCCAAAATATGTCAATACAGGACAGTTCGTCAATGGTCGGCAGGTCCAATATATGCTAATACAGTACAGTCCATCAGCGGTTATGGGCGGGGCCGAAATATGCCAATACGGGACAGTCTGTTAACAGTCGTGGGCAGGGCCAAAATATGCTAAAACAGGACAATCTGTCAGACGGTCATGGGCGGGGGCAAAATATGCCAATACAGGACACTCTGTCAGCGGTCGTGGGTGGGGCCAAAATATGCTAATACGAGACAGTCCAGCAGTAAAATCAAAACGGCTTGATAACTGAGACTGTTTGGGTTTTCTGGGGATTAAAAAAAAGGGTGAATGGATTTTTATCATTGTAGATTGTGTCCACACACTGCTAAGACACATTCATAAGCAAACACAATGCAAAAGTTTACATGCAATGTGATGTTTATGCAATCAAACTGTAAGAGTTCACTTAGTCAGTTTCTATTAACATGCCTGTGTAGTACAAAATCAAAATCTACTTACTTAATTTGTGGTCACATTTACCATTGCTTTCAATAGGAATCTGTGTAATCAGTTTCACATGAGGCCGAAAGACTTCCACATGCAGGTTTCACTCATTTTCAAGCTGGTCACGCGAACTGCTCTGTAGACCAACAGAAAGCTGGTTAGTTTAAAAGTGACTTCTGTGTGAGCTTTACATCTTGTATATTCGTAATCCCTATGATATTGACAATAAATGTCCTTTTTTGGTCGCAAAATTTGACCGCACTCTTAATCTTTGTGTTTGCATTGATGTAAGTGATTACCTCAGACTTTTTGATTTCAGCTAACTTAGAGTTTATAAGTGAAGCTTAGAAAAAAAATAAATCAGGAAATGGTCTGGAAAGGGTCAGTACTCCCTGACTGGAAACACCATCTGACCAGAGGATGGAATGCAACCAATGTGTAAAGCTATTGGTGTGGCCCACTCACAGTCCGCAGTAAAGGTATTCAACTCGCACAAAAGGAACAGCTTGTGCGCTTCCCCTCCCAATTACTGACCCTGACAGGGGTAAACAGAACTCCCCTCCAATCTCTCCTACATCTCCCACCACCCAGGCCAAGCTGCGGCCCTTTGATCAGCCTGGAGCTCATTAATGCTCTTATCTGCTTTAATTAGCTCCCAGGGTCACGGCGGCCCCTCTAAAGCCGACCCTAGACCAGCTGTTCAAGAACTCAGATCAGCACGCCACAGAGAGCGGATCTGGGTGGGAGTTCTTTCCAAAAGCGGATACAGGATCAGTTTTTCTGGCTCCGAGTTCAATCGCGAAGCCTTACGCGTGTGGAAGTGGAACGGGCCCTGGATCAGTAACTTTTGAGTTTTCACTAATCATTGCTTTAGATGTGAAAGGGTCAAAAGTAATTCTATACACCTTATTTATGTTTTAATATATCTGCATTTGTGAGGAGCATGACAAAATCCTCATTAAGGAGTTATTTGGAAGCTTAGGCCCAGATTAGGTCATCCCACCCAATGTTGCTCATCGGCCAAGAGCCGCACGCGATCAAATTTCATGAGACATCTCATAATGAGGTCCGTTGGCTATAAAAGCTTACAAAGTTACTCAAGCGTTCAGCTGTGCTGCTGGAACTGAGGACAAACATTTGTGTCATTTAAAACGTGTTGTGCTCATGCATACATGTATACAAGCAGGTGTCACTCCATTGTTGAATAAACTAGCACACAGCATGTCTCTACTGTACTCACAAGAGAGGGGAATAGTGCATCAAAACCAAAGCAATTAATCCACAGCATGCTCTCCTGCTGCTCGGTAGGACAAACTGCCTTTGAGGCAATTGAAGGTAACCCAGACAATTAACTAGAGGGATCAGGTCTGGACAGGGCCCCCAGATGCAGAGACACAGGGAACTGGGAAGACACTACATGGAGTGTTCTGAAAGTTTTTAATAAGATTAAAGGGGTCAGTGTTGTTATGAAGTACACTATCAGTCAAAAGATTTTTAATGTTTTTAAATAAGTCTCTTCTGCCCACCAAGCCTTCATTTATTTGATCCATAGTACAGCAAAAACAGTAACATTTTAAAATATTTGTACTATTTAAAATAACTGTTTTCTATTTTAATATATTTTAAAATGTAATTTATTATATGTGATTTCAAAGCTGAATTTTTAGCATCATTTCTCCAGTCACATGATCCTTCAAAACATTCTAATATTCTGATTTGCTGCTCAAAACATTTATTATTGTTATTATTATTATTATTATTATTTATTATTATTATGATTATTATTATTATTATGTCGAAAACAGCTGAGTAGAATTTTTCAGGTTTCTTTTATGAACAGAAAGTTCAGAAGAACAGAATTAATCTGAAATAGAATTTTTTTTTGTATAATGTCACTTTTTATTAATTTGATTCGCCTTTGCTGTATAAAAGTAATAATTAAAAAAAAACTTTGAATAACAATTATTGTATCATATTAATATTTTTACCATCTAATTCTAACCAAATCCACTACAGAATTAATTTAATCCACTGTTAATACTTAATGATATTTGTGGTGTTCTGTTACTGCTAGAAATGATGTCACTTCCTAGAGGATGGAGTGATGAAAGAACTGGAAATTTATTTTACAAAACAAAATAACAAGAATGAGGGCACAGGAAAGTAGGGCTGTCAAACGATTAATCGCGATTAATCACATACAAAATAAAAGTTTGAGTTTGCCTAATATATGTGTGTGTACTGTGTGTAATTATTATGTATATATAAATACAAACACATTCATGTATATATTTGAGAAATATTTACAATTATATGTAGTTATTATAATTTTTAAATAATTGATATTATATATAAATACAAATATTTTGTACATAAATAACATATTTCTCTTAAATATATACATTAATTTGTGTTTATTTATATATACATAATAATTACACACAGTGCACACACATATATTAGGCAAACTCAAATTTTTATTTTGTATGCGATTAATCGCGATTAGTTGTTTGACAGCCCTACAGGAAAGACAAAGTTATTGCTAAAGAAAACAATAGTCAGGAAAAATATATGTAAAAAAATATATATATTTATAAATATATAAAAATTAAGTTCTTAGCAAAGAATATTACTAATCTAATTAATTACTAATTAAGTTTTGATATATAAATATAGAAAATTTACAAAATATCATTTTTTTTTTAACATGATTTTTACTTAATATCCTAATGATTTTTGACATAAAAGAAAAATCTATAATTTGACCGATACAATGTATTTTTGGCTGTTGCTACAAATATCCAGGTCCAGGGTCAAAAATAAAATAAAAAAAACACCTGGTATATTGATTAATAAACTGACCTTTTTATTTTAATAAGTCCCAGATATAGTAAAATATTAGAATCCTCTCAAATCAAAGTATTTCAATTATTTAAAATTCACTTTCAATGTTCAATTAATTTTGATTGCTAGGGGAAAAAAAGAATGAAAACAAGTTTGATATTTCATCCAATATATTATGAGGCATGTAAATGTAAATAAATGAGCACATTGAGCATAAATTGCACAAAGCTATACTGGGAAAAATTCCAAAAATTTCTGAGTCCATTTATGGTGGTTCGAAATAGTTTTTCACCTCTGTTGTGACATACAACATGTATTGTATGTGTACAGTATAAGAGCAAGAAACAGAGAGCAGCAGCCACACAAACGTTGTAATATGCACACACATACGTGCTACCGCTGAGGTGAGTCTACCCGTTGCTCCTGGCATCTGCAAGCACCTGTAACTTTGTGACAGTGTATCAATAATGATTCATTTCATTAACAGCAGACGCGTTGGGTACTCGAAATGTGTGCATGCAGCATGTGCACAAAGTTATTCGTAGAAGTGAAGGTGGGTTGTTAAAAAAAAAGAAGCGAAGACCCTCGATGTTGCTAATTCATTTACAGATTTAATTAGATGGATGGAGCCCCTCGCAGTTATTAAAACAGAGGGGAGAAAATGTTGCCAGCACCACAGCACTTTTTAATTATGACTCCAGATCCCTGCTTGCTGACGTCTGGGGAACTGCTTAATTAAAATCCTCATTATTTTACTTTTAATTAGTTCCCCCCTCTTTTGTTTCCTCTCACCATATGGCCATGTTCCATGGTCAAATCAACTTAATTGAGCTAATTAAGCTGATCAGTTTAATTATTCAAAGTCTTCTGATTGGATGGAATTGCTGTCCAGCATCCGTGCACCCCCCCCCCCCTCCCCCTTTCGTCACCCCCTAATGAAGCATTTTTGTCATTCTCTTCTCCTCTCTCACAACTGGCTGTTTCCTTCTTCTCGGTTATGCACAGATCGTGCTCATTTATTTATCAGTGACGTATACACTACGTCCAGTGACCTCACACCCCCAGCTGCTGGAACAACAGTGTCTACAGAGCCTATTTTCGTGTCCCTGAGGTGCTTTACTGCCACATAAATCCCATGGTAGTAAGATGAGCTGACAACCAAAAATGTAGTTTGGCCTTCTGTAAATTATATCCTCACAGTATTTATCTGTGAGTAAAAACAGACACTTGCTCTCTGGTGTTGTTTGCTGACTCAACTGGCCTGTCTGAGTAAAGTAGTTATGGTCATTAGGAACAAGAACTGCTAATGAGAGCCACTAATGTGGGCTGACCTGTTTTTCGTTTCTGTTAGGAACATTTCAACCCTTACCTTTTATTCTTCAGACTGGTTCATTTCTCCGTTTTTTTTTTTTTTTTTTTTTTTAAAAAGGATACTGTTGTGTCCTAATCAGCCGCAATCACGCTAAGCACCGACTGACAGCCAGCTCAACCAAGTATACCTGGCTGCAGCCTGCAGAACGGGGCGGGGCTGCACGTGGGGCGGGGCTACACGCATCGCCCCACCCACAAATGCTTTCATTGGCTAATGACATGTAATGACGTAGTCAACTCCGTAAACAGGAAATGCGGTTACGAGCATAGTTCAAGCTACGATTCATTTGTGATATTAAATATCTGTTACATATAAAATATTAAACAATATATTATAAATTCGTTAATTATCTACATGTGATATTAATAAATGGTTCAGTTGGTTAATGACATGTAATGACGTAGACACCTCTGTAAACAGGAAATGCGGTTAAGAGCACAGCTGAAGCTATATATATATATAGAATATCATTAGTGATATTAACTTACATACAAAAATAAACAATATATTATGAATTCGTTAATTATCTACACGTAATATTAATCTATACCAAACATAATACATTATGTTTTCATTCATTATTTTGTGCAAAATTTCATTATTATTACTAAGCAAGCATCCACTTCCTGCTTTCGACCTGTCATATCTTTGTGCATTAAGAACTGTATATTGCAACGATTAATGTTTATTTGCAAATTTAAATTATTTATGTTTTTGTTTTTTTATTTACTTACTTTCGTAAGAACTACATGACAGCTATTGCTTTGTTCTGATAACAAAACCTTTCACAATAAATTATGTGTACATGTAGAGATAAAATATAGAGATTACCTCATGTTAAAGAAAGTTGGAAGTCCAAAAGCGTTGGACTAAACAATATATGAAGAGGAATAAACTCAAAGAACATGAAGATAATGCAGTTTGATTATTTCATTTTATTGGTCATACAAAACAGCAGTTTAACATCACTGTTTTATTAGCAGAGGCCCACCTGTTGTGTCTTCAGTTGTTCAGTTGCCACATACATTTAACATGTAATAATACACACACACACACACACACACACGAGGACAGTCTTATTTTAACTACTTCACATCTCCTTATACAATCGCTCATTAGTGACATAATGAACGCAATGTTGTAATCAAACATTACAACTAATCAAATAAGACAAAACTAGTAGCTCAACTACTCACCAACGCAGCGACAAACGAGTGGAAATAAAATCGCGTTGATAAATAAAATGATGCGTTGGCGTCATTAACCAATGATATAATTTGTGGGCTGGGCGACACATGTAGCCCTGCCCCACATGCAGCTCCACCCCGTTCTGCAGGCTGCAGCCAGGACCTTCTCAGCTCAACCCACGTCCTGCCTATTTGCCCATTTTCGATTATCCGGGAGTGACGTGCAATGACGCGATTCCAAGATGGCGACGGCTGACTCCCGCCCACTAAAAGCTTCAAAAATTCTCTTCAGAAATCTACGGGTGACATCACCGACACTACGTCCATGTTTTTTACAGTCTATGGTTCAAACTAGTGATGGGTCGTTCTTGAATGATTCGTTCATTTTGAACGAATCTTTAATGTGACTCGGGACTAACGAGTCGTCTCGGGGAGTGATTCGTTCAGTCGCGCATGCGCAACATCCAATACTACTAATACTAGGGGGGTAGTAATCTGGCGGGGGTCAGAATTCGGCAAAACACCGGCTCAGACTATATAGGTTAAGTTTATGGAGCTGTCACGTGATGAACGAACTACTCGAACCCAAAGACTCGAGAGATGAACTAATCAATTATTTTTCCGGTTCACACTGCATTGGTTAAGCTTATGGGGCGGTCACGTGATGAACGAACGACTCAATCCCAAAAAATTGTCAGGTAAGAGGTGAGGTGAGCTAATCATAGACTAAAGACCCAGGTAAACAATTAATTAATCTTTTCTGTTTCATATAGCATTATAGTTTTGTCTTGTTTGTAGTGTGATCAACGTTTGTGTAAGCAGTATTTGTGTTAGGTAGGTAACACGTAACATTTTAATAATATTTTTGCTAAAATGAAAGAAATTAATGAAGTCACTCGAAAAAATATTCGTTGATTTTCGGACGGTAAAATGATCCGAACTTCCCATCACTAGTTCAAACGGATCCGCTGTTTTGATTGGCTGCGTTTTGTGATGGATTGCATCGCGCCACACCCAATTTCGCGCAAGATGCAGACAAGCATTTTGCTTGTGGAAGGAATCCAGGTATCTCCTACGCTTTATGTGAAAAACGCTTCATGTGAAAAACATGTTGCTTATTAATGTACATGTACATTAATGTACTCATCAATGCTTAATATAGATCGCGATTAAAAGACTAAATTCAGTATTCACCTTGATGATGCATACTGTATACAGGCAAGCACATTTTCTCATAAAAAAAAAAAGATGTAAATGTTTTAAAATGTGGTGGATTGCACTGTCAGTCACAGCGGAGAACTAAATTTAGTATACACACTATTAATAAAACATGCTTTGTATGAACAGACCAGTAGATAAACCTAGCACACAAATGTGCATGTTAAGTGAAAATGCATGTTTTGTGTTTGTATTCTTGCTTATGCATCATCAATAAGATGTATTAGGTGTGATATTTCATATTTTCACATTTGGTATTATAGAATGTCTCAAGGACAGGTTTTCTGAAGCTTTCGCTACAAGATGTTTTCGAAGAACACACTGGACAAACAGCATTCAGCATTCGAAACTCATCGTAAAGTTTCCTTACCCGTCTTCAGTCTCTCTCTCTCTCCCCCGTCTCACTTTCTCTCCAGTATGCTGTTTGGCACTCTTCTCCACTGCTTCTCTACCACTGAAGCCAAACAGCTGTGGAGTTTATGATGCTGGCAGCTTAAAAACAGAGCCGAGTCAAGTAGAGAGGCCTGACCGTGGCCATATATATCACAGATAGGCAACAGGATCTGACGGATAGGCTGCTCAAACAAAAGATAGCTGTACATGAGTTTTAGGTCAAATGCACTGAAGTAGCACAGCGTATTAAACCAAAAGCCTTTTCCTATGACTTGTTATATTAAATGACTAAGCATTGGATTAGGTTTTCAAATTTTTGTGCCTTTGTGGGACATCTCTGAGTTATTAGAGTTAGTTACTATGACTGTGGTTAGCACACAATCAGTGGCACATGGATATTATAATGGACCTCTTACAATGTGACAGTGCTCTCATCAACTTTCCTGAGCTGTTACTGAAAATGGAAGCCTGTTTCTATGATTGAATTTAAAAAACACTTTTTATCATACAACTGACTTCTTTCCCTTTTTTGTTCAGACATGGCGTCTCACAAACTCAGACTTGCAAGATATAAACTCTGAATTCAGTGGAAAAAGTCAGAATGTTTATGTCTGTATGCCAAGACATAAACATCTTGCAATTCTGGCTTCTTTCTCTATGTTCTGAGTTTTTTTTTGTGCAATTCCAAGTTTATATCTCACAATTTTGTTTGTATCTCGCAATTCTGAATTTATTTAGGATTTGTTAGAGCTGATTGTGATAGTTACCTTTCTTTAAATTTAGTACCTTTTTAAAATGACTTGTTTTCCGTCCCATTCTATAAACAAAATTTCATAACTGAATTAGACGCTACAAAAAATATATACCAAAGTATATACACTACTAGTAAGATTTTAAATGTTTTTTTTAAAGAAGTCTCTTCTGCTCACCAAGCCTGCATTTATTTGATCCAAAATACAACAAAAGCAGTAATATTGTGAAATATTTTTACTATTTAAAATAACTGCTTTCTATTTAAATATATTTTAAAAAGTAATTTATTCCTGTGATCAAAGCTGAATTTTCAGCATCATTACTCCTGTCTTCAGTGTAACATGAAATCATTCAGAAATCATTCTAATATTCTTATTTGCTGTTCAAGAAACATTTTATCTATATCTATATTTAAAACAGTTGAGTATATTTTATTCAGGATTCTTTAATGAATAGAACGATTCAAAGATCAGTATTTATCTGAAATAAAGTTTCTGTAACATTATACATTATACTATTCAAAAGCTTGGAATCAGTATAACTTTTGGGGAAATAAATTATAGAAATTAGTACTTTTATTTAGCAGGGATGCTTTAAATTGATCAAAAGTGATGATAAAAACATTTATAATGTTACAAAAGATTTCTATTTCAGATAAATGCTGTCAAAAAAATTCTACTACTTTTCAACAATAATAATTTAAAAAATGTTTTTAGAGCAGCAAATCAGAATATTAGAATGATTTCTGAAGGATCATGTGACTGGAGTAATGATGCTAAAAATTCAGCTTTGAAATCACAGGAATAAATTACATTTCAAAATGTAATTCAAAAAGAAAAAATATTTTACTGTTTATGCCGTACTCTGGATCAAATAAATGCCGGCTTGGTGAGCAGAAAATACTTCTTTAAAAAACAAAAAAAATCTTGCTGTCCAATAACTTTTAACTGGTAGTGTATCTTTATATATTTATGCATTATGCAAGGTATACATTTATTTAGTTCTGAGCCTTTATTGTCACAGATGTCTGGATATTTTTAGAAGCAAAGTCACATAATCTTCACACAGAATGATATATAATCTATTTATATAGGCTTTGCTTAAGTTGTAGGTATTCACAGGGTGGTTGACCATTGACCAGCAGTAGCCACGCTGGCCCATTGCTGTGATTTGATAGTTGGTTTTCCTATAGTTGATAGTAGTAATGTAGAAATCTACGGCCTGTGCCTCCCTCACTGTCTGATAAAAAAAATATCCCTTCTTCATCTGTTCTGCTTTTTCCCCATCTTCACACAACATGAGGTGAGGAAACAATGTAATTACACCAATTTGCATGTGTTAATTGGATTAATTAGTGAATTGAAGAAAGAAGGGGGGGAAAAACTACATGCATGTCCTCGCAGACAAGGGCTTCTCGAAATCAGTGCACTTAAAAATAAAGTTTCTCCTTCCTTTACAAGTTGGCAAAACCTTGTGGTGGAGCTCTGATTTGAGAAACCGTTAATTGGCTTTTGAATATGTCAGACTAATTAGAAATGCACAGTTGAAGCATGATCCGTTTGAATGCAAAGAGCTACTCGAATGGCCAAGGGAGTTTTTATTTTATTTTTGAGATTCGCTATCCCCTCCTCTCACTTATCAAGATTGGGAGATAATTGCAATTAGGATCATTTGCATAAGTTAATGAATTTCTCTTCTACTTTCCTTAATGATCTCAGGCCAGAGAATATTTATGGAGCACCGAATCTAAAGTACATGGACTCAAGATGTCAGAATGCATGGGACGCCAGCTTGGCTTTATGAGAACCTTTAAATGAATTCAGTTGGTTAAACGATACAACAGATGTGACGATCTGAATGCAAAAACATTATACTGTAAACATTCACTATAATGCGTTTACCACAGAGCAGCTTTCATTTCCTGATTTATGTGTGCTCTGACAGTGATACATGTGAAATCATTGTGGTTATTTATTTATTTATTTACGTTTGTGATGCCACAAACCCCCAAATATGATCCCACGAGTTTACATCTCGCAATTCTGACTTTTTTTCTTAGAATTCTGAGATTTAAACTTGCAATTCTGAGAAATTAAGTCAGAATTGTGAGATAAAAACTCACCATTGTGACTTTTCTCAGAATTGTGAGTTTAAATCTTAATTGTGAGATATAAACTCACAATTGCAAGTTATAAAGTTCAATTCTGAGCAGAAAAAAAGACTGACAAGTTTATATCTCGCAATTCTGACCTTTTCTCAGAATTGAGTTTAAATTTTAATTGTGAGATATGAACTTGCAATTACAAGTAATATAGTCCTGATATGTTCTCAGAATTGCGAGTCTGTATCTCCCAATTCTGACTTAACTCACAATTCGGAGAAATGCGACTATTTCTCAGAATTACCTGGCAATTCTGAGGAAAAAAAGTCAGAATATTGAGTTTGTATCACGCAATTTTGAGAAAAAGAGCCAAAATTAAGATAAAGTCACAATTACCTTTTCTTTTTTTTAATCAGTGGCGGAAATGGGCTTCCATAACAAAGAACTACATAAACTGTGAAAAAAAAACAACTTACAAATCTTAAATTGTTATCCTCTTGTAACTTTTATCTGCCCACCAAGAGAGTACCATACAGTCATTGCAAAAAATAAACAAAGTTTATATTTTACATTAACATAATGATTAGATGATCTTATCGTAAATATTTTATTCTATCAACAAATGTGATTAAAAAAAATAAGTGTTTTGCACTGTGATGACAAAACAACTGGCTGTGCCCAGTACATATCTGTTTAAAACTACGTAACATTTAATAATATAAAGGAAAACACACTAAATATAGTTTATTTCAGTGTGATCTAACCCAGCACTTTTAAGATTCCACAAACACACATCGAATTCTTCAATGTGAAAAGTCACAGCTGGCTTTTACACCCCCTACCCAACACACACACACAGCATAATGAGGCATGCTTGGCTTCCATTTTTCTCATAAGAAACGCAAAGGGAAAGGAACATTTTTTATTAATCGTAAAAGTAAATTGGAAACGAACACCTTGTGATTGCAGGCCAAAGGTAGTTGAAAAAAAGAGAGATGGGTTTAATTAGCTAATTAAATAAACAAGATATGGGGGAGTTTAATGCCAAAAAGCAATTACCAGGAATGCCATAATGAGAAAACTTCTCAAACCTCAGCAAATCAGATCAGAAAAAGGCAGATTTTGAAGAAGTAAATGAAATCTTGAGAGGAGGGCCAAAAAAAATGAAAGAAAAGGGCGGGAATATAGTGGTAATTTCTGTAGCGACGTTCACAGAGATGCACAAGACCTCCCTTTAGCAAGATTGAAATCACGGCAGGAGAAAGAGAAAGTGCCAGCTCAAATGCCTTTCATTACTCTCTATAATGATGCAGATGCAAGAGTTTATGTTGAAATCTGGAAGGTAATGAACCATGTTTTTGGCCAAGGACTATTGGAGAGCCGTCTTGACTTCCAATGAGTTTCAAGCCAAAACCATCAAATGTTGATGTACGCTGAGCAGAGATGTCAAGACTGCATATGTGATGGTTATAGTTATTTAATTAAGTACTTTTTTTCTTTTACAGATATCTTATCTTTGAACGTTCCTCCATTTGAACAGAGGACACAAGGAAACAGGTCAACCATTGAACACGATACAACAGCACATGAAATATATACAATTTTTACCCTCCATCTCTCTCACTCTCCCAAAAGTCTTGGCAGACACTGAATAGCAGTCTCTATTAGAGAATATGCATACAGACATATAATTTATTCTACCAAACCATGGAAAAAAAAACATGCTGTTTCCTCTGGAGACTACGACTCTTTCAAAAAAAGAGCGCTTCATACGTCAAACTCGAATAGACAAAACAATACATGTTCACGTATCTGTACTGTGCATGTGTATGATTACTCGCTAATAGGAAGTAAATGACAAAGGAGGAAAAACTGGACATAAAAATGTTTTTAGGCACCAAAGACGACAAAACGCTTTCAAAAAAGACAGAATAAACTTACACAAAGTGAAAAGGGACTTTAAGCAAAAGGCAACCACCACTGAAACGAAACAGTGAGTTTTAACAGTCTTTTGATCAATGGATGTCGTTTTGTGGGTGAGAAGTGATATCTATTATAGTCCGTAGACCTCCGCAGTCCGAAATGTCAGGTAACGTCCACAACGTTCCTTGAGAAACTTCTCAAAAGGAAACAAAATCATGTTGAGCTTTAAATAAGCTGCTCTTTAATAGAGTCTAAGGCTTTCAGGGTCGGGCCATCCCAGCCATAACCAGATAGACCACATATGAGTGCATATGATCATTTTCAGATTCTGTGGCTTTCTTCAATTTGATTATGTTTCCCTCGTTAGGGGTGATTGTCTCGCAAGTGACTCACAGTACTTGCGTAGTTCTGAATTCTTCTAAGGTGGCTGGATGCACGAAGGTGGAGTGGAAGATCTTGGGTGTGGGTGGACATTCACAATGATATATTGGAGGGAAGATGTGAGGAAAAATATGAAGAGAAGGCACACCGCAAATTATAAATTCATGTTTTCTCAGCACACCTGTGTGAAAAGATCAAATAGCCAATCAGTTAGCAATCTCTCTTAATTTTTATTGTACGTTTCTCTATCATTCAATACAAATTTACACCATTTGCTGAAAGGATTAGTTCATTTCCAGAAAGAAAATTTCCTGACAATTTACTCACCCCCTTGTGATCCAATATGTTCATGTTTTTGTCTTCAGTCGCAAAGAAATTAAGGTTTTTGAGGAAAACATTCCAGGATTTTTCTCCATATAGTAGACTTCAATGGTGGCCAATGGGTAGAAGGTCAAAATTGAAGTTTCGTGAAGGCTCTACACGATCCCAGTCGAGGAACAAGGGTCTTATCTAATGAAACGACAGGTCATTTTCTAAAAAAAAAAAAAATTTAATTTATATACTTTTTAACCACAAATACTCATCTTACTAGCTCTGCAGTGTGTGTGCACATCTTCACACATTACGTAATCACGTTAAAAAGGTCACATGCGGTTAGTTCTTCGTCTGTGTACTTTGGTTCAAAAAAGTAGGGCAGGCCAAAAAATTCCATCTTATGTTCACCTCCAACTGCAAAATCATTTGACATCATTGTTTTACCTTTTTTTGTAAAGCAAGTTTGACTTTCTTTGCACGTTCGCTTTATAAACAATGGGTCAGTACTTCTGCCTACATCACGCATGACCTTTCCAACATGATTTCGTAATGTGTGAGGTCGAGCTATTGCAAGACGAGCATTTGTAGAAAATGACCAATCGTTTTGCTAGATAAGACCCTTATTCCTCGCCTGGGATCGTGTAGAGCCCTTTGACACTGCACTGAAACTGCAATTTGGACCTTCAACCCACCGTCCACCATTATTAAGAAAAACCCTGGAATGTTTTCCTCAAAAACCTTAACTTCTTTTCAACAGAAAAAAAAGAAATAGATCTTGGATGACATGGGTGTCAGTTATCAGGAAATTTTAATTCTGGAAGTGAACTTATCCTTTAAGTAACTTAAAGTTACAGCTTTAAATGCAAGTTGAGAAATATCATTGACACTAATTGGTTTGCACAAAGATTTCTAATCAATTCGCAGTGTTTATATCATACCTTTTGGTCAGGTAGGAGGGTGTTGCTCTGCAGGGGGGTTAGGTGACTACTGAGCAAAGCTCCACCTGGTCGGTCATGTTCACAAAAGATGGTGCCGTTGACGTAGTGAAATCGGTCACCAGGCACCAAACGATTTCGACATGTGGCACAAGTGAAACACTGTGGAGAGAAGAAAAACAAAACAAAAAGTTATTTCGGAGGAACTCTGGTGTGTCATAAAACAAAACGTTTGAACGATTACAAAATGATTGAAGTTGAAATGAAATAGAAGTAGCAAGATCTTCTCTTGTATTGTTAGAAATGAGAATAAATACGTACATACATAAACATATATATATACATACATATACATATACATATATACATATACATATATATATATATATATATATATATATATATATATATATATATATATATATATATATATATATATATATACATATAGCTTTCCTCATACATGTGTTTTTATATATATATATATATATATATATATATATATATATATATATATATATACATGTATGAGGAAAGCTATATGTGTATATATATATATTTCTTCTATGTATGTATATTTCTTCGGATAAAAAAGAGGGAAAAAAGAGGGAGCCGAGGAACTACACATATGGTACATTTGCATTCTTTGAAAAAAATCTATTACACTTCAAGCTCACATTTCTTCAGACACTCACAAATTAGAAATTTTGTCAGGATGTAGTTACCCAATTTTGCAAACTTATGCAAACATGGACCACTGGGAAACCAAACCGATCCACTCAGCCTAATCAGGGAATGGTTTCCTTTTCCAATCAAATATTATTAAGACAGGTTGACACCTACAGCACTATAATTAAGAAGGAATGTGTGGCGCAGTTGGGAAAACGGTTAGTTGATGAGTTTCGGTAGGCGTCTCTTGAGACTATGCTGCTATCAGTGTTCAGTAAATGTAAGACTTCAGCTGACAATTCCAAGAGAAACATATTTCCCCCAAAATAGGCTACTTCAGGCCCTTACAGATGTTTCTATTCCAACCACATAATGTGAAGTATAAACACATATGTTAATACAATAATCCTGTTCATTTTCACTCTGGAGATATGGGATGTGGGTCCAAGTCTTCGTTTTGCAAGAATCAAGCATTTCAGACTTTTTTCAGTCTTAAGGGAGTTGCAATACAATACTCAAAAAGAAGTAAAGTTTCATAAATCTAACTATAAAGCATTGATTCAATATATTGAGCAACTCCTGCTGGCTTACATGCCAATGTCAAAAGAAATTAAGTAATTGGAATGTACAAAACAAATCCCCTCATGTTTGGGATTGGTTTAGAAATGGTAACCGTACAAGTTTCGATGTTGCGTAATTCTGTCTTTGATCTTCCCTGTGACAGACAAGTTTGACTCATCTTTTCTGATTCAACAGTGTGAAAATCCATATCAAATCAAACCACAATTTTTGAAGCTTGTCACCCTGTAGGGCAGCACAACAATTTTGTTTTCCCACCTCATGCATTTAACTCTTGCCACTCAAACTGCTGCATTTTCAAAATGAAAGGTGGGTCTGATCAAAAGATTCATAAAAAAGAATATGGTCTACTGTAAATAACTATAGTTCGAGTCCATGTAGTAGTAAATGTACTATCTATCCAAACATATTATATAATAATGTAAGAAACAATGCATCACTGCTGCATTACATATAAAAGAATATTCAGTATTCCCATGTTTTCTACAAAATAAAACCAGAAATCGAAATAATGGGCCCTTTGTTTGTCCTGAAAAGTTAAACTGCTCGCTGTTCGTCAAAAAAATCCTTCATGTATCACAAGTTATTTGGTTTTTCAGCATTTTTGTGTATTTGAACCCTTTCCAGCAATGACTGTATGATTTTGAGATCCATTTTTTCACACTGAGGGACTCATATGCAACTATTACAGAAGGTTCAAACACTCACTGATGCTCCAGAAGGAAAAACGATGCATTAAGACCCAGGGGTGAAAACTTTTGAACAGAATGAAGACGTGTACATTTTTCTTCATATTTCTTCATTTAGTACTGCTCTTCAGAAGCTACAGAAGGTACTTACATGTTTCCCAGAAGGCAAAATAAGTTACACTTACCCTGATCTTCAAATTCAAAAAGTATTTACCCCCCCCCCCCAGCTCTGAATGCATCATATTTCCTTCTGAAGCATCAGCTTTTGAACCTTCTGTAATAGCTGCATTGAGTCCCTCAGTTGTCCTCAGTGTGAAAGGGTTCAAATAAAAAAAAAAAAAAATGCTGATAAACCAAAGAATTTGTGGGACGTAAAGGATTTTTCTGAAGAACAGCAAGCAGTTTAATTGTTCAGGACAAACTATCACTAAACAAAAATAAATAAAAACACAGCAGTGGATCATTCAGGTAACAACACAGTATTAAGAATCAAGTGTATGTAAACTTTTGAACAGGGTCGTTTTTTTATAAATTAAACTATTATCTTCTCTTGTGGACTATATGTAAATGTCTTTCATGTAAAATATTTTATTCAGGTCAGTACTAAAAAAAAAAATAACGAGCATTTTGTATGATTCCTTTTATTTAGATTCTGCAAGGTTTATGTAAACTTTTGACCTCTTGAACTGTTTGTCACCAGAGAAAAAGTCTTTCCACCAAGTTTTTTTTTGTTTGTTTGTTTGTTTGTTTGTTTTAAATACTGACAGTGCATTAGTGTTAGCTAACAGACTATGGCTCACCTTTAGATGGTAGACGTTGCCCTGGGCCCTCATGACCATCTCACTGGCAGGGATAGACTGTCCACATGCACTGCAGGCTCCACTGTGACCAAACAACCTGCACAGACAATGATTGATTAATTATCTAATAATATTTAAAGAGTTACAAGAGATCAGTTGAAAGTCAACACATTTTAAGATCCAAAATGCATGTTTCTTTAAGTGCCATTCTCATTTGAGGGATAAAACGGTTTCCCATATTGCAAAACAACACACAAATCACCCTGAAAATAAATCGTCTGCCACTGATCCACTTCTTTTCCCTCCACAATTGAGGAAATTCATTTTTATATCCGTAGCTTGAAGTTGGAGTGCTTTGCAATGTGTGTTTGTGAGTGTGTGGCTTGGATGGCAGGGCACCAAAGCCCCTCTAGCCCTAGACTGCAGCCTATCAGCTAATCTGGAGTGGCAGTGTAATTGGTGGCAATGGGTGGGGGGTGGCTATAGGAGCCTCTGATCCACCCTTGGCTCCTAATTAGGGTGCACTTGATTACTCTGCTGCCTGAGCTTGAGGTTGTTATGAGCAATTTTAGGAGAACACTCAAATGAGTTCAAGTCGTGCTCTTGATGAGCTGAAAGAAAAAAAAAGCATCTACACGCTCTGTCATATAGAGATAAAACCCAGATGCACACAAACAACATGCAACATACACGCATTCCACTCGCACACATGCGCACAAACAACTTGTTTTCATTCAGAACACCTGGATTCACCGTGTCACAGTCATGTTTCAGTAGGAAACATTTCTTCCGCTCCCTCTCTGGGGTCTTTATTGTGACGGTAACCAGACCAGTTTGGCAGCTAATTCTCACCGCCTCACTTTCTCCTCTTCCCCCTGCCCTCTCTCTCTCTCTCTCTTCTCTCTCAACCCCTCCTCCGCTATCACTGTCCCAGCTCTGACTGCTCGCAGTAATGAATTTTTGATCTTAATCCAAACAGTAATTTAATAAGAGACGGCAGAAAGGAGCCCTGTTCTCCCTAATTAATGCACCCTACTTTTATCAGACCTCAGGCTCCACGCTGTGTCATTTGGTAATGAAGCTCTGCCCTTTTGATTAGCTGTATTATACATATTTAATACACTGCAGATTGAGTACACCTTACATGCACTCTTAAAGGAAATATCCATAAGACCACCCTTGACACGGATAACATGTTTGCTCAATTACAATGCTGTAAGAGATGTCCTTTACTAAAAAGTAGTTCTTTCTCACTTGAGTTGTTATCGAACCCAAAGTTAAACAACTGATCATAGGTTGCTAGTCATTGCACAGTTCTTTAATGAGACTGGTCAAAAATAAATAGAATACAATATATATGATATTGCATTATAATGTAACAACAACAATAACAACAACATTTTTTCACTAGTTGAGCCAGCCCCATATCTTAAAATGTGTTTTAATTTTATATACAAGTAGTAATAAATAATAATACTAAGAAAAACACAATAAATATTAACTATTATAATATTAATAATTTAATATATTTAAATACATTTACAATTAATATTAATAATTAATTTATTTAATTAAAAATAATTTGAAATGTATATAATGGATATAATATAATCAATATAAAACTAGCATTACTAAAATAAATAATAATAATAATATTCATCATCATCATTTATGTTGCGCATATATGTGATTATTCAAATTTTATATTTATTACCAGTTCAGTCAGTCAGACGTTCTAAATTATTTTTAACATTATGTACACTACCATTCAAAAGTTTCTGAACAGCAAGATTTTTTTAAAAAAGTGTCTTCTGCTCACCAAGTCTGCATTTATTTAATCCAAAATACAGCAAAAACAGTAAAATTTAAATATTTTTTGAAATACTATTTAAAATAACTGTTTCTATTTGAATATATTTTAAAATGTAATTTATTCCTGAGATTTCAAAGCTGAATTTTTAGTATCATTACTCCAGTCACATGGTCCTTTAGAAATCATTCCAATATTTTGATTTGCTGCTCAAAAAAACTATTATTATTATTATTATTATTATTATTATTATTATGTTGAAAACAGCAGAGTAGAATGTTTTCAGGTTTCTTTTATGAATAGAAAGTTTAGAAGAACAACATTTATCTGAAATAGAAATCTTTTGTAACATTATAAATGTCTTACATGTCCCTCCTCTTTCTATCCAATCCTGAAAAAAATGTCAACTGTTTTAAATATTGATGATAATAATAATAATAATAATTATAAAAAAAAAAATGTTTCTTGAACAGTCTCTTGAAAACTGGAGTAATGATGCTGAAAATGGCTTTCAATCAAATAGCTTTGATCACAGTAATAAATTACATTTAAAAATATATTCAAATAGAAAACAGTTATTTTAAATAGTAAAAATATTTCAAAATTTTGCTGTTTTTCTGTACTTTGAAAATGTCTTTAATAGGTCTTTAAAAAAAAGTAAAATCTTACGTATATTATAATACAATAAGTAATACAAATGATAATCTGAATATATACATATTAATAATTATTTCTTAATTTAATATTTATATAAATTGCATATACGTTAATATAATTCATATTAATTAACAAATATAATAATGTATACAATATATTATCCTAAAACATTAAATGTTCGTCATTTGCTTTAAACTCAATCTGTACGTTATCTTACAATTTACTATGATAGCTATTCTGTATCTGCAGTAAATATTTCAAATATGGCAGGGCTGCACAGTTTCTTTTTGATTTTGGGATCTATAAGATTATTTGACTTTTCAGCAGGCATCTCTGGCACTTTAACAGCAATCAAAAAAAAAAACAAAAAAAAAAAAAAAGCCCATCTGTGTGGCAATGCCAAATAGTCAGACATCCCTGGTTGAGGTCCAAACAGACCAGTGTGGGTCTAACAGGCAACAATGCCGTGCCGTCATGGACCAATGCATCACTGCACACATCCAAACACACAGAGGTCAATTTCAAAGCCTCGGCGATTATAAACAAATCTAATCTCCTCACCTCTGGAGCCTTCAGCTCAAAATATACAAGGGAATAGAAGCCAAATTCAATCAAAGAGCTATGTAATCATCATACAGACATACGAGCAATCATAGACCCTAGCAAAAAACCGCCAGAAAAATAAACGAACGATTTTTAGGGTTTGCAAAACAAGGTTATGGTTGTTTTGTAGACCGGTCAAAATTTGAGTCGACTTCTAATTTGATCACCGACTGTGTGGTTAAACAGTACAGCTCAAATCTAAAGTGGTGCACGGCACATGAAAACCATGTGGGGAGTCTTTGAGGAATATGGCTGCTCCAGATGCCATGTTACATGCACCCACACACTTCCTGTCATGATCGCTGAACTTTTCTTGTCCTTTTCATGTAGAGTTTATGCAGTAACATGCATTTCAATGTGTGGTCTCGGAAAAGATGTCTAATATCAGTACAACAGACAATGCTCTGCATTCATCCCAACAAAATCTGCTAATTTCAGATAAAATTGTTTTTCACAAATAGACAAATTAACATTTGGTTTGCTCATTTAGATTTGTGTTAAATCAAAAATTTTAATTTTGGTCAAAACAAATAATAAACTGAAAAACAAGCTGCTTTTCATGCAAGATTTAGTGTGTAGTGTGTAGTTTATCAGTTTTTTTTCTTTTTAGTAGGGATGGGCGATGACTCATCGTTTGCGATATACCTGTAAAAATTTTCCCCACGATAAGAACGTCTTCACGCGATAATAACGATGCAGTAGCATGTGTGCGATGTTTACAAACCTGTTGTCTAACAAAAATATAATTTATTGACATGCTTTTTCTACAAATTAACTTCATAACATAGTCGAGCGTTTGAAATAACCTTTTGTGATCAGACGTGGTTTCATATTATAGAATGAGGTTGAAATCATACTATTTTATAGTATTATAAAAGCTGATTATATGTCGATTAGCATTGCATTATAAATATAATTTAAAAAAAATACCAGAGAATGCTTGAAGAACACAGACAAACCATATATTGTAGCAATCATATGTTTATTGTCAAGTTTCCTCGGTTAAATTTTCTCGATAACCTGTAGCGCCAGTACTATTACTTCTGCTATAAAGCACATGGGGAGTTTCCGCGCAAGGGCGCCCTCCGGTTTCCAGTATGAATTAAACAGTCATTACATTATACGTGTGTACTCAGTTACGTCTATTTTGGATAAAAATAAGAACGATAATATAGGAAAGATAATACTTTTCTCTAAAGAAACAGGATTCCCTAAATTATCGCCATTGATATCGTAACTGTAATAATACCAGAAATTATCGTGATAAATTTTTAAGCCCATATCGCCCATCCCTATTGTTTAGGCAAAAATAAATACCAAACAGATTTAAAATAAATCTGTGGACACTCTTCTAAATATCCCAAGTCTACTAATTCTGGAAAGGATACAGATACGCCAAACTATATGAAACAAAGATTAATTTCACAAATCAATTTTATTGATTTGTCCCAGTAAAATCCACCAATTTCCTGTTCTTCTTGTATAACACATTATGACTCATGTTGTGACCAGAAACATAATTTATTTGCTCTTATTCAGCATTTCTGCATCAGTCCAACCAAATCCCCAACTTCCTGTGTCTTTTAGTACCTGATGTAATCGTTCCTGCAGAGGATCATTCCTCCTTTGCTGAAGCAGGTGCTGCCGATCTCTCCCAGCTGAGCTTGGCAGCAGGAGCACTTGAGGCAGCGCGTGTGCCAGTACCGATCCATGGAGAAGAGCAGGAAGCGATCCGAGATCCGACCTCCGCAGCCCGCGCAGGAGCGCACTGCCCCACCGCTACCTCCTGTTACCGCGACGGCGGTGCTTTCTACGCGACTGTTCACCATCGCCTGCCTGCGGGATAAAGCGGAGAAGCTCATAAATCAGAAGATCTGGCCTGTGTTATCCAGAGGCATAGTTCTACCACTATCAGAAGATCAGCCATTACAGATGTTCCTCCAAACCACTTCAAACAAATCACCATAATACATTCTTATCATCCTGAGGACACGTCATAGCAGAATAATGGAAAGGATATTTCTTGTCCTGTTGCTGATTGCATTTTCAGTGTCCCCATCCAGAGACAAGAGAAAAGAGGATAAAATTGACTGACCACTTAGGATTATAAATAACAACAACTCTTTAAAAATAAAAGGGAAAAGGGGAAAAAATTACAGTATTTTATTATTATTATTATTTTATTTCAGAAAATAACAGTGAACAAGACTGGGAAAATGTCTGCTACATAGAAGCACAGCATCCTCTTGTAAATTTACAGTTTTACTGTAATAGGGATACGTTTATAGTACTACGCTAGTGCTTAAGTTCCAAGAATGCACAGGAACACATAATGTGTGCTGCATAATTTAGATTTACATATGTGATCCTGGACCACAAAACCATAGTCATAAGGGTCATTTTTTAAAACTTGAGTATAAATAAGTTTTCTATTGATGTATGGTTTGTTATGATAGGACAGTATTTGGCCGAGATACAACTATTTGAAAATCTGGAATCTGAGGGTGCAAAAAAAATCTAAATACTGAGAAAATCGCCTTTAAAGTTGTCCAAATGAAGTTCTTAGGAATGCAGATTACTAATCAAAAAATAGGTTTTGATATATTTACGGTAGGAAATTTACAAAATATCTTAATAGAACATGATTGTTACTTTATATCCTAATGATTTTTGTTTTATATATATATACTAGAGCTGTCAAAATTAGTGCATTAATGCAGTTAATACAGGGGCGAGGCTAGGGTTGGCCACCCCACTCACAACTGCTGTTTTTGTCTCTTTTTTTCTTGACAAGGAGCGCTCTTATTTAGTCACAGAACGTCTTTATGATCATATCAAACATAAGACTTTTCAGGGAGTCAAACGAGCGCGGGAAAGGTACAAGTGACGACGGAGCTTCAGTAGAACAACGGTGAACTGCGGTCGGATGAGATGTTATCAGGCCATATGTCAGTAAAAATGAATTTAACTGTCCTATCAGCTGTAACACTGTGCTCCTAACATGCTTCAATTGTAGCACAAATGCACTCACGTGCACTGTAGCCTGTATCATGTCATATTAAAGCGCAAATTAAATTACGAGCATGCGTGTCAGATCCACTTCACGTTCAGCAGTGGCAGCTCTTAGAGTAATAGCAGCCAAATAACCCGGCTGCTGTGATGTCTATTAATCAAAGAACAAAAGAAAAGAGGAAATCAGTAACTATTGTAGCTTTAAGGACACATCCATATTTAATGTATTATTTAGTGATTGATACATTTATTCAATTTCTGTATATTTCCTATTTCCAAAAGGGCACAGGTAAAAAATGGGTTTATGTGAAGATGGTTTTAAGTTCACTTAAATTAAAGTTATTTTTAAAAGTCTAATAAATATTAAAATTGATAGCTCTCAGTTATACTGTAATGGCGAATGGCTAGAGTCAATGGTTAAATATTAGGAAAAAATAATTTCCTAGAGACATCAGCAATATTGGTATCAGTGATACTCACCTTCAGTCATAAAAAAATTTAACAAACATTAAATATATATGGTCTTTATGTTGTTTCTACATTAATTTAGAGATTGAATGTTATTGAATTATTGCAATATAAAAGTATATTAAAAATTTTTAATGTTAGCTGGGATTAATCATGATTTCTTAATTAAAATGTCTTAAATTATTTAATGATTTTAATTATTACACATAAGGGGCAGTTATAACATTAAAGTTTTTGGAAGAAAATTAATTAAAAGTAAATAAGGTTCCCACTCAAAGAAAACAATAATCAGTGAGCGTAATTGCATAACTACATATTTTTATCCCACAATGCAGTGCAGCAAGAAAAAAAGATGTGTTCTATACCATAAACAGCTAATGAAGCTAAGAGCAAACAGATGACTTAGAGCAAACTTCCCTGTATATCTTGGCAGAGCTTCACCAGTACAGAAGTACACAACGCAACGCTCTCTTAGCACGAGAACCTGGAGCTACTGAAATGAATGAATAACGGATAAATCAATTTCTTTAAGGCACTGCTAATCAACCTATGACCACCATAAGAATAATAAATGTGATATCTTATTAACAAGTTAGTAACATTATGAACAACACATTCAATCTGTATTAATAATAAATGCATTCATAATGTGTTTGTACATAATGAGTGAAGTATGTCAGGAAAAGTTAGTTAAAAGTTGAACAAAAAAAAATAAAGCTTTAAGTGCAATGTTATTGCCACGGAACTATAATAAAACTCACGCCGCAGGCAATTCTATGGAAATGATGTAGTCCACAGATTTTTATATCTGCCTTAACATTATCAGTTTATATCTACAGCTCATTTCCAGAACTTTCATTGCAAATATGAGTGGAGATCAAGCCCAGCTGGAGGCAGTGCAGCTCTCAAATGGCAGTAACTGGAACCATAAGGACAAACTAAAGTCTGTTCCTCTTCAGAGTACACAATCTCAAGAGTGTGAATGCTGAGCCGAGAACAAGGGTCACATCTATTTGGCGTCTCTAAATAAGAATGCTAATCTAAAACTAGCTGTCCTTACCTGTATGAGACTTTAAACATTACCTTGGTTTACCACAGTTCTTACTGTACCATGTAAACACCAATAATTTAGAAATGAGACTCTAATGCTTTTTCCATGATTTCCACTTTTCCTTTTTTCAATATGTCCTAGTTTGTAGTCGGTATGCCTTGTGCTAGACAGCCTTCAACCAACACGAGAACTCAATCACAACACCAAGCACTGTTAATGATGTTTTCCAAATGAAAGTGCAGCTGATTTGTCATTCCACATCTGATGATTTTCGTTCAAGTATGTTTTCACTTATGTCGAGTGTATTCCCTTGATGAGTTACTGTTCACCAGCCGTTTTCCCTGCGAGCAAGCAAACTATTCCCGCTCACAATAAACAGCCTTCTGCAGTTCCAGAAGGACGAATTCAGACCACTAACTATCCTTTCCACACACACACATACTAGTACAGTTTTAGTATCTAGCTTCAGGCCAACATATTACCTTTTCTAACATAATCTAAAATAAGCACTGTTTGAGAAGGTTAGAGCGTCCAACTAAGCAAACGACATTCAGACTCCAGGCACAATACATATGCTCAAACACATTAGGAAATGCTTGCACATTTTATTTCTAAAAATAACTTTGTATCTCCGCATTGTTTTCTGAACAGACACAAAGCGAGCTTCACTGCTGCGTTTGGAGAACCTCAGCAAAATCCTGTGAGGACCAGACGGTGCAGTTTTCTCTTTTTTGGAGGGCTGCAGCAATGTGAGGAAGAGGCTTTGGACATCTGGCAGAGGCTATATCACTTGTTATTTCCTCCCTCTGTTGTTCTGAAGGAGAGGTCAGTCGGCAGCAGACTGGAGATGGAGGCCAGGTTAGAGGTCACAACTGAGCCCTGTTGATTGGTAGGGTCGACCAAGGGTCAAAAGAGGAGAGGAAAGCAACAGGAAAGCTCTTTGTGCTTCGCTCTAAAGGATTGGGAACGCTTTCCTCAGGTCCTATCTGTCTTCCTAGCCTTGTGCCGGACATAAGATATTGGCCGCCACGTGCTTTCCCACAAACAGAAGCATGAACATCAGGTACAATAGGGTCCTAAAGGGACAGCCACCCTAAAAATTAAAATTCTGTCAAATTTTACTCAACCTCATGTTGTCTATAAGACATAAAAAATATATATATTTATAAATAATTTCAGGGTTTTATTTGTTGCACGACTTTTTCCCCGATTTATAGTCTGGATGCGTTGACACTGATTGCAGAAAGTCAATGGGCACAGAATCACATTTTCAGCTTCAGACTTCTCTATCCATTCTGGGGATATCAAACATGTTTGCTATTTTGAGACGATTTTTGTTTTCATTTGTCATGCGTCTCCTAGCATTAAAGCGAGTGTTCTGCATAAGTTTGTTTTTGTTCAGAAAAACTTGAAAGTCTGGTGTCCGTAGTTTTTCCTCAGTAACCCTTTACAAAGTTGACAAGTTTATGATGCCTAGTTTTTTTTTAATCATTTCAGATGTAGTTTATTCCAGTCATACAGTTTTGGAACAACATGACGGTAAGTAAATTAAAAAATATTAATTTTGAAAAAACAACCTGGATCTTGTGCACATATATGGTTTACATTCCCTCACCTTACCTGATAAAACTGACCCAGCAGGTCTAAAACAATGCTCAGAGAGCTACGTAAGCATTTCCTCCACAAATACAAGTATCCCAAAACTGACATGAACCTACATGCCTGAATTCTTATTGGAGAATTTGCCAAGCACCGGTTTAAACCAATTTCCAACACTCTCGGCTCTAATCTTTTCATTGTCATGTCAGAGTTGGGCATATTTGAAAGTCTTACACGAACTACGCGCCTGATATCTTATTAAATGCATTGGGACCAGCTGTTTGAGATTATAAACCTAAACCAAAAGTAAATTTATTCAGCGCTCCTACACAAACAGATTTCGCCTCAGGACCTTTTCCCCATAACTGACACCGGTAACAAGCACCATACATTGTCATTCCCACACACCTGCAGAAGTGCCATTCCAAAGCAGGTTGCCAAATAACTTTGCAACAGTTAATTTCATGAAAATGCAAATCCCCCATTTTTTAATCATCCCTTTCCTGCAGACCTAAGAGCGAGAGAGACAATGCTGCCGAATGGGACCCTGGGGGAATATCGCACGCTTTGAGGCTTGGCTGTTTCAATACAGAACAATTACATTATCCCTCTAATAACTTAGGTAAGTTAATCCTTCACTGGAAACGTTTGGCGACAACCTTTTTTTAAGCTATGAGGCTTAATGTAGTGTGTTATCACAGGGTAGCAGGAGTTTGTGATGCTATGGGCCCACATCTTTGGCAGTCTGCATTGTGTTATGACCAATTCCTGACTTAAAAGGCAAGCCAAAATATGGCTTAAGAGAAGTGCAAAGTTTGTTTAAAGGTCACCGCTAACTTAAAACAGGCATATATGGGCAAACAGGTGATATATGAGCACAAATGATTTTGATGACAACATTTCTGGCAATGAATGGAGAATGTCATAAAAGCTTTACAGACTCACTTTAACTCTTTTTGACCCATTTAAAGAGGGTTTTTAGTAATGCACATATCCTATACGAGTTTAATATAACAGCTGGTTAAAAAGCTGGTGTTCATGACGAGTACTCACCCCGATTTCCCAAACATACTATAAACTGGTCAACCAAGCACTGCTAGTTTCTAAGTGAGGAGCTACTCTGGAAATAGAGCAAACTCTTTTCTTTCTCTCGTTATTTAAACGCTGTCATCAGAAAGGTCAGAGAGGGGGAGGCTCGTTCAGTTCCACTTGACTAACGGGCTGATTGATGAAATAAGAGGCAAAAACAGAAGCTAATGAAGAGAAACACAATACCGTCGCTGTCCGAGCGCAGACTGATGGATTGGTGTCGGCTTGACGGAGCAAATGATGGGTCTACGCCACGAGACAAATCACATATCATCAATTACTAGCCTAATGGTGTAGGAGACTTAAGAACACACTATTATGTTTTATGGTTGCGCCTCAACTTTTCCTATTGTTAGGCGGAACGTCCGTTGAGAACTAACCGCACGGTCACCATAGAAACTCGCTAACGCGGGAGAACAACCATATAATTTCGCTATTTCAATATAAATTGACTTACGCTATAACTGTGAATTTTAGTGTCATAACACTTCGCTTAAGAGAACAAATAACTGCGCAAAAACCCAGCGTGAGTCGCCGATAATTAAAATAAATGAGCATAACACCATGGTTCGCAGCCTCTAAAAATAGTAGCGAGTCCAGTGAGCAAATGACCAAACCCTGGTTGGCACCACCGCAGATTAGCAGTATATCCTTCTCTTTTAATAATGCGCTCTGGGGCCATATAACTACACGCTTCGCCGTTTCATTAAAACGGGTCTCTTTTTAATTAACACTCCGCGCACAACTCCCCATTGTGCACAATTCTCCGCTCCAGTGACAGCATACATCAAGGCTGTGTCTCAAAACATAGTGTGCTGCCTACCTAGACAGCGTTTTACCAAGACCCCAACTGAGCCCAGCTGTCTAGGTTGGCAGCTCGCTATGATTTGAGACACAGCCTCCGAGTTACTGTACAGGGAAGTTGCAGCCAATACGCAGCAATGTATAGTTTGGTTAATGTACAATTAAACAAGGTTGGCGATTATGCGCTTGAGATTTTGTTAATAAAACTTTAATTGTTAGTTCATAGCTCGACTGGGAAACTGTGGCACTTGCAACTCCAACGTACGATCTACTAATAATGCTTAAGATGCTTTTGGGAAACGCATCTCTGATACATCTGTATTAGATAAAGCAGCTAAATGACAAATGATCACAAACGTATAATAACATGCAAGAAAATTACATCGTATAGGAGTAGTCGTTGTGAGGTGCGTGTTTGAACACGCACTGACTTGATTGGAAACTGTTAAAACAGAAAACCATCGAAACGGCACGCTCCAGGCGTATTGAAACTTATCTTTACTAATTCACAATCTTTACTAGTGTGATCTCTACTACATGTTTTACTCACCGTTATTTGTTCGCAGTCTAGTAAAGAAGTCAAAAGGTGGTGGGATCACTCTCAAAGTTATTGCGCGGGATTAACCAGTGAAACTCTGGCTGCTTTTGTATTTTGTTTCGTCCACCCAAAAATGGTTGAGAAAATACGCTTTTGATAATCCGAGTGTCGCGTGTTCCAACAAACTTCAAAATCGTCCCTCTCGTTAGAAGCGCTCCGCAGCAACCGTCAAATTCATGTTAGTGTTGAGCTTTGCACGTGGTCTTTATGGCGCTTTCTTAAAACTAGAATTTATTATAACTCGCTTCCTTATGACTAAGTGTCTAAAACCTCCTACGAGCTGTGAAATCTTGTTTCTGGCATCAGTTTACGCTGAAATTACACATGAACGAACAGGGAGAAAATTTTAAAGTCACTCCTCTGATGACGTGCCATAGGTGCAACCCCCGCAGCCAATGAACGGCGAGGGGCGTGGCATTTGACAGGATGATGGATGGCTGTTTGGGCAACTTCAAACTATTTGAAACTAATTTAAATTGCCCATAATCACCACGGCTGAGTTATGCTGAAAGGATTTAAAAGCCGTCTTTATCCACAGCATTTAAGCCTGCGGACGATTGGCCACGTTTAGGTGTATTAATTATTCACCTAACGCTACGCGCTCACACAAATGGACAGTTTTCTATAGCATAAATCTATATATAAACCGACAATAGATGCAAAAACATACAGTCCAAATAACAGATGTGCTCACGCGAGAGGAAAACAGGCAGCTGTTAAATTGAACACTACCACGTGCTCTCACCTTATATTTGCTGCGTCTCTCGGCACGATCGAAGCTGCGAACATCTGGCCAAGATGGAAAGCCAATTACCTCTGGCGCCGTAAATCTTTATTTAACCAATGCAATACTGTCCAATTTGCCTTGATTTACCATTACAGGTTTAAATGAACTGGCCTTGGCCTCTCACTTACAGGCAGTGCTACCACTAAGAACTGTTGTGGCTTATGATGTCAACTACTAAACACACCTGCGAGGCAAAATCAATGCTTCACTATTAATGGTAATAGCATAGTTTGACAAGTGTAACACAGTCTTTCGAATGTCTACGTTCTCTTTGTTCCAACTAAGAACTGTGGTCATAGTTTAAGTTGCATTAAAATTAGTGTCTTTTTAAACCTGGCCTATGTTATGGAGAAGCATACTTGACGTGCTATATTTTTATTTTCATGCAGGAAAGACAGTATCACTCAGTATTTTAGACTCCTTGTCTGAAACTTACAGGTAAACAAAACTCCAGGAAGCTATATTCTTTCTGACAAGAAAGTTTAGTCCTAGTAAAAGGTTCACAAACATTAATTTTTAATAAATGCAGCAGAGCTGACAAAACTGTTTTTAGAGATGTTCACACAGGTGATGTACATATGTGACCCTGGACCATTAAACCGGTCGTAAATAGCACCTAGCATAGGTATTTGTAGCAATAGCCAACAATACATTGTATGAGTCAAAATTATACATTTTTCTTTTATTCCAAAAATCATTAAGTAAAGATCATGTTCCAACAAGATATTTTGTAAATTTTCTACCATAAACATATAAATATATTAAAACATCATTTTTGTTTAGTGATATGCAGTGCTAAGAACTTCATTTGGACAACTTTATAGGCGATTTTCTCAATATTTAGATTTTTTAGCACCCTCAGATTTTCAAATAGTTGTGTGTCTGCCAAATATTGTCCTATTAAAATAACAAACCATACATCAGTTCAAAGCTTATTTGTTCAGCTTTCAGATGATGTATAAATCTCAATTTCAAAAAATTGACCCTTATGACTGGTCCAGGGTCATACATGCATATATACTGGGGCCTAGCATATGTACATCTAGCACGTTAAAAGAATTGGCAATTGTGTTGGCAATCTTGCTCAGGAATTAAGGGACTAGCGACATCTAGTGGAGGACTCTATGAGCTATTTTGTTTGTACTTGAGGCCAGAAGCATAAATAACATTTCTAAGTTTGCAAATTTTTTTCTCTTTTCTGTAGAATGAGAATATATTATGAAATTATCCTGTATACTTTTGATTTTGCTCATTGTGCATTTTGATACACATTTCTTGACAAAATGTGCAAAGCCAGTATCATTATACTGTTAGAATCATGAGAACACAATTAAGTGAATATTGAAGGGTCATTGATGGGTCATAGAAGGATCTACCAGTTCTATTCTGATGTAAGGCAGTGTCATTTGTTTAAAAAAGGGCTAATAGTGTGATTCTATTTAAATCCGGGCTGTGCATACAAAGACTTCAAAGCAAGCAGCTCTTAGACACACACACTCTGCCTTGGGGATCACCTGAGCAGACTGGTCTTTGATGAGACACTGTGGAGCCCCCTGCCACTCTTACAAAGGTAAATGTATCCACCCCTCCTTTCCTCCCAACCCCCTGGTACCCATCTCCCTGGTGGCCCCATTGTTTCATAGAAACTCAACCCTTTGCATGAGATAGAGAAAGGAAATAGACGGAGAGAAGACCATGAGAGATGAACAGGGCACATCAGTATGGGTGAGAACATATCTAAGCCAGGGAAGGAAAGAGATAAAGGCTGACAGGAAGAAAGGGGAAAAAACTGGGAATACTTGAAAATCCGAAGACACTGGGGTATTAGACCAGTTTCATTGTAGAAATTGCTTTGATGCTTCTTGCTAAGAAACAGCTTTTTTTAATGGATAACCCCCCACCCCCCTCTCTTTCATGAACACGCTACAAGTAAAAATTATTTCGGTATACATGTTGGCTATAAAAAAAGGGGTTCGACAAGAAGGAAATTAGACAAGAAGGTTAAATGGTTATGTAACGGTCAGCTAGAAATAATCTAAATCTGTCATTGGTATCGTTAAGTACTTTCATTATTTGTAAATTCCATTGTAATGGTGAAGAATAATGTTATAAATAACATAAAATTGCTTTCAGATTTTTTTATTTTTGTATAGTTGATTACAGATACAATAAATTGGAGCTAAATGGAGCTTAACTCATTAATGTGTTATGTAACGTACTGATGGAAAATGATAATGAATACAGGAAGTTTCTGCTCTAAGAGAAGTTCTTTAATGTCTCTACTTCTGAGGTGTCATTTAGCCAACAGAGGGCGCTAATTTTCACACCTAAAGGGAACCCCGGATATTAAGACTTGTATGGCTTAAAGGAGAAGTTCACTAACAGAACAGAAATGTACAGATGATTTACTCACCCCCTTTGTCATCCAAGATGTTTGTGTCTTTCTTTCTTCAGTCAATAAGAAATTATGTTTCTTGAGGGAAAAAATTCAGGAATTATCTCCATATAATGGACTTCAATGGTGCCCCCAAGTTTGAACTTCCAAAATGAAGTTTAAATGCAGCTTCAAATGGCTCTAAACGATCCCAGCCGAGGAAGAAGGAAGGGTGTTATCTAGCAAAACAACTGGTCATTTTTGAAACAAATTGACAATTTATATACTTTTTAACCTCAAATGCTCGTCTTGTCTGACCCTGTGTTCCATTTGGAAGGGCCCATCCCTATGCCCTAATCCCTTCAAAGTGTTTACCCTCTGGAGTGAGAGTTTCGAAGGGTTGAAGGGTGTAGGGGACCAAACAACTGTTTCTTGAAGTGCCCTTCTGCGTCATCATCCCGTGACCGCATGGAGGCGCTGTCATCATGGAAAGAATCAGCACAAAGGATCATGGGGTCCCTGAGTGTCCATCATTTGAACCTTTTAAAGTGGCCAGTTTCGAGCACTTTGGTTTGGAACGACTCTTCAATATGGCAGCCATGATTGTTTTCACCCCGAAGTGCCCTTTGGAGGGCGATATATCCCATTTGGACGCACCAAAAGTCTGCGTGAACTTTCTTTTTCCAGTTCAATACGGCCAAGACAGTTAGGGTATGTCGAAAAACTCCCATCTCATTTTCTTCCATAACTTCAAAATCATCCTAAATCGCTGCAGAAGTACCGTCCCAGTGTTTACAAAGTGAACATGCAAAGAAGATAGATGGTAAAACAGCATCTAGGACGATTTTGACGATGAAGAAAACGAGACAGTTTTTCAAGATGAGACAAGACAAGCATTTGAGGTTAAAAAGTTTATAAATTGTCAGTTTGTTTCAAAAATGACCTATCGTTTCGCTAAGACCCTTCTTCCTCGGCTGGGATCATATTTAGTCCTTTGAAGCTGCATTTAAATTACATTTTGGGGTGCCATTATTTCAATTATGTGAAATGGTTGCATTCGGGGAGCTACGGTTAAGGCTAGAAGGGATACAGCTCTAGCTACTGGGCATGCGCACATCATTCTTACGTTATTTTTGTCACACTGTACAACAGTAAAACTGTTTTTGTATTATAGTAAGGGCTAAGTTTATCGTTGGGGTAGGTGTATACATTAAAAAACCACAATCCAATAGGTAGAACAATTGATTTCATTGTTAGTTTCCAGTCTGAGCTGTATCCCTTCTAGCCACAACCATGAGCTACTGGTGCTACCTGTTGCTATTTCTATTTTCTTGGAAAATAAAATAATGATACATTGACCACTGAAGCTATGGAAAGAGCTTACAGGTGGCAATGGATATTAAGCGTAGGCTTAAACCAAAATGCCGTACTGTTGATTTTTCCCCACAAGAAGTCTAAATAAATGAAACCAACGTTGAGAAACTCCTTCAGTGGCTGTGGCTTTGTGACAATGTTTACATCCTGCCAGGATGGCATCTAACGTTTCTTGTCTCTGCTGTTTGTAAGCTCTTTCACTAGCTGTGGTCTACTAAAAGCCTCTAAGGCATCAGGGCTAAAGTGGAAAAAACAAAGTCGCAGGTCTTTAGGAAGTTTTATTCATTCACAGGCATCTTTCCGTTCTTTTCTCCTCTTCTTATCGCTACATCGCTTCTCTTGTTGCCCTTCGACTGAAAATTACAAACAAAAGCCACACATTGTGGCATCGTGTCAGTATTTTACTTTTTGCGTTGTGTTGTGGTAAAAAATAGCCACAGGTAGTGCCAGTAGCTCTTGGAGTGCAACCATTTCACGTCATTGAAATAACGGTGCCCCCCATATCTTCCCTATTTTAATTAACATTTTTGTGTGTATTCAAACAAAGAAGTCAAAACCTTTAAATACAAAAATGTTCCAAAAGAAGCACTTACTGGATTGAACTACACTTTGAAAGACTGTGACTGTCATATTTAAGAGATTCTGTCTTTAGCGGTGGTTGTGTTACCCAACATGCAGGCAAAACATATGCTGACTAATCAAAGACTGACAAATGTTCACAGTATGTGTGGCTCAAATGTTTTGTGAGAGTATCTGTGGATTTGTACAGTCATCACATATTTCCACCTGCCATCCTGCACATTCTCAACACATTCAGACATTTCCTGTTCTCCTGTCATGGCAGTGCTGAAAGTCTCAGATGTCTGTGAGAAAGTAAGAGACAGAGATAACGCAGAGAGAAACTGAGTGAGAAAAATATAACAGTGACAACACCAAAGTCCTACAGAAAAATTGACCAGGCAGGTTGTGTGTTCAAATGAAAGGATCAGTGAAGTTTTTTTTCAACTCAGAAGATATTTTTATGCATTAATAACATAATTGCTAAACTGTATAATTTTTATTGCAATTCATTAGTGTCTATTCTATTGTATTCTAGTTATTTTGTCAATATTATAAACAAAAAACACAAATCCAAAACAGAAATTGTAATATATTTTATTTTACAAAATGAAACTATTGTTATTATACATATAACTGCATTCGCTCCATATTTGCTATTTGTCATTCACCTCAAAAAACTGAGGTTTGAATATGACACTTCACAAGAACTGAAGTCTGTTAAATATTATAAAATATAAACAAACAAAACATCATATATGTACAGTGGGATTAATACATATTTACAGTATATACAGTAAATCTGGTTTTATGAATACAACAAAACGGTATGAATATTGAATTATTAGTCTGTGTATGTACTTTACTATCGTATGGATTATACTATGGTATGTTTTTCTTAAAATCAAACAAGCTTTACAGTTATAATTTATCTCCTGTGTCACCACAAACCTGATAAAACAGCAATGACAATCATATATATTACATATACATATTATTTTTATACTGAGACTACTGTTGTACTGATGAATGCCGGTCTAAAACATTTCTTACAGAAAACTGAGTACAGTAGAAAAGTGAGAAAATGCTTTTGAATGTGTTCTTGAGCTAAGGTCAGTGTGTGTATGTGTGTATATCGTTTGGCAGACTGAAAAGCTCTGCTTGTGATGACAGGCCCTGTCTGCTGTTTCTTTGACTGCAGCTGCAGCGCTGTATCCACATGATGTTGCGCGTAAAGTCGTCTCGTTCCGGTTCGGGACAGTGAAAGTGTAGACGGATTGTACGTGTCACAGAGGGAACACAGAAGCGACCGTCTGAGCAGAATCCACATGAACGAGGCCGGTAACGGCGAGCAGTGAAGCATCCTGCAAATACGATCTGCACAGGCTTCTCTGGTCGTGTGGTTCTTTGACACTTCTTTCCTTTCTGAGTGAAGGAATGGAGAGGAGGAGAAAGACAGAGTGAGAAAGAAGATCTGATTTTATATTTACAAGATACAAATATTTTGTCTGTGTTATAATTGTAGTATTTATTACAAATTTTAATTAGCTTTTATTTTTTATATTATATACATTTACAAATTTACAAAATATGTAATAACAGATGTAATACAAATATTACATCTGTGTTATGTTAGTGTATTTATACATTATTATAATATTTATTAGGAATTTGAATTTGCTTTTTTCATTTTCTTTTATATTTAGTTATTCTTTTAATTTTAGTGTCAGTTTTTCATCTAATATCCATATTTTATTTCATATTTATTTAGGTAAAACAAATGTTCATGGTTTTAGTTATAACAATAATATATTAAATTGTTATATATATGTATATATATATATATATATGAAGAATTCAGACGCAAAACCAGCTAAATCCATCTGACGTTTTTCTTTAAAATTAGCATTTGTTTCAGGCTACTTTGTATATGTTTCTATGTAAGTACTGGCACTTCTGATTAGGCTGCAGCTGGAATTTAGCGAGTTTGAAATAAAAGTATTTAATGGATGTATAATATGTGTCAGGAGCATTCACTTAGTATCATTATCTCATTTTTGACCGAGATGGCTTTTAGCTGGTTTTGCATCTGAACTCTTCATATATATATATATATACAATTTGATATATTATTGTTATATTTCAATATATATTAATATATTATATGCTAGTATAAGTACATAATTTTGTATTGTGTAAATATGATATTCCCAGATACATATGCAAATACAAATTTTCTTTATCACTTATCTTCAGTGATGGTACAAGGGTGAAAATATTTAGAAAATGGGTACTACTTAAAACATCATTTATAATGTTACATAAAAAAAAAAATCTAAAAAAATTATATCTGACTTCAACCACCACTTACCTTCAGTGACGGTGCAAGGTTGACGCCACACTCTCGTATCTGACAGAGCCTAGTTTCACTGACAAGCCGACACTCAGGATTACTATTGGTTACACGGCTGAACACGCCCATTCCACAGGTGGCTGAGCACGGGGACCAATCGGTGACCTGCAGGTTGCAGGTGGGTGGAAGGATGGTGTGGGAATTTGAGGATGAAATCCACTCTAAAAAAAACACAAAAAAAACAAAACAAGATAAAGTAAGAATATGCTGAATGAGCTTGTAATTCCTAAACTATGAGCAATATATCAAACCATATGAAAATAACCAGTGTTTATCCACCTTTTTCTTCCCCTAAGAGTGGGCATGGACATTTGTAAATTTTATGGGCGTGGCTTCCAGTTTCATCCGCACCCAGCTATTTTCAGCTGTACAAAACAGCTCGTTTTGCAGCTTGATATTGCATATTGGTGTGTCTTATCATATTATTTTTAATGTATTATCTTAATTATAAGCACACTGGTTTGTAGTGCAAACAGTTTTACTGTTTACGTGGCGTTGTTGTTATTATGGTTACTAAGTCTCATCCATAGGCTTTTTTTTTTTTTTTTTTTTTTTTTTTTTTTGTAAGCAAAAGTTGGGAAACATTGCTGTACAGCATACATTAAAAAAAAGAAGTGAATTGTTTGTCATTTGTTTCTTTATCAGTTTTTCTCTATACATTACATTTTAATGGCAATGTTTTTCATCTACCTTGATAAGGAGCTCCTGCACTGCTGTCCCAAGAAGTAGATGAAGCTACAAGTAACTCGTTGCCTGTTAGGTCTGTATGCTTTCGTGGATGTGCGTCGGGCAACGGATCCACTTCAGCAATGCGGTTGTCATCATCACACACCCACTCCTCGCAGCAGCGGCCGGGCAGTTTGGTGAGGCGGCGGCGGGAACAGCGCCAGTCGGGTAGAGAGATGCGGTGTGGGCACAGTGGGACGCAGCCGACTACTCCATCAACACAAGAGCACTGATGCTCACAAGTTGGCTGAAAGTCCTCGCCGTGCTGATAGACCCGTCCATCCAGCTCACATGGGCGACCCTGAGCCTCCGCTAGACGTCAAAATGAACAGTAATATTGCTTGATTAGAATGAGTGCATTAATTAGCATGAATAAAGATTAAAATAATGCAGTTTTTTGCAATTTATTATTATTTTAAATACAATTATGGGTTAATAAGCCTGTTCTCAAACCAGTCCATGTCATAACAGCGTTCTTTTTATTCTTACCTCTACACAAGCCTCTGTCAGGGTCTCCACCGGCCCCTAGGTGGCAGCGCAGTCCCTTGATGTGGTCGCAGGGCTCAGTAGGGCTGCAGTCTTGGTTAAACTGCCTGGCACAGACCCGACAGCACCCACATGAGTCCAGAACCGAACTGATACCAGGAGGACACGAGGGGGGTGAGGAAGGACAAGAGCATTTTAGTGGACAGCCTCCTTGCACCTGAGAAAGCACAGAAGGAAACAAGTAAGGACTGATGTTGGAACACACTAGCCTATATGAGACATTTTTCTTTCTTCCATCTCATAAATGAAGAGATAATAAGTTGCTTTCATCTAAAAAATTAAGAAAGAGATTTAAATGCCATAGTTTTGCAATGAAGCAGATGATAAATTGCAGTAGCCTCTTTAACCACTATAAAGTCGTGATTAATTCATGCTGCCTGTATATTAGACCACATACAAGAATAGCACTGTCTCTGTAAGCCAAAACCTGACACACATAAGTCAGTTCCTAAAATAAAATGCTTTTATCTGTAACAGATGCTTCAGGTAAAGGTTTTATCTGCAACCAAAAACTGACATTGCGATTAAGCGATTTTTATATCAGTGCATATTACAAGTTTAATTATTTATCAATAAAATCATAGTTTATAGAAGCAGTAAAACATTTTTATGTTCATTAAATGGTAAAGGTAATTTGCTAAATTTATTGGCAATTATATTATTGTCAACTTGAATGTCAGATGATGAGCATATAATGATGCACATTCAAGTTCAATCCATCAAACAAAGTGCAAAAACTCACCTCCACAGCGGCCCATGACAGCAGCACCAGTGTGATGAAATGTCCTTGCCTTGGGTGGGACATAGTTTGTTTTATCCAAAATGTTTAGTTTGTGCTCTGTTTTTGGATGAGTTACAAAATAGCGTTTCAGATGTTCAAAAAGTGCCTTTTGATTTACAGCCCCTCTGCATCTGTCAGTTAGAAAAGAATTTGGCTGCTTGGCAATCCACACTAGCCCCTTTTTTCTTAAAGCCTGTTTATGAATTGCTAAATGCATAAAACTGTAAAACTCTGCTCTCACTAGATTCACTTAGTGTCTGCCACTTTTATAGACAGCTGTGCACAGCCCCCTCTGACATCACAAACACACACACACACATATTTGACAGGTCACTTTAGACATACAAAGAAGAAAATATAAAGTCAAAATATTTGAGTTTTTTTTGCTATTGTCTTTTTTATTATGAATTAATGGTTAGAATAAACATCTTTAGATATATACTTCAATTACTGTCTTCTTTTACATTCTCTGTCACATTTGAGAGACAGCAAATGAAAACTAGAGATGGAGAAACTGCTAGAAATATTAAAAGGTGTTTGTGTCTGATTTCAGAAACTAGTCTGTGCTGTTGTGAAATACAGGAAAGGTAGTCTAGCACATTTTGGATAGAGTAGAGTCCAGTGAAGCACACACACACACACACACTGAGCAATCCCTCTCACCTCCCCTGCAGACAGCACAGACAGTTTGTCAGACGGCACTTGCTCTCACCGCAGCGGCGGCGAGACATCACACACACATGGCACATAGCTGCCAGCCCGCTCAGTGACGTACTGCATCCACTCACAAAATCTGAGTGAGAGTGAAGGAAAGAAAGATAGGAAAATCATCTGTATGAAAGAGTAGGTGGTGTGGAAATATCACTGTGTGGAGCTTTTCATTCATTTCTTTGACAAACGTGTCAGAAGAGCAGCTGGAATGGCATTCCAGTGATGATGTACTGATGTGACATCTACAGGGTCAGGGGTGAAGTCTGATGGAGTTAGTCATAGCATACGCAGCAAATGACTGTAATGACTGATAATAGAGTCATACGGCATGAATTTGAACAAGTTCAAGGAGACACCAGACAGGTGAATCTTAGACACTGTAAGGACGTATTTGTAGCACCATGACGCAAATGCTTGAACTTCATGCGCAATTCATAATGAGACCATCAATGGTTGTAAACCATTTGACGAAGTTAGTGATTTCTGTGAAGTTTTGAGATTTCCTATAATAACATAATTGTTCTGTGGTAGATGTGAGCATTAAATTCTAGTTCACTGCATGCAAAGTTCACTTTTACATGTTGTTTGAACATGTGTTGGCAGTGTATGTACACATCTACCCCATAATGATAAAAATCCATGCAGTGGTTTTTAATCAATCTGTAAAAATAATATCCCCTTTTTCAAATCGAGCCATTCTCAGAGGCCGCTCCCACGATAGTTGATTGACATGAGCGTCATACCTTAGACCCGCCTTAAATCAGCTGTAAAAGTTCGACCTCCATTGTTTCGATGCTGGAGCAAGGATGCAAGTTAGACATGTGTTGCTGGATGTGTTGCTGGATGTAATATTGAACATAGTAGTCGTCATTTACTCCCGACATCTGAGCTGCTGAAGATGCAGTAGATTACGTTTGTTTGTGAAGGGAATGCACCTCCCGATCTACATATATCCATCTATGTTCACGCAAATCATTCGTGATCCAGCTTCACTTACAGCAGAAGTGAGTATAAGGGTTTTTTTTATGAATCTTTGCGATCGCCTTTCCTAATAACATGCTAGTTAGCAAGTTTAGCGGTTAAACGCGGCTAAATGCGGCTAAAGTAAACAGGCTCGTCACTCCACAGAGAGAAGAGAGGGGCGGGGCGAGCAGAGCTCATTAACATTTAAAGCAACCTTGACCAGAACAGAATGATTTTTGCAGAGCTGAGTTTGGCAAGGTAAAAAGGGTGTTGTTTTACACTATCATTTACACTATCACTAGAATTTTTATCTAAAGTATGTTATAGACTTCTCATTAAGACCCTAAAGAATCATATTAACTTGTGGATGATGGGCATCCGATGACCCCTTTAAAGAGATAGTTCATTCAAAAACAGAAAAAAAAAAAATCTTGATGAAACACAAACAAAGATATTGCTAAATACTTAGTGTTTTTTGTCCATACAATGAAAGTCAGGTTTGTATCTCATTGACTTTTATTGTATGGACATGAGCAGTTTAAAGCTTCCTCAAAATGTCTTAGTATGTGTTCTGCAGAAGAAAAGAAAAAACAAGTTTTGAATAACACAAGGGTGAGTCAAACTTTTACACTGCAGCTAATTTATTTAACATGTCTTTAATCTCTACATAGATGCATCACAAAAGCATTCCTAAACATTTTTTCTTAAAAGTCATGAACATTTCCACCACAGTCTCAGAAGTTTATCATTTTTTCTTTTCAAGTTCAAAGGAAGTCATAATGAAGCACTTTACAAGGAGAATAAATAACATTCACAAACAAATTATTGTAGAGTGATAATAATAGTAAATCATGCAATTTACTCTTTCTAAAGAACAATACTTCAGACCAACAAATAAGACATCAATTAAAGGAGAAGTTCACTTCCAGAATAAAAATGTCCTGATAATTTACTCACCCCCATGTCAATCAAGAGGTTCATGTCTGTCTTTTTCATGCATTTCCTACATTATTATGTAATGTGTGTGGTCGGGCTGGTGCAAGATGAGCATTTGTGCTTAAAAAGTATATACATTTTTATTGTTTTAAGAAAATTACTGATTGTTTTGCTAAATAATACCCTTATTCCTTGACTGGGATCATGTAGAGCCCTTTGAACTGCTTTGAAACTGAAATTTGGACCTTCAACCAATGTTGGCCACCATTAAAGTCCATTATATGGAGAAAAATCCTGGAATGTTTTTCATTGGAAACCTTCATTTCTTTGTGAAAGAAAGGCAAGAACATCTTTGTTGACACGATGAAGTAAATTATCAGGAAATTTCTATTCTGGAAATGAACTTCCCTTTTAAATGACAATCCAACTGGGAACTAGAAATGCACACATTAAATCTTAGGTGTCCCATTTTACTCAATATCCTAGATTACCTTAATTCACCCTTGTTCCTACACATATTTCTAATTTTAAGTATGAGTTTGACTTTTTGTCAGACAAAATAGATGGCCTTCCTGAGTGCTAAAGGAAGGAAAAATAAAGATATAAACATATACGTCTCTTTATTGATGTCTGGAACATCTGAATTGCATTGCCATGGAAGCAGTCAAGTGAGGGATCAGCAGCTCTGCACTTTAGCAAGAGAAGCATGTCAGAACTGCACAGTGGGAAATCAGTGTATATATATTTTGTCTGTCTGCCTGGGGACAGAATAATAAAAGTCTTGTCTAAAAATAGAAGTACAAAAAGCAATAGAGGTTGAACTAACTAATAAACTAATACCATGACAACACTTAGACTTGCCACACAGAGTCTGCAAAGCAATGGAAACTACATCTGCGGAAACCAAAACAATCTCATAACAGTATGAATCAAAATCACAAAAAAAAAAATATATACTTGAGATATACTGAACTAATCCCTTAAATGAAAACCTGTGGTTTTAATGTGGAAAAAGAACTTAAGAAATGTCCAGGTCACATTTCACCCAAAACTGAAAGGAAGTGATATTTTGCATGAAGTTAATAATCTTAGATTTTTATTATTAGTATTATTATTATTATTGCACTGTGCTATTGCAACTGACATTCTATTCCTCAATTCTGATTTTGCTAATGCATTATTCTTTTTTGATGATTTTGATCAATAAGATGTACATTTTGAGTCATAAAAATGACTAAAAAATCTGTATATAATTGTTTGGCAATTTTTTCTGTTTTAAATAATTAAAACAGAATACTTCAATAGTTACAAGTACAATAAAATCTATATATGTGACCACAAAACCAGTCATAAAGGTACATTTTTTTAATTGAGATTAAGACATCATCTGAAATCTGAATAAATAAGTTTTCCATTGATGTATTTTTTAGGATAGGACAATATTTGGCTGAGATACAACTGTTTAAAAATCTGGAATTGGGTGCAAAAAAAATTAAACCGTTGAGAGAAAATCACTTTTAAAGTTGTGTAAATGAAGTTCTTAGCAATGCATATTACAAGTCAGAAATTAAGTTTTGACTTATTTACAAATATTAGGATATTTACAAAATATCTTCATGGAACATGATCTTTACTTAATATTATAATGATTTTTGGCATAAAAGAAAAATTTATCATTTTGATACAATGTATTTTTGGCTATTGCTACAAATATACTCATTCTACTTAAGACCTATTTTGTGGTCCAGGGTCACATATTAATGTTTTCTTTATTTTACAGCAATAAGTAAAACTGTTCTGAAAGTGTACAATACAAACAATCCAAGGCTTCTAATAGTAATCTTTATTTCTTTTAAATATAAAATGTGACCTTGAGACCCCTTCGTGAGTTTTGAACAACTTAAATCTTAGATCAAACATCAAATTTCCACTCAGCAAATGACTAAGAGTTGCAGATGGTAGGTGTGTGAGAGAGAAGCTGCTGGGAACTGATTTGTGCCCCTGGAGCTGTTTAGCTTTGCTGTTTAAGGCAGCAACATCTTTAAATGTTCCTGGAAATAATTCCCTAAACACACCAGAGATGGAAAAAACTAAGCCACAAGTGCCAATATTAACTCCCCAAATATGTATCTTTCTCCTCTATACATCCGTTTTTCAACACAAACTCACCTTGTGTCAATAACACCTCTTTTATGATATTGTTCAGAGGGCAGCTGAAATATGCCGCTTTCAGGCCAACATAATCAAACAGGCGGTTCACGTGTTGATGAGTCAAAAAAATGAACAGGGTTCAAAATACTGGCATGAAATACCAAGCATGGTGTGAAACACTGTTAGCAGATACCAAGGATACCTTAGGGTTATTCATGGAACGCTTTGCAGGATTTGTCGATTTGCTTAAGAATGCTCAACACTCATAAATCAAGGGGGTTGGGGGGATCGTAGAGCTCTGGATATGAATTATTTTTGCAGTTGAGAATTTTGCAAAGGTTACAATAGCTATGTTAGGTCTAGGAAGAATAGACTCAACAGGAACTCAAACAACCCTTTGTGTTTGCGTACGTGTATGTGTTTGTGTGTGCACATTCTTGTCTGGATATGTGGAGATTCCTTCAATTTCCACCCGCAGCACTCAGAGAGCGAAGGTCAGTTTATCGAGCGTTTGTATGTCTGAGTGAGTGCACATACATGAGATTCACTGTGTGTATGTGGTAACCGGCTTGTGATGGATAGAGAAGTTCAGGTTCCGTCTGACGCTACACTGGCTGGTCTGTATTCGGTGCCGGGCGCTCTCTGACAGGCTCATGCATCATCACAGAGCCGCCTCTGTTTGTTTGCTTCTGATGAGCCCTGTGCCCAATGTGTACAGAGCATCCCAACATTTTCCACTGCCAGTGCTGTGCAAAAAGACATTCCTCAAATGACGTCTGTTCAGAATGCTTCATTTCATTTCAAAACTGCCACATTAATCGCAGTCATTTTTGAGCCAAGGTACACTTCTGGAGTCAAGCTGCCTTGAGTAGTCTAAATAAGTTGGATTTTGTGCTGTCAGTTGTTCATTATCTCAAAGTTTTACAGTATATCAGTACTGAAGATCTAGATCTGAGGTAATTGTCCAAGTTGCATGCTGTCTAGTAGCCATTTGGATTAAAACTTATTTTGCAACAGTTAAAAAAAGAGTAGGTTTTATAATAGTATGAATATGAGAAGTATGTATGAAATTCTGACGTACTACTTGCATCAGTTGCGTCCGTTTAAGGCCCCAATATACTTCACACGAAATTCAAGAATGACCTACTACCATTGGTCTGTGACGATTACCTCATGGGAGGTGTGCGCTGAGGCTCCGCCTTCTTTTACGCTAAACTAATCTCTGGGTTCATTTTGTCTATCGAGTCCTTGGAGGTAAAATGTTCGATGTTATGACACAAGATTAATGTAAACACAGCCCACTGTGGACACCCTTGAAATTCGCTTCAAACTTTCAGAACTTTATGAATGATTATTTTAGGTTGAAGTGTGTGTAAGGAATTGTAAGGAAGCAAAATCACAGAATCAATGCAGAATCATTTCTCAGTTTGCGATGTATTGATTTACTTTCACAACTCTACAGATCAGATGCTTTTTCTAAAAAAAAATTCTCCATTTTTGTTGTGTTTATTTTGTTACCGAGAGGAGAGCTTGCAGGACATATTTACAAATTAATTTAAACATTGTCTCTCATCAGAGGGGATGGCGTTGGGAAGTTTGCTAACAGTATTTACCCCTAAACAAAAAACAAAAAGGAACTCCGTTTTGAGTAAATCTGGGCTTTTACTGCCATTCACATGTCCATCTAATACTCCAGAATCTTTGCGAAAGTAGTAGGTCTTCCGGGTACTTTTTGCCTGCTGTTTTCAGACATACTATTCTTTTGGCATACTTGTTTTTTAAGTTATTTTTTATGGGCTTTTTATGACTTTTTGTTAAGATAGGACAGTAGAGACACAACAGGAAAGCACAGAGAGGGGAGTGGGATCAACAAAGCACTTCGAGACAGGAATCGAACTTGGGTCACTGTAAGCGCAGTTGCGCTATATGTCAACGCACTAACCATGAGGCTATTGGCACCGACAGGATGCTGTTTTTTTTTTTTTTTTTTTGCAGACTATAGGTGACCCTGGACCACAAAACCAGTCATAAGGGTACATTTTTCAAAATTGACATCTTCTGAAAGCTGAATAAATAAGCTTTCCACTGATGTATATAGAACAATATTTGGCTGAGATACAGCTATTTGAAATCTGGAATCTGAGGGTGCAAAAAATATTGAGAAAATCACCTTTGAAGTTGTCCAAATGAAGTTCTTAACAATGCATATTACTAATCAAAAATTACGTTTTGATATATTTACAGTAGAGACTTTACAAAATACCTTCATGGAACATGATCTTTACTTAATTTCCTAATGATTTTTGGCATAAAATAAGTCTATAATTTTGACCCATACAATGTATTTTTGGCTATTGCTACAAATATAACCCAGCGACTTAAGACTGGTTTTGTGGTCCAGGGTCACATATAGTATAGAAGTAGGCACTTCTTAGGTGCAGCATGTGGCACAAGATGGCACCAGTTGCATTTGTATGAAATGCGATAAAGCATGGTGTGATACGCAAGACATGAAAGTACTGCCACTTTCAGTTACCTGGATGAGTGGTATAATGCTTTCAATGTTCCTATCAAGTGAAGTCAGAAATAGCATAATTTTCAAACACCAAGTGAAATCGTATATACAAGTGGAAAACTCTGAATTCAAGATGATATAAAAGTTGTCAAGCTGTGCCATTGCAAGGGGAAACACTGATATGTAATATAAACAATACAACATGTTTATAATTTATATAGAAAGATAAGTAAGCAGAAACCATGTCTCTAGTAAATGGTAAAGATTTAATCACTTTGCCAGTTTTCTTTAACAAAAAACATTTAGGCCTGGTTTCACAGACAGGGCTTAGACTAAGCCAGGATTAGGCCATAGTTCAATTAGGTCATTTAAGTAATTTTTACTTAGTTCACAATATAATTTTTTTTTTTTTTTTTTGCTTCGTAAATGTGCAGTGTGTTAACGAATGTCCAATCTTTCCACATGCACTTGAAGACAGCCTGTCAGAAAGATTGTATTTACAACTTGATTGCATAAGAAGAACACCTCGAAGTCATAATTACTAGTGGGAAATGAGTTGTTTTCCAAGTTGGATGCATAACAGTAAGAAAAAAATTTGGAAGCAGTGAATGCAGCATCTGTGGTTGAGGTGATCTGAGAAGTGTGTGTATACCCTACATCAGGGATGGGCAACTTCAGTCCTGGAGGGCCACTGTCTTGCAGAGTTTAGCTTCAACCCAGTCAAACACATCTGAAAAAGCCAATCAAGGTCTTCAAGATCAAAGCCAATAGAAGGCAAGCCTGCAACCTTTAGCCAAAAAAGTGTAACGGCTAAAGCTAACACTTAGTTTTTGGGAAAAGAGACCAGAGGCCGTTTTCTTTGAATGGATGTCAGTGGAGGATAGGCTTCACTACGCTGAATAAACAGCTTTTTAGAGGAAAGCAGCTTATCATTTCATGAATCGACTGCCTATCAGCTAATTTTCAACATGTTTTACACTAAACAATACTTTTGGATTGAACTATTCTTAGAGTTTACACGGAAAAAAATAAAATGTTGTTTTATAAGAGAAGTCACTGACTTTTTGCAACAGGTAGGATTCAGCTTACGGCACTTTTCATTCATTCCTATGGTATCTGTAAACGACGACTGAGTGTCGCACAACTCTGAACTGTAATTTAGTGACATCAAGGCTGTAATACAGACCCTCTCATCTCCCAATAGTAAGACAATCTCTGAAGCTTAACTCTGCAGGACAGTGGCCCTCCAGGATCGAAGTTGCCCATCCCTGTCCTACATTATGGTGACAAAAACCGTATTTTTCCATCTCAAAAATATATCTAAATTACGGTGATTATAATGCTTTATTGAGTGGTTGTTCTGCTCGCTTAATAAACAAACTCCAGCTGGTCCAAAATGCAGCAGCTAGAGTTCTTACTAGAGCCAGAAAGTATGATCATATTAGCCCAGTTCTGTCAACACTGCACTGGCTCCCTATAAACATTGTATAGATTTTAAAATCTTGCTAATTACGTATAAAGCCCTGAATAGTTTAGCTCCTCAGTACTTGAGCGAGCTCTTATCACATTATAGTCCCTCACGTCCGCTGCATTCTCAAAACTCTGGCAATTAGATAATACCTGGAATATCAAAATCAACTGGGGGCGGCAGATCATTTTCTTATTTAGCACCCAAACTCTGGAACAATCTACCTAACACTGTTTGGGAGGCAGACACACTCTGTCAATTTAAATCTAGATTAAAGGCACCAGGTCCAGTCGTACCCAGCCCAGATGGTAGATCAGCACCTTGAGACGACCTCTACATCCCTGAGAGTCAGCGGGGACCATGTCAACTAGATGAGCTTCAGAGACAGACCATCAATGAGGAACCTAGACGGCCGTCAGCGCAAGACCACGAGAACCAGATGAGTCCTCTGCAGCCTGACTTTGCTGCAACATGGAACTTTTTCATTATTGACACACTATTGTCCTATTTAATACTGTAAAGTTGCTTTGACACAACCTGTTTTGTTAAAAAGCGCTGTATAAATAAACGTGATTGATTGATTGATTGAAGTTACAAAATCTGTACAAATGATGCCTAAAAAAAAGCACCAAACAAACTCTAAACTAATTTAGATCTACTGATCCAAGTGTATTTTAATCTGAACCTTAACTCACCACATTTCTCAAAGACCATCTGAAAATTATCTTTGCAGACAACAGCAGAACATTTGATAAAATGTGTGCATTTTTAAGCATAACTTATAGAGTTTGCACCTCTTCCTTCGTTCAGGCCTTTAGCTTTCCTTTCCTGTGCCCTTTCTCTACTCATCTACAACATGAATACATAGTGTGTAGGCTCTACATTAAAAAAAAAAACCTTCATGAATGTTAAATACACATGCATGTGTATAGTACGAATGCAATCTGAATGTACTACATCTGCAGCCATGTTGGCATTGTCATGTTGTGTTGTTTCCCTGCCAATCACGTTTCCTTTCCCATGGCCTGTGTATAGTAAGTGTCCACTGGACATGAACATTAGAATTTTGGCAGAAGTAATCGCAGCTGTGTAATACCAGAAAAAACAGTCTGTAGGTTTAAAAGCTTTCATGTGGGGAGATGTTTGTTCAAGATATTTCCTGCATATTTATAACCACATAATATGTATCAGCTGTGTCTTCGCAAGCTGTATCTTGAGCATGCTTTAGCTTTTGGAGTTTTCTGTCCCTTGCATTGCAGCATGTGGCCCCTTAACCTCATAAATAGGTCAGAAGTTCAAACAGGTGAAGGTGGTGTTCTCCACAGGTGTGTTTCAATGAGGTTCATTCAGACATTCACTTCTCATCACTCACGTGAGTCTGGTATTCATTCAGTTTGAGTTCCTTCACTCTTTCAAAATGGAGGTGTTGACAGCAGTAGGGAGAGCAGAAGCACCCTCCTCCGCTCCTCCACTGCCCAAATCTCAAACAACACAACTGTCCTCTGTGAAAGACAAGATCTCCAGGTGTGCAGTAGATATGAGGTGTAATAGATGCGTGGGTGTAGATGAGGTCCCTGCTTAAGGGAGGATTAGAGGCGAGGCTGAGGTAACTGTTGATGGCAACTTGCAGCCAATGTTTTGGTTCTGCTCTTGGAAGCTAAAATATGTTGTTATGACAGTGAGAAACTCAAACTCAAACAGTTTTATCTGTGCAAAAACCTGGGTCAATCAGTGTAATTAATAATAGAAAAATGTAAACAATCCTTAATAGAGCACTCAATCATGTTGTGCCGGCCAGTATCGCAATCGTTTTGGATTTACACGTAACAGTGTTGAAGCAGCAACATGCAAAGATGATTTATTTTGCTAGTGCCATTATATACTTGTGATTTTAGTCTATTATTAATTTTATTAATAGGCTATGATGATAAGTGCTGTTTATTTTGTAACTTGTCTACGAACTGCTTCAAGTAAGCAGTTGTCTCTTTCATGCTAATTACAATTTGTATAAAAGTATACAAAAGGTCAAATTAGATTGACAAATAGATCCATGGATAGAGTTTTCATGTATTTTAATTAATTACAGACTCAAAGAAAATGATCATGGTGTTCAAGTGAAATGTTTCATGCTGTTTCCTTTGTCAAATTAAGAACAGATAAAGTAAAACGGAAACAGCTGGTCGAAAAAAGCACAATAAGTCCAAACAAACAAGCATTTTAATTATGCAATACGTTACAAATACAAATCCAGTCAAGTTCACATGCCCATTCCCGAAAGTATTTAAAAGATGTTTGAATGCATTTATAATGTCATTTTAATGACTTTCAAACAGGTGTGAAAGGCAATCAGAATGCTGCTATTCATAAAGTATGAGGTGAAACACCATATCTTTCAATCCTATATCAAAGTACAGAGCACTGATACATGAAAGTAAATACTTAAAATAACTGAGGAGAATATGTACTATCTGCAGCCAACGAACACAGAGAAAGACCAGCGCAATTTCTTCACTTAGATATATTCCAGTGCAAATTTCCATCAACATGAGCCTTTGGGTGACCTCTTGAGAGCGAGATGACTGTCTGTCTTCAAGCAGAGCAGACAAATGTTCAGACAATGACAGAAGTATTTATGTGTTCTTTTGGTTGTGGCCTTTCCTGAGAACATCTATTGGAATGGGCTGGTGGATGGATCTTCCTGTTTCTATTCAAACCTTCTTGGTTGAACCTTGAAAGGAAACGAATGAGACTGGGAAACTCAGACGTCCTATCCTTCCTTAGGAACTGTGACCTGTGGAAGCACGTGACTAGGAGCTAGAGTCATAATAAGTGATGGCCTTTATGGTGGAAGGTGAAAATTCTTTGGTTTGGGTTGTAAATAGTCTGACACACACATTTATTCCATTTCCTGAACTCATGGAAACGAACTATTCAAGAAAATGTTTGAGAAGTTCGGGAGAGGGTGTCTTTAAAAGCAATGCATTTAAATGATCGGCCATATGTTTTAGTTCAGCTATAACTATACTTGTCATCAACCTTTATTTTCTTGTTGGAAATTTCCATTTAATTAAAACAACAATTTTGCGGTCTGAAATCCTGACTTGTGTCAACATCTGACCAAGCCTTTACACTTCCCTATTTTTGTCACTGTATTAGTCATCTGAATTAGCGGGACAATGGGTTTTATTGTGGAATCCAGATACTAAAATGGATTTAATTTAGTAATTAATGTTCACCAAAATCATGAAACTCCTAAACGTGCTTAAATGAAGTCATGATCAACTGGTTTAGTTCAGCTATAACTATACTTGTCATCAACCTTTATTTTCTTGTTGGAAATTTCCATTTATTTAAAACAACAATTTTGCAGTCTGAAATCCTGACTTGTGTCAACATCTGACCAAGCCTTTACACTTCCCTATTTTTGTCACTGTATTAGTCATCTGAATTAGCGGGACAATGGGTTTTATTGTGGAATCCAGATACTAAAATGGATTTAATTTAGTAATTTATGTTCACCAAAATCTTGAAACTCCTAAAGACGCTTAAATGAAGTCATAATCAACTGGTTAAAAGCGACGGCAACAATTACACATCCCCCTTTAAAAAAATGCTGTTTTTCTCTGTTCCTTATATTAACCTTATCTATCACTACATAAAAAACACTCTACTTTAAGCTAGAAATTACAGCTGAATAGTTGAGAAACATTTCTTACTTTTGAATTCTTATAAAGGCCCATGAAGCATTATGCTGCTGTCTTAAAAAGTGTCTCATATAAGAAACAGAATGGTCTCAACCCTGTATTATTCACTTTATAAAATGCTGGGATAAAAACAACCCAGCACTGGGTGAAATATGGACAAATTCAGCGACTGGGTTGTTTTGACCCAGCCATTGGGTTAAATGTTTATCCCTACCTTCTGGGTAGTTTTATTTAACTAAGCTATTGCTTAAAAATTTGTATATTTCTTGCTTAAAATTAACCCAAAATAGGTTGGGTTAAATTAACATTTATTAACATGTACAATAAATGAACATTTATTATTAAGTATATATATATATATATATATATATATACGTCGTGTGAAAAAGTTTGGACACCCTATTGAATTTCATGGTTTTCTGTATTAGGACATAATAAAAAAAATATCTGGTCTTTGGCAGGTCTTAAAATTTGGAAAATAAATCCTCAGATAAACATCATCACATGACATATCACACAGTGTCATTATTTATTTGAGAAAAATACAGCCAAGAGGTAAAGGCCATGTGTGACAAAGTTAGGACACCCTATGAGGCAATTGCCTGTAGATGCACTTTTAGCAGCAATAACTTGAAGCATTCATTTTCTGTGTCTCTCACATCATTCTGGAGGAATCTGTACCACTGTTCTTTTCAACGTTGCTCCAGTTTATTAAGGTTTGTGGGCATTTGCTTATGCACAGCTCTCACCACAGCATTTGAGTCAGGATGAGCGCTGGACTTGGACTGGACTATTGCAACACCTTGATTCTTTTCTTTTCAGCCATTCTGTTGTAGATTTGCTGGTGTGCTTGGGATCATTGTCCTGTTGCATGACCCAGTTTGGCCCAACTTTACATGTCAGACAGATGCCCTCGCATTTGACTTTATAATACTTTAATATACAGAGGAGTTTATGGCCAACTCAGTGACTGTGAGGTGTCTAGGTCCTGTGGCTACAAAACAAGCCCAAAATTATCAGCCCTCCTCCAGCATGCTTGTCTTTGGTATGAGGTGTTTGTGCTGATATGCAGACCTAAACTGTGCTGCAATGTTTTGTTTTTTCTTCTTTCTTCTGCCAAGCCTTCCAAACATGCCATTTTTGTCCCATATTTTTCTAATGGTATTGTCATGAACTTTATCATTTAACATGTTAACTGAGGCCTGTAGAGTCTGAGGTGTAGTTCTTGGGTTGTCTGCCATTTCTCTGAGCTTTACACGGTCTGATCTTGGGGTGAATTTTCTGGGACGTCCATTCCTGGAAGGAGAGGTGTCTGTTTTAAATGTCTTCCACTTGTGAATAAACTTCAAATTGTTTGGAAATGGCCGTATTACTCTTCTTAGATTGATGGCAGCAACAATTGCTTCTCTAAGATGATTGCTGATGTCTTACCTCCTTGGCATTGTGTTAACACACACCTGAAGGCTCCAGACCAGCAAACTGACAAAGCTTATGCCTTTATAGAGGTGCTCAGACTTGCTGATGATCAGTTAATCAAAGGTATTTGATTAGCAGTGCTTGACTGTTATTTACCCTCTTAATTCCAATGTTAACAGTAAGGGTGTCCTAACTTTGTCACATACTTTTCCATTTTGGATTTATTTTTGTTCAGTAAATAATGACACATCTGAGGTTTTATTTTCGAAATTGTAAGACCAGCCAAGGACCATTTTTTTAAAATGATGTCCTGATACGGAAAACCATGGAATTCAATCCACCTTTTCCCATGAGAGTGGGTGCAGCCATTTGTACATTTTTTGTGTCTTGCTTCCGGTCTCATCCACTTTTAGCTCTTTTTAGCTGCACAAAAGCTCATTTTACTGCTTGATATTGCAAACTGGTGTGTCTTACCATATTATTTTAATGTATTATCTTAATTACGAACACACTGGTTTGTAGTGCAAACTGTTTTACTGTTTACTACACTTAGATATTCGCCGACATATATACATCTCTCCCACTTTGCTTCCTGTCTAACTACTCTCCTATCGAAATAAAGGCATAAAAATGTCATATATGTATATATATATATATATATATATATGGTTCTTAATACTCACTGATTCTCCAGAAGGAAACACTGATGCATTCAGAGCTGGGGAGTGAAAACTTTTGAACAGTATGAAGATGTCCAAATTTTTCTTATTTTGTTGAAATATCTTTTTTTTTTTTTTCATTTAGTACTGCCCTACTGAAGCAACAGAAGATACTTGCATGTTTCTCGGAAGACAAAATAAGTACACTTTACCTTGATCTTCAAATTCAAAAAGTTTTTACCCCCTGGCTCTTAATGCATTGTGTTTCCTTCTCGAGCATCAGTGAATGTTTGAACCTTTTTTTGAATAGTTGTGTTTGAGTCCCTCAGTTGTCCTCAGTGTTAAAAGATAGATCTCAAAATCATACAGTCACTGCTGGAAAGGGTTGGAAAACCAAAGAATCTGCAGGACCTGGAGGATTTTTCTGAAGAACAGTGCTCAGTTTAACTGTTCAGAACAAACAAGGCACTCATGAACAACTCTCACACAACAAAAAAACAGTCGTAGATCATCCAGGTAACCACACACAGTATTAAGAACCAAGGGTTCCCAAACTTTTGAAGGGGGTTATTTTAATAATTTCAGCTATTTTTTTGTTTTGTGAACTATATGTAAACATCTTTTATGTAAAATATCTTACTCAGGACAGTACTAAATAAAAAATAACATGCATTTTGTATGATCTCTCTTATTTTGTTAAAATTATTCACATTTTCACAGATTCTGCAAGGGGTTCCCAAACTTTCGCGTGCCACTGTAGTTCAGTGGATTACAATGAATTTTTAAAAATTGTCATTTTTGCTGCTGTTTTGTTTAGAAACTCAAAAATGAAGGAAACTGTTGCTTTGTAGTTGACACAGTGATTTTGCTTTAATTATTGTGAAAGGAAACCAAAAGTGATTTTTAATCAAGGTTACTGACAACCAGCCTTTTTCTTGTCAATGCCTGTCAGTCCTACACTGAAGGCCAGAAAAATAAATGATTAATTTTACTAATTAATCAACTATTATTCCTATAATAGAGATGGTCTTAATTATCATAGAGAGAAAGGGAGCAATCTTTACACTGCTGCTATTAAAAAATCCAGTATTAGTCAGTATTATTAGTGACACCTGGTGTTGTTATCAAACACTACCACCATGGTACCAAAATCACATCCACATTTTTCTTTTATCAGTCCAAAATGCTATTCAGGTATACGGATGTGTATAAATGTTAGTGATTATTTACACTCTAAAACGCTGGGTTAAAAACAACCCAACTTGGGTTATTTTGCAACCCAGTGCTGGGTAAATATTGGACAGAACACAAGCTGGGTCATTTTGACCCAGCTGGCTGGGTTAAATATTTTACCCAACATGCGGAGCTGTTTTTTTTTTAAGACAGCTATTGTTTAAAATTCCTATATTGCTGGCTTAAAATGAAACTTGAGGCAAATGAAAAATGAAATTACTAGAGGCAACAACAAAAACAGCCATGGACAAAAATATATATTAAAAAATTTAGAGTACAGAAAAACTACCCAGCACCTGAATACAAATATTAAAAACAACCCAATAAAATGACCCAACAGTTCAGCAAAAAAATAACCCAGTATTTTTTAGAGTGTAATGATTTCCCATTAATAAAGAGAGCTGACATAAAGGAAAATACAGGCTCTTTCCATAATGGGGCTAACTGAAATATCAAAAAGACAAAACTTTGACTCATTTGAGACTCAGAATAACGTTGTCAAATGTGATGCCCTTCGTTAGATCCCTGTTATTAGTTTGGTTTATCCTAATTAATCAAAACTCCAAACCTACTCTTAGTTCACAAGCTAGTAGGCCTATGATAAACTGCAGCCATATTCAGAGCTAAAGATGTCATTAAAAGTGTGAGCATTTGAATGACATCATTGCCAGAGGGTGAAGAAAAAGAATGAAATGTTACCAATCTCTATAAAAAGACAAGATGGTGTTAAATGTCAATTGCTTTGTGAGCTAATGAAGCTAACCTCAACACATTTGATGAAAATCAAAGTAAGGGGGAAAAAATGGCTTGGAAAATCTTTGCCATTTACCACAATTGAGGGTGACACAATTGCATGGCAAACATTAAAGCTTGATGGAGGTGTAAACAAACCACACCCACCAGCAGTTCACTTTTATGGCTCTGTTCATTATGGAAAAATCTACATGCAATTTGTTATAAATCCAAAACTACTATTTCAGAAGGACCACACATGAAGAGAAGAAAAGTTTGCTTAAGTATTATTATTATTATTATTACTTAAGTCTTTCCTATGACTTTTAAATATATATATATATATATATATATATATATATATATATATATATATAAATTAGGCAAATCAGGAAAATTTGCAACGGAAAAAAAAACTTCTGAAATAGTAACTTTTTCCATTGTTTGCTTCTGATCCAGCGAAGCAGTGCACATTTCACATTCATTCTCACGCCTACAATACGCTCAAACATTTAAAACATATGCTATAAATGGAGATGATCTGAGAACATTAGCAAACGCGCTTGCAAGACCATGAAATTACTACAATATACATTCCGTGTAAATTGAGCAGTTGCGCTGTATTGCTACGTGACGACTGCACATGCTTCAGAAAGTCCCATTAATATGAAAATAAACACATTATTCATGTGGACTTGTTTTGCGATAAGATGAGCAAGAGTGCGAATTGTAAAGAGAAGTTGTGAGTTTATACTTCACACGATCTGTGATGAAGATAAATTAAATTGCCATTTAAATGGTGCTGAGTGGCCCAAAAACAACAGCCCACGCGCCAAATGAAATCGTTTTACTTTGATAAACCAGGCATTTTTTCATACCGAAAAACCCATGCGCAATTCGTCATAATTTTCTAGAAAAATAAAGGGAAAACCCAGAAGACAATAAATACTGAGGTGTTCTAAGAAATACTAAGAGACTCACTGGGAATTTCTTAGAATAAAAATGTTCAATTTATGACTAAACTAGTGTGATTGTTTTGGCTTATGTTGCTAAATAAGGACTACACACTGACAGAACTACAACTACCAGCAGGATGTAAACCGTCGTAGCAGTTACCGATTTTTTAAAAAAAAAAAAGAAAGCGGCTTTAAAATTCACATTTGATGTATTTTGTGCAATTTAAGTCGGCGGTAAAACGTGAAAGTATCAATTAATACGCGAACAAATCTGACGTATATTCCAAGATTGCCTACAAACTGACGTCATAACGGAACGGCTAACTTATTGGTTGGCGGGGCTGAGCGGTGAGAGGTGAAAGGTTAACGCATGTGTTTGGATGATCAAGCGGGCTGCAGAACAGAAGCACACTAGCTTTTGTTCGTATTCGCTTACGCTGTAAAGATTTAATTAGCAGATAAATCATTTAATCAAACATCTAAAACATATTTAAGGTAACGAAATTCGTTATTTAACGCACTTCAATCGTTTTAAATTGTAGTTGGTGTCAGATCGCCCTCAGATAAGAAATACGGCTAACGTTAAGCTAACACAAAAGTTATCGCGGTTGTTCAATTTGACATCTGATCACGCATGTTGATCGACGCACATCGGTTCATATAAAACAAACACATCACATCGTCGTGTTGCATCTGTCTTAAGTGTGCATTCAGCGTAATGGCTGAGAGACCAGAGGACCTCAATCTTCCCAATGCTGTCATCACGAGGATTATAAAAGAGGCAGTAAGTGTCATCACACAGCTAGTAATATTATCCATAAGCTTTACGTACATTGGCTCTTTTGGTCACTTATATTATATAGTTTGTTAGTATGCAGTCAACTTGTTTTCCTTGTGTTTAGTTGCCAGACGGAGTTAACGTGTCTAAGGAAGCAAGAAGAGCCATATCTCAAGCAGCCAGTGTTTTCGTTCTCTATGCAACATCTTGGTAAGTATGAGGATTTGTTTTTCTTCGTATCAGAAATTCAGCTTTGGCAACCTACCCAAATGTAATCTCCACTGTTTTCTTGACACCAGTGCAAACAATTTTGCTATGAAAGCAAAGAGGAAGACACTCAATGCTGGAGATGTGATGTCAGCTATGGAGGAGATGGAGTTTGAGCGTTTCTTGCAACCCTTGCGGGAAGCACTTGAAGGTAAATGCTGTAGAGGGTTTGCTTTTATGTCACGATTTGGTCAGTTACCCAGATGCGCGGTCATATTGGAGATACTCGGATGTAAACAACAGCATGGATTGCACGGTTAATGTACTACTGAATATGTTGTGCTGCTAATTTATGCTGTCTAAACCATGAAAAAAATGAGTGGAGCCTGCTAAATCATATAGAAAAGGACTTGGTGACCAGAAAAGTGTGCAATATTTTGACCAACTAAAGTTAATAGGTGGTAAAAATATGTACAAGGAGTATTAATAAACATATTAGTCTAATATTTCACCTACCGGAAATAAGAACAAACATGAATGTTGTCAAGATTTTTGCCCTGGAAATCCTGGTTCAGTTTGGCCAACCATGAACGCCTTTTGTTCCTCAGACAGTTTTTTTGCACTTTTCTCCTTGAATTGTTATAACTCTTGGCAGTCTATAGTACTCCGAATGTTTTCCTATTCCAACCGATTAGTACAGCCCAAAATATGAGTTTCGTTTCATTCAGTGGCATTGTTTACGTTCAGTGCCGCCAATATGGCCGATTGATGACGTGTCGTCAAACCGAAACCAGATATGAGCGAATTCATAAAAGCATCTGATATTTATAACTGGTTTATGTGCTGATGTTGTGCTTTTATTTACCAGCCTACAAGAAAGGTCAAAAAGGCAAGAAGGAGGCATCTGAGCAAAAACGTAAGGACAAGGAGAAGAAGAACAGCACAGATGAGAATGACAAGAGCAGAGATGAAGAGGAAGACGAGCATATGGATGATGAGCAGGAGGGAGAGAATGAAGGAGAGGAGGAGGATGTGGAGAACTGAGGAGACGCAGGATTGTTTGTTCAGTCCATCCTGGTTTCCATCAACCATGGCAAATGATAGTTTCCACATTAATAGTGGGACAAGGACAGGCCTATGGTACTGAATATAAATGTTTCACTTTATAAAATTGAGCAACTGTACAAAAACAACTGTGGCAACATTCCTGCGGAGAGCTCCTTTCAATACACTGGGCTATATTTTAAGAGACACTGTACTTTGTCCATTCAAATTCACTTTAATCAGTTATATATAACACAGTAGTGGCCATAGGATTTTAAGCAAATAACTTGCTCTTAAACGAGTCAAGAATAGGAAAAATGTGATGGATGTTAATGATTTTGAATGATAAATAAAAGTTGAGCAGCTTGAAGTACTTAAACATTTTGTAAACAAAGTTCAGCTGTTGTGAAACATTTATACTATGCTGCATTTTTTTCCTGTTTTAAATGTCAGGCTTTTGTTTTACGCCAGCAATACTTACCTAAGCTTATATACTTTTGTATTGACTCTTTGTACAACTTGGGAATATTTGAGTATATGTTAGCTATTTTTTCAAATAAATAATTATAATAGCTTCTACTTGTCAATATGCTTAATGTCATGTTGCAAAAAAGCCAAAAGCTTCAAAATAATGGTGGCCACTAAATATAATAACATATGGGCCATTCTATAGAATTGGTTCAAAGACAGAGTTGGAAAATCTTGGAAAAAAATATTTTTTTCCTCAAATTTTGTATGTATGCAAATTGTACAATATCCAAAGTACACATTTACTGTAATTGTGCAGTTAATTCTTATTGTATTCTGGAGTATTTTCTGGAATTCTCTCCCCAAATTTTCAACTACCGAAACCCCAATATATAATCTAATATATAATATATATAATTTTATAATATATAATTTTCTTTGTACAAGGGAAAAAGTTCATCATACTGAGCTTATTTTTGACAAAACATCCCATGTTTCAGTAGTGATGGTAATGTTTTGGCAAGGGACCACATCACATTACAGAATTGTAACTTGCATACTGAAACACTACTAAAACAAAAAAAAATTTGCATAACTGTACTAAATTTTTGATTTCCCCCAGATAATGGCCAAAAGCTTTTATCACTACTGAAACAATGGCAACAGATTTTGGTTGTGACTGTTACAGTAGTGACAATTTTATGGGATAACATGAAAAAAAAAAAAGATATCACTACCAAAACTTCAAATGTTTCAGTGGTGACAATTTTAGATACTTTTGCACCTAGCTCAAAGATGCTAATCACCACATTAGCTAGCACAGCTCTTAAGTTGTACACACAAAAACAATGTTATGGAGTAACCCATGTTATTATAGAAAAATGGTGTTTGGTAGTGACATTCATATTCATGACAAGTTACAAACATATGAGCACATTTACCTCAAAATGTTGGGGGGGGGGGCTATCTATTCACCATGTAGCTATGAGAGAGAGGGATACAGGAATATTTCCTGATCATAAATGTAGGGATTTTTTTAAAATCTGTCTCAGTCAGTGGACTAAAACATGCACTAGTAATGACATAAAAATGCAGGACAAAAAAAATAAATAAATAAAAATAATAATAATAAAAAAAAAAAAAAAAAATTATATATATATATATATATAAAAAACAAAAATAATCAAAAAGAATTGAATAAAATGCAAAGATTATTTCAAAACCATTTTCATGCTGAAATTTAGAGATTAGGGTTAAGGACAGCCACCTCCCAATTGCAACTACCCACTAAATGACAATTATATGTATAAGGCCTACTGATATTTTATATATTGTTGGTTTCAGTAGATAAACATCTTGTTAAACATCTAAGATCAAGTTTCAAGTTTGTTCAAGTTTACTTGTGATTCAATGAATCTCAGATTCCCCCCCGAAACACAAACTCCATTTACATGGCATTTTATTAAGCCTCCTGTTTGAGATCTGCTGAAAGAAATCAAAACGCTTGGACTTATTTTAAGGTTTTTATTTTGTCTTCAATCCTCTTTTCACTCCTGCAAGAAAGAAAAAAAGTACAGTTGAAACCAGCAAGTAATATAAATAAATTCCAAAACATAATAGGATTTAATACTTACAGATGGGCATTCAACTTTGCCAGCATTGATGTCATCAATGACATCATGGGGAGGGCGACCATCAATGGTGCAGCCCACAGACTGAGCTGTGCCAAGAATCTCCTTAATGGTACCTAAGAGACAAAAGGACAAGTTCAGTTTGTACCGTCGTCAAAATCAAGATTCATTCATACATGGTTATAATACATGTTCCATACTTTTTGGCACAGGATTACCCACTGAGTTGAGTATTCCTGCTTCCTAAAGCTGGGTTATTATTAGCCTCCTCTGGACAGTACACAGTCCTCTTTGACAGACTAGCACAGTGGCGGGAGGCTGATTGATAAATATTGATCCCAGATGCAGAAATTCTTAAATACGTACCACTAAGTTCCCTGGCAATGGATCGTGGCCTCATGACACGAGCAATGCCGACGATCTCATCGAAAGTAACGCTTCCAGAGTGCTTAACTATAAGAGAAAAGGGAGACAGGATACAAACGTCAGGACATATAGAATACTGTAGTCACACATACAAATGTACATTACGTTCCATAAGTCTGGGTTTGGTGACATTAAAATGTTAAGCACAAATCACTCAAATCAAATTTTGCTGTTAACTCTTTGGAGAGAGAGAGAGAGAGAGAGAAGAAAAAAAAAAAAAAAAAAAAAAAAAAAAAAAAAGAAAACACACAACACACACACAAATGGAAATGGTTCCAGAGCTTTCAAAAGAGTCATAACAGCCCAGTTTCCTAGTGCTGGGTCACTATAAGCCTTCCATTGGCATTACACAGTCACTTTTACAGACAAGGACAGTGGGAAAGTATTGGGGTAAAAAGCTACTTACTGTTCTTGACCTTCTTCCTGTCACGGGGAGGTTCCTTCAGCGCCTTGATGATGAGGGCAGAGGCTGATGGCACCACTTCAATCTGGAGCAACAACAAAACCCGTAAGCATCTAGATGACCGCAACACCCGAAACAGAGGGTGAAACATTTCAAGTACTCACCGCTGCTTGTCTGTTCTGGATGGTCAGCTTCACAGTGATTCGCAGGCCCTTCCAGTCACTGGTGGCCTTTGCGATGTCATCACCCACCTTTTTAGGGGACTGAGGGAAAGAACGGAGAACGAAAGATGAGCATACAGCATGGAAGAGAGCCAACATGCTGTGATGTAGTCTGTTTGTTCCAAGCCTTTCGGCGCAGAGAGTTGTCCATTAGGTTGGGGCACCCCTGCTTCCTAAAGCTGGGTCACTATAAGCCTCCACTGGACTGTTCAAAGTCACTTTTAAAGACTAGGACTGTGGCAGGAGGCTAGTTTATGATAAAGCGAATGGGATCAAACAAGACTGGCTAGGATCAAATCAAGATGGCTGTACTTACAAGACCCAAAGGTCCAATTTTGGGGGCCAGCGAGGAAGTGGCACCAACCTCTCCACCTGTGCACCTCATGTACACTGAAAGAGAAAAGAGTTAGTGTGATTTTTTTTTTTTCTCCTTCTTACTTGCTTGAATTATTACTTTCAGAGAATTTCTAAAAATCTAAAATAAATCAAAACACTTGATCCAGCATTGAGCATCATTCACTGAAGCTGACCTTAATGCAAGGTTTAGGCAGGTGTGTTGAGGCTAGTTGGAACTAAACTTTTGCACACTTGCCACTTTTTGTGCCAAAACATTTCCAACTATATACATTACCAATCAAACGCTTTTGAAGTTCAACAGGAAGAGATTTTTTTTTTTTTTTAAGTAGCCTCTTTTCTGCCAACCAAGCCTGCATTTATTTGATCCAAATTAAAGCAAAAATTCCTTATATTATTATACTTCATTACTATATTATACATTTAAAATAACTTTTATTTGAATACATTTTAAAATGTAATTTGTGATTTAAAAGCTGAATTTTAGCATCATTACACCAGTCACCAGATCCTTCCGAAATCATTCTAATATTCTGATTTGCTGCTCAACAGACATCTTTATTATTATTCTGAAAACAGTGGAGTAGATTTTTTCAGGCCCATTTGATGAATAGTTCAGAAGAAAAGCATTTACCTGGAAATTTTGTAATTTCTTTCCCAAAAGAAGAAAAATATACTGACTCCAAGTTTTTAAAAAACGTTACAAAAGCTTTTCATTGCAGATAAATGCTGATCTTTGGGTCTCTCTAGTCAGTAAATTCTAAAATACATAAAATAAAATAAAGCACTCAGTTGTTTTAAATCTTAAAAATGTTTTCTGAGGATCATGTGACACTGAAGACTGGAGAAATGACGCTGAAAATTTAGCTTTGATCACAATAAATTACAATTTATATAAAACACATTCAACTAGAAAACCGTTATTTTAAATGGTAAAAATTCACAGCATTACTTTTGCTGTTTTGGATCAAATGAATGCAGGCTTGGTGAACCATAAGAAAATTCTTAAAGCCGTGCTGTTTTCGGTCCAGCCGGAAAAAAAAAAAAACAACAACAACAAACAAAAAAAAAAAAAAAAAAAAAAAAAACCGAGTAGGATGCTACAGCTCCGTGATGTTCACGTGCTAGACGCAGTTACAGCAGCACGTGGACGCTCACAATCTTTCTATCCCGAGTGCTGCGAAACTACAGCAAGAAAATGGGATTTTATAACATGTAAGTTATATTTATTCTAACCGAATCGCCCAAAACGCACGGAGAAGCTGCAGGTAGTATTCCTCAAAGATAGCAATTAAATTCCACGCCTTTAGGTTAAACTACAAATATTTGTTTTTCTATTATCTTGCATGTACACATATTCCGTTTAAAATAGTTCAAATAAACCAAACCGTTAAGTAGCCTTTTGTAGTTTTACCTTTCTACTCATTTTTAGCTCCAGCACGCGAGAGGCCAAGGCGCAGACATGGCCGCTCAGACCTAATCAAAAATCCGTCAAACGGTTACCGTATTCCACACACATACCAATTTTAATCTCGTTGGGGTCGAATTTAGGAGGCATGTTGTATCAGACGATGTTGAGCTCAGCTCGATTTGAGTTGGTGAGGGTGTCGGATGAACCCGGATTCGGGACGACCGAAAAGTGTTGCACCTTCACCACAAAGTGAAAATGGAAAAGGCCGATGAACCGTGGCGCCAGCAATATAAAGGCTACGAAATATCGCGAGAACTGAGCAACCTTTCACACTGCGGCGAGGCATTACGTCATTCACAACATCCGAGAAGTTGTTCCTTGCGTGTGTGCTGCCAGAGAGGGAGTATACTATTTAAAACGGAAAATAAATTGATATTTCAATATTTAAAGGAACCCATGTTTTGATGAAGTAATTGAGCTAATTTAACGGTTAATCGCGTGTATTCGTCTTTTCGTGTAAGGTATGTACATATCGTGCTTTATTTGGCTTTAAAACCAGGTTTCGGTATCCATGAAAGTCTAATGAAAAACAAGCGGCATTTGTATATTTCTATGAATATCGAGTGATTATAATTTGTAATATTAGTGTTTATTTGTTTGTTTCTTATCGTACTTGACTTTGTTCACACTGTCCTACTCTGTTTCTGTTTCATTGGTAACGTCAACACCACAGTCAATCAAGTGTTACACTAACATCCAGTGGCTTTTGTGGATGTTGTGGGGTTTTCACTAGACAAACAAGATCTCACTTGCCTCAGGATGTTTCTGTTCTCCAAAAAGAAGAAACCTAGTGAGGATTCTGTAAAACGTCTGGAGTACCAGCTGTGCTTGGTGAGTTTAGCGTAACTGTCAGAGGGTCAGAGGGTTTGTTTTTAGCAACGTCCTGTTGTTACAGTGCACTGCTTTATATCTTAACACACGTGCCTATGTTTGTGCAGGCCAAAGAAGCAGGTGCTGATGATATTCTGGACATTTCTGCCTGTGAGCTTACAGAGGTGAATTATAGAAGCCCTAATATCATTATTTACATATTGGTGAAGCGTTCATCTAAGAATAAGACATAGAATGAATCATTGCTAGATATCTGAGCTTCCATCTATATCACAGCAGTTCTTACACAATGCTTGTGTGCAGGTTCCCTCCAGTGCCTTCTCCATATGTAAAGTCCTCCAAAAGAAAGTGAGTCTATTTACTGCAGTGTTTTTCTCTGAACGTTTGGTCAGAGGGAATAGGTCTTTCACGGCAGTTTCCACTTTAATTGCAGGTGTTAATTCTTCGTGGAAATGACTTGAGGTCACTTGTTCCTAAAAGTTGCTGCATTGGTGCCTTAGCAACTCTAAAGGTGAGAGAAAGTGTTGCTGACAACATTAACAAGCAAATAACTGCCTTACACTTCTGTCCAGTAACATCATCTCTGCGTGTCCGTTCTTAAGGTGTTAGATCTGCATGAAAATAAGCTCACATCACTTCCTGATGACATTGGGCAGCTTTCGTCCTTGCAGGTATATTTGTTGTATATGAACAAAGCTGATGTGAATTGTTTCTTATGTGGTGTTTGAAAACAGAATACTGTTGTTTGTGCTTATTCATAAAATACTTGTTGACATAATTACTGTATATAACAGTGTAGTGCAAGGGAGGTATTATGTTAGATGTTTGGAGTCAGATTTATTTACTTGTTTTTTAATTTGTATTTTTTATTTAGCAAGGATGAATTCAGTTAATCAAAAGTGAAAGTAAAGATTTCTAGTAAAAAGCAGTGCATTTTTTTATTCATAAAAGAATCCTAAAAAATGTAATAGTACTCTGAAGATGGAGTCACTGAAAAATGTTAAAAATTTCAACTTTGCCATCAGAGGAATAAATTATTTAAAATATATATTAGTTTTATAGTATTTCACAATGTTGTTGTTTTAGTGTATTTTATTAAATACAGCTTTGATGAGTATACAAGATTTCTGTCAATATTATATTGATAATTAGTATCCTTCATGTTTATTGCTTGCATACAACTTTGATTTCTTCTGTAAGGTGCTGAATGTAGAGAAGAATCACATAAAACAGCTCCCGGACTCTATAGGGGATCTACGGCATCTACAGACACTTAATGTGAAAGGTTTGTTTTGTTTTTTTATAAATGTTTTTGCACACAAAAAAATATATCCTATAAAGATGTTTGTGTCTTTCTTTCTTCAGTTAAAAATAAATTAAAGTTTTTCAATGGTGGCCAACAGGTTGAAGGTCCAAACTGCAGTTTCAGTGCAGCTTCAAAGGGCGATCCCAGCAGAGAAATATGGGTCTTAGCTAGCGAAACAATTAGTCATGTTCTAAAAAAATAAAATCTATATACGTTTTAACAAACAAATGCTTGTCTTGCACTAGCTCAACCTCACACATTACATAGTCATATTGGAAAGGTCATGCGTGACGTAGGCGGAAGCTATGACCCGGTGTTTACAAAGCAAAGAAAGTCAAACACCCTTTACAAAAAAAGATAAAGCAACCATGTCAAACGATTTATAGGTTGGAGGAGAAAATGAGAGTTTTAACTTTTTGAACCGAAGTACGAAGACGAAGAGCTAATCTTTCCATTGTGATTACTCAATGTGAGTGCAAGACAAACATTTGTAGTTTAAAAGTACATACTTTTTCATTTTAATTTTTTTTTTTAGAAAATGACAGATCGTTTTGCTAAATAAGACCCTTATTCCTTGGCTGTGATTGTGTAGAGCACTTTGAAGCTGCATTGAAACTGCATTTTGGACCTTTAACCCTATTGGCCACCATTAAAGTCCAATATATGGAGAAAAATCCTGGAATGTTTTCCTCAAAAAAACGTAATTTTTTTTCGACCGAACAAAGAAAGACATGAACATCTTGGATGACATACGGTGATGGTCATTTGAATTTTCTTTTAAAGAGTTTATTTTAAGCCTTTTAAGCACTATTTCACATCAAATTAAATAGTGAAAAAGCCTAAACCATTAAATTAACTAAATGTTTTGATGGATATAGGGAACAGCCTTACTGTGATTCCTGTGGCTGTGGGACGTATGAGCAGCCTGCGTACACTGGACATAAGTGAGAACAGCATTAGGGAATTACCCAAAGAACTGGCCAATGTTCGCACTTTAGAAGTGAGTATTTTAAATCCTAATCCTGTTTAAGATAAAGATGTTTGAGCATATTTGTACAAGCTCAAATGGCAATGTGACCACTAAAAAAGCATTCTCATGTTTGTATGTGTGTGGCAGAGCCTGATCCTGGATGCACAGGTTATGGGCTATCCACCTGCGTCAGTGTGCACGGCCGGTATAGAGGAAGTGCAGCGCTACCTCTGCTCAGGTACAGATCTGTTTTCAAAGACACTGAGCAATGGTTTACCCAATATTCTTTTATTACAGTCTGATTAGATGCAAACTGGCTGGGACTTGTGTGGGTGTGGTGTTTAACCACCCTATTACATAACAGAGTGGCACATTCCACCCTGAGGTTTTGGCAGACTGGCTTTAATATAAGCTGTTTTTAGACTTAGCAGAAAATTTTGAGTTCTGAAACGTACAGGATGTTTTTATAGTACAGTGACCTCTTATATGTCAGAAGATCAGGGGAATTTTGGTTTTTCAGTTCATGAACCTCTTTAAATTGTAACCACGCGTGATGGTATAAGATGGTATTCAGCTGGTTTGTTTAGTTATTTCATAAAATTTTTAAATTGGGTTTTAGAGATGGGTCTGGAGTATTGTCCACCATCCCAGTATCTCCTGCCTGTGCTGGAGCATGATGGAGGGAAGCAGGAGGTGGATTGTGTTGATGGTGAGGAGATAGCCTGGCAGGTCAGTCATCACGATTTATCAGCCATTTCAAACACTGCCCAAAAATATTGTGTGCCATTTGATCTGTTGATGTAACATATTCTATCTGACACGGCAGATTAAATTCCTGGACTATGAGAAAAAAAAGGTATGTTTGATTTGGTTTATTTTTGTTATTGTTGGATCATCCAGTGAAGTTATATTTACATCTCATTCTCTGTGTTTCTCCACTAGGAGCAGAAACAGCTAGAAAAGCTGATCTTTGAGAAAGATCTTGAAGAGAAACAGAGAGAGCACACGCAGCTCCTCCTCCTCAACAACTCCCGCAAAGAGGATGTCTTGCAGTCTGTCAAAATGGTAAACATTTTGATTGTAGAATTGCAAAAGCAGCCTGTTTTACAACCATTTTCCCCCTGAAAGAAGTCTCTCTGGTCAAGTAAAATATTAAAATTTAAGATAACATTTTCTTCCATTTTAATATAATTTTTCAATGTTCAGATGCTTCAGAAATAATTCTAAAATGCTGAATTAGTGCTCAAGAAACATTTTCTTATTATTATCACTGTTGTGGAAAATGTGAGACTGTTTTCAAGGATTCTTTGATGAAAAGAAAACAAAAAAACATTTATATTTGAAATAGAAATCTTTTGTAACATTATAAAATTGAATGAAACAAAAAGTATTAGTTTAAAAAAAACTTACTGAACTTTTGAATGGTAGGGTAAATTAAGCATTGTACAGTAGGTTGTAGAGTTACTACACTAATCTAGCTAATAGTTTTCATTTATTATGACCTTATTATCATCTTTTCTGTCTCTCAGGAGCAGCAGCGGTTGGAGTTTGGTGTGTCTCAGCAGCAGAAGGCCCAGGAAACAGAGAGGCAGAAAATGCTGGATAAAGTACGTCAGGCAGAGACCAATATCATGACTCGCATTTCTGACCTCCTGCTTGATAACAAACGGTGAGGGTACAATGTGAACCCATTTTTGAAATATCTTGCTTTTTCTGTAGCTATCATTATCACTTTAATCATGCTAAGTCCATTAGTATTGTGTAGTTGAAGGGTTGTTATTTATTGCGCATGTGTTCTCATTTGATTATAGCCAGGCAAAGAGCGCCCAGTTTCTGCAAGGTCTGGAGGAAGACCGGTGAGTGGAAATTATGCATGGGTCGAACACTCTAATGGAGTATGGGCTCCTGGCATCAGTGCAGCTCTTGCTAAGTGAATTTCTTTCTATCTAATGGCGCCACATAAGAAACACTCCGTCCAAATTTAGTGCAAGTACTGAGCGGTTTGGACAGTGCCCCTGCTGTGGTGCTGCTGCAGCACACATAGCTTTTGGCCCATTGAAATTCAACGTTTACTGTTACATTCAGGTATTTTTGGAGATGTCAGAAAGATCTGAAATGCTACTCTAAGTTGTGGTTTCACAAACACTGCAGTGAGGTGTTAGTTGTGTATCAGAATCTGTTATTTGTAGGATATGCACTAGCGTTCAGAAGTTTGGGGTTGGTAAGATTTTTACATCTTTAAAAGAAACCTCATATGCTCACCAAAGCCACATGATTTGATTAAAAGTACAGTAATATTGTGAAATTATTTTAAATAGATTTTACTGTAACATAATAAATGTCTTTGTCATTTTTGATCTAATCTGTATAATGCTTCCTAGCTAAAAAAATAACATTAATAACATTAAAAAAAAAGTAAAAATAAAAATAATTTCCCTATATTATGGAAGCCCATTGCTACCACTGAATAAAAAATAAAACATGTTATTGCAACTTTTTATCTCACAATTCTGACTTCTCAGAATTACGCAATACAATAAACTCAATTTTGACTTTTTTTCTTGCACTTGTGAGTTTATATCTCACAATTCTGACTTTTTTTCTCAAAACTATGAGATAAAGATGACTTTATAACTCGCAGTTACAAGTTTATATCATATAATTCTGACTTAATTTCTCAGAATTGCGATTTGCGTTTGTATCACGCAATTCTGATAAAGACAGAACTGCGAGATGAAAAGTCACAATTAATTTTTTTTTATTCAATGGTGGACACAGGCGTCCTCCATAGTGTATAGATTTTACACACACACACAAAATGGTGAAATCTGGGAATTATCTTTGATATTTAAATAGAGATATATTATTAATATTTTTGTTGTTGTTGTTTTTTTTAGCATACGAATGGAACACCTTACTGCCATCACACAGGATGAAGCCAACTCTCTTAGGAAGAAGGAAGTGGCAAGTGAGTTTTAGAATTTATCGTTAAAATTCCATTTTTGGTTTACAGTTACTGTTTCAGATATGGGGTGTTATACATTACCAGTCAATAGTTTTTGGACAGCAAGATTTGTAATGTTTTTTAAGTCTCTTAAGCTCACCAAGCCTGCATTTATTTGATCCAAAGTACAGCAACAAAAACAGTAACATTTTGAAATATTTTTACTATTTAAAATAACTGTTTGAATATATTTTGAAATTTAATTTATTCCTGTGATTTCAAAGCTAAGTTTTTGCATCATTACTCCAGTCTACTCCAGTCTCTTGTTCTAATATTCTGGTTTGCTGCTCAAAAAACATGTATTATTATTATTATTATTATTATTATTATTATGTTGAAAACAGCTCATAGACCTTTTCAAGGTACTTTGATTAATAGAAAGTTCAGAAGAACAGAATTTATCTGAAATAGAAATCTTTTGTAACATATAAATGTCTTTATTATCACTTTTTTCAAAGCATCCTTGCTAAATAAAACTATTCATTTCTATAATTCCCCCCCCCCCCACCAAAAAATTACTGACAAATACTTTTTATTTCAGATAAATGTTGATTTTTGGAATCCCGAAAAAAAGTACTCAACTGTTTTAAATATTGATAATAATAATATCAGCATATTCTAATGATTTCTGAAGGATCATGTGACACTGAAGACTGGAGTAATTATGCTGAAAACTTAGCTTTGATCACAGGAATAAATGACATTTTACAATATATTCAAATAGAAAGCAGTTATAAAAATATTACTGCTTTTGCTGTATTTTGGATCAAATAAATGCAGACAGAAGAGACATCCTTAAAAAACATCTTACTGTCTAAAAATTTTTGACTGGTAGTGTATTTATTAGGTCTCAGTCCCATTTCCCCTCTCTTTCCCCCTAATTTTATGATCCTGTCTACCGTCTCTTTCAGTAAAAGAGTCTCAAAAGCCCAAATGAATAACGTTTAAAAGAAACTCAGCTATTTGCAGTGGTTCTGAAAAAGGCTACATGTTTGCAGGTGCCATGCAGAGGATGCTGTCAGAGAGCTACTCTTTAAGGTTACTGCAGGAGGCCAGGGAAGCCAAGACACAGATTCTAGTGTCTGAGACTTGCAGGAGGTGCTTCATTTCCCTACCAATACATATGGCTTTGAACTCTGTCTGGCACTTTATTTACACATGATATTAATGTCTGTCTCTGTGATCTGACCACAAGTGGTCAGGCAGGATTTCAAATACGTCTCACTGCACTTGTTTGGATTTTAAAGATACATTATCTGATTTTAAAATCACTTACTATGTCATTGTGGTGCTTGTTAATAAAATAAAAAAACAAAGAGTAAACTGTCCTATTTTTTTCCTTCTCTTTTTATCCTTCATTTAGTTTGGACTTTATGGATAAGAAGTTTGAGCAAGTGTTGTCCTTGCAGCAGCTAGACAAAAGCAAAGCCATTTGTCAGATTCTTCAAGAGGTAACTTGATTTAAATCACTAACATACAATGTACATAAATGAAAAACTAATTTGCACTCCATCCATCCATTCACCCCACAGGCAAAATACATTACTGAGATGGTGCATTGTTGGTCTAGTAGGTCTAGAATGATTAACCCTAATTATCTCTTTGTCTGCAGGAGGAAATGCAGAAGGCTGCCTTTGAGGCCCTCCAACTCCAGAAGGACAGCGTGCATGCTTATATCCGTAATCAGGTATGCTGATTAAAGTTTCCTTTAGGATATAAGAGCCAATAAGACCCCACAGATACAGAGATTTAAACCATATTACTGGTTGACTGAAGGAGATTTATTATTTATAACAGCACTGTCATTTATTAACATAAACACTACCATTCAAAAGTTTGGGGTAAATGTTTTTTTTTGAAAGAAGTCTCTTATACTCACCAAAAATGCAGTACTTTCTATTTTAATGTATTTAAAAATGTCATTTATTTCTGTGATGCAAAGCCGAATTTTCTGCATCTGTTACTCCAGGCTTTGGTGTCACATGATCCTTCAGAAATCATTCAAATATGCTGATTTGATGCTCAAGAAACATTTCTTATTATCATTATTGATAGTTGTGCTGCTTCGTATTTTTGTTGTAAAGAAAAGCATTTATTTAAAATAGAAATATTTGTAATATTCAAAATATATTTACTGTGGATTTTGATACATTTAATGTGTCCTTGCTGAATAAATGTATTTGTTTCTTAGAAAAATATTACTGACCCCAAACTTTTGAATGGTAGTATAATCATTAACAAAGCTTATATAATGATAGAGTAAATAATGTTTCAAATGGTCATTCTAGTCATTAAAAGTTTTTTTTGGTTTCAGTCAGCCCATGCTTCTCACATCCCACCTCTCATTGGATGCAGAACCCTAAAGGTGGCTGTTTTATCATGTCTCCATGGGGCCATTCACACCCCCACTGTATGCTTGTATCCATAGATTAAACTCATAGAGGCAGAGTTAATGCAGTTGACAAAGCTGGAGGTTAAGAGGAGGAATTTGGACACTGAGAACCTGCAGGTACGTAGCAGAAGTAGATGATGTGGTGGTTTCCTGTCAGTGCTTCAGCATGCTGTGGAGTGTAGAGAGGAGTAATGATTCTTCACTTCTCTCCTTTAGACTACTTAGGCATTTCATCCCATTCCTGTTTAAATATCATGCCCACACCACCTCTATGAGTTATCACAGCATTCAGGGAGTATGGTTTTTTGTGTGTGTGTACTGTATTGACTGTGTGTGTGTGTGTGGTAGGAGGTGCTGGCTGACCAGAGGACTGCTTTGACCGACCTGCTGCAGCAGTTACTCAAACAGAAGGACCAAAGGGAGGAGGAGCTCAGGATGGTATTGGTAAGTGATCCTGGACCAACATCCTTGATTTCTCAAAAGAGACACTGGAAATTGACCCTTCGCAAAGACCTACCTCATCTTAGTTGCTATGTCTGACAAGCCATAACTCTCTTGCGCCACAAATCATGTTCTAACACAATGAAAAATGTATAGTGGAACAAAGAGGAAACTGACAGTGCACTGACAGACAAGACAGAGCAGGTTACTTTTGCTATGAAATAATCTCAGCTTTCAAATTTTGTCATTTTTTAGAAATTCAAACAATAAATACAGTTTTGTTGCTCTTTAATGTGTCGTGACAGATCGATGTAGCGCCTCAGTACAAGCAGCATGTGAACCGATCATCTCTTCCTCTGTACTAGTTAAAACACAAAATAAACATGAATGAACATCAAACTGTGGAAAGACGTCAATACACATTTTTCAAGTTTAAGTCCACCAATGTTAATCTACTCTCCAGTCTGGTTTGTTTGTCGGACAAAATGTCAGATTCTGTGTTGTGATTGGTCAGATCGCCTGTCTATCAAACTCCCTGCGAAGGGTCAATAGGATCGGTGAACTGAAACTGCTTCAGTTGTTGCAAAAATCACATTTACGTCACATAGATGTTGTTTGAAATGTAACTTTAAATAAAAAAAAGTTAAATATTTTTTCATATAAAAGTAAAAACACATTTCAGACATAGATATTGTCTGAAATTGTCATTTTAATTTTGGTTTAAATGTGTATGGAAAAATATCATAATGCACATATTAATATATATATAAATAGTATATCAATGAAGAATACATGTTAGCCTTTAAAAAAGTAAAATATTTTTATATAAGAGAAAAAAACATCTATCTATCTATCTATCTATCTATCTATCTATCTATTTTCTCTAAGTCCAAAAAAAAAAGTCTGAAACATAGTATTAATTTTGCATAGGACTTGTAATTTGTAAGCTGTGGTGCTAAGGTTTTTTTTTTTTGCTCTTCAGATGGAGATGGAGCAGAAAAGTGAATCCAATCAGCAGAACTACTGGATGATCCAATATCAGAGACTCCTGGATGCCAAACCTCTGTCTCTGCGTATGCAGGTTAGAGCATCTTTCCTACAGGCCTAATGATCCTGTGTTTAAATGACAAGTGTTCATGGACACTCTACTGTCCTCTCCTTTGTCCTCAGGAAGCAGCTGTAGATGCGGATCTGGGGAATCTGCTGTGTAAACTCTCTGCTCAACACTACCTGCCAATCATAGCTCACCACCGAATCACTGCTGAGGCCTTACGACGCATGACTACTAAAGACCTTAGAAAGGTCTCTCATCTTTTTTCCTGTGTTTTAGCAGTAATGCGTCTCAAAGTAGATGTGTCTCTAAGAATTTGTCACCAGAGGTTAATGCCCAATAAAATATTTTCTGTGTTATTACAGTTGGGGATCAATGAGGTTGGCGTGCAGAAAGCTCTTCTCCACTGGGCCAGAGAACGCACTCTGTCTGATCGTAAGAACGTATTTTCTATTAACGTTCGTGAATTCTGTTCAGTGATGTTTTTAAGTTGTGATTGAGGGGTATCATAACTTTTTTTTGTTTGTCCCTTCAGCATTGCCTAGAACAGCAAAAGAACTGCAAGAAGCTGGTCCATCCACTCCAAGTGCCCCACTTCAACAGCAGCTCACTCCTCCACTGACCCCCAGCACCCCCCTCACCCCCACTGCCCCATGTCCTGATAGATTCAACAGTTCAGAGTGTGTGGTGTGCATGGAAGATGAGGTATGGCAAAAAATAATTAAAGTTCTTATCTATATACTATGGGGAATGTAACGATATCAAAATCTCACGATGCTAAAATATCGCAATATGAACAAGTTAGAATGTAATAATAATAACAACAATGGCAGTAATAATATTATTGTATAATACTGTAAAACAGCTGCACTGCAAAATAAATGAAAATGAATATTTCATATGTATATTATTTTTGCTTTACATTACAGTAGGGAAATTACAATACTTCCTTCCTAATTTCTACACTTGAGATATTTTAAATTTGGACTGCAGTAATGTTACCCATTTAAAACCTCTAGCTGTCAGCAATTCATTCTGCACTTTTAAGCTTTTATTTTGATAAATAAAATATACAATTAGCTATATAAAATTCTCAAGTTTATTTTAAAGGGAACCCCAGGTATTAATAGTTGTATGGCTTCATATAACGCAAATGATGCCTCTGCTGTAGTGGAAAACCCATTTAAGATTTATGTATAAAAAAAAAACATTGTTTTACATATTTTGGACTATAATGATAGTGGGGGCGCCACTATTTTGATGACGAGAAATGGTTGCACTCTGTGAGCTACTGGCACTACCTGTTGCTAATTTGACCACAACACAACTCGGAAAATAAAATACTGATTCAGTGCTACATTGTGTAGTTGTAACTTTCAGTCGAAGGGCAACAAGACAAGTGATGTAAGGCTTTTAGTAGACCACAGCTACTAAAAGAGCTTACAAACAGCAGAGACAAGAAACACTAGATGCCATCCTGGCAGGATGTAAACATTCCACCGCCACTGAAGGAGTTCCTCAGCATGGATTTCACTCGATATCAGGGGGCGATTAAAAATACCAAGTAGCCCTGAGTGCAACCATTTCAATTCATTGAAATCAACATCTAAAGAATGTTGATTTGAAATAGAAATTCTTTGTAACAATGCTCAAGTTTTGTTTTTCAGCAGCTTTGACAGAAACCTTAATTCCCTCTCCTGTTCTGTCTTGTGTCACAGTCACAGGTGATCTTCCTGCCATGTGGACACGTATGCTGTTGTCAGACTTGCAGCAGTGCCCTGCAGTCCTGCCCTCTGTGTCGTGGGTCTATATCTCAGCGCGTCCGTCTTTACCACGGCTGAAGATGGCGAGCGTCCTTCCATGGTCAGGATCATACCTCATTTGTTGTCGTTGTTCCTTCCTCCTATTTGCTGCATGAAATCATAGTATGTGAACCTTCAAGCACTTTAGAAGTTACTGGATCTTTTCTTCTACTACAGCTACCCAATCAAAGAGGAAATTATACAGCAAAACATTTGTCTAGTTGGATAAAGGTTTACTGTTCATCACAAGCAAGTCACATTCCAATAAATGAACAGCAAGAAAGTATTTAATAATGGTTGATCTAACTCAAACCCTATAGGAATAGATAGAATAATATGACTGTTAAGCTTTAGTATCGCCATTGTATGTAACTGCTTTAAGCACTTATGCCTCTTCTGTATGTAATGTCAACTCATCCCCCAACTACATTTGAAATATCTGCATATTCTCTATAGTAAAGCTAAATCTTCGTTCACATGCCACAGTTTGCCCTATGCCCTACATGTTATGACAGTGTCATCGTAGTACATTAAGACCAAATGATCATCATTCAGGGATGTACCTTTAAAAGTTTTAATCATCATTGTAATTTTATGAGAACTGGGGCATCACACCGCAGCTATAATAATAGCAACACAGGGAAACTATATCATTGGAATCACTATCACAATCATTTTTTACAGCTGATGAATGATAAAAAATATTTACAGCCAATTAGAATCTGCCTGACTTTAATAAGCTTGAGCGTTTAAGGTGACAGCAGACATAACTACAGTAAGATTTGTAATGTTTTTAAAGAAGTCTCTTCTGCTCACCAAGCCTGCATTTATTTGATCCAAAGTACAGCAAAAAAAAAAGTACAATTTTGAAATATTTTAGATTGTAAAATGTGATTTATTCCTGTGATTTCAGATCTGAATTTTTAGCATCATTACTCCAGTCACATGATCCTTCAGAAATCATTCTGATATTCTGATTTGCTGCTCAAAAAACATTTATTATTTTTATTATGTTGAAAACAGCTGAGAATTTTTTCAGGTTTCTTTGAGGAATAGAAAGTTCAGAAGAACAGCATTTATCTGAAATTATACATTATAAATGTCTTTATCATCACTTTTGATCAATTTAAAGCATCTTTGCTAAATAAAAGCTCAAATTTAGCTTTGACCACAGGAATAAATTACATTAAAATACATTCAAATAGAAAACAGTTGTTTTAAATAGTAAAAATATTTTAATATTGTACTGTTTTTGCTGTACTTTAGATCAAATAAATGCAGGCTTGATGAGCACAAGAGACTTATTTAAAAAACATGAAACATCTAACTGTTCAAAAACCTTTGACTGGTAGTGTATAATAAACAGAATGCTGCCGTCCCTTGGTGTGGACGCTAATATAGCTATGGTTATAGTTATCTTTATACTTAATGTTCTTGGTGTGAACGGGCCTTTACCCTGCGGTGCCAGTAAGAGAGCATTTTAATACTTCAAACAGTTAAGTAGTTTTAATTTTCATTTTAAACGCGATTCTTTAAAAAATTTAGAATTTGCAGAAGAGAGCCTTATAAAGACTTCAACATTTAAATGTTTTGAACTGACTTTACAACACAGCTGAATAGGAAATTATAGGTTGACGCTGAAATCTTTCTGAAGGCACTGTACTTGCTATATAACACTTCAAACATTCATCCGAACAAATGCATTGTCAGTCCGTTAACAGTGAACTATCCAGTTTCAGCGACACACGCAATAGTGTTTCCTACATCTGTGTACTTCTATGAAGCTCTCTTCATCCAAGTGCTCTTATATGCAAGTCTGCTTCTCACTAAACATGTACAGAATGAAAAAAGAACTTATTCCATCTGTAAATAAAACAATATTAATTTCTTATTTCAACAAATGAGCTTTAAGTGTATATCAGCATGATAAATCAAACTTTAATCGGTGTGCTTTGTGTGATACAGTTACGCTGTATGGATCAAACTGGACAAATATGTCTTTTATTTGCTGTGCGTCTGCCATTTAAATAATGTTTAGTAGAATGTGTAGGAGTTACTATAGTATAAACTATCCTCTGATGGCGGGTTATTAACGTATGTACACACTGTAGTCCTGCTCTTATTTTGTTTAAGAAGAACTGTTACAGTTTGTGGTCATTTTATACAGAACAGATGGCACCTTATCAGTGATGTCAAAGTGAGATTGAATCTCTATGATACATTCATTTACCATACATGTGCTGCCATTACATATTTTCTACATATTCATAATATGTATTTTTTTTTGTAGATTTTATTAATTGTACCCAACTAACCACAAACACCGAAATGCTGCCTGTTGATTTTGAGTGTTACCACACGTGTCAGACCTCTGCAAAATAAACCTGCCAGACTATATGTACTAGTGTGCTTTTTAAATTTTTTTTAATGTTTAGATACATTTATTTATATATAAAATATAATTCTTGGATAAAAATTTTTTTTTATATGATCAATCAATATTAGTCCACAATTCCTGATATGCCTGAAATGTAAAAACCAGAAAGATCATTAGATCATCAGGCTTGATTTAGATTTAGATTAGATTTTTTAGAAATATAACCTACAGTTGAAGTCAAAAGTTTACATACACCTTGCAGAATCTGCAAAATGTTAATCATTTTACCAAAATAAGACGGATCATACAAAATGCATGTTATTTTTTTATTTAGTCCTGACCTGAAGAAGATATTTCACATAAAAGACATTTACATATAGTCCACAAGAGAAAATAATAGCTGAATTTATAAAAATTACCCCGTTCAAAAGTTTACACTTTTGTTTATTTGTTTAGTGATAGTAGTTCATGAGTTCCTTGTTTGTCCTGAACAGTTAAACTCCCTGCTGTTCTTCAGATAAATCCTTCTGTAGTAATTGCATGTGAGTCCCTCAGTTGTCGTCGGTGTGAAAAGATGGATCTCAAAATCATACAGTCATTGTTGGAAAGGGTTCAAATACACAAAAATGCTGAAAAACCAAAGAATTTGTGGGGCCCAAAGGATTTTTCTGAAGAACAGCAGGCGGTTTAAATGTTCAGGACAAACAAGAAACTCATGAACAACTATTAATAAACAAAAAAACAGCTGTGGATCATTCAGGTAACAACACAGTATTAAGAATCAAGCGTGTGTAAACTTTTGAACAGGGTCATTTTTAAAAAATTCAACCATTATTTTCTGTTGTGGACTATATGGAAACATTCATTATGTGAAATATCTTATTCAGGTCAGTACTAAATAAAAAATAACATGCATTTTGTATGATCCCTCTTATTTTGGTAAAATAACTACAATTTTGCAGATTAAAATAATTACCATTTTGCAGAAACTTTTGGCCTTAACTGTAAATACTGAATTAGATAATGTTCTCTAAGAAAATATTACATTTATATGGATCTAGTTAACTTCTCTTGACTTATAACCTTGTTAGTCACATCCAGTTGTGTCATATCCAGGACTAGGGATGTCACAATTCTCAATATAATATCGAACCGTTCGGTATGACATCCACGGTTCAATACGCGCTTGTGAATTGCGTTTTTTCAGTTTTACGTTTAAATAACTTCCTTGTTTTATTTCTCTCGGAATTTGCTGTATGCGTGGAAAGGATCAGCTGCTCATTAATTGAACATAATTTAGCCTCCTTAACTGAACCAATGCTTATTGGTTGAATGGAGTGTAAATACCACAGTATCATTTGTTCTGGTTGTTCTGTTAACATAATTACTTCGTTTTTAATGCTGGCTCTTTCCCACCATTTCATTGTTTTCCTTTTGCATGTTTTCCATTTGCAAACACTCTTCAGTAGACAAGTACTCTTCCTCTACTTTATCCTCATCTACGTACGTCTGATTCAAGCTCCCAAGGTTCTGAGAGGAGTTTCATGGTGATACTCTGCAAAGGAAAAGTAGACGTCAACAAGACCAGAAACTGTTATCTAACTGGTCATTAGACCTTGACCTGATTGGTTGGACAGTACCTTGATGGTGTTTTGGAGAATCTCAAGCACTGTGTGTCCACTGTAAGACTCTTGCGAATTAAACTCTGTCCTGAGAGACTGAAACACTCCATTCATCACTCGGGTCACCTGCATTAGATACACCAGTTTTAGTTTCAAGTCCAGGCTCCCACTCTGCCTGCCAATTCCTTTTCCTGTCTGACAGGATCTGACAAATAAAACCTGGATGATGCTTGAATACACTTATTAAAGTGATGATATTAATCAGGCTATAACCTTTGTATACACTCATGTCATACACACCTGATCCAGATTCTTCTTTTCAGCCCTCAGGTTTTGCATCTCCTCCATGTTTTGTATAATGGCCTCCGTCTCTTTGCACTTCTGCTTCTCAGTCCTCCACCAGTGCTCAGACTGTTCTCCTTGCTTCACAAGCTCTAAAAACACACATTTTCTAGACATTCTTCTACAACAGTTGTCATCTATCAAAAAGGTTAAGTATAGTTGGCTTAAGAAAAATCTAGTTTAGGAGTGCTAGTTTAAGATTTTTTTTCCCAATCAAAACTGCACAGCTATGCCACTTTTGTGATCAAAAACTACTACAGATGTTACGTAGAGTTAAAACTTGAAAGAATGGGATCACCTTCCACCTGTTCCTCCAGAAGGCTGATCTGAGCACAGTGAATGTGTTTGTCCTCCAGGGCTGCCCTGAGTTCAGCTTCAATGTCTGTCGCCCTCTGCTGGAGATTCAGCACTTCCTGCTGCTGCTGATTAGCTTGTGTCGTGGAAGAACCCAATTCCCCAGATAAATGTACCTGAAAGAAAGATGATTTATTTCATTTTCCTAATCACACAAATGACCAGCACACACCTACAGTAGGACCAAAATGGAAACATAATTGAACAAGTGCACTTGTACGAAACAAATGGAAGCATTATTTAAGTCCACTTGTGTGTTGTACCTTTTCCTGTTTAGACTGAAGTTGGCAAGTCTGGTTGTGTTGCTGCTCCATATACCTGCACTCACAAAGTAATAAGAGTAAACCAACTGGTTGTGTGTCAATGTACGGGTTTTTCCCTTTAAAGGGATAGTTCACCCAAAAATGAAAATTACCCCATGATTTTCTCACCCTCAAGCCATCCTAGGTGTATATGACCTTCTTTCAGTCGAATACCATCTGAGTTATGTTAAAAATGTCCTGGCTCTTCCAAGCTTTATAATGCCAGTGAATGGGTGTTGAGATTTTGAAGTCTAATAAAGTGCATCAATCCATCATGAAAGTACTCCACACGGCTCCAGGGGGTTAATAAAGGCTTTCTGAAGCAAATCAATGCATTTATGTAAGAAAAATATCCATATTTAAAACTTCATATACCATAATAGTGGTGTTCCAGCGTATGACGTAGGACATAGCCGTAGCATAAGCTTTGGTAAGAATATGTTCGTCTCGCAAGAATGCAGTTTTGTTTACAGCAAAGCAAAACCAGTCTCCTCTTGTCTTATACTGAAATCCTCCAACACTTCTAATTCACGACCGGTGTTTTGTTTTACTCTCTCCTTTGCACTTCCGCATTCAACACTTCTCACCACTCTTTCATGAACGTGCGTACGACAGTGTAAACTAGAGATTAAGGTTTATAAAGTTTTAAATATGGATATTTTTCATACACATTTGTTTTGATTCATTTCAGTAGGCCTTTATTAACCACCAGAGCTGCGTGGAGCACTTTTTATGATGGATGGATGCACTTTATTGAACTTCAAAATCTCAACACCCATTCACTGGCATTATAAAGCTTGGAAGAGCCAGGATCTTTTTTTTAAAATAACTCAGATTGTATTCGTCCGAAAGAAGAAAGTCATACACGTACAGCTAGGGTGGCTGGAAGGTGAGTAAATCATGGGGTAGTTTTCATTTTTAGGTGAATTATCCCTTTAATCTGACTGTAAAGCAGTACATTGTGTCTTAAAGGGATAGTTCACCCAAAAAGTACAATTCTGTCATTAATTACTCACTCTTATGTTGTTCAAAACCTTTAAGACCGTCGTTCATCTTCAATACACAAATGAAGATACTTTTGATGAAATCCAAGAGCTTTCTGACCCTGCGTAGACAGCAACGCAACTACCACGGTCAAGGCCCAGGAAGGTAGTAAGGACATCGTTAAAATAGTCCATGTGACATCAGTGGATCAACTGTAATATTATGAAGCTATGAGAATACTTTTTGTGCTCAAAGAAAACAAAAGTAACGACTTTTAATCACTGATGTCATTTGGATTATTTTAACAATGTCCTTACTACCTTTCTGGGCCTTGAACGTGTCAGTTCTTAGGTGAAGTATCCCTTTAATCTGACTGGAAAGCAGTAAATTGGAGTGTGAAGAAAGGGGTAAGACACACCTCTTATTCTGTTCACTCAGCTCCCCTATTTTGCAGTTCTGTTCCTCCAGAACCTCCTTTTTCAGACACATACTTTCCTAAAACACAAGTGCCATTAAAAAGGCTATTTAATATAACAAATGTGATCTTTATATTTGTATCCAGACCTGAATAATTCTCTGAATGTTGTGTAGCATCATGTTTGTCTCTAAGGACACAGAGGAGAGTCTGAAAGAGTAGTGACCCTCTTTTTGCAACTCATCCACCTAAAAACAATAAGTCGAATTTCAGTTCAAATCTCATAAGAACTTCAGAAAAGAAGAAATCATATTGCACAAATATACCTTGCAGGTAAGTTGGTCCATTCTGCGTGCTAACTTTTCAATAGCCAGCAGAATTTCTGCATTGTGTTGACGAGCGTCAGACATCAAGAGTGATGCGATATCAGGTGCTATTTATTACAAAATGTATGCATTTAGTGAAAAATGGCCAGTGACAGTGTGCATTAACTGATGATTGAAAAAAAATGACACATTTCAGCAACATGCAGCATGTACAAAATTAGGTTACATTTTACCTTGGTATGGAATTTGCTGGGATGGGTAGATTGAGGTAAATGAGTCTAGCTGTGTTGGAAAATAAGGATTTTGTCCTAAAAAATATGGCTGTTCCAAAAAAGAGAAAAAACGTTAAAAAGTTTAAAGTTTAATTTATTCCTATTATAAAAGCTGATTTTTCAGCATCATTACTTCATTCTTTAGTGTCACATGATCCTTCAAAAATCAGTGTTGATTTGGTGCTCAAAACAAAATTCGTATCATCATCAATGTTGAAAACAGTGCTGCTTAATATTTTTCTGGAAACTATGATACATTTTTTAGTGAATAGAAAGTTCAAAAGAACAGCAATTATTTAAAATAGAATTTTTTGTTACAATGTCAAACACTACTCACCTGAAAGCCTTGAGTAGTGTTTATGTCTGGTTCTGGTGGCACTGCTTCCTGTTTCTGAGCATCATCAGGCTGATATAACACTACAACAAAGACCAGTACATGACAGCAAAGATTCGGTCAGCTCTAATATGTGACCCTGGACCACAAAACCAATCTTAAGTAGCACAAGTATATTTGTAGCAATAGCCAAAACTACAATGTATGGGTCAAAATGATCAATTTTTCTTTAATGCCAAAAATCATTAGGATATTAAGTAAAGATCATGTTCCATGAAGATATTTTGTAAATTTCCTTCCGTGAATATATCAAAACTTAATTTTCGATTAGTAATATGCATTGCTAAAAACAACTTTAAAGGTGATTTTCTTAAATCCCTCAGATTCCAGATTTTCAAATAGTTGTATATCGGCCAAATATTGTCCTATCCTAACAAACCATACATGTATAATGTATAATTGACCCTTATGACTGGTTTTGTGGTCCAGGGTCACATATTAGGATGAGTTAACTACTATTGAACAGGTGATTTCTTGTGATTGTTTTTACACATATGAGATGGAGAAATGGAGGCCATTTGTGCAGGTTCTGGGAAGGGGGAATATGAAGGAGAGGGATCATAAATCGGTCCACTGGTATTCTGCAAAAAGAGATATAATTGGGTTTATAATTGCGCTTTTACTTCACAGGCCATTCAGGAAGCTAATCTGATATTTAAATGGCATTACATTCATATACAGTTTATGTAATGTAAACAATCTCTTGAATCCTCCTGACCTCCGTTTCTGAGTCGCTGGGGTCGGGCTGATCTGGAATGGCCCCAGTGAGAAAGGAAAGCATGGGTTTACCTATCTTGGCTATACGTGAAATCAACTTGGCTTTGGAAGCACCTGAAGTCTACAAGAAAGAACATATATAGTTGGAGCTTCAGCATTTTAGCCACTTCAGGCACATGGCATCTGTCTAAATGTAATAAAAAGAAAGTATTACTCACTGTCAGGCATTCAGATTCCACCTTCCCCTTAGGAGATTGGTCTCTGAATACAAATAATCAACAACTTGTGTAAATTCAATAGAATCAGCTTACTGATGGATGAGGGGTAGTTCACACAAAAATGAAAATTCTGTCATTAATTACTCACCCTTATGTTGTTCCAAACCTCTAAGACCTTTGTTTATATTCAAAACACAAATTAAGATATTTTTGATGAAATCCAAGAGCTTTCTGACCCTGCATAGACAGCAACGCAACTGACACTATATATCGTTAACATCAGTGGTTCAACTGTAATATTATGAAGCTACAGGAATACTTTTTGAGCTCAAAGAAAACAAAAGTAACAGCTTTGAACCAGTGATGTCATATGGACTATTTTAACAATGTCCTTACTACCTTTCTGGGCCTTGAAAGTGTCAGGTACGTTGTTGTCCATGCAGGGTCAGAAAGCTCTTGGATTTCATCAAAAATATCTTCATTTGTGTTCTGAAGATGAATGAAGGTCTTACAGATTTGGAACGACATGAGGGTGAGTAATTATTGACAAAATTTTCATTTTGGGGTAAACTATTCCTTTAAAATCACATCGTATTGACTTTTTTTTTGTCATTTTCCAGTGTTTTTTCTTTTTTAAAGCATTAACCTTGCTACATATGGTTAGATTTGTGCCTAAATCAAGAGAACAAAAATACTATTTGCTAATGGGTTAAGAAAAATAAACATAATTTAATATATCTCATACAAATTTGCTTCTTAAGCAAATTAATTTTGTTTTATAGATGCATTGAATTTTTAAAATGAGAAATATGACAAAAATACTTAAGATGATTTTTTAAACTATATATTTTTTGAAGATAGAATGAACTGTGAAGTTAATAAAAATATCAACAATTAACAATTCCAGAACTTATGCTCTCTGTACACACTTTGTCTCATCTGTGTCAGTGACCAACTGGCTGGTGTTCTCCTCACTCTGAGAGTCTGAACAGGTGCTTGGAGATGTACTGAAGGTGTCAACTGATCCCCGACTAAGTCGGTTTTTGGAGAATTTAACCTATATGTAGATAAATATACAAACAAAAATGCAGTTAGAAATAGAGATTAGAGATGTTTGCTGGTATATTAAATTATATTCACATTGTCAGTGCCTTACTCTATGAATCTCAACATCAAAGACCAGAGTGCTGTTTGCAGGCACATGGTTAGCGATGCCCTTTGACCCATAACCCATACTAGGAGGGACGATAAGAAGCCGTCGACCTCCTTTCTGCATACCAAGCATCCCGTCCTCCCATCCCTGTAAGAAAAAGTAACATAAGTCCTAAATGGCACAACAACTGACAGAACCAACATTTTTCTGCTATATATTTCTTTAATATCGTTTTAAAGGATTATTGTGGTCACAGACATGATCAAGAGCTGCTCACCCTCAGAGCTTTGCCTGCTCCAAGCTTTACTCGCTGCAGCTTTTCTTTGCCCAGATTGGAATCAAATACCTGGAAAAACAGAGACACTGAACTTTCACATTTATAGATCTCCAGCTGCACAGCAAACAAGCCAGACAGACTCATTTAAATGGCCTGATTAGTTCAACGGGTGCATGACTTATATTGAGCCATGACTAATCAAAAAGAATGTGCACAGTGAGCTGTGCTAAATGTGCTCAACTACAATTTAGAAGTTTAAGTCAAAAATCAAGAACATACTGTGTACATTTAGGAAAAGTAGCCTAGTGATTTCACTAAGCATCATTTAATAAGAATCAAAGCTTCTCTAAAATGAAAAGATGCTATAATTATGAGTTCCAGTGCATAGCATTGAAACCCTATTGTAATTATTAGAATAGTCACAGATCAGCAATCTCCACGTAAAACTGATCATGCAGACCAAACCGGAAGTCGTAGAGACTTGAAACTTAAAGGGATGGTAGTACAACATCACCAAGGCTCGACCCAATCGGCCTGACGGCGGCGCTACAGTGATCAAAAGTACGAAATCGCCCATAACTCCTAAACCGTCAGCCGCAGGCTCAAGTGTCTTATGTCGTTGGAATCCTGACAAATCACATGCCTCAGATTCCATCGTGATTGTTTTCGGGTATTTTGACTTTTTTTTGAAAAACCTACTTTTGCAAGCTAGTCCTATTTTTTTTCGCCAGATCGGAACCGAACCAGTGCAGGGAGATTCTCTGGAGACTGAATATCAATAATTATCAAAAAAAGTCACCGTCGCAAAGGGGTGCTAAAATATTCGAAAGGGGCAGGGCCACTCCTGAACGGAATGAGATATCTCCACCAAACTCATAACACTTATGTAAGAGCTCAATCTGAGGTCACAGGGAAAAAATCGTGGAGCTTAGCCACTTGGTGGCACTATAAGAGGGAAAAAAACTCAAAATGGCTATAACTGCACAACCATTCGTCCTATCAACACGGTGTGCATGGTCTTGGTCCGAAGTGTCACACGTGTCTACAAGGACATTCGCGTATCTCAAAAAATTTTGCCCGACAAAAATTTTTTTTGCCCGCCATTGCCCGACGAAATTTGAGCACATGCTAGACAAGGTTAACAGAGGCCGATTGGAACGAAACTCAGTGGGCCTGTTCGAATCATGGCCCCAAGGACCCACTGGGTGGGTGATATCACATTTTTCAAGGGCGTAAATGATTGTACGTCGCACAGTTTTTCACACATATGCACGATATTCATATCATACAATAGAACTCCTCATCCCTGACAACTTTTCCTTTAGAGCCACCGCTGTCAATCAGTTTGTTAAATGATTAAGAAGATGGGAAAAAAACTGCAGTACAATTCTCTGGACTCTCTAGGTCAATAATTCTAATTTTTTTATTTATTTTTTTTTATTTATCCTTTGGGAAGCTATAACGGATTCGTTTGCAAAAATGGTCTGTCCAAATTTATCCGAAATACTATAAAGCCTGAAGGAAAACTCAAAACTTCACAAAACTTGCTAAGCGCATGCGACAGGTGATTCTAAACAAGCATGCAAAGTTTTAAGGAGGTCAAACCACAACTGGTGCTATAACAGTCTTAAAAAAAAACAATACTATATTTCTGTGGTAAATTACCCAGATTTTAAATCATTGATTGAGGTGCTTACACGCTTGCTAAATAATGTCTTTTTTCATATGTGCTTAAATTCCTTAAAGCGCTTGAAACCCGGTAATCGCTGTTTGCAGCTATATTTATTTTAACATTTATCTAATCTGTCTTTCATTTTTGATACAATGTAATTTGTCTTGACCAAATTCCATAATGCATTTAAAAATAAAAGCTACAAAGTTGAAATTAATCACCTGTCCTAGAGCATGGTTCTGTAATAGCCATCCGGAATAGGCCACCTCCACTGTGTCCCCAATATTAACAGCTTGACCTTCTCCTTGAACCAGGTCCTGAGTGACCAGAGAGTCTGACAAAGCCTCACTGTTCCACCAAGCCACGCACACCTGAGTAACAGGCAAATACATAGTCTATTGGTAAAATGTAAAAATGTTTGCAATAAAACAATTTTGCAGAACCCTGAAGATTTAAAGTAAATACAAAATAATTTATTCCATTTTTTTTTTTTTTTTTACTAAAACAAACAATTCAGTTTGAGTATTACCTCCTTACAGAACTCAGGCCTGGACTTTTCGGAGTCAAACATTACAGACCAGTTCTGTTGCTGGTCATCATAGAAAGTGACATAGTTACATGGCTGAACCTGTGGACAGGTACAAAAAGCTGATGAGTGCAGCATCTAACAAAACCAAACAAAACAAAGCACAAGAGAATAGAATAGAATAGAATAGAATAGAATAGAATAGAATACTCACTGTGAGAACAAATCCACGATGGATTCGAGCCGTAGTAATCTGCTTTTGTTTACTGCCGTACAACAGAATCTTGTACTATATGTGCAAATAGAAAATAATGAATAAAAGAATGACCAAAGAAAATGCACATAAGCTTCTCTTACCTCTTTGGTGACATGGTTTCCTAAAACAGCAGCTCCTATCTTGCCTTGCTTCACATATTGTCCATTCACACTGGTGGAAAATCAAAGCTCATTTAAGCAATGTGTGAACTAATGCTAATTCAAAGTCTCGTAAACATCTTTTAATTGCCATATTTATACTAACAAGCTGAATGCATGAACAGCTGTAGCAAACAGCACAGCTGGAGCACATGGTGGAGTGACGGGCTTTTGAGAAGGTGGGCCTGAAAAAAAAACACTGATTAAAACATTAGCAATTATGTATATACATTAAGATTCAAAATGATCTGAACATAAAACTGTGTCAAAAAGGCTGTTGAAATATTTGCTGTACCACCTACCTAATATGGCGCAGGACTTTTTGGGCTGTTTAGGGGCAGTGAATTGGAAGGACTCGTTTCCCTGACTCTCTGCTCGGTCCAGACCAAAGAGAGAAGCCAACTTTGCCCTAAAGAAATGCAAACACACACACACACACACATGTTTGTTTTTGTGAATTGTGGGGACTTTCCATTGACTTCTATAGATTTTATACTGACCAAATGATATTGTCTATCCCCTAACCCAACCCTAACCCTAAACCTAGCCCTCACAGAAAAAATGTTCGCATAGTTACACTTTCACATAAACATCATTTACTATTTTTAAATGATTTTTTAACATTGTGGGGACTGCAGGCCGGTCCCCACAATGTCAAAAATTTCAGGTTTTACTATCCTTGTGGGGACATTTGGTCCCCACAATGTAGCAAAAACAAGTACACACACACACACACACACACATATTATAGCTTTATATCTTTACAGCAATAAATGTAATTTACTTTCAATTTAATGCATACACATGTAAAAATATAAATGGTAACTGTGTCTCACAATGTGAATCTATGTGTCACGTGCAACTTTATTATTTTACATTTGATATACCATTTAATATTTTACAGGCTTCAAACAGCCTTCCATATTTATCTAATCTGTAGCAATTAATTTAAAATCCAAATGAATGTTTCAAATGTATCAGAACAAGCTATGAGTTCACTGCTCTGTTGAAAACCATCTATGCAGACTTTCAATCAACAAAACAGCAGAGGAATTATTTATGTGATGTGGAAATTACACAGCACATGCTTTGACAGAACATTGGACCCATTAACAGATGCCATTGCTAAAAAAGCCAGACGCAGTCTGCTGAAAATACACTGTCAGCAGTGTTGCAAGTGAAAAATTCAACATGCTAATATTTTAGAATATTATCTACTTTAAAAGTTACATTTATGGCATACACATAAGAATGACTGGACCAGCATGGAACAAAACTACAATTACAGGTCAACAATGTCCTGTCTAGCATCTATGATGAAATCCACACAAAAGAAGACACATTAGACCTGTTTGTACTGACCCTTGGACCCCCCTCCACAGATAGTCAGTGTCCCATACAGCTGACATGGCCGCCAGCTTTCTGTCAATGAGGAACAGGCTAAGAAGCCTCAAAAAAGGTATATATAAAAAAATCTTCCTCCTTTTTTCATTCCGCCTTGATATTTATGTTGGGATCAGCTACAGTGGGTACAGATTTGAAGCAGCCCGAATGAAATGCACTGTAATCACTAACATGTGAATTAAATTATTGAAGGAGGAGCCTCACATCATCAACATGGTTTCAAGTGGGAAATGGAAAAAAAAAAAAAAAAAACTTTTTTGGTCCATATGTCTGTTCAATGAAATCAGAACGTTCAACATAATTTCCAGTCACCTTAGGAAAAATTACACTTTGTCCTTTAAACTGAGTTTGGAGATAAAAACCTCACTTTTTCCCCAAACCCCCTTTCATGTAGAAAGAATTTCTTTGACAGGGAAATTAAGGGAAAAGGCCTGCACAAACAAATTAAATCTATTACGTCTGTTTCTAACAACGTGAAAATGAATAGAAAGTGTCGATTGCCGCATTAAATTAAGATCTGCTCATGTTGCATCATAATTCTTTTTAAGCGTTTTTGCAGTGTTGCTCATTAAAACCAATCACAGACGATTCTGTTGAGATTAGAAATGCAATGGCCAATCAGAGGCGTTCAGATGAGTCATCGCTGAAATGTATGTTTTGTTGAGTGCGCATAACTCTTCAATCTCTCATCTTAAACAAAGCGGAGATGTACGTACAAAGTAATTAAGACGTTAATTTCACAGTGTAGACATCTTCAGTGATTATAATGATACATTTTTTTGAGAGTGCTTAAACTAGCGATAGTGTCACTTTCTGTATACAATTTATTCGCTGTTTAAATAACCGAAATGAAATGAAAACATTATAATTAGAAATGAAACGTTATAATTACCAATTTCTAATGTTTTTATGAAACTGTAATCATGTTAGACAAATTCAATCCCATTAAAAATATTTTAGTAGCCTAGACATGACACCCAGGTCTGGTTCTTTCCTAAAAAGACGAAATTATGATCTTTTTAGGCTTACCCTTAAGTTGGTTCACCCTCTGTTATTCTGTTATATTAACATTTGACAATGATTAAAGCTTGATCTTAATGAGACACAATCAGACTATAATACAATAAAGAGGCATGAGCGATCCTCACCTCATTATTGTATCGTTTAAAAATAATTCTATAAAATAATTAATTTTAAATGATTAAAATATGTTAACACTTGTTGATTCAAAGATTAGGCTATGAGTGCAACGACAACACGATACTATATTCTTAACACTTACCCACTTTTAGGACACAGAAAGTCTCCGTCGTTATAATCAGGAATAATGTCTTTATTTTTTTCCATACTATAATTTCTGAGTATCTCACAACAATCAAGTCAACAGCTCTGGCTTCGCAAACATTCTATACTTGTGCGATATGATGAGCACAGGTAAACGGGAGGACACACACACACACACACACATACACATACCTGACAGCACACAAGAGCATGTGAAGAGTGTGACAGATAAAGGGTGATCAATGGGAACTACTACAGCTTTGAGAAATTGTGGGGGGTGTCAGAATGAATGGATTAAAAAAAATGAATCAATAAAATCTGAATCTGTTGGAAAATTCATAATTATTGAAAAATAAACCAGACCATAAAATGTTACTCATTTCTTATATTTATAAGGCACTAGGTCCATGGCTGAGTAGCTCTACTTCTTCTCAAATAAACATTCAACTTGTGTAAAAGCCATTGCACTTATATTTTACATATATTTGCACATGCAACATTTGACAGACCCAAAGACAGCAGAAAAAGGCAAAAACATTTTTATGCACAAGAACAAATTATGACGAATAATCCCCTCAGCCAACTTGAAACAGAAATTAAAATGTTATAAGCAGAATTAAAAAGACTTATATTTATTAAAAGCATGTTAATGTGAAAATTTACAACATTGTACAAAGAACAAAGTAAATGTCACTATTTACCTTATGGCATTAAAACATTTTTTGTATGATTACATTTAATATCTAATATACAATGAAGAGTCACATGAGCTTTTTGTTTTTTAATTTTTTAAATCACAGGTTCACCATAATGCAGAAACTTTTTGATACATTTTTTGTACTCATTAAAAGTAAACACAAATCAGCCAAACCTGTTGACAAACCTAACTGAATTTTTGTCTGTTTGTACAAACAGAATGCCAAAACACAATTATATGAAAATTTAAAGATTATCATTTAGTGTTAAGGCTCATTGAAGACCGCAGTCCAGTGGAGTCCAGGCAACTCTGGTTTGGACTGGTCAAATACTAAATAATAATCTCTTCTTAAAACTCCTGTCCTTTTGAGCACTGTTGTAAACTCAAATATCTTGACTGAACTGGTCAAAGATCAAGTCTAATTGACATAATCATCTTTAAAGCTTCGCTTTGGGCGTCTGCTCCAGGAGAGTCTTCATGTCTACCAGAGCGTCCTCTAGTCCTTGGGCCAGATGTGCCGCGTTAGTGTCCTGGCAGCTGTTGAAAGCGGAGACTGCAAAGTTAATGTGGGTATCCATGGGATTGTAGCACACACCATATCCGTCCGGTACCACTGGGCCGAAGCACATCACACAGTCAGTTTTAGCTGGCACCTGGGAGAGTAAAGTGGAAAAAGTACAATTAATAATATGCAAGACGATAAATTTTACATGATCTGATGTTTTTAGTTTAACAGCAATATCATTTTAGCAGTTAATGATACTACGCATGCATTTCACTTCTTACTTCTGACCCTGGATCAGAGAGCTCCGTTTGACAGTACCTGACTGGTGGAGAGGTTGTAGTGCAGTGCCACAGCATATGAGGTATCCATGAATATCTCTGGAAGGGCAGCCAGGTCCTCAATAGCCTGCAATTTCAGTCCGAGCAAATGTCTGTCGATGGCTTGACCTCGGATGGCCTGCACATCCACGTGTGATGGAGAATAAGGAATATATTTAGTGCACACCAATAATGACTAATATATGTCCTTACTGTTCATCATCTGAACATCACCAGCATGCATTTACTCACCATGTCTGTGTAAGCTCTGTGTCCTTTAATTGCTTTTTCCAACAGTGCCACTTTCTCTGTGTTCTGTCAATCAAAATGTCAATCAATCCAAACTTACAAATGCAATTGAAAAATAATAGGATGATTTTGATACCGATAGTCAAAAAAACAAGCTCCATAGCAAAATATTTATAAAGTCGCCTACTTACAGTGATGCAAACTACTGTTCAAAAGTTTGGGATTCGTAAGATTTTTAAAGGATAGTTCACCCAAAAATGAAAATTGGGTCGTTAATTACTCACCTTCATGTCATTCCAAACCTGTAAGACCTTCGTTATTTTTTGAAACACAAATTAATTATACAAATTATTTTTGATGAAATCCAAGAGCTTTCTGACTCTGCAAAGACAGCAATGCAACACATTCAAGGCCCAGAAAGGTAGAAAGGACATCGATAAAATAGTCCATGTGACATCAGTGGTTCAACCTGAATTTTATGAAGCTACAAAAATATTTTTGTGTGCAAAGAAAACAAAAATAACGACTTTATTTAATAATTTCTTGTCTTCCATGTCAGACGCACATCTGACAGTGAAGACTGACACGGAAAGAAAGAAACTGTTGAATCCTGTTGTCCTTACTACCTTTTTGGGCCTTAAACATGGTAATTGCGTTGCTGTCTATGCAGGGTGAGAAAGCTGTCAGATTTCATCAAAAATATCTTCATCTGTGTTCCAAAACAAATGGTCTTACGATTTTGGAATGAAATGAGGATGAGTAATTAATGACAGAATTTTCATTTTTGGGTGAACTATCCCTTTAACTTTTTTCCAAAAACAGTATTTTCCGGACCCACAAACTTTTGAACTGTAGTATAATGCTGTTGAATGTGAATTCAACCATACGTGTTTGGCTGGGTCATCCATGGCCTTGACGAAATTGGCCGAGTCAATGGACGCTGATCGTATAGTGTCAGTTCGGCCCAGTCTGAACATGCGGAGGGAAGCACTCTCATATGTAGGACAACAGCGGTTGTAGATCCTGAAACGGTAAGCGACAATCGACTGAATAAGCTACACTGATCATTCACTTCCTAAAAACAACAGAATGATGTTAATAGTTTAGAAATAAACACAGCAAATACCATTAACGGCAGTGCATACCTGTAGTATGCTAACTGGAGAGCAATCTGAATAAAAGCATCAGGGCTCATCTTCTGCGACTTTGGGAAATTTTTGCCAAAATGGGAAAACACATTGACTTTCATGTCTAAGTCATGTACCATGCTGCAGAGAAGGAAAAGAGAAACCTTCAAACTTTCGATATTTAACATACTGCCAATAAAACAATCAATCAAAATGTTGGTAATGCAGAGAATTAGTGGAATATCTCAATTTCTTACATGTTCATGTTTTGTTTGGCCTCCTCAATGTCGTTTTTGATCTCTGGCGTGATGTTGAAACGCAGCTTCTGAGGCATACGCAGCGGGACCATTGGGGTACGGACCATCTCTGACTTCTTCCTGTAAAAACATACGGTAAATCTTAGCTGCGTTAGCCATGCTTACAATCTAGCCATTACAATCACATTTAATCACTGTTAATCTTACATGTATTCCACCACATGATCGATAAGTGACACGATAGGAGGGCCCTCAGCGGGGGCGTGTTCATAGATCAGCCCACATGTTCCGTCCTCTCCAATAATAAACTACAAACAGTATTAATCATGACAATATCAGGATCTTGTACTTAATACATTTCTGTCAACATCAGTGATTTGGGCTTCATTTCTCAGCGAGAGTCCTTATGCATCAACACATGTGTCTCTAACCTGCAATGTTTTGTCGAACCAACGATTTCCGCTGTTCCACCTGCTTCCCCCTCCATGCAGCATCTGAACTCCAGCACGGGTGCGGTACATGTCATCAGACGCACGCGGCATGGGAGCATCCAGACAGACTGTGAAGATACTCTTCTGAATGGCTTTCACGGACTCCTTATTTGTTTTATCTGAAAGTGACAAAATAAATTAAGAATTGCCCTAAATTATGGGTAATTATCACACATTTTTTCAGCAAGATCAAAATTATTTGTTACGTTGGTTTTACTACTGTATATTGCAAGTTGTCTGAGCAGTACAGACAAACTAATTTCTCTAGGTAACAAAATATAAAATAAAAAAATTAGGCCAAAGTGGCTAAAGGAAAAATTCATTATTTTATCTTTGTTATTAAAAATAGGAACAAACATACAAATTACAAATACACATACACATACTATACAAATAAAACAAACAGTGCTTTACTTTTCATGTACAGCAGGTGTATTTAGCAGTAGCATTCAAGAAAATGAATGAATAAAGATAAAAATAAAACACTATATGCACTTCACTGTGTAAATTACACATCGATTCTTATTAAAGCAACTGTATTAAAGTTCTTCAGTCAGGAACAGTGAGTGACTTCTCTATTTAGGTTTTGTAGTAACATTAAAGGGATATTTTACACAAAAATAAAAATCCTGTCATCAATACGCACTCTCAAGTTATTTTAAACTTGAATGAGTTTCTTTCTTCTGTTGAACATAAGTTATTTTGAAGAATGTGGGTAACCAAACAGTTGCTGGTCCCCAGTGACATCCAATGTTTTTGTCCCCTTCTATCAAAGTCAGTGGGGACCAGTTTGGTTACGCACATTCTTCAAAATATCTTTTGTGCTCAGCACAAAAAAGAAATTACAACAGATTTAAGACAACATGAGAGTGAGTAAATAATGACAGAATTTTGGGGTAAACTATCCCTTTAAAGGAGAAGTCCACTTCCAGAACAAAGATTTACAGAAAATGCACTCACCCCCTTGTCATCCAAGATGCTCATGTCTTTCTTTCTTGAGGAAAACATTTTAAGATTTTTCTCCATATAATGGACTGATATGGTGCCCTGAGTTTGAACTTCCAAAATGCAGTTTAAATACGGCTTCAAACGATCCCAAATGCGGTTGTAAACAATCTCAGCTGAGAAAGAAGGGTCTTATCTAGCAAAACGAACAGTTATTTTCATAAAAATAATACAATTTATATACTTTTTAATGTCAAACACGTCTTGTCTTACTCTGCCTGGACTCTGTTTTTGTTCCAGTTCATGACAGTTAGGGTATGTCGAAAAACTCCCATCTCATGTTCTCCTTCAACTTCAAAATCGTCCTATATCGCTGTTTTACCTTTTTTGTTAAGGGTGTTTCATCTTCTTTGCATGTTCACTTTGCAAAGACTGGGTTGGTACTTCTGCAATGATGTAGGATGATTTTGAAATGATTTTTGAAGTTGAGGGAGAAAATACGATTGAAGTTTTTTAACATACCCTAACTGTCTTGAGACAGAATACACAGAGTTCAGGGAGAGCAAGACAAGACGAGCGTTTGAGATTAAAAAGTATTTAAATTGCTTTTTTTTAATGATCGATTCACTGTAAGACCCTTCTTCCTCAGCTGGGATTGTTTACAACCGCATTTGGGATCGTTTGAAGCCGCATTTAAACTGCATTTTGGAAGTTCAAACTCGGAACATCATAGCAGTCCAATATATGGAGAAAAAAACGTTAAACGTTTTCCTCAAAAAACATAATTCCTTTATGACTGAAGAAAGAAAGACATTATCTGTAAATTTTTGTTCTGGAAGTGGACTTCTCCTTTAATGACAAGTGCAGCATGTTTAGTACTACTAGCTTGCTGTCACTTTAAGAGCTGCACGCATCTTATATACAGGCACAAATCCGTTTTTCTCTCAGCTGTTTACTTTCACTTTAGACATAACCAACTGTATTTCTGACAGTTTTAGCACAATCAGACGAGAAAGATAACTTAGATAAATCTAGTAATCAGGCGCTGTTTGGCACCCCTACCCTAAATTTAACCCTAACCCTAAATTGAATTTTTAGTTTTTAATAAACTGAAAGCCTGTAGACCAGCATTTATATAAAATATTAATATTTAATATTATATCTGTAAAATTACAAATGAATAATCAATGTCCTGGCTAAATGTATTTATCAATTTCTTTTTAAAAAATTTCAGTAATCCCAAACTTTTAAACTGAAGTGTATATTATATATAGTTTTAGTTCCTAGCATTGAAGATACTAATATGTCTAGTTAAAAAAAAAGTGTTGGCAGTGCCCACCCTTAATGAGGTTGTTGTAAGCTTTGCCCCAGCTGTTGCGGTGGTTGGAGGTGAGGATGCCAATAGGCTCTTTGTTGGTCTGTAAAGACGAGTTCCAGATCTTCTCCAACTGAATGCAGATCTGGTCTACGGTCAGTGGCGTGCCGTCACTGTTATATACATCCAGGACAAAGAACTGCAGAGCAAAAAAAAAAAAAAAAAAAAAAAAGAATGAGATAAAAAAGTCACTTTACCATCAAGTAGTAAGTTGTATGGTTCTAATATGGTACTAACAGATCACAATGCTGGATGCAGGAAAACATTACATTTTCTTCAATTCACCTACCACTGGAAATTACCTTTGGAACAGGGACTGACCTGAAAGTTGTGCACTACAGTGATATGTGTGGGGGGTCTCTTGTCCAAGGCATAGTTGACTACACTGTCCCTCTTTGTTCCAGGGATCCGGCAGGACGAGAGCACCTGATAGTACTGGTTCATACAAAGTGGCTTTCCACCTAGATACTCCACTGGCAATGTTTCACTAATCAAAAAGCAAAGACATCATGTCTGACTGGACCATCTGAACTTTATACGCTCATGAATTTAATCAATAGTAATAGTCACGTTTATCCAAAGCACATTCAGAGAACTGAATGATTTATGACAGCACAGGGAAAGTAGGTAATGTGTCACTCACTTGTCAATCATGCTCTTGAAATCTAAAACTCCAGCGATTAATTTAGCAGCATATCTGTGAGGGGAAAATACTTTTAGTTTCTTACACTCATTTTTGAACAAGTTTAACACCAACATAATGCCAATGAATTACACTACTATAAATACAGTAGCGCCTGCTGTGTCTTTGGCTGGTATGACTTATGATATTGACAGAACACATCTTACTGCTAATCTGTGAGCAGTTTTAGCAGTTATATGTGAAAGCTGTCATTATAGTTCATGTGGGGAGACTGGATTTAGGCCAGCATTTTACTGAGAGCAGCGGTTCATACTCTCAACTTGCCTCAACTTGGCACTTGGCAAGAGAGGGTTAGTCTGTATAAAGGTCACCATAATTGAAAATAACTGCCTCACCCTGCAATAATGCTACTATGGGTCATTGCCTGTGGATTTATTTCATGTGAATGACCACTGAATAATATTTATGTTTTAAAGTTCTTGCAGCCGTCAGTAGCAACACCAAGGTCATGGTTTTGATTCCCAGGGAGCATGAATACTTATAAAATGAACATGCGAGAAAAAAAAAAAAAACAACAACAACAACAACAACTTTATTTATTATTTTATTTTGTTACATATATAACAAAACAAAATAATGTAGTATTTTTAGTATTTTATCATTTTTTTTATTTATTTTTTAAGCATATAATTAATAAACTTTTTTAAGGTTTATACGTTAAACAAGGAAAAACTTGCCACCATATTGAAAAAAACAACTAAATACTTAATGTATGAAATATATCTAAAAACTTATTTTATTATATTTATTATCACAAGTTGCTTGTTGTATTTTAGACATTTCACTGGAAAACATATGCACATAAAATACATTTATAGGTAAGCAAAGTATATTAAAAATAAATACAATAAAAATACAATAATAAAGTGTATGACTTCAATCAGGGTCATAAATATCTATAAAAATATTTATTTTAAAATTCAACTATATTTTTTATTTTAAAGTAAAATATATCAATAAATACATAAAATAAAAAGGTTTTCAGTGCATGATTTTAATCAGTTTTACAGCTATCTATCTGAAAGTTAAAATATAAAAATGTTAGATGTTTGAGTAACATATAGTAATAAATAAACAAAAAGTGTATGACTGTTAGCAGTTTAAAAAAATATATATTTATATGTTTAAAAAAAAAAAAAAAAAACGGCAAAATAACCTAAGCCAGGATTAGGTCATAGTTCAATTAGGGCATTTAAGTAATTTCTATAAATGTGTCTTAGGAAAAAACCTTACTGGTGTGCATCTTGAGACAAAACAAAGGCATTTATATACTTTATGATCAGTCAGTGCAAGTTTCTTTCAGCTGAAACTTAAACTTAAATCTAGGGCTAGGCTTAAGCCTTGTTTGTGAAACTGGGGGATACATTTTTTCATTTTAAGCTAAATATATTAACAAATAAAATAAAACTCAAAAAAACTGTATGACTTTAATTAATTTCTATTAAAACCTGGGTAGGCACATAACAACACACTTTTAGTTCTAAAGAACAATGTCTGACCAACTAAATGACCTGTGTTAAAATTAGTTGACTATTCCTATATGAATCCACACTGGTCTGACCTCATTTGGCCTTGACGATCACTGAACTCCATACGGGGAAGAACGACCCCAGGACTTGAATGGACAACAACAGGCATCCGGTAGTCTAGGTAGGCTGTTTGTAACCACCAGTCAGAGAGCTAGCAGTGGAAATGAAAGACACAATAGTACATAAGAAAAGAGTTAGTCTGGCCGATCACAGCGGGCTCCTGACAAAGCATCACCTAGCAAGTTTTTACCCAGTTTTCCAACTTCTTCGCTCGTAGCTCCAGGCCCTTCTGTAGCCTCTCTCCTACACCGCCGGGCTTCTGAAACTCCTCCAGCAGTTTCCGGGTTTGATTCAGCTCCTCCGGGTCCACAATGGGGGTCAGGGCAGCCAGATAGCGTTCGCATGTTTGTTGCAGCGGTGGCACTGGAAGCTTAGGAAGACTCTCTTGGTGGGCCAAGTATCGACCAACGATATGTGTCACTGACACTGGTTTTACCAAGCTGGAGGGTTTCACCATGCCAGCCTTAACCTAAAAATACCCCAGATGATATAACACCAGCTGTATTATATAATAAATGATAAAGATGCATAGATAATATAGCTTTTATATATATATATATAATTATAACTTTTTTGTTCAGTTTCACCTTAGAAATAGATAATATGATACTTTTGTCTTTGTAAATATTTTTTTAAAGATATTATCATATTAGTACCCAAAAGTTCAATTAGTACCAATAATTTACACAAGTGTACATTACTAAACTAATCCAACTGGAAATCCGTAATACTCAGACATAAAACACATGAGTCAGCACATGACTGCCAACAGTGCAACATGTAATAACACTATTCCGCTGTCATTAAAAACTTAAAAGCTTTATTAGAGACCATTTACACATTCACACGATGTGTTAGGTAACTGCATTGAGTATTTAAGCAGCTGTCAGTGAACACTGTTTTATCACTGCCATGAATTGTGTCGGCACTTCCTACTGTCTTTAGCACTACCGCTATCTAAGCATAAACAACCTGAATGTCAATAATGAACTCGGTTCAGGCTGTCAGCTAACCTTGTTATGTCAAATAAACGTTTAAACTATGTTTAAAATTCCAGTCATATGTATTGGTTACTCACCATCGTCCTGGCAAGAATGCCCAACATAACTGAAGTTCACTAAAACGCCCCCAAACCAAGGCCTGAGAGGAGGGACAGAAGTGATCAGTTGCGGTCAGAGTCCACCGAGTGAGAACTGCAGAAACAACACGAGCGCCATCACTGCTGCGCTGCTCCAGTTCACCGCTGGATGGCGCTGTACTGACAAAAACACAAAAACAAAGCCAAGCGCCATTGCGTCATCATTCTGCTGAATGATCAATAGCTCGCAATAATCCGAAAGACATTTTATTGATGAAAAATAAAGAGGATAAAATTTAACCTAATCTTATAACTAAAAAAACTACTTGAAAAATTATATACCAGAGCTGCACACTTCGAAATGCAGAATTTAATAGAGCATTGCACCGTACATAACTCTGTTATTTTTCTATAACAACGCAACACTATATTGTACGTATACTGTACGTACATACTAAATATTAATACTTTTTTTTTTTAAAATATTAACATAAAAGAAATCTACTTATAATAATTATATAGTTATACGTCCTTTGAATCCTTAAAATTTTAATCGTAAAAAAATAATACATTTACAGATTACGCAAATCAATAGTTGCAGTAACATTTTTCTCATAGCAATTTACATTCGCTGATCAAGTTTTTAAAAAAAATTTACGCGAAACTGCGGGTGAGAGTTGAAGGGTCGTGTTTTCATGATCACAGTAAACATGGCGGAGACTGAGAAGTCGTCAGGTAGCTCACTTCAATCCAATCTTTATCTATACACGGATAATTCAAAAGCGAAGATAGCCGTGATATTTGCAGATTGTATATGTTGTTGTTCAACACCTGAAGGGATGTGCATTTGTTTGGAAAAAAACGCGTAATTGTGGTCTCACCGCGCCTCATGTAATGAATCGATGAGAGTCTGACAGCTCTGCGTCGTCGCGCATATATAACTTATTACGCCTTTTCTGCGAACAAATCACTTGATATTATATTTATTTGCTGTATTAATGTACTTACAATGCTATTTACAATATATTTTAGTGAGAGTGATGGACATAACGGTTGAACGCATTTAGTTTTAAACTTAGGTGTGTAATCCTAATATTTAGTATGTGACGTTGAAGTTTTAGTGTGTAGTATGTTGTTCTGATATGTTTATGTAAAACAGTGAATGTTAAAATAAAAAATGGAACAATATTCAGATAATTTACCACTGACAGTATATTCTGGCAACCAAATTTGCACATAAATGGGAGAAATTAAGGAACATTTTCTGTTTAGGACAATATTATAGGTTTTAATATTTCATGATCAGAACCAGCTGAGGTCTTTCAGGTTTAGATACACACACACATCCTCAGGCTGATGATACACACGGCACCATTTGAGCAATGTTGTTGGGCAACTTTGCAGTTAATGGCAGATAGAAATGTGTTGTTTTGCCAACTTTGCCAAAAAATCGCCCGGCAGTATTGCTTAAAAAGTTCCCCAAGTATGGTCAGCTTCAGACTGCCTTTTATACTATAAACTCTTTGTGTAAGGGAATTATTATAAGGGTGATTTAATGCAGTTGGCTGCTGGTTCCTCATCCTTCCCACTATTCTTTGAAATCAAGTAGAAATATATATAGGTGAAATTGAAATTCAATCAGTTAGTCGGTATGCTAAAAAAATGTCAAACTACAGAATGTTTTGAGATTGTTATATATTATTAATGTATTATTATTATATTTATTTTGATCTTTTTACTTTTTTTTAACTTTACTTGTACCCCAGCTCTTACTAAAACGCAAATTGTTCTGTACATTGGTACAAAAAGTCATGAAGTGCACTTATCAAACCACAAGAAATACAAATTTTGCCACTGTATAATTAATAATAGTTAATGCATTAAGTGAGATGTGTGAAACTACTATTATCTTTAATGCACAAGGCGCTCTAGATGGCAATAGCATACATCAGGTGTGCCCAAACTCTGTCTTGAAGGGCCGTTGTCCTGCAAAGTTTAGCTCCAAACCCAATTAGACACACCTGAACCAGCTAATCAAGCTCTTACTAGGCATACTAGAAACTTCCCAGCAGGTGTGTTGAGGCAAGTTGGAGCTAAACTATGCAGGACACCACCCCTCCAGGACTGAGTTTGGGCACCCCTGGCGTACATACAATCAAAATGTGGATCGGGACCTACATGAATGCATGTTTGCGTCATTGCATCCTACAACTCTTATCTATCAAGGGCTGTGGGAAACTTCTTCAGTCCTTTCTGTCCGTATAACCATACAAGATTACCGTACAAATGCTGGGAATTATAACCTTATGTTTTGATGGTGATTAATATTACTAATACTCCGTTTTTTTGGGGGGTCTGGATAAATGATTCCCGAAAAGACATATCCTTTGACAGAATTTAAAAATAAAATATAACCATTTAATGAAGTTATATGAAATTTATAAAGAGTTTAGAATTGCAGAAACCACTTTTAACTAAGTTGTTATCTGTTCTTATTAGTTTCATTGTTAGTATTAATCTAATTTTAATTTGACACTAAAATTGGATGTGTCCATCATATTTTTTGTCTCTTGCACAGGCTCCTCCCATGAGGATGACAAGCCTCCCAATCCTGTCAGTTTCAACTTCATGGTGCCAAAGAAGGAGATCAGCATGGTGCCTGATATGGGCAAATGGAAAAGATCACAGGTATGTTGTACAACCCACTATGAGAGCAGTTTATCTGCTACCTGGAGAGATGGAAAAATAGCTCATTAATTTTCAGTCTTACCACAGTATCTCTAGAGTTTAAAGATAATAATAGGAATCTCTATTGTCTGACATACTTTTTTGTGTGGCTAGTTACAGCAGCAGCACCAATACACTTTAAAGAGACAGTCCAAAATAAAAAAATAAAATTAATGAGAAACTCTGCGCATATTAAAAGTTCACTCATTATAAATGTGTAAATTTAGAAATTAAAATTTCTGGCCTATAAAGAGCTGCGTTATTATAGACTGAGGGCAGCAAAGTAATAATAATTATATTGATCATTTTTTATAAATATATATTACTTGTTAACATCTCCCTTAACAGTAATTAAACCCTCTTTTGCTTGCATTTGAGCATGTTTGTGTTTTGTGTAAGTAGGCATATGCTGACTACATGGGATTCATTTTGACCCTGAATGAGGGTGTAAAGGGAAAGAAGCTTACATGTGAATACCTGGTGTCTGAGGTGGGTCACTGTACTGCTGTATGTTAATAAAAGTAATTGGTGCTTATGTTTTGATCATAATAACGCATGTTCATGAATCAGCTCATAGAAATGTGCTTGCATGCTTTTCTTTGCTATTAGACAGTGGAGAAGTTGCTTGCTATGTTGGGAACTTTAGATCGCTGGATTGATGAGACGCCACCAGTTGACCAGCCTTCTCGCTTCGGCAATAAAGCTTACCGCACATGGTATGCTAAACTAGACCAGGTAAGCGCTTGTATGAATCAGAATAGCCTTTCACATGTATGATTAAGTGTTTAAAATTATACTGTTTTATTTTACTTTGGAATCAGTTCTTGGCCGAGCATTGCTAGTAATTCTGTTGTGTTTCTTCAAATTAAAACTTTTAAAGTTTTAGTTCAGTGTTTGAATGAGAGAGGTTGATGTTTTTACGGCAATGCTGTTCGTGCAAGGTAAAATGATGTAAGAGTGTTTTGTGTGTACAGGAGGCAGAGGCTCTGGTCACAGCCATTCTGCCATCAGAGCGTCATGATGCTGCTCCAGAGATAGCCGTCTACCTGAAAGAGTCTGTGGGCAACTCCACTAGGATTGACTATGGCACAGGTTTGTGTGGGGATATACAAGTATAAATGTTCATTTCATTTCTTGTGTGTTTATGTGTGTTTCTTCATAGCTGTCTTTGAAGAGAAATGTTATCTTTGCACACTTTTATCTATTACTCCTTAATAAATTCAACTCTCACATCAGAGAGAATAATAAAGACAAAACAAGAACAACCCTTTTAGATTTTAACTTTAAAAAAATTAGCTATATGGACTCCTTTTCACAGACTGTCATGATGAGTTTTCATAAATATTATAAATCTAGCAATGTTTTTTTGTATTTGCATTTATTAAGTGTATGTACATTTATAACACTGTGCTTTGTGCTATATAACATTGGCATTAAATTACACAAAACTAGTTAACACAGCTGCATGAGTTTTTGTAATACAGTGACTGAGGAAGTGATGGCAAATTTGACATCTTTCTCTCTTTTGACCAATGTGAGCAATCTCTCAATATTTATTCCTCTTTTGTAAAGTCATAGAGGCACTTTCATTATTTTTCTTTTGCTATTGGAGCAAATGGGAAAAATGATATTTGCTGTACTTTCTGTTTACCACTATGGAAGTTTACTGAACTATGATGGCTTAAAGGGTTAGTTCACCCAAAAATGAAAATCTTACCTGCATGTCGTTCTAAACCCGTAAGATTTTCGTTTATTTTCTGAACACAAATTGAAGGATAAGTCCACTTCCAGAACAAAAATTGATAATGTACTCACCCCTTGTCACCCAAAATGTTCATGTCTTTCTTTCTTCAGCCATAAAGAAATTATGTTTTTTGAGGGAAACATTTCAGGATTTTTCTCAATATAATGGACTGATATGGTGGCCTGATTTTACACTTTCAAAATGCAGTTTAAATGCGGTCCCAAATGCGGTTGTAAACAATCCCAGCCGAGGAAGAAGGGTCTTATTTAGTGAAACGATCTGTTGTTTTCATAAAAATAAAAATAAAATAAAACTTTTTAATGTCAAATGCTCGTCTTGTCTCACTCTGCCTGAACAGTTTTTTTCCGGTTCGTGACAGTTAGAGTATGTCGAAAAACCCATCTCATGTTCTTCCCCAACTTCAAAATCGTGCATTATCGCTGTTTTACCTTTTTTGTTAAGGGTGTTTGATCTTCTTTGCATGTTCACTTTGCAAAGACTGGGTTGGTACTTCTGCAGTGATGTAGGGTGATTTTGAAATCATTTTTGAAGTTTTTCGAAATTGAGTTTTTTGACATACCCTAACTGTCTTGAGCCAGAATACACAGAGTTCAGGCAGAGCAAGACATGATGAGTGTTTGAGGTTAAAAAGTATTTAAATCGAATTTTTTAAATGAAAATAACGGATCGTTTCGCTAGATAAGACCCTTCTTCCTTGGCTGGAATCATTTACAACCGCATTTGGGATCGTTTGAAGCTGCATTTAAACTGCATTTTGGAAGTTCAAAATTAGGGCCCATATTAGTCCATTATATGGAGAAAAATCCTGAAATGTTTCCCTTAAAAAAATATAATTTCTTTACGCTCAAGAAAGAAAGACATGAATATCTTGGATGACAAGGGGGTGAGTACATTATCTGTAAATATTTGTTTTGGAAGTGGACTTCTCCTTTAAGAAATTTTTGATGAAATCTGAGAGCTTTATGACCCTTCATAAACAGCAATGCAACTGACATGTTCAAAGCCCAGAAAGGCAGTAAGGATATTGTTAAAATAGTCCATGTGACATCAGTGGGTTATCTGTAATTTTATGAAGCTATGAGAATACTTTTTGTCCACAAAGAAAACAAAGTCTTCTGTGGCATCAATGCACATTTGCGACAGTTCTTGAATTTTTCAGTTATGTTGCTGTCTACGCAGGGTCAGAAAGCTCTCAGATTTTATAAAAAATGTCTTAATTTGTGTCCCGAAGGTGAACAAAGGTATTATGGGTTTGAAACGACATGAGGGTAAGCAATTATTGACAGAATTTTATTTTTTTGGGTGAACTGTTACTTCAGGATTCAGAGAACTCCAGGAATGTAAAAAGGGTCCTTTATATACTCATAAGAATATATATGTTTAATATATCCTTAATGTTGTTCTTGTAAATAATCACTAGAGGGTGCTGTTGAAACACAAAACATTTGGGTGCTTTTGAGAGCTTAATTCAGATAATTCAGATACAGATTTCAAGGATTACAAACCTTAAGTACACTAAACAGTTCTTGTTTCATATAAAGTCTTCTGTGATTCACACTAAAAATATTGAAAGGGTTCTTAAGAGTCAATTATTTGATAATTAAATACACTGGTCATGCTGTATATTTGTTTCTGAGTGAGCCAGCAATGACAAAGCAGATAGAAATAGAATTGCCTTGCTGTTATTTTGTGGTACAGTGCTGTTTTATCTCATCACATCCAATTCATACTATAAGCTCACCAATCAGGTAAAATGCTGCGTTATTTGGCATAAGAAATAACATGTTTCTTTGTGCAGGTCATGAGGCAGCATTTGCTGCGTTCCTCTGCTGTCTTTGTAAGGTGGGAGCTCTGCGCGTGGAGGACCAGCTGGCCATCATATTTAAAGTTTTTGACAAGTTAGTGCATCTAATTATTCTTATTTTGAATACTTTGAATCTGCCAGCATCTTCACCAAACAAGTCTGCAATTTACTGCACACTAAATGCCAACAAAACAATTTTGACTATGTATTTTAGACTTGCATTTTGTGGTTGATGGTGTAAAGCTGTGGAGATTTCATTTGCATGAACCGTTATGATCTGATTGGCGTAGGTATCTGCGAGTGATGCGCAAATTGCAGAAGACGTATAGGATGGAGCCAGCAGGGAGTCAGGGTGTGTGGGGTCTTGACGACTTTCAATTCCTTCCCTTCATATGGGGGAGCTCACAGCTTATAGGTAACGACTCCTCTTTTGTTGCCTATTTTACTGATAATGTGTCGTGGCCTGGAGATGCCTCCTTTTTTAGTCTTAAACAACAGCAAGCTCAACTTTTTTTTATCTAGAGAGAGTTTTTTTAGTATTATTTATATGCTATTAGAATATTAAGATTTTGAGCTTTTATTTTTATGTATTCAGTTTTGATTTTAGTTTACATTTTTTGTGTTTTTTTTGTGCTTTTGTCATTTTTAGATTTTCTTTTACATTTCTGTTTAGATTTAATATTCATTTCAGTTTTAGTTTTAGCAATTTTAATACATGCACTGCTGTTTAAAAGTGTGGAATCAGAACAGTTTTTCATGTTTTGTTAAATATGTTTCTTATGCTCATCAAAGCTGTAACTATTTGATAAGAAATACAGAAAAACTGTAATTTTGTGAAATATTATTGCAATTTAAAATACTTTAAAATATTTTCAGCATCATTCTTCAGTGTCACATGATTCTTTAGAAATCATCAGCAGTTTTTTTTTTTTTTTTTTTTTTTTTTTTTTTTTTTTTTTGACCAGTAATACTTTTTTCAGGATTCTTTGATAAATAAAGGGGTAAAAATAACTGTCTTTATTCAAAATAGAAATTTTGTGTTACAATATACACTACTATACTTACTATTTGTATGTTTGGGTTAAGTACATTTTTTTTTTTTTTTATAAAGAAATTAATACTTTTGTTTAGTAAGGATGTGTTAAATGGATAAAAAGTGATATTAAAGACTTATATTGTTAGAAAAGTTCAAAGAAAAAAGAATCAAAGAAAAAAGTATCACAGTTTCCAAAAAAATATTAAACCGCACAACAGTTTCAACACTTGATTTTAAATCAGCATATTAGAATGATTTCTGAAGGATCATGTGACACTGCAGACTGAAGTAATGGCTGATGAAAATTCAGTGCTGCATCACAGAAATAAATTATATTTTAAAATATATTAAAATAGGAAACCAATATTAGAAATCGCAATAATATTTCACAATATTACTATTTTGTCTGTGTTTTTGATCAATACAGCCTTAAATACAGCCTTGATGAGCATAAGAGACTTCAATTTTTTTTTATTTTACTTGTTGTCATACTAGTTGTCATGACAACATTGGCAATTTTCATTTAAGTTTTTATCTACTATTTGTATTTTGTTTCAGTTTTTTTTTTTTTTTTTTTTTTTTACACTTTTTAATAGTTTTACTCGTAGTTAACATTAAAAGCACTGTACACTCTCAGAAAAAAAGGTACAGTTCTGTCGCTGGGGCTGTACCGTAAGGTACCTTACCTACCCCTAAACAGTACCCTAAAGGTACATTTTAGTACTTTGAAAGTACATATTTGTACCTTTTCACTTTGTACCTTAGGGTACCGCCCCAGCGACAGAACTGTACCTTTTTTCTGACAGTGCATACCTAGAGCTAATAAATGTATTTTTAAATGGCAAAATCCAGGTTCATTGTTGCTTGGAGTGGCAAACATGGAGACACCTAGTGGTCACGTTGTGTAACTGGACTGTGTTTGTTCATCTGTTGTGTGTAGACCACCCAACCCTGGAGCCCAGACACTTTGTGGAGGAGAAGGTTGTAAACGAGTACCACCAAGACTACATTTTTCTGGAGTGCATTAAATTCATCAATGAGGTGTGTGTCATCTGGCGTCTGCTCATGGAAAGACCTTTTTCCTTTTTATTTTCAATTTGTTAGAAGGATGAAATTTAGATCGCACACACAAACAACTCAGAAGTTCCATTCATGTAAATACTTACAATATATAGTTTAAAACTCTCTCTCTCAGGGAGGTTGTGTTTGGACTCCACTCACATGAGTCATTTCCTTCCTTCCCTGCACGTTGTTGTGAATCACTCCTAAGGCCCCTAGGGCCCACCCCCTCCTTTCTCTTTCTCTTTCCTCTCTCGCTCTCTCTCTTTCTGTTTCTCTCTCTTCTCGCTTTCCTTCTCCTCATTCCTCTTTGAGGGGCTAGTAGGTCTCTGGAAAGTCCGGCTTGACGAGAACACGCTGTGTGTGTGTGTGTGTGTGTGTGTGTGGAGTAAAGCCACACAGCACAGCCATTCATAAAGTGCTCTTTCCCAAGGGCAGCCCACAAGCCCCTCTCTCTCATAAAACTTCATGAATAGACTTCATAGTACAGTGAATTGATGATGATTGTCAAATTACCAATACTACATAAGAGTTAATGTAATGTTTTGATAATATTCTTATAATTTTATTACATTTACTTCACACACATACTACCAATCAAAAGTTTAAGGTCAGTAATATTTGAAACATTAAAAAAAGTTTTAAAAATATTAATATATAAAAAAAAAAATTAAAAATCAACAAAGTTTTAAACAGGAAAATTATTTATTTGTTATAAACTCTATGAAACTCTAAAAAAAAAAAATAATAATATATTATATAAACTCTATAAATTTTTTTTATTTATTTATTTATTTTACTTTAGTAGTGTTGCCACTTTTGCTGATATTAGTGCTAACTTCTGTTCATTTGTTTGTGCTCATTTGTTTCCTAGTAACCTTTATATTTCCACAACTAATTTAAAGAACCAATTATATAACTGTTGATATTAGGGGTGCTCCGATTGATCGGCTACCGATCATTATCGGCCGATAATCGCTTTGGGATGTTTGATCGGCGGTCTCTAAAAGGGCCGATCTCATAAACCGATCTAAAGCTGATGACGCACATGCCGTGAAAGGACTGGTACGACGTGCAGCAGCACCGTCTCAGTCTCTGTTCAGCGCGGGTAAAACAATTTTAATGCTGAACTTGAGGTACAATTCATATTTCTTCATTAAATTAGTTATAAAGTAATTTGAAAACCTAATGTGAGCCGTAATTTCACAAACAGCGTGAGTGAATGGCCGCACGCTCTCTCTCTTCCTCTCTCAAAAGTGCGCAAATGGCTTCCACTCACCACATCACGTCTGACTAGAAGCGAGCTGCACAGTTGACACAGGAATTGTTACTTGCACAATAGAATCAGTGTCGCATCGTCGCTAAAGTTTATAAATTTCATTTCTTTTTAATTCTTTTCAGTGTTTATCCATTCATCACTCGCACGCTGTCCTGGAGACTGGGCGCTCATGCACACTCGAAACGTACACACATAACACCACGTTTACATAACTTTGTTTGCAGTGTGTATTTTTTTCCGCGCTCATGCTAACGGATTAAAGCGTTCAAGATGCACATGGTTGCGGCCCGGCAGTGCGTTCCAGGAGCGGTGCGTCTGCACTAGTGTAGAGATTGTTTCAGCACCGAGTCTGTGCTGCACGCGCATAATTAAAGTGACAGTGCATTGTTTGCGGTTAATATGAACAATGACACGAAAATGTCATAATTACACCGTAAATGCATATACTTAAAGTCTACTGTACTTCACAGTCAACACATGGGTTTTTGGCTAGGTTTAAAGAAAAAGAGCACTTAAACAAGGCAATAATAATAGATGGCATTCGTAGGAAAACAAAGTTCTTTATTAACAGCAGGATTGCTTGTAATAAAGATTTAAATGCAAAGAAAAGGCAGTAGAACTGACTGTTTCTGTCAATGGTATGTTTTTAGTTTAGAATGTTTTTTGATAACGTAAGAAAAGTAGTTTAAATGTTTTGCCACTTGCCATTTAATATATAAATCTAAATGCAAGTAAATGCAAAAGTAAAAAACATTGAATAATGTGTTGCTTATATTTGTGTTTAAACACATTTATGAAAGATTACTGTACTGTGTAAAAAAGAATCACAATGCTGAAAAAGCATTTTCAATAAAAATGTTTGGATTTTAAATCAAAATAATGGGTAAATGTGTTTGTGGAAATTAGGCTTGTGCCGTGTGTAAGCTATTGTGCAATAATTGCACAATTCTAAAAACAAAAATGCTCTGCATGATCAAACATTTAGGTGAGATATATATCTTTGAAAATATCTAAAAAATGCCTCCCTTAATTTAAAAAACTCCTTTCTCACAAGAGCCAACTAAGAGGCAAATTCCCCCATTTAAAAAATAAAATGAAATTCACTCCCTGAATAAGTTTTTAAAAATCCTGGTTGGAGTATCACTATAAATAATTCTACATGATAAAGAGAAGGCTTTAAAAAGATCTGTATCGGTGATCGAATCGGCAGATACTGCTTTCTGTGATCGGCGATCGGTAATCGGCCTCGAAAATCCTGATCAGAGCACCCCTAGTTGGTATATTGGTATTTCATTCTTGTTTTGCTGTTTTTTTTACTGTATTTTTTGCTGATCTGTAGTAAACACAAACATACTTTTTATCTTAGCAACTTTTCATCACAGTTAAAAGTGAATATCTTATTCAATGTATACTTTAAAAAAAAACCCTGCAAAATTGTTGTTGTGGTTGTCAGAATTTTACTGTAAAAAATATGGTTGCACCATTTTGGTTTTATGGATTTAACTTAAATTTACAGCAAAAAAAAAAAAGTCATTTCTGATATAATGATATAAACTGATATAATGTTAATATACTGACCAATTGAAGGACTGTAATCTGTTTTGTCCATTTGTGGTACACTGATAACCACCAAAAGCACGTGGTGATGAGAAAGTCACGTGATGAACCAAAGGTCATTACAAGCAGTTTTTAAATACTAACATATATAGAAGCTGCACAGTGTCATTCACACAAACACTAAACACCATCATGGTAACACACATGAAACTAAAATAATGAAATAAACATTCATTTAACAACATTAGATGTAACATACAACCTTAATGTACAAAACTGATAAGATAAAAACTAAGAAATGTAAGATATACGTTCTCTTACTACCGTAAAATTACATGTAATGTGCAATACAGTTTTTCACTATATATAGTAGAGGAACTTACCGTTAACCAATTAATAGGTTTTTACTGTAGCATTTTTACAGTCTTTTACTGTTAAAATCACAGTCATTTTTTTTAGTGTATTTTTTACTGTGAATTGTTGAGTTTCAAATTGCTCCATTAAATCCAGCTTTAAAGAAGTCCACTTCCAGAACAACAATTTACAGATAATGTACTCACCCCCTTGTCATCCAAGATGTTCATGTCTTTCATGTCATGTTTGAGGAAAACATTTCAGGATTTTCCTCCATATAATGGACTGATATGGTGCCCCGAGTTTGAACTTCCAGAATGCAGATTAAATGCGGCTTCAAACGATCCCAAATGCGGTTGTAAATGATGAAGGGTCTTATCTAGCAAAACAACTGGTTATTTTCATAAAAAAAAAAAACTTTTTAAATACTTTTTAATCTCAAACGATCGTCTTGTCTTGCTCTCCTTGAACTCTGTGTATTCTGTCTCAAGACAGTTAGGGTATGTTGAAAAATTCCAAACGTATTTTCTCCCTCAACTTCAAAAATCATTTCAAAATCATCCTACATCACTGCAAAAGTACCAACCCAGTCTTTGAACATGCAAAGAAGATCAAACACCCTTAACAAAAAAGGTAAAACGGTGATATAGGACGATTTTGAAGTTAAGAGAGAGCATGAGATGGGAGTTTTTCGACATACCCTAACTGTCATGAAATATAAATTGTATTATTTTTATGAAAATATCAGATTGTTTCGCTAGATAAGACCTTCTTCCTTTGCACAACTGCATTTGGGATCTTTTGAAGCCACGTTTAAACTGTATTTTGGAAGTTCAAACTCGGGGCACCATATCAGTCCATTATATGGACAAAAATCCTGAAAAGTTTTCCTCAAAAAACATAATTTCTTTACGACTGAAGAAAGAAAGACATGAACATCTTGGATGACAAGGGGGTGAGTACATTATCTGTAAATTGTTGTTCTAAAAGTGGACTTCACCTTTAATGCTGATTGTACTGTATATCTTAAGTTTACTATCACTAATCACTATGTATTTTTCCTTCTTTAGATGAAAACAGGCCCTTTTGCTGAACACTCGAATCAGCTGTGGAACATCAGCGCTGTTCCTTCTTGGTCCAAAGTCAATCAAGGTCTCATACGAATGTATAAAGCGGAAGTGAGTATCATGGTATTGTAAACATTTTCACATGTCAGGAGTAAATGTGATAGTGACTCCTTATATCAAGTGCATAAATGATACATTGGTAGTTAGTGCACTAAATACTGCTCTAAAAAATGAATAAACATTCTGTTCAAAGAGCAGCACTGCAGGCTACTCACTCCCACAGTCTACATGTGACATTTCTAAATGTGTCATTACAAATGCCAAGCTGTGGATTCTCAGTCTGTGAAGTTTTAAGACCAGAGCTGAAAGAGTTAACTAAGCAAGCATGTGTGTTTCGAGGGGAAGAACCGAGTGCCCCACCCCCTCCTCCAGAGCCCACATCCTGTGTTGTTGAGAAGACGGCTGTGCTCCCTCCCCCTTCTCTCCCTTTAGCGCAGAGCAAAGCTGAGGGGCCAGTCTGTCTGCAAATTCCCCTCCTCCTTCCCTCTCTCTCTCTCACCCTGTCTGTCTTTCCCCACCCCCGTACATATCACACTCTCGTTCTCTCTTTGACTCCGTCAGCCAGGGACTCATGACTGATACTGATGTCTTTCAAGTTAAATACAAGTTAAAGAGATGGTTTAAAACCTATTCATATGGATGTTATATATAAATATATGAAAGGTTTTAATTCAGTATCTGAGCGACATTTCAATATGCTTTTGTCTGAGTTTTACTTTTTTCTATATTGAAATACTCGCTGAGAGGTTTTTGATTCACATCTCTATTGGCCATATTTAATTAAATTGATCAGTCAAGACATTTATAGTGTTACAAAAGATTTCTGTTTCTGTTCATCGAAAAATCTTTCTGTAAAAATATGAAGCAGCACAACTGTTTGTGCGTTGATAATAAGAAGAAATGCTTCTCGAGCACCAGACTAACATATGGGAATGATTTCAGAAGGATCATGTGACACTAAAGACTGGAGTAATGATGCTGAAAATTCAGCTTTGCCATCACAGGAATAAATTACATTTTAGAATATATTAAAATATAAAAAGTTGTTTTAAATTATAAAAATATTGAATCATAATATGTTTTAGATCAAATAATTGCAGTCTCGGTGAGCATAAAAAAAGATACTTTACTTACGGACCCCAAACTTTTGAACAGTAGTATATGTCAATAGACAGTGCCAGTCAAAAGTTTTTGAACAGTACGATTTTTAATGTTTTTTAAAAAGTCTCTTATGCTCACCAAGCCTGCATTTATTTGAAAGTACAGCAGAAACTGTAAAAATTTTGAAATATTTTTACTATTTTAAATAACTGTTTTCTATTCGAATACATTTTGAAATGTAATTTATTCCTGTGATTTCAAAGCTTTATTTTTAGCATTATTATTTCAGCCTAATGATCCATCAGAATCAGAAATCATTCTAAAATTCTGATTTGCTGCTCAAAAAACACTTATTATTATTAGTATTAGTATTATTATGTTGAAAACAGCTGAGTAGAATTTTTTCAGGTTTCTTTGATGAATAGAAAGTTCAGGAGAACAGCATTTATTTGAAATAGAAATCTTTTGTAACATTATAAATGTCTTTATCATCACTTTTGATCAATTTAAAGCATCCTTGCTAAATAAAAGTACTAATTTCTAAAATTTTTCCTAAAATAAAATAAAATTATAATGACTCCCAAGATGTTGAATGGTATAGTGTATAATGTTACAAAAGATTATTTTTTTCAGATAAATGCTGATCTTGGATCTTTCTGTTCATCAAAGAATTCTGAAAATGTTTTAAATATTGATAATAATATTAATAAAAAATGTTTCTTGAACAGCAAATCAGCATATTAGAATGATTTCTGAAGGATCATGTGACACTGAAGACTGGAGTAATGATGCTGAAAATGTAGCTTTGATCACAGGAATAAATTGCATTTCAAATATATTCAAATAGAAAAGAGTTATTTTAAATAGTAAAAATATTTCACAATATTACTGTTTTTGCTGTAGTTTGGATCAAATATGTGCAGGCTTGGTGAGCAGAAGAGACATTAAAAATCTTACTGTTCAAAAACTTTTGACTGGTAGTGTATAACCTCTGTATATAGGCTTGTTCTGTTTGGACAACATAGCATTAGACATTTTAAAAGTTAGCAAATCTAGTCTTTTGCTGTGAAGTTGATTAATACTAGCAAACTGTTTCTCTGTCATCCTCTCACAGTGTCTAGAAAAATTCCCCGTCATCCAGCATTTCAAGTTTGGCAGCCTGCTCTCCATCCAGCCAGTCAAACCATGAGAGACAAGAATCTGCAGCTCATCAGAGAGCACAACCAAAACTCCAGCGTTGGACGAAACCGCTTCAGTCCCAGTTAACAAACCTAAATATGCATTCTCATCACCAGAGGTGCTTGGTCTTACTCCTGAAGATCTACTTTCCTGAAGAGTTCAGTTCCAAACCTGCTCAAATACATCCAACCCTAAAACATTAAAGTGAACCCGAAGACCTAGATTAGAGTATTTGAGTTGAGTTGAACTAAACTCTGCAGGACGGTAGATCTAAACAGCCTTGCTCTTCACAATCTACTAGTTGTGCATAGGAAATCCCACTTCTGATATTCCTCTTAAGTGACGCAATTTGTCTGTAAAGTTTTGTTTATCTAGTCCCTGCAAGCAGGACTAGTCCCTGCTACTTAGACATCTGCAGTGAGCATTCTCAACGCAGTTATGCACATACATTTTCATCTGGATTGGCATTTATATTTATTTATGTGTATATAAAGAAAGAACTTGTCACGATGAATGTTTGAAGGCTTGGTTTTGGTTTAATGAATTCTATTTCCTGTGTGCAAAGATGTGAAGCCAATGAACAATAATGTGTGTGTGTGTGTGGGTGTTTGTGAGTTCATGGAGCATCAGTGTCTCAAAAGACACTTGTAGTGAACTTCTTGCTGTTCAGTTATCATTGAGATTGCTGAGGCTTGTGTTCCTTGTGAATGGTTTTGATAAGTGTCATTTTTACTTATGTAAGACATTAATAAGTTGTCAAACACTTTAGTTTTACATTTTTGGCTGCGCTTGTTTCTTTCACATTTACTTAAATGAAAATCGGATGAGTAAAATGCCAAAAACACCCTTATTTAGTTTTTAAACAGCCACTTGTAGCTAATACAGCATAGTTTGCTAGATGAAAGCAATGAATTTGGATCCAGCATTAACATGATGCAACATTAGTAAAGTATATTTAATTTCGAAACTTCATTCTGTGTAAATCAGGTTTCAGTTTGCATCAGATCCAACGCAGAGGGGGTATCCTTTAAAGAACAAAGTAAACTCTGCATGTTAAAATTACTAAGATATTAGTGCAAATCTTTTGTTACTTAAATGAAGTAACTCTTTATACTGTTAGAAGTGACTGAAACATCTGTGAACACTTTTACATGAGCACAAATATCATTTATTCTTCACAGAGTAGTTCTGCACATTTGGTGAGCACTTTAAATTGATGAACAGTGTTTTTAAGAATTCAACCTTTTACATGGGTTATTATGGAACTAACAGACTTGTGATGTCTTTCCAGAATGCTTTGTTGGCCTACGTAGGAACTATTGACACCAATGATCTCTATGATCTACTTAGGATTACAGTGCTTTTGGGAATTGCAGCCCTGGGTGTTAAATGTTACATGGTCATTGCTTTAGCTTGGATGCCAGCAGCCAGTTGCAACCAGTGCTTGAAATTAAAATGTACACTACCAATCAAAAGTTTTTGAACAGTAAGATTTTTAATGTCTCTTCTGCTCACCAAGCCTGCATGTATTTGATCCAAAGTACAGCAAAAACAGTACAATTCTGAAATCATTTTTACTATTTAAAATAACTGCTTTCTATTTGAATATATTTTAAAAATGTATTTTATTCCTGTGATCAAAGCTGAATTTTCAGCATCATTACTCCAGTCTTCAGTGTCACATGATCCTTCAGAAATTCCATTCTAATATGCTGATTTGCTGTTCAGGAAACATTATGTTGTGAGTGATGATGATAAAAGTGATGATAAAGACATTTATAATGTTACAAAAGATTTTTGTTTCAGATAAATGCTGTTCTTCTGAACTTTCTATCCATCAAAGAAACCTGACAAAATTCTACTCAGCTGTTTTCAAAATAATAATAATAAATGTTTTTTGAGCAACAAATCAGAATATTAGAATGTTTTGAAGGATCATGTGACTGGAGTAGTGATGCTAAAAAATCAGCTTTGAACTTACAGGAATAAATTACATACTAAAATATATTCAAATAGAAAACAGTTATTTTAAATAGTATAAATATTTTAAAATGTTATTCTTTTGCTGTACTTTAGATCAAATAAATGCAGGCTTGGTGAGCAGAAAAGACTTCTTTTAAAAAACATGAAACATCTTACGGTTCAAAAACTTTTGACTGGCATTGTATATCCACATATACTACTGTTACTGTTTTATGCTCACTGAGGCTGCAATTATTTGATCTAAAACAGAATTATTCAATATTTTTATAATTTAAAACTTTTTATATTTTAATATATTCTAAAATGTAATTTATTCCTGTGATGGCAAAGCTGAATTTTCAGCATCATTACTTCAGTCTTTAGTGTCACATGATCCTTCTGAAATCATTCCCATATGCTAGTCTGGTGCTCAAGAAACACTTCTTCTTATTATCAATGCACAAACAGTTGTGCTGCTTAATATTTTTACCGAAAGATTTTTTGATGAACAGAACATACAAAAAAAACTGCATTTTTTTAAAACATATCTTCTGTAACACTATAAATGTCTTGACTGATCAATTTAATGCATCCTTGCTTTTGACTGGTAGTGTATAAATTAAAATGACCTTACTAATTATTATAACTAAGGATTTGCTTAAACCGTTTCTTGCAACCAGCTCCATATTTTAAGTGTAGTCTCAGTTACAACAGAATAACTATGGTTATTCCAAAAGCATTAGTGTCTTACAATTGGCTTTCTGCGTGTAATAAAAACAATACTTTTTAGATTGAAAGGAACTACTGATTTAATAATGGCACATAACACATAATATTTATCTGCTTTAAGTTTTTAGTCAATTAATTGAGACTCTTTTCATAGTACAGAGGCTTATCAGGCTATACATCTAAAACTATATAATTCAAACAAAAGGTTTCACTACCTCATTAAGGGAAAGATACATCGGCCAAATGGCAATTATTATTAAGTTAACGATGTGAGGTAAAATGTTCATTATATAGCTATAAATGCACATTTCAACTTAAAATTGTGATGCTAAAAACGGTGATTTACATAAGGTAATTTTTGATGTATAAAAAAGGGTTTCTCTGAAGCAAATTTGCTACTATATGGTCATTTTGACAAGTCTGCACAGTGCATATCAAGACCGGCGCGCGGGCCAGGCCAGTTCACATTGTTTAGTTTCAGTTGAGTCATTTTCAGCGGTTGCCAAATTCAGCATCTGCCCAGTCACTGTAGTCCAGCCGCCCCACTGTGAAACTCGCACAGCTTGCTGAGTAATTGACACGAACGCATGTCGAATTTACCCCCAACACCCATCCGCCTCCCCCCCGTCTCTATTCAGTTGTATTCAGGCGCAGGCTCCACTGCTGAGTTCAACAGGCGCAGTTGAGATAAGATAAGATTAAAGTCGTGCCTTTTGTCTTCATTAACATTTGATGTTACCACCGAGCCCGTTTCACAAGGCTGCTCATTTTGGAAGGTGTAAACAGAAGTGTATTTAGTATATATATCACGTCCACCGACTAATGAAACACGTGTTATCTATGTCGAATGTTCTGTGCTTGTGTGTAATTGACGGCGCGTCATGCAAAATGAGAAAATCTGCATTCGCTCTCCATGGTAGCGTTTCCCGCGCTGGCCACGCGGAGGAGCTCGCCACACACCACAAACCGTGTTGTGCGTCGCCTGTCAAAAAATGTAACGAATATACCAACGGTCTTTTTATAAAATAAGATTTGGAAACGTTAGCATAGATCCCTTTCCCCCAACACCAGCCTTATTCGGAACAAAACAAACAAAAAGTTTCAGATATAACGTTTCACGCTATATAGCCGAGATTAATTTAACCTTGTTGAATCGTTCGGTTATTTCACAGACGTGTCGTCGCAACACAAAACAAGCTCGATGCAACCGTGCAACGTATTTGCACGGTTGTAAACGTTCAGTCATAATGTAGTACACAACATAACGCACGACCGAATTACCTGCTGTTTTAGCGATATTTAAACGTGCGCGAAGCAGCTCGTCGAAAATAGCCATGACAACGACTTGATAACAGCCTATGTGTGTTGGACGTTGATGTGTCGGGCGTACTGCGGTATCTCAGATTGAGAGGAGTCGAGAGGTTTCGGCTAGAGATGAGAGAGAGAGAGACCGGAGAGAGGACGGGGAGGGGAGGGGAGGGGTGGAGGGGGTTGCAGGGAGCAGCGGATTCGAGGTCAGCCCGAGGTGCCGCTACATAGGCGCTCTAATACCTTCATTCATTGATTTTGAAGAACACCACCATGTGGCATACAGCAGAGATAACACAGTCTGCAAGTTTAGCGAGAGTTTCTGGCTATAAAAGTGCCCGCCAATAGGACGTGCTGCGGGTGTCAGGCAAAAGTTTGCTTTTGGGGCTCTGGCCCTTGCTTCAAAACCCTAGTTTTGAATGTGGCTAAATGATACGCTCTGTTTTATTGTTTACTTTGTGTGTACGCGTACCTTCCTTTTCATGAGTTGTCCTGCAGGTGAAAGTTTATTATCCCTCAGGTAATGGCATATATCTAAAATGAAATTTCAGGCGATGGCCATTTTGGAGCCACGGAGTTCTAGAAACGTGTGCTAAAACTCCAACATTTCCTTTACAGTGAGTTGTTTTGGATATGGCAGATGAAGTGCAAGCTTTCTGTTGTGTTGAGTCGAGCTCAATATCATGAGGCCTACTTTTGAAGGCAGCTGTAGTGGTTTGTCAAAAAAAGATGAGTAGGCAATGCCAAGTAAGTTTGATTTTTTTATTAAGGTTATAAATTTTAAACAAATACTTTCTAAAACAGTTTTACCCGGTGATATACAATTTAATATGCACAAAAATACAAGAATACCAACAAAATATGGAGAATACGTCTGAAAACGTCTTTAATTCAGTACACATAGTGCTTATATAATGTGAGGACGTATGGCTAATTTATGAGATTGCCTTTTTAGAACAAAAGGTCTAAGTTTGTAGAAAATAAAATCAAACCCACAAAACCAAGCAAATGCTGGCATCATGAATTACTGTGAAGGCTTAAACTTTTTCTGAGAGTCAGGGGGCGGGAAATGGTTAACGCTGGAGAGTCAACAAAAATACCTGGCAGATTAAATCACGGCGTGCATTATGGGAGTTGTAGTGTTAATTAATGGCCCCAACGTTCAGTGTTGATGAGGTGACTGGCATAGGCGAACTACAAACACACTCAACGAGAGGAACTGGAGCTGTGGGTCAGTGCAGTCAACAAAACGCACCAGTCCTCGCCACTTTCAACAGCACATTTCAGAATACAGAAAACAACAGAAAGTCCGACAGGGAGGGGGTTCAAATATTGCACCTTCGTTAGCCTACTTGATTGCCTTGTGTGATATTACAGAGTGTGGTCTGTGTGTGAGCCAGTCCTCTTCCTGGAGCTCGAGGTTAGCGACAGCAGGAGCTCAGGCAGTCTTGTTGTTGTAGCCTGTTCTACTGGTGAACTGGAAACGTGAAAACGTTAGAAAATGTGGCACGGCTGCTTGAAGTGTTGTGTGTACTGTGTGAGAAATAAGCGTGCAGTGGGTAGGCTTCTCCGTTTGCAGCCTGTTATTCCCAACATTACATGGGTTGTAATGTTATTTTACAATACATCTTTGTGAAAGTTCCTGGGAAGGGAGAGAGAGAGAGAAAAGAAACAATCCACGAGCGAAACATTCAGAGACTTCCCATGTTTGTGGCCATAGCTAGCAGTCTGCGTTGGGTTTAAGGCAACGAAATTCAACTTCGTTTTAAAACGTTTGTTGTGATATCGACATTTGTTTTTAAAGGATACATCATCACAAGTGGTAGGCTACAACCACTGTCCGCCTCCCCCACTGAAACGAAACTAAAAACGAACCAAAATAAAAACGCTTAAATAACTTTGCTGCAAAAATAAAAGTCAATTTGTCTTAGACTTTGTACAATTTCATAAAGTATCTGTATTAACGCATTAACCACAGAGTCAAAAGGCTACAATAGCTCTCGTCCAAGCCCCTAAACTCGCCAGGGCTTGTTTGCTACAGAACTGTCCGTTTAAGGCTTGCTCCAAGTCCGCTTGTCTGCTCACCAGTCCCGAAAACCCCGAGCCGAAGATCGAGATGAGGTTGGAAATGTTCGACGTGTCCAGGGGCTCCGTGCTCGCGTATGAAGAGTCCTCGAATTTCGCTCTTTTGCACGGCGTAAAATCCGGTACCTCCTCGATCTCGGACACGTAGTACCCAAAGTCAAGCTTGCGCTTCTTGGCCGGGCTCTGTGCGCCCTGGCAGCACTGTTGGAGCGAAGCGCAGCAGTCCTGATGCAAATACCCGTTCTCCACCGTGGTAACGACATGCGTGTCCAAATCGAGCACTGTAGTTTTGTTGCAGTGCATGCTGTTTACCGGCGAAAAGTCACAGTTGGACACGGGGTAGGCTTCCGCGCAGCAGCTGCGGTAGAACGAGGGCTCCGGCGCCTTGCACACCTCTTCGCTTTGGAGAGCCAGGGGCACCGAGCAGGCGCTGCTGGGCTGGAGGTGCTGCACCGACGGAGCCTGGTGACTGACGGGCAGGAGCGCGCCGCAGAGGCTCGCCGACTCGTTCGCGCTGCCGCAGCAGTCCGCCGTCTGCTCCTCGCAGTCCTCCACCAGGTCGAGCGGGTTCAGCTCCTGGATCTCGTTGCAGACGGTCATCACCTCCTCGTACTGCTGCATCCTGTAGATTTCGGCGTACTTCTCGTTCATGTAGACTTGCCTGGCGTTCCTCAGCACATAGGAGACCAGCAGGTTTTTGTGCAGCTTGATTCCTCCTCTCTGCGTACGGGAGTTGTGGATTTTCCGTAAAGATATCGAGATCAGACTTTGTGCATCCACTGCACACTCCATGGTGTTGATCATGGTCGGGCTCGTGATCTTTTCCCACCTCTCCGACGAAGGAAACAAACTTTCTTTTAGTCAGAATCACGATATTTCGTGCGGGGACGAAGGCTTAAGTCAGCTCTGTGGAGAAACATTGAACGTGGTCGTTTCTGCCTCAACGTGTGAGCGTAGGCAATCATTAGCCTGCGCTTGCTGCCATAGTATATATATGGCCAAGAACTTTCCGCCCACTTCGCCTCCGGCCAATCAGCAGCCGAGAATAGCGTTGAGTGACAAGCGAATTCCACCCAGAGGTTTTGATCTCGGCCAATCGCAGAGAGGCGGTTCTTCTGTGCTATTCAAATTCCAAACTGACTTTACCAAACTGGAATGTTCTCATGAGGCGCATTGTACATCGGAGTGCGTGCTCTTGTCATGTGTGCTGGAGAGACTTCTTCAAGGATCTGACACAAATTCACTAAAATAGAAGTTAAAAACTGCTAAGGACTGTAACATTAACACAACTGAAAAGCACTCTGTATGAGTTATTACAACCTCGCCGTTTTGAGAGTCATTCAAACTGAATCACTCTGTTTTCGGTTATCAATATTTTAATAACATTATACTCATTTGCAACATACAAAATGTAAAAGCATATCAAACATGAATATTCTAACTAAATCTAAATATTTTATGTATTTTAATTTTATATAAACAGGTACATGAGAAAATCATTAATGGAATGCAAGATTCAAATGCAAAGACAGCAATTGTAATTGACATACTGTGTAATAAATGCTATATTATATATACATTACATATTCATTAATCTTAACTATTGTATTATGTTGCTTCAGTATAGTTTAGTAAGATTTACACATACAGTTGCGTCACTGATTTAACACTGATTTAACTGAGTCAAAGAAGAAAATGATGATAAAGTTAACAAGTATTTATTTCAGAACATATAATCACACTAATATTTACCTTTTGCACTGTTAAATAGATGTTCATATAATCGAAGCTCATTTCATGTCAGAAACTATTTTATAAACCTCAACAAAGGACTGTTTTGTGTAATTTCATCATAGTTATAGATTGTTTCAACTTAAAAGTTTTACCTTTGACTCAATAATAATACAGAAGAACACATCTGAATGACCCCTCTCTACAGTATTTCAATCCGCATCTGCACAATGTGAAAAAAACTGATTGCGGTAAATTGATTAGAATTTTCTAAATATCAGATTCGGTTCTGTTCATGTCAAACACTTGCTGCGTTCTCTAACTGCTGTTCATTCTTCCTACTATGATAGATCACAGCAGCGTGTGAGAGTATCATGCAGATATTCCTGATCATCTCACTTTCTCTTTCTCTCTCTCTTTCTCTTTCTATCTCTCTCTCTCTCTCTCTCACACACACACACACACACACACAACCTTAGATCTCCAGTAGTGAGTAATAAAGCTTACAGCTCTGCATCATAACAATGCCCAAAATCAAAAACACCCAAATCTTCACAATGTATTAAAGGAGAAATAAAAAAATAAGTAAACAAGTAACCAATACATATCACCAACCATAAGTATATTGAGTATAGAGAATATATATTGTATAAAGAGTATACAATTATAGTTTAGCTTGTGTCTTATAACCTTATGAGAAAGATGAAATTGTCCTACATGTGTATCTTGTATCTGATGGAATCTTAAGTCAGTGATATTGATATACACGTTTAGCTTTGGCAATGTGTTCTGTCAGGCGGCATTGCAACATTGGTTTCAGAAAAGCTTTCCATGAGCTACTGTAACGATACGTAGTAGTCTTAAGAAAAGATTAGCTCTGATTTAATAATAAACTGCTGTAATTCAGCACTAGATGGTAAGATATAACTTGCACTAAGGAAACACATGCAGATATATAGCTTCTCTGGACTGAGAATGCATACATATTCAGATTTTGAGTAGCGAAAACTTTATAGTGACTAGCTAATAAATCTGCCAGTGCTGCGTCAGTTTTGTCCTTTCATGCAACATGTTTGTGCAGCAGTGCATCCATCCACTCCATATTACTATTTGGACACTTAAGACACATTTAAAATGTATGAATGTCATTGCATTAGAAAACAAAATATCAAATCAAGTGGCATCGGCAAATGATGCTAGACTGTTATTCCAAATCTTTTCTTTTTTTTTAAGTACTTTTAATGATCTAATCTCAGGGTGTAGTTCATCACATTAATCGTACGTTATTTTAAAGATTTCCAAATAAGCAGGCTTTCTTTACTAACTAAGAAGTTTGAGACACATCAGAATTCTACACTGATATTTAGTGACTGCAGACTATTAGTCCTAATGCAGGCTAATTTTGTCTAATGGGCCGCTAAACATGGAGCTGAATTAAGATGCTTCACCTTGTATTTAGTGTCATACAATTCCATTATATATTCCCTATTACCATAACAGCATCCTTGGAGGATGTCTATCTGTCTGTCCATCTATGATTCGCTGACATTACTCACATGTTGGGTTCAGTCTCAATATTTGGATCTGCGATACCCAGACACTAGTGCTTCATCATGAGGAATTAGCAGCACTTTCAGCAGTCTCTTAGGGTACTATAGGCTTGCTTTTAACTTTTTCAGAATTTTTCAACTGCAAGTTGCTAGCAATTCTCACATTTTTTCAAAGCACATTTTGTTTTAAGTGGGTGTGGTGAGAGCGTCACATTCAGTGATTGTAGGTGGTGTAAATAGCCCTATAAAACACTTGTTGGATAATGAATGAAGATTTCAAGATCAATCAATCTAGGTTTCACTATAATTTACTTAAGAAAAAGAAACTTACACGTTATTTGTGCATAGATCATAAGGAATATGATTGTTACGTTACATGTAGTTTTTCTTTTTTTATTACTAATATTCGTTTTATTAAGTTTTGCTCCATTCTAGCTCAGCTCCGTCTAATGAAACAGATAAGATTTTGATGAATTCACAGAGCATTGAATTGAACGGAGCAACTTGAATTTTTATTTTTAATTTTTATATTTCATATAACTATCAACAACAGTAAATGTTAAGTAAGCTTAAAATAATATTATTAATAATTTAACTGTAAGTAAAATACTGCTATGGCTGCTGGGCAAACTCTACAAGATGATTGCTTCAGATCTTTGATTAGTTCATTTATAAATAAATTAATCGTAAAAACACAAATAATATAAAATGAAGCAACTGTCTACTGTACAAATAATAACACATATAAAGGCCGTGAGAACAATCACTGAATTTGTATTACAGCTTAAAAATCACATTTGGAAACACTTTCTAATTATTATTATTATTATTGTTTTTTTTTTTTGTTTTTTTACCTGAATCTGAATGCTTTCATCTTGGCCGCACAAGAACATTTGCTTGAAGGTCTTCAGATCAAGATTTGCTTTCTTCCATCTTCTTCTACAACACCAGAAATTATAGGTGAGCAGAATGTAATATAGAGTCTTTTAACTGATTTTACAGTCACATAAAACATTTATTTACAACACATGTTCTGTTATGTCCTATAATCTCATATATTGGTAAACAGAAAAAGCATAAACGCTACTCCAGCGACAGTAAATCATCAGTCAATGGTATCTCTCGAGTTGTGATAGAGGTCAGTGGCTATAAACTTCCATCATCGGAAAGAAAATTAATTCTCTTCTAAACGCTTCAGAGAGAATATGGGATTTACCGTTTTCTTGTTAGCTAAGGTGATCACCTCTTTCTTATTGTCTACCATAAGAGATATGATCCTTCTCTTGGGTCACAACAAATATTGCAATACATGCAACAACAATTCAATCATCAAAAAGTAACATTTACTGATTTGAATGAATGACTTACTATGAAATTATTTGTATCGTTTACTGTTTGCGTTTGGCAAATGCAGTCTACGTGGTTTAAGTAAAGTTTTAGCCATGTAAATGTCTTATCACTGACGTTTATAAACGATGTAATATTTGTACTGCTGAAAATACGCTTTAATATTAACATAACCCACCTAAGGCAATTTTCTGTTTCTCCCCGCGCCGTCAAATGAGAAAATCTCAAATATAATCAGACTTAAAAATATAATTGTTTAATGAGCGTAATTCTAAATTAACGTGAGAAAAACTACATTCCCCGGTCTTGAGGCGTCACAGAAGTACTTTTATCAAAGGAGGAGCATTGTGGGATTTGAAGTGTGATTTGCGTTGCTCAGGACACTCGCGGGCATTCCGGTGGCAGGAGGACCAGTGGGTGAAATATCAGGGCGGAGCTTTCCCCGCTTGGCAGATGGATGCCTTGTGAACTTAAAGGCAAAGTAATCAACTTAACATAAATCGCAAGATGCAATTTCACAGGGTCGGACGCCACCATACGTTCTAGCCTGTAGTAGACATTTTTTAAACAATAGTAGGGTGACTGACAAAGCTGCAGAGGTAAAAATACATCCTGACACATCTCAAAGGCATAAATGAGTAACCCAAGAGGCAAGTGCATTGATCTGTAACATATAAGCGAAATTTGGTAGATTAAATTTACCGGTATGACGCGATGGTGCTTTGCACGGTAAGATGTTTCTGTCTGTGGATACTTTTGAACAGTCTGTTTTGTAATAAGACAATGTTTTTAGTGTGTTGGTGCTTTGTTAGCTACATTTGGCCACGTTTTCAGGTAGTGCGCTTTAAAAAAAAAATAGTGACGGTTCACGTCCTTGGCATAGCCTATAAATAAAACGTAAATGTGCGTATCTCGGTTTGAAAGTTAAGATTATTAGCATATGGATCTTTTTGTAGTAAGAAAGTATTCTGTACATTCTTGTGGGAGAGAGTTTTCAAGATTTATTAGACTTTAAGTTTTGCGCGAGCTGCAGAATTATATCACCCATAAACACAACTGCACTCATGTCCCTTTATCTTATGTCTGTTGCGCAATTCACTTTCCATTTTTTGCAACGTCTAGAGCAGGAACACCAGTCAGAGACATTTTACCAACAAGCCCGCATAGCCTATATTCATGTACCATTTGGACTTATCATTTGCTGGAGTATTTTTAGCCCCGGTTCACAAATTGTGTTTTATTTCCCCTTTAAGAGCACGAACTGTGTTGGGAGGGAGGTGTCAAGCCCAGAGGCTGAATTTCGGCCAATTAAAGTCGTCGACCCCCTTTGCAATACGTCAGCCCGCTAAGGGAGGGCTCTGAGCGTGAGCGATGTGTGCGGTTTCCAAGGCAACCACTTGTCCTGACCTCCCCATCCCCATCCTCCTCAGGCAAGATTGGTTTCCATGGTAATGATTGTATCTCCCCGCATGTTTCTATTCCCGTAAAGCAAGCTGAGCGAACGGTCGGAAAGTAGCCTGCTTTCCTCCAAAGTCTGTCGGACAATTTCTACATTCATTAGTTCTGGAAGAAAATGTGACAATATGAAAATACGCGATATGTAGGGCAGGGTAAAACCATATGTGATTATATTTACTAACGTAGATAAACTATTCTCCATTTATGTATAAATAAATACAGAGCTGCAACCATTAAATAATTGTAAAATTGTAAATGTCCTCTATCTGGGTTGGCTACTGCTGTCTCATATAGCACAAAAAAAAAAACACAGTCTACACTGAACACCTTTAATGATCTAATTAATTAAAAATGAAGAGCCCTGCTTAAGATGCAGCCTAGTTTTTTCAGTAGAATCAACGACTTTCTGAAGAAATGTTTGAGAGTTGATGTCATATGTGACAAATGAGCCTCTCCTGTCTGAGTCTTTCTAGCTCTTCTGGAATTTCAGCTTCCTGTAACCTGTTGAGACTCATCTGCATGCCACGGACCAAGGGTGTGTTCACCAAAGGGATGGGGGTGGGTGGGGAGGGAAACTGGAGAGATACAGAGAATGAAAGAAAGAGGGAGCTGTATCTCTCCCTCACACAGGTACACACACACACACACACACACACACACACACAAACTCTTTTTCTAGCTCTTTTTATCTTCAGCACAAGCACAAACACACACACACACACACACAGTATTTAGGTATTTGCTCATATTTTCGATAAAGAGCACAGGCTATCTTTAAGAAAGTATTTGTGTTTAATTTCATTTGAATTAGTTTGTATTCAAACTAAACTCAAGTTTAGTTATCTTCCTAGGTTAACCTAGATATGAAGTGGTTTGTTTTAACAACACAAGCTGTTTGCTTTTTCATCTTCATTTGCCAGTGTTGGGGGTAATGCATTACAAGTAACGCGAGTTACATAATCAGATTACTTTTTTTCAAGTAACTAGTAAAGTAACGCATTACTTTTGAATTTATAAGAACATGTAACGCCAGTTACCTTTTTTGATTTTTATTTTTTACCATTTATTGACTGACAAGTCTCTTGTCGGGCAATCGGGAGTAATTATTGTGCATTAACTCACAAAAAAATAAAAATAAAACAGATTTAGTATTCCTCAAAATTAATAAAAAACTGTGAAATGTAAACAGAACATGACGCAAACCTGCAATAATTATTATTATTATTATTTTTTCAGATTTATGCATTAGATATACGAATAAATAAGCTTTCCATTGATGTTTGTTAGGATAAGACAATATTTGGCCGAGATACAACCATTTGAAAATCTGTAATCTGATGGTGCAAAAAAATCGAAATATTGAGAAAATCGCCTTTAAAGTAGTCCAAACAAAGTTCTTAGCAATGCATATTACTAATAAAAAATTAAGTTTTGATATATTTATGGTAGGAAATTTACAAAATATCTTCATGGAACATGATCTTTACTTAATATCCTAATGATTTTTGACATAAAAGTAAAATTTATCATTTTCACCCATACAATGTATTTTTGGCTATTGCTACAAGTATAGCCGTGCTACTTAAGACTGGTTTTGTGGTCCAGGGTCACAAATATCATGAATCCTGCTTTATTAACCAATATCTTTGCTGACCTGTCCTTCGAATTATCCAGTTCAACCATACTAATAAGAAAAAATATTTTATATACACTAACATTTGTGCTTCATTTTGCTGAGGAGTGTTCTTCTCCTGAAAGAATTTACTTTTCTTTCAGCCTGAGGTACATTCATTTCACTTTTGGTGTGAAAGGGCTTTTACGTTTGCTAAAATGAGAAATTTTTATATTATAAACAAACAAGCAAGCCCTGGCCAGATTTAAAAAGTAACACAAAAGTAACGTAACACATTACTGTCCATAAAAAGTAACTAAGTAACGTAATTAGTTACTTTTTTAGGGAGTAAAAACCCAACACTGTCAGTTGCATCTATAAAGTTACTTTTGATATTTTACTGCTATGCATCAGATTAAATGCATCAAACATCTGACAAACACATAGCAAATGATTCAAAATGTAATAAAAGTGAAATAAAAAACATTTTTTCACAGCTGTTGGTGCATTCCGTGCAGTAAGTGACCTACATTTTCTCTATAACATTCACAAATTCTTTATAAAGCATGCGTTCGTTATTTCAGATTTTAGAAACACAGAGCAAAAACAACCTTTCTGTTTTTAACGGCTAGAAATAGGATTTTCTTTGGCTCTGTCCTTGATCTGGTAATCAATTTCATTGATTTCAACATGAATGGCAGCCTTGGTTCAGACCAAAGTACAAATAATGACCCCAAGGATTTAAAAATGCACCAAGACTTTGTAGTATTTTACTCTAGGTAAAAATCATCTGGTTTAAATTAAAATGAGATTATCTTAAACACGGCTGTAGTTCACAGTGCCAGAAATTATTCTCCTCACTACCCTCTTCAGTCGAAGGGGGGTGCATTTTTGATGGCTCCTACGTGGATATGGACACTGAGGTGCACTCCGCCATAGGTAAACCTTTCGATACGTGGAACACAACCAAAATAACCGTATAAAGTAAGCAAGCAAACAAAACAAAAACATACTATGCTTAATGAACGCATTTTATAATAACGTCAAATATTTAAGAGAAAATGACAGTTAAATATGCTATTTTAGGTAAAGAATGTATTCCTCCAAGCAAACATATCGTGCAGATGGTTCTTGAAATATAAAACGCGTTCTATAACGCGGTAGCGACACACAAGTTAAATGTTCCACATGTCAGGATGCATGTTTTACTTGCGTGCCTACTCCTCCCTCCAGCTCAACAGAGCGTGCGCGGGCTCGCCCACGTGTGCGCGCTGCAGGGTGACAGCGGAAGACAGAGGTTGCGCTTGCAGCACGCACTGCTTTAGAAGCATAGGAATGAGCGAATTCGCAGCAAATGTTTTTTCTTCTCCAAACTGTTACTCGTAACATGCAGTTTACACCGACATTTAAGCGCCCGTGGAAGTGTCAGCTTTACGGCCATTCTCAAGAGTGTAGCCGCTGCCCTATTTTTATCCTTCAGCTTGTGTGCGTCACGAATCCAATGGCTGTGGTGACACTTTGCGTTGATTTCGAGGTTCGCCTACTAATGCTCTCCTGCAGAGGGCCCATTTCTCCTTGAAGTGCTTAGACCGCTGTGTGTGTATGTGTATGTGTGAGTGAAATATTAGAACTAACAATTTCCTCTGAAAATACGAGCATCAAATCAGCTCTGCCAGTAATGACATGCTCAAACGGACAGCAGGAAAAAGGACATCTAAAAGATATTAACAGCATTTCCCCATTTTTCTGCTACTCCCAGGGTTGTTTTCTAGTAGTATATTGATATGTCAGATTAATTATTGAACATAAACTGTAGTTTAAAAATGATTACATATAAACGAATGGTTCAAATGTTGCTTCTGTAATTGCATCTCAAAAATCTTTTGTGTTAACGTTTTAGAAATGTTTATGGGAAGCACAGTCAGACATAGTGATATTCATCAAAATTCATCTCACATAGGAATTTAGATTTTTATTTTGTATGAACATTGCATGCCTTTAATGTATTATTAAGCGTTTTAGCTCTGTTTCTCATGTACACTTTGTTTCTTCTCGTACATACAGGTTACGCACACAAGCTCAGACGTACAGGACTATGTTTGGAACGCAAAACAAACACGGCCTGCTCTCCTTCAGAAGCTTGCAGTGCTGATTGCTACTGGATGCGTTGTGCGCCGCTGTAGGGAGTGTCTCTTTTCTGAGGATATTCTTCTCAGGAAGTGGCGTATAGGTTGGTTACATGTGCAGTCCACTCTTCATACACTCCCTCTACTGGTGTCCACTCTGTCACTCTCCCGTTCAGAATTAAATAGTTTTTACCCTACAGAACGTGCGGGAGGGGGGATCGAGAGAGTGTGTTTGTATAGCCAACAATTGGTTGAATGTGAAACGATCTAATTTTAGACACCTTGACCTGTTTATTTGACCTTCCTTGCATTGAAAATTATTTTTTTAAATTAAACGTCGTCTCTTCACAGCTGTTTTGGAATAATGTAATTAATTTTTAAAAATAGCTTTGACACCGTTTTTGTTCCTCGCCAATATTTTAGACAGGACTGAAATGTTAAATTTGTCCAATGCAAAAGAAGCATTTCCTGTTCATAGTTTTGGAAGCCAAAAGGATTAACAAGACATGTTTGTCTGCGGAAAGAAGCAGAGAGAGGAAGACGGAAAGAAACAGAGGGGAGGGGGGTCAAAAGCAGACACATAGTTGTGTTGTCCTCCGAATAGTTTTGCAAATTTAGTTTTTCCTTTGCTAGCAGAAAGAAAAGCTAAATGTCATATATTTAACAGCACTTGAATCATAAAGCTGCATGCGTGTGTGTGCTGCAGTTTTGAATAAAAAAGCGAGACGTGGTCTTAGAGTTGGTGGAATCAGGTCAAAGAATTCCTGAACCATGTTCGGGAAATATGGAACACCCGGAATTCCAGGGGTGGGGCCATAGCGAGAGAGAGAGCACTCCATAAACAAATACTCCGGCAAATGTTAATCGAACACACATGCTCTCTCTCACGAAGAAGAGGGGGAGAAAAGGGAGGGAGCGGGTACTTTCCAAGTCTCCTAGAGAAAATCTCCCTGAGTTTGCAAAGTTCTTGTTAATAATGTGCGCCTCGTTTCGTTCTGCGAAGAGTGCAAAACTCTGCGATACTTGAAACGCATTTTGTTTCTGCTTTATGCTGTTTAACAACCAGCCCTTTAGGCCTTCAGACTGATCCACATCTAAATAAAGCTTCATTTGAGAGAGAAAAATTGCTGTTGTAAACATATTTGACAAACTGCGAACCGAAGCCCAGACCTCGTCGGAAATAGAGTTGCGTGCACGGTATAAAGTCACTAATGCTCATTCAGGTGAAGCACTGTTTTTATCCTAAATGACTGCTGAAATGAAATGTCATTCACCTTTTTCTTCAGTGTCAATATACGAGCATTTTGCTCAGAGCTTGTGACTGTATGTAGAGCTCTAGTGTGGGTTGCCTGAATCTAGGGCAGAGAGTAAGTACTCCACTGAAGTCAGCACTTAATGTAGCACTAGTAAGCGCTCTTATTCTCATATGAGGGCCGACAATCAAAATTGTGCTATATTAGAGCTGCTATCTCTTTTTTTGAATAAATGCCTGTAAAGCCTGTTTGAATATTTGAAGCATGCAATATTTCACCACAAATAATCAAGTCAGTATGTTATTTGTATAAAATACATGCCACAAAGCATAGTCAAAATATTTTAGTCCTTTTCTACATATTAAAACTGTTAAGGACACAAATTTGTGTTTGTATATTATATTTGTTAATTCTTAAAGGGATAGTTAACACACTTATTTACACATCCTCGTCACTTTCTTACTTTTGTAGAACACAAAAGAAGATATTGTAAAATATATAAATATATACAGTCAAACCAACATTTATTCAAACACCTTCAACATTTCTCACATTATCAGAGTTTATTCACTGTAGTTTAGAAAATGGTAATAAATTTGACAAGAACTCTGAGTTAAACAGTGTCAGAACAAATTCATCTTGATAATGTCAGAAAACTTAGAAGGGTATGTAATGGATTACAATCAACTAAAAATTATAATGACAGTATTTACACAAATATCTTTGTTGACCAATTACCAAGCAATGCCTTTGCAAAATTTTGTTCAGTCTGTGGTGTAAAAATGTTGCATTAGCAATTAAAGAAAAAAACACTTGGTCAGCTCAAAGTGTGAATAATTTTTGGTTTCAAATTTTTAGTGGTAGTCCACTGTATAAAGAATTTTTGAGTATAATATGTCAGAGTTTACTTTATTTTGCACTTGCATAAATGAACTTTAGTGTCCTGCACCCACTAGTAAAAAAAATATAAAAAATTATATCTGGTGTCTGAATAATTTGCCCCCCCCATCATCAGCATCCCCCCCCCATCAGCATTAAAAACAGTCAGTGGAGTCCAGTGTTTGTTTTTTTAAGTTTAATTTTTTTATGGACAAAAAATTGGAAACATTTTTAAATACATCTTCTGTAGAAGAAAGATAGTCATAAGGGTGAGTAAAGGGTAACAATTTAAATTTTTGGTGAAATATCCCTTTAAGTGTCATCCTGTTATTAAAAGATATAGTCCTTGGCATAATGTTGCTATGGAACAAATATAATGATCCGCAATGAGTCTGGCACAATGATATGGCGAACCATTTTTTAATGCATTGTTACTACATTGTAGATTTTAGCACAAAAAATGTTTTGATCAGTCAGAAGCAATGACCTTGACTAATTGTTTTATATTGTTTTAGTATTACACTACCATTGCTTACACTTTTTTGTTTTAAATTATAACTGTTCTTGTTATTTGTATTGATGGCTAGATAATATATCTTTAAGGAAATCATGCCAATAACAGTTTGAGTGAAAGAGTGGATTTGAGTGCACTACCATGTAAAAGTTAGGGATCAGAAGAAATTATTACTTTAACTCAGCATTGAATGTTATTTTCGTCAGAGAATTCTGAAAAAATTTGGCTGTCAAACGATTAATCGCAATTAATCGCATACAAAATAGAAGTTTGAGTTTGCCTAATATATATGTGTGTGTACTGTGTGTAATTATGTATATATAAATACACACAAATTAATGTATATATTTAAAAGAAATATGTTATTTATGTATAGTGTGTATATATATAGTATAAATTATATAAAATTATAGTAAATACATATACTTGAAAATGGTTCTTTTATATATATATATATATATATATATATATATGTGTGTGTGTGTGTGTGTGTGTGTGTATATATATATATATTAGAAAAAGTAAACTCAAACTTTTATTTTTTATGTGATTAATCACGTTTAACAGCCGTAGAAAAAATGTATCATGGTTTCCACAAAATATTAGATTAGATTCCTTTTATTTGTCATTTTTATGCTTCACATAAAAACGAAATTACATTTCACGTGTCCACACCTCAGTATTCAGTGCAAAAAATAAAATAAATAGCTAATAAATAAGAATACTAATAAACTAAAAAAAGGAGCACAGTTTTCAATATTGATAAAATTAAGAAATGTTTCTTAAACAGCAAATCAGGCAAGTAATTGCCATTACAGGAATATATTACATTTTTAAATATATTAAAATAGGTTAAATGGTAATACGTTTTTTTAAGGTAGTTTTTACTGTATTTTTGAATTAATAAATTCAGCCTTGGTGAACATAAGAATATAAGAGATTTATTTCAAAAATATTAAAAAATCATATCCACCGCAAACTTTTAAACAGCAATCAGAAACATTATTTATTATATAAACTCTATGAACTTTGATTTTTAGTAACTTTATTTATTTTTAGTTTAGTAGCATTGTCACGGTTTTGCTAATATTAGTGCTAAGTTCTGTTTATTTGTTTTCTAAACTTTATATTTGTACAGCGAATTAAAAGAACACTTTTGTAACTAGTGATTTCTTTCAAAAACATTATAAATCCTACATACCCCAACTTTTGAATGCTAGTGTATTTTGATTCACTCTTGAGACTTTGCGAGTTTACAGCTTATAAGAGTTAGATAGTACACGTTCCACCTTTTCCAATAGCATGATACCAATATTGGTTTGGAAAATTAGGTCAGCAGAGTCCGTCTTGGATATGGTGAAGAATGAAAATTACTAGCATGAAGTGTTCCAGAGCAATTTCAGGAGAAAGTTCTAAAAAGCTGCATTCAAAAATGTCTCGGAACATTACGCTGAAGCTCTACGCAAGTATGTGCATGCAAGTTTGTGCGTTTGTGCCTTTTGTGTACATGTATGTGCTTGTGTTTGCGCTAGTGTCTGTCTCTGTGCTGTGCGCAGCTCCTCCGGTCCTCAGCTCACAGGGTGTGGGTGAGCTGTTTGAACTCGGTGGTTAAGCTGGTAGACTGAGATGAATGCAAGAGGAGCTCAGTCTCCTCTTTGAAGTTTGACACGGGGGGTTACCCCTCCCACCAGGAGGGGCTTCAGCTGAGAGAGAGAGAGGGGGGGAGAGAGAAAACTTTACTCTTATTTTTTGTGAGAAACACTAGAGGTCCAGCTTGACTCTCAAATTGTCAGAAGGCTTCTGCTTGTTTTAATTACTTTCTCAGAGAATAGCTACGCTGCTAAGCTCCTAGTGTCTTAGCATTGGAAAACTTTTCAAAGACAGATGTAGAAAAGCTCAGGTTTTAATATTTTATCACATTTTTAAGTGTTCAAAGTCATAGTCTGCCAAATAAGACACGGGAGTAATATAGTGGGAAAGTCCCTATTAAAGAAATTAGTATATTAGTTGAAGACCTCCCACTCTCGCTGTCTCTCACACACACACATAAACATAAACATGCTGTGTCGTGTCTGGGAGACACCTAAAAGGGAGGCCCGGCCAGGTGTGCAGCAGAGACTGAAGATGATACAGGTATGAGCAAGCCCTTGATGGATACAGCAACAGACTCAAGGACTCTGCTCTGGCTTGTTATCCCTCATCTGTCTCTCCTTCTTCTCTACCGTGTTTTTAAACATACGACTATATCTCTAACATTTTTGAATTTCCCCAAAAAATCTCTAAAATAATCACATACCTTTCCACTCAAGTGAAATAACCAGTTGTGAGCAAAATTCGTAATTATTAGCAGACCATGTAGATATTTTTAATTTGTTCCTTTGTTCTTTTTTTTTTCATAAGAGAAAACGGTGGGGAGAGGACATGAAATGTTTCAAGCCAGATTCAAAGTTGTGTCGTCCATATGACCATCACAGTTTCATTTTTATGCAGTATTTTGTCAATAACACGTATGGGATCGGTAAGATTTTTTTGAATATTTTTGAAAACAGTTTCTTATGCTCACATGGCTGCATTTGTTTGAACAAAAATACAGTAAAAACAGCAATATTGTGCCATATTATTACAATTTTTATTGAAATATATCTGTAAAATGCAGTTTACTTGTGCGATGGCAAAGCTTAATTTTCAGCATCATTACTCCAGTTTTCAGTGTCACATGATCCTTCAGAAATCATTCTAATATGCTGATTTACTCCTCAAGATGCATTTCTTATAATTATCAACGTTGAAAATAGTTGTGGTGCTTAATATTTTTGTGAAAAACCGTGATACATGTTTTCAGGATTTTTTGGAAGTTCAGAGGAACAGCATTTAAAAAATATATATAAATCTTTTGTATTAAGTCTTCACTGTCACTTTTGATGAATTTAATGCTGAATAAAATGAATTGCTTAAAAATATCTTACTGACCCAGACCCAGACTGTTAGATTTTATTTCCCAACCATATAATTTATTGATAGTTTTTGTTTTAGTCTCTATTGCCATGTTTTGTTTTGTTTGTTTTTTCATTCAAAAACAGTGGGGAGTAGACATGAAATGGTTCAAGCCAGACTTGTTGTCCATATGACTACCACAGTTTAATGTGTGAAACCATGTAACACTAAGCCACAGTAATAAAGTAAGTTTTTGATCAATAAATAGTTGATATTTACACTACCATTCAAAGGTTTGCGGTTATGAAAGATAAAGATTTTTTTTACGTTTACGAAGGCTACATATTTTTAATTAAAAAAACCCTGTAAAACTGTAACATTTTGAAATATTATTTTAATATATTTTAGAATATACACTACCAGTCATAAGTTTTTGAACAGTAAGACCAAGCCTACATTTATTTGATCCAAAATACAGCAAAAGCAGTAATATTGTGAAATATTTTTACTATTTAAAATAACTGCTTTCTATTTGAATATATTTTAAAATGTAATTTATTCCTGTAATCAAAGCTGGGGGTGATAGAAATTAATACTTTTATTAATACTTTTATTTAGCAAGGATGCTTTAAATTGATGATAAAGACATTTATAATGTTACAAAAGATTTCTTTTTTAGATAAATGCTGTTCTTCTGAACTTTTTGTTCATCAAAGAAACCTGAAAAAATTCTACTCAGCTGTTTTCAACATAATAATAATAATAATAATAATAATAACATTTTTAAAACAGCAAATCAGAATATTAGAATGATTTCTGAAAGATAAAATGACTGGAGTAATGATGTTAAAAATTTAACTTTGAAATCACAAAAATAAATTATATATTATATATAGAAACAGTTATTTTAAGTAGTAAAAATATTTCAAAATTGTATTGTTTTTGCTGTACTTTGGATCAAATAAATGCAGGCTTGGTGAGCAGAAGAGACTCCTTTAAAAAAAAATCTTACTGTTCAAAAACTTTTGACTGGTAGTGTGTTTTTTCAATGGCAAAGCAGAATTTTCAGCATCATTACTCCAATCTTCAGTGTCACATGATCCTTCAGAAATCATTCTAATATGTTGATTTAGCATTTCTTATTATTATCAGTTTTGAAAACAGTTGTGCTGCTTATTTGTTTTCTGGAAACTGACTCCTAAAAAAGTGGAATGTTCAAAAGAGCAGCATTTATCTAAATTAACTTTTGATCAATTTAATGCATCATAACTGAATAAAAGTACAAATTTCTTTCAACAACAAAACTAAAGTTTTTATTTATAAATAAACTTTAAAGTCATCACATCCTGTAGCTTCACTGGTAGAACTTCGTAAAATGTATGCATTTTACACACTTGTCAGTTGCTTTGGATAAAAGCAGTTACATCAGCACCTTTACTCAGAAAGATCCAACGCTTTGTTTTGGGTTGCAGTACCTGACCAGCAACTACCAGCATTGTTTCTGAAGCTCTGCCACACCCTCACGTAGCCCAGGGCTCTATGGGTCACTCTATCCCACTGTCCTCATCGAAGACAAAGACTTCCTCAGAGTCCCTCATTGTATGACACATGGTATAGGTCTCAGTTTTCCTGTTAGGTTCGGGAGGTGTGGCCTTAGATTATGTTTTTGCCAACAGACAGCATCAGCACATCTAAAAACAAAAGCTGACAGCCGTTGTCATAAATGTGTGTTCGAATGTCTGTGTTTATCTATTCAAAGATGCCTTTAAATAGCCACTGAGCATTTGCCTTCTGAAATTTGTGATTGTCTAAAGCCAAGACAGTAAAACAAGTCATTTGCAAACATTACATATCTATTTGTGTGCTTTAAGAGTAAATCAGTCAAAGTAAATCAATTGTTTAGGCAGCTGGCATCTCTACTACTTATTTGGTTTTTTCAGTAAATTCATCTGTGTTGATGTGCAAATAAGTGTGCTGTGTTTTCCCATGACAGTGCTCTGTATGCACATGTTTCTGTTTGAGTGTGTATGTGTGTGTGTTTAGGGACATGTCAGGTGTTTACACACATTGTAGATGCGGTGACTTTGGTGCCTCCAGTGGCAGATTTATGACGGTGTCTTTTAAACAGTGATTGCACACTCAAACGCACACTGACATACTGCTTTGTAGGAGGTTAAATTAGTTTTTGCTTCCTGCTGTAAAAATGACATTCAAACAATCTTGAAATTGTCTTCTATAGTGAGCAGATAGCAAACAAACGTCATCTTTTTACTTTTGCCTGTACATATCACTCAATTATATATTAAAAAGTGTATGTTGCATCTGTAGTCTGTATTATCTGCATATCTGTAGGGTTCGAAAGTGTTTCGAACACTCCAGCAGTCAAATATGTTGAACTGTGTACCTTCTCTCATTGAATCCAGTGCAGGCTGAGTATGTAGAATGATTGGGCACTTGGTCCTTGATATGAATGAAACTCAAACTGTATGAGCACAGAACACATGTGAGTGTTGTTTTCTGAGAATTCAATCAGAAAGTGACAAATGAACACTCATGATATGCTGGTGTAAATAATGCAGTAATAAGTAAAATATCTACTGTTTAGATTTTGAACTTATCTTTTATATTTCATAATCATGTGTACAAATGTACTGTATGTGTATATTGTAATTGTACGAGATGAGTATAAGAAATATTGGTAACACTTTACAATAAGGTTCCGTTAGTTAATGTTAATGTATTAACTGACATGAATGAACAATAAGAAATACATTTATTACAGTATTTATTCTTCTTTGTTAATGTTAGGTAATGAAAATACTGTCGTTCATTGTTCATGTTAGCTCACAGTGCATTAACTATTGTTAACACAGTTTGTGATTAGTATTAGTAAATGCTGGAATTAACATTAAGTAAGATTAATAAATGCTGTAGAAGTATTGTTCATTCTTAGTTCAACTAAAGTAGTTGACTAATGTTAACTAATGACTAATTGTAAAGTGTTAACCAAATATCTTTAAAAAAAACAGTTATGTTAGCTATGTAAATAATATTTAGAAAAGAAATATAATATTTTAAGAAATATTAGAAAATAATGGTTGAAAACAGCAAGCCAATTTTAGGAAGATATTAATTTCTAAAATAAGATGTTTTACTACTAAGGAAAAAAACTTATGTATGTATGTATGTATATATATATATATATATTTCTTCTATATATACTACACTACCAGTCAAAAGTTTTTGAACAGTAAGATTTTTAATGTTTTTTTACGAAATCTCTTTTGCTCAACAAGCCTGCATTTATTTGATCCAAAATACAGCGAAAACAGTAAAATTTAGAAACAGTTTTACTAAAGATAAAAAAAAAAGTTACTAAAGTTTTACTTTAAGATAACTGTTTTCTATTTGACTGTATTTAAAAAGTAATTTATTTCTGTGATTTCAAAGCTGAATGTTTTTCAGAAGAACAGCGTTTATCTGAAATAGAAATCTTTTGTAACATTATAAATGTCTTGATCATCACTTTTGACCAATTTAAAGCATTCTTGCTTAATAAAAGTATTAATTTCTATAATTTCTTTCCAAAAAATAAAAAAATTATAAATTATTCTGATTCTAAGCTTTTGAATGGTATAGTGTATAATGTTACAGAACCGTTTTATTGCAGATAAATTCTGATCTTTCTATTCATCAAAGAATCCTGAAAAAAACTGACTCAAATATTGATGATAATAATAATAACAATAATAATAATAATAATAATAATAATAATGATAATAATAATAATAATGATAACTGGTTATTGAACAGCAAATCAGCATATTAAAATGATTTCTAAAGGATCATGTGACAAAAAAAATGGAGTAATGATGCTGAAAATTTAGTTTTGATCACAGGAGTAAACTACATTTTAAAATATAATCAAACAGATGGCAGTTTTCAGTATAGTACTTTTATTTATTTGCATATTTTCAGTATCTTAAATAAAGTAAAATATTGTCCTAGGTTGAATTTACTTTGGGGGATATTTGTATTGCACAGTTGTCTGTTGTGGTTACTTGGATGGATGGAGAAATGTTATTCTAGCATTTGTTACCTTTAGCAATGCTTTAGCAAAGCATAATTATACACATTTGCATCTTAACGTTTACCTGCTAACCACAATTGACAAAAGCCAGAAGCAATTATAAAATGATGATTTACTGAGAGGAACAATTTACAGAGGAAATGGCTTGTCTGTTTCACACAAGGTACATGTGAGTGTGTGTGTGTGTGTGTGTGTGGCACTCATAAGAAGGGGCAGGTCTCATTAATCCATTTTACAAGCCAGAGATGAGGAGCGATACGGCACAGATCCTGATTTACAGCCTGTGAGCTTCAGTGAGTGATAAAATATGTTTACTATCCTCCTACATGTAAACCTCAGCACCCCACCCCTCCAACTGTGCCCAGACAAAACACCAGTTATGCTCACAAATGCTGGCATATACTGAAAGACACATGATTAAATAGTTATATATCTAAATGTAAATTTAAATATAAATGTCCAAAATTCGAATTTTACAATTTCATTGGACCCTAAACCCTAGTGTACATGGACTTGTAGTCTAACTTGCATTTAATTCATTCTGTCCACACTTGTTCTCCGCCTTTAATCTCAAGCCCAATCGGCAATCTGTAGTAGAATTTCCACTAAGAAACGTCCATCCCGGATGACCTTTTTCTCATTTTCAATGGATAATTATAAGAGAAATTGAACACTCATGCAGCAGAATCTGTAGAGAACTAAGACTTGTGATTGTCTTGATTAAAAAAACTTATTAGTACCTTGTGAAAATGAGGTATGGATGAGCTTCTGATCTTAATACACTTCTGGTCTTTCTCCTGTTATATATCATTACTTGGTAGATTATTCTGGTACCAGATGAGCCCATGGGCAGTGTTTATTTTTGCACCGTTTTGGTCTTTTGATGAAAATATACTTTGCATTAGTCACAGTTTTGTCCATAAGACATTTGGGGTCTTGTAAATTTTTTTTGAAAACAGTTTCTTATGCTCATAAGGCTGCATTTATTCGAGCAAAAATACAGTGAAAACAGCAATAAATGTGCAATATTATTACAATTTAAAATAACTGTTCTATTTCTATTGAAATACAGTTGAGGTCAAAAGTTTACAAAACACCTTGCAGAATCTGCAATTATTTTACTAAAATAAGAGGGATCATACAGAATGCATGTTATTTTTATTTAGTACTGACCTGAATAAGATATTTCACATAAAATATGTTTATATACATATAGTCTACGAGAGAAAATATTAAGTAAAACACAATGCATTAAGATCATATGATATCAAAAGTTTACACCCCTGGCTCTTAATGCATCGTTTTTCCTTCTGAAGCATCAGTGGGCATTTGAACCTTCTGTGTAGTTGTGCATGGGTTCCTCAGTTGTCCTCAGTGTGAAAAGATGGTTCTCAGAATCATACAGTCATTGTTGGAAAGGGTTCAAATACACAAAAATGCTTAGAAATCAAAGAATTTGTAGAACCTAATGGATTTTTTTTTTGAAGAAGAAGAAGAATAATGGGCAGTTTGACTGTTCAGGATAAACAAGGGACCCATTAACAACTATCACTAAACAAAAAAAAAAAAAAACAACAAAAAAACAGCTGTGTATCATTCAGTTAAAAACACAGTATTAACAATCAGGCATATGTAAACTTTTAAACAGGGTAATTTTTATAAATTCAACTATTATTTTCTCTTGTGGACTGTATGTAAACATCTTTTATATGAAATATCTTATTCAGGTCGGTACTAAATAAAAAATGACATGCATTTTGTATGATCCCTCTTATTTTGGTAAAATAATTAACATTTTGCAGATTCTGTATGGTGTAACTTAACTGTATATTTGTAAAATGTAAAATTGTCCCCAGCCATTAATCCAGTCTTTAGTGTCACGTGATTCTTCAGAAATCATTCTAATGCTGATTTGCTCCTCTAGACACATTTATTATTATCAGTGTTGAAAATAATTGTGCTGTTGAATATTTTTGTGGAAACTGATACATTTTTAAGGATTTTTTGATAAATACAAAGTTCAAAAGAACAGCATTTTATTCCTTGAATAAAATTAATTGCTTAAAAATATCTTACAGACCCCAAACTTTTAAACATGTATGAACTTGAAATAACACTGAGAACACCATGTTGTGCTTTTGATGCTTTAAGTTTTGCCATCCAGCAGTCACATTATTCTTGATGTTTCTACTTTAGAAACATTGCACTATTAATATCTTACAGTGCTATGTTTTCTTGTCATATTTTCATTCAGTATGTTTTAATTCAAATCTACTCCTTATTATCATGATACACATTTTGCATATTGGCTCTAAAATAAAAAACCCTTTGTTAGTTTCATCAGTAATTTTGTTGACAAAATTAACACTCTTTTGGCTAAAGCCATACATATCCTGTTTACCAGTTGTGTCATATAATGATTTCTATTTTTTATTTGTTCTTTTCCTCTGCCTTTGGCTGAAGGGACAGCTCGTCCAGCTGGGCACGAATCACCCTTGAATCTCCAGCGGTATAGCGAGGAAGCAGGAAATAGAACGGGAGGCGTTAACCCGATAAGACTGCTGTTGCAGAGCGGGGACACTCTGTGTCTCTCTCCCTCTCTTCTCCCTCCCTCATTCTCTCTCTGTCACCCTCTATCTCTCCATTCTTCTCCCTCCTTACAGTTGCTACAGGCTCTTACATAAGCCAGTTGGATATTTTCAGCCTCTCAGCACAGATGCAGTCAAGTTGAAGAGAACGCATTAAATATTTCATTTTGCCTCCTCCCAGACCTGTCTCGTTGGGGTGAATCAACATTATAATACTACGTTGTTTTTATCTGCGTCTCCGTGCCTTGTTTCAGAATGGCAATCAATCTGATGCCTTTTCTATTCAAATGTGGGCTGTGCAGAGTAGGAAAGAAAATATCAGCCAATGGGCAGCAATAGGCAGGAAACACCCTTAGAGATTTCCTCCATACCATCTATTTAGTAAATTGACCTACATATGAATATCAAAAAGCCACTTTCAGTGTTGTGGTAAAAGCTTAACCTCTCAGGGATCTCAAAGAGACTCACTAGCAAGGTGATCTCTGTATATGATGACTGAGGATCGGCTTGGTCAAGAGGAGCATGTCATATATACATTATTGTAGCCATACTAAACCGCCTCCATTGGGAATTCAATAGGGGTGAGTTGAATATAACCCACTCTCTGTGTGTGTGTGTGTAGTGCTGAAAGTCACAGATGGCACATAGAGTTATGCAATGCAAGAAGAGGCCATTTTTTCACAGAAAACTGCCCAGAAGTGAGAATGGCATGTTTTCTACAATGGATGTTTTCTACATTCCCTCATTGCTGCAAAACCCTATTGCTGGACTCAGTTTCCCAGAATGCACCACCAGGCTTGACTAAATCATGCAAATCACTACACCATTTTTACTGTTTACTGCATTTGCAGTGGTGTTGTCACATTTGTTGTTCGTTTTCCATTATGTGTCACGTTTTCTACAAATAACATGATTGAGTGTCACGTCATTGTGTTTTATGGGTGGAATGCTAGGTTGAATTTATAATTGCTTACATTTTTTAAAATACACGTCATGGTGATACCCGTTTCATACAAAATGTTGTATAAAAATTGTTCTTTTTGAATAATTTCTTGGAACAAGAAGCATTGTTTAACCTAATAGATAGCATTGTCCAGTGAGGCATACAATTCATTAGTCCACGCTGTGCTGTTTAGCTAAGAATCACAATTGCCTTCCAAATACCGTTCATAACTAATTAAACAAGGTTATGACTATGAGGAAGAACTGTAGTGGGTCATTTGACACGTATGTGAATCTAAAAATAATCAACTAATAACGTAAATACATTTAAATTATTATTAACCTCTCTTGTTCTTATTGTTAATGTCAGTGGTGCTTAATGTTGCAGACCCCTAAAATCTACGTTATGTATCCATGCACTTTTCTTTTCTGTGCAGGCTTTGTTATTGTTGCATTCAGGTTGAATCCTGATTCACCAACAATAGCAAAAGACAAAACAGTGTTACAAATGACTCATTCATATTCTGAGAGGATGTGATGGCTTGGACTGAATTCACATCCCTTACTCAAAGGTGTAGCTAATTAGTTTTATGAATCATCGGAAAGTGATAATTAACGTTAACGTGTTGTAGGGAATTTGCTGTTAATTAGGTCAAAGAGGTAGAAAAACAGATGAGTTTCTTATAGATAAAAGTTAGTATTTTTTCATTCATATTCTCTCGCTTCACATTCTCTATTCTGGACTGGTTTAGAAAATCTGTCTAAATAATATATCAAAGCGTGCATGTACTTTATAGGGTTGTATCTTAAAACACATTTCTGTAGCCATTCGTAGTATTTGACATACTGTCTACCTATTTGGTCTGGTGGAGGCAATATCACAGCATTTGATCATGCACAGTCATTATGGAGACCCCCCCATTAGGCCACCAAGGATGATTTGTTTGAGAACAGTTGAGCCTGTACATGAATTTGTAAAATGTATTATCTATAATCAGAACTCTCAGATTCATTCTGAGAATATTTCAGAAACATTACTATAATATAAAAATATATTTAAAGAGGATCCTATTGTGCAAAATACTTTTACATGATGTTTGATGTGTCTACATTGTGTGTAAACAACCACACTAAAATAGTGAAAATCCACCCACTCCTTTTTTTTTTAATAATCCCCATAAATACCTGGAAATACGCTGTTTTAAATTTCCTTCAACTGTGACTTCACAGTAGGTTTAAGCCTCGCCCATGTAGAGAGTTATTAGAGAGGTGATTTTATTCGAAAACGATTACTGTCTGCATATTTCATTAATAATTTCTCACATTTTGGCTGTGTGAGATTCTTCAGTTTTGTTGTTGATGGACTATTTGAACTGTGAGCTGTAAAGCAGCAGCAGCCTATTTGCATTTAAAGGTACACAGACAAAAATGGCGTGTTTTTGCTCACACCCAAATTTGACATGTAAGGGGAATAATTGATGACAGGCTGTTGTATTGCTGAAAATATTACACACCAGGTGGTGATGCGGCCACAATGCAAAGCGGACCGAAATAAACTTTTCCGCTTATACTAGGGTTACCTATGGAAGTTCGTTTCTACCACCGAATAAAAAAATAAAGGTAATTGTGACTTTTTATCTCATAATTCTGACTTTTTTCTCGCAACTAAGAAAAAGTCAGAATTGCAAAATATAATGTCAGAATTGCGGGATATAAACTCAAAATTGCAAGAAATAAAGTCAGAATTGCGAGATATAAACTCACAATTCAGACTTTTTTTCTTATAATTGCGAGTTTACATCTCACAATTCTGGCTTTTTTTCTCAGAATTGTTAGATATAAACTCACAATTGCATGTTATAACGTCAGAATTGTGGGATATAAACCCACAATTACTAGAAATAAAGTCAGAACTGTGAGATATAAATTCAGAATTCTGACTTTTTTCTCAGAATTGTGGGATATAAACTCACATTTGTTAGTTATAAAGTCAGAATTGCGGGATATAAACTCACAATTGCGAGAAATCAGAATTGTGTCGGGGACCCTATTGGAATTGCTCCGTTATTAACTTGTGATTCTGACTTTTTTTCTCAGAATTGTGCTATAATGCTATAACATTAGCGGGTATGTTAACGTCTGTGCTAACTGTATGTGTGTGCATCTGGGAGAGAGAGAGTGGGAGGAATAGAGTATGTGCTTTGGGTACATAATAAAACGTAATTTTGTGGCAAAAACATGGAAATAATCTGTTGTTTTTATCCCATTGTTTATTGTACTTGTAATGTGGTCAAGAGCTGCTTGGAACTACGTTTGCCTTGCGTTTCCCTTAAAATAATTTCACACTTCAGAACGTTCGCAAGCCAATCAGGTTCAAGCATTCAACGGCCCTGTAGTATAAGCTATAATAAAAGATCTGTGGGGTATTTTGAGCTGAAACTTCACAGACACATTCTGGGGACCCCAGTAACTTATATTACATATTGTAAAAAGGTGCATAATAGGTGGCCTTTAATTTTATTAGATTTTAAACAATATAGTTAGCTGACCAGGTTTATGTTTCACTGCAAGGTGTATAACTGTATTGAGATTTGAAACCCTTGTATGAATTGTTAAAATGAGTGAACGGTTTACAAACATGTATTTTATAAATATAACCAGCACAGATTATAAAACCGTGACTCTCAGTTCTCCAAACAGCAACAACTGCTTGGTGACCTGAGGGGAGCTGTGTAGTATGACAATCACATGAATCACTGTTCATTTTCAAACCTCTTATCCAAACAAAACATGAATTTTGACAGGGGTGCATTTGATCTGTCTATGCAACAAGGTAGCAATTTCTTCAAAAGAAGAACACTAAACAATATAGAATATTTACATCGGAGTTTTCAGGCTTTTAGGAGACAGCTAGACCTTTTGAATGAAACATCGTCGGAACAGCCAACAATCTTTCCTGAAACGCAGATATGAATGTGTGATAAGGTTTTCAAAAACAAGGCACGCTCAATCTGCGCTTCTCTTCTGCTGTGTGCTCCTCACACATCATGGCTGGTCTGGCTTTCTCTTTGCAATTTTCATATTCTTCAAAGGGAGATGGTTCACACTGTGGGCAATTGTAATTAGGTCATCTTCTCCTCTCCCCCGTTCTCTTTCGGCCTTGCTCTCTATCTTTTCACTCTCTTTTTTTATACCATCTATCACTCTTATTTCTCTCATCCTTGCACCTTCCACCCTCTCCCTTCATATTTTCTTGGATCGGTTTACAATGCAAGCGAGTGGTGAAGAAGAAAGCAGATTAGATGCCCCCTTTGCAAGACAGCTGAGGGGGAGGATACGCGTTAGAGCTGGGGAGCTGGAAATAGGCGGCTATATTTGGTGTTGCAGAATGTGTTAGGCAGGAGATGGAAAGAAATTGCAATTCTGTTTACAAGGCATGGAGGCTGGGTACCAATGTGGGGTCTAAGGAGCTTTGGGTCCTGGAGGCCTCTCTGGCAGACTCTCTTTCTGGCTGCTGTAGGCCTATGGCTGCTTGCAACACTGCGTTCAACAATGGAAACGGAAGCGGAGAGCGCTGGGAAACCTGTGGGACGTGTGTTTAATTGACAAGTATCGTACTTTATTCAAAGGAAATATAGAACAATGTAGTCACATACTTACATACATACACATACTTGAGGGATAATGGTGATGGTGGTCACATTAATGCGATCGTTTGAAGCGAACGCGCAAACTTTGTGACAGTAACTCAGTTGCTTAGCCTCCCACTATAACCTGAAAAATCATGAGGATCTTGAGATTCCTAATTAGCATTTTAATGTCGATCTGTGATGAAGATGGTGCTTTTGAGATTAGTAGAATCATATTGCTGATTGCTTACACAATCTACTGTTTTCACTGAGGAAATAATTCCCCACATACTCCATGTGTCACATGATACTCCATACTCCATAAGTGTTTTGTTACATTAATGATGAGATGTAGCTGTGTGTGGACACCTGCATTGTGTCCAAAATAATACTATTATTTTAAACTGACTAGATGGACCATTTATGGAGACTAACATATGGTAGCTCTAAATAAGCATTACAATCTTTGTGCCACTTTAAGTGGCTTTAAATGTTTCTGCTATAAACTTTATAACATATTTATGTTCTCTGCAGATGCTGATTTACAAACACTATTTAACAGATAATATATCCTTTCTGTGTTCATTTTGTTTCATATCTGTTAATGCACTTTTTTTTGTTATTTGTCAAGGATGCCTTAAATTGATGGAAAATGCCATTAAAGACATTTATGTTACAAAAACCATTAAAGGGGACATCAGATGCATTGTACATGGTGTTTGCATTAGGGCTGTCAGTTTAACGCATTAACTCAATTAGTTATGAAACAATAACGCGATTAAAATATTTTAACACAGTGAACGCACTGGCCCCGCCCCCAGACCTGTACATCATCTTATATTTTATATAGTTCACTGTTGACAAATATGATGCAGGGCAACAACTCCACAATGCAGTTATGCCCTAAAATGTAAGATATTGGTGCAAAAAAAATACCCCTGTATGTTTTGTCTCGTATTTATATATATCACATATCACACAATATCACACAGGCAGCAAGAGCAATATGACACGAGTGCTGATTTTGTCCTGATCTGTCACAAGCTTAAATGTGATTTTATACAACTGCTCAGTAAATAAGAAGTTGATGTTAGTTGTGTTACATTTTAAACAATATTATGTGGTTTTTGCTCAATTTTGCAGAGAACATATTACCTTTGAAGCCATAGCAGAATTGTTGCACGTCTCACACAGCAGTGTTTAGTTTCTGATTTAATCCACATTTTGAACGAATCGTGTGAACCAATGATTCAAAAGCCCATTCATAAAGAGAGCCATTTACTTCATTCCTAGATGAATCAGTCATTTGAATGAATTGAATGAATAAATGAATGTCTCATAAAGACATTTTCTGCCACCTACTGTCAGATCTAGTTTTTTATTTAGAGTATAATTTCATTAAAAAAAGAATAAAAATAAAAACATTAAAGGGATAGTTCACCAAAAAATGAAATTCTGTCATCATTTACTCACCCTCATGTCAATTCAAACCTTCTTTTGTGGTATTTTGAAGCTGTTTTGGTTACCATAGACTTTCATCATATGAACAAAAAATACTGAGATGTTTGTCAAATTATCTCCTTTTACTTTCCATAGTTTACGTTAGGCCGTTGCAGATTAAATGTTTATGTGTAATAAATTCTATGCTGAATCAAATAAAATAATTTTTTCTAAAGCTACAGTTTGTACTGTCTACTTGATACTTTCTTATTTAACACAGAAATAGCTTCAAATAATCTTTTGTGGGCATTTTCACAGTAAAAATTATTTTGTAATTAATTCGATCGAAACATCATGTAATTAATTTGATAAAAAAAAATAATAATTATCAACTGACAGCCCTAGTTTGCATATACATGTGTCTTAGCAGTGTGTGGACACAAACACCCTATAATGATAAAAATCATTCACCTTTTTTTTAATCACCAAAAAAAACCTAAACAGTCTCCATTATCAAGCCATTTTCTGAGCAATATGACATCATAGTGCTCAGGCCCCACCCACAACCACTGACAGACTGTCCCTTATATTAGCATAATTCCACCCTCAGCCAGTTGTACGCTGTCTGCATGTTTTTCCACATTCAAGCAGCTGTGTCAAGCAACAGTGTCTCGTAACAAATGCAGGTGATTTGCAGTTGGATGTAAAAGTGAACATAAGAGTCTTCATTTTCTCCCAACATCAGAGTCACTAAAGACGAAGTGGATTTGTTTTGTTTTTGATGGTAACGTGCCACAGAATACACAAAAAATGGAAGAGAGGGGCGGGGTGAGCAGTAGTTCATTATCATTTAAAGAGACATGCACCGAAACAGGTCACTGTGAACAGAGCTGTTTTTGACCAGGTAAAAAGAGTGTTGTTTACACGACTACTGAGGAAGTTGCAAGTTGCAAAGTATGTTGCAGACATTTCACAAAGACCCTAAAGAATCATACCAACTTGTGGAAAATGGGCATCCGATGTCCCCTTTAAAGAAAAAAAAAGTTGAATCCTGAAAAAGTATCATGTCCATAAAACCTGTTTAGTTTTAAAACCATATTAGTTTTATGGAATCTTTTGATAATTGTCAGTTTAAGTGCTGGAGATGCAGTGTTGCCAGGTGTTACATTAACAAACAAACAAACAAAAAAAAAAAAACACCCCCCCAAAATGAAATAAACTGGAATAAGTTCTGATCTTTTGTTTTGGAAATAAGATAAATATATTGTCAACTCTAAACTGCAACTCCCCACTTTAACAACTTACTAAAGTGTCAAATTAAGTGGAAAATAGAAGTCCAAAGACGCTTATAATAACTGGATTTGGCAATACGGCAGAGGCTGCGCCCACACCCTCACTCACCACTCTCTCTCATGCCCTGTTTACATGAATTGCTCTCCATCATTTTCACACCAAAGACACTTCTTTGAATCTAAAAAATATACCTATGGCTATGGTCATGTTTGTACTGAAAAAAAGACAAAGCTAAACCAAACACACAAACAAGAAAATGTGATAAAATAATGTCTGTTTATTTTTAAAGTTTCCTGCACATGCCCCATTTTTCCATTGTTTGGTCAAACAGATTGCCCTGCCCCAAACTGACAAGTGACACCTTTGGCTGATACAGTGTTGCTATAAGTCAAAGGTTCTTTAAAGAACCATCTCTTTCTTACCTTTTTATAATCTGAAGAACCTTCTTTCACCACAAAGAACCTTTTGTGAAACAGAAAGCTTCTTCAGCCGTTAAAGGTTCTTTATGAAACCATTTAAACAAAAAATTCTCTTCTATGGCATCGTGAAGCACCTCTGTTTTTAAGAGTGTACTGTTATTATATTTATCTGAAACTAAAACCATGAAAAAGTTAATAAAATTAACTCAATCTTTAACTGAAATAAAACAAAATACAAAAAACAGCTAGTTGTTAATGGAGCTTTTCTCATTTTCATTGAGTTTAAAATAGCTAAAATGGAAATAAAAATTAAAACTATATAGACATATTGAAAAAAAAACCCCAAAAGAATAAAAATGGCAAACAAAACAAAATTACTATAAATGTAATTAACTATAACTAAAATTGAAATGACAATAGAATGTATATATTATACAAAATATTAACAAATATTATCTCAGTTATACTAAAATAACACTGGTCTGACTGTTTACGTGACGTCTTTTTAGAGGCATCAGCCAACAAGAGGCTAACTTATAGGTTTCTATGTATGTTAAGTTGCCATATAAGATATAATTTTAACACTAAAAATATTGCACTTTTCATTTAAGTCCATCTTTTCATATAGTAGCCTTGAGGGTTGCTAAAGCTATGGTCACTGCAGAGTGTAGTGTGGTGAGAGAAAAAGAAAAAAATATAGCACTATATTACAGAGGCTGCAGGAAGTGCCCTAGATACTAGATGGAAATAATCCAAGATTAATAATCTTTCAAATATATGCCATAAAGTGTACCAATACAGATGTACCACATGATGTGCATCTGCCATGAACTGAAATACACTGCCGTTCTTGTCATTAAAAAAAAAAAAAAAAAAAAAAAAAAAAGATGTTTGAAAATACTGATTTCAAGGTAGGATTTTAATGTTCATTAAATTACGGTCTTTCTGAAATTCTCAAGAGCCATGTATTCAAGAGAAAGAGAATGAGGGAAGTGTAACAAGCATGTTATCATCACAGTGTTTTTGTGAATGTGTCAGGGAACGAGTGAGAGCGGTGACAATGTTGATATGTATGCATGTAAATATCTACCTCACTCATTTGAATCATGCCGTGTATTTGTGCATGTTAGAGAGAGAGAGAGTTTGAAGGAGGGCTCAGAGTCATTCCCGCCCTCCCTGCGTTTCCTAGGCCCTGGATTGGGTGGCATTTCCATGGCTACGGCGGGTGGAGGAGCGGGTAGTGCTGTGTGACTGTTCTGCTTGTCTCATGCTCTAGTCTACACTCTTATAAATAATGTTTAAAATATTAAATAATGTTTAAAAATATAGCGGACCATGTAAGACTTTAAAAAATGCTTGAAAAATAAATACATTTGTAAAAAATTATTTATGTTACTGTATTTTTTTTTTCAATTGTTCACGCAAATGCATTTGCTATTGGTCAGTTCCTGTTTTTTCATGACTATAAAGGAATGTCTGTAAATACATTTAAATGTATATGTTTAATATGAATCACTTGCTTATATTTTGCCTGTTTTATATAGTACTTTATATACTGCTTGATATAATACTTGCAAACTTCTAGTTGTATCAGCACCATAGCTTGAGGAGTTCTAATCTGCATTAAATTATTTAATACATAAAGACAAAATGTACACAGTATTAGTGCCTTATTACTGCTGAAAAATGATCAGTTATTATCATGTTTTGGGCTGTACTAATTGGTCGGACTGGGAAAAACATTTGGAGTACTATAGACTGCCAAAAGTTAAAACAAATCAAGGAGAAGAGTGCAAAAAACTGTCTGAGGAACAAAAGGGGTTTGTGGTTGGCCAAACTGAATCAGGCTTTCCAGTGCAAGAATCTTGACAACATTCGTGTTTGTTCTTATCATTTCCGGTCAGATAGGTGAAATATTAGGCTAATGTCTTAATTAATACTGCTCATATCTTTACCACTTATTTACTTTAGTTTATCAATATATTGTGCCATTCCTGCTTACTAAGTCCTTCTCTATATGATTTAGCAGCTTCCACACATTTCCATGGTTTAGACAGTATAAATTAGAACAACATATTCAGTAGTACATTAACCATGTAATCCATGCTGTTGTTCACATCCGAGTATCCGAGTTTGTTTTTTTTTTTTTTAAATTGTAAGTAATTAAAATTTGCTGCCTTTGTTTACATGTCAATTTTCATTACATTTAGACATCAGTAGAAAAGATCATAAAATGCTAGTAACACGTATACACAACACATATTTCTTAAAAAAAAAAAAAAAAAATCCAACGTCAGTCGCTTTTCTGTTCTTGGAATACCCGCGAAAATCACCGGTAACCATGGTGATAATGACTTAAGTATATATGTCAAAGATGGCGTCCTGAATAACGGCGGCGCGAATTTAACCTGCCAAATCTTGACTAACGAACGGAAAGCAGGAGCTTGAAGTGCAGCAAATGGACCACGAAACGGACTGGAGCTACTCCAGTGGAAGATTGGAAATGAAACCTTCGAATGACACACATTTTATAATGTATTTGTCTCTGTAAGTTTCCGAATCTAAAATGTGCGTCACGCACGCGAAGTGCGCACCATATGACTTGACAGACAACAAGCTGTGCGATATAAAGAGTGATATAGGGGTATCACACGTGTATTTAGCAGTTATGGGCCAGTTCACATAGAAAGCAAACGCTTTCAGCTTTAACGTTATTGTTTTCTGTGTAAATATAAGGTTACTAGACGAACGTCTTTTCCCGCGCATGAGCGCTGCATTTTAAGACGCCACGAAGTTAGCTCTTTTGATATATTTTCTGCCCTTCTTTTAAAGCGTAAGCACACGTACAGTGTGAATGGCCCATAAAACAGTATTGGCAACAGGTTTCTGCTGTTATGTGCGCCAGAGCCTCGTGATGACAGCATTTTTAGCACTTATTCATATTTTGTTACTCTTGGTGAGTTTGTCAGTTTGAAGTTATGATTAACAGTTATGATTATGTGGTCTTTCAGAAGTGTGGTGCTGCTCTCACATGTGTATCTTCAGATGTGAAAGAGAAAGACGACAGGTCTCCACAGGTGAGCTCTGTTACTACCAAACACACACACCCTTTTTCAGATCTAGTTTCAGCATGTCATTGCAGCCAGTTTTTTCACTCTAACTTCCTCAAACATTAACCCTTGAGTATTGGACTCTACAATGCGTAAACAAGGCATGAAATCAGCCGCTATAAAATATAACTCTGAATAAAATATGCAATTAAGTATACTTCAAGCTAAATACATTTAAATGTATTAAGTAAACTGAGTTGCAGTATTGAGTAAATGTTTTACTGTTATAAATTTTTTTAAATATAATAGTGTTTTCACGACACGTTATCAGTTGGCCATATTGGCGGCACTGAACCGACCAAAACTTTAATATTTTGCTGATTATTGCTGGTGAAAAATTATTAGAAAAACATTTGGATGAATATAGGCTGTCAAAAGTTAAAACAAACTATCTGAGGAACAAAAGGCGGTTGTGGTTGGCCTAACTGAATCAAGATTTCCAGGGCAAGAATCTTGACAACGTGTTTGTTCTTATCACTTAATACTGCTCGTACGTATTTTTACCACTTAATAACTTTAGTTTGTCAAAATGTTGCACCCTTTCCTGCTTACTAAGTTCTTACTAAGCAGCTTCCACACAATTTTTCTGTGGTTTAGACAGCATAAATTAGCAGAACAACATATTTAGTAGTACATTAAACGTGTAATCCATGCTGTTGTTTACATCCAAGTACCACCAGCATGGCTGCGCATCCGGGTAACTGACCAAATCGTGATGTAAGTTCAAACCCTCTATATGCCATCTGGATCCTGTCAGTGAAAGACATCCAGCTTGTTAAATAAAGTTAGCTTTCTGTCTACTTTGTTTTTAAAATTTGTGTATTTTTAAGATGTACTTTACTACATCCACATCTAATAATCCCGTCATTGCTTGACAGACAATGTTGTTTTAGCATTGCCACTTTTGAAGGTGCTGATTTGGGTAAGACAAGCAGATGACTTGTCAGAACTATTTGTATGTTGATTTAGTTGAAATCTTACCTGCTGTTTTTATTTATACAGATGAAGATGCTGCTTTTTCGGTAATGGGTGATTTTTGGTCACCAGTTTTTAAAGATCATTGCAGCTCTTGTCTCACTTGTCTATCTTAGTTTGATATCTCAAGGAATTTCACGACAGGGGGTATTCCAAAGGGATGCACTGAGACGTCTTGTTTTCTCAAACCTGACGTTTTTTTGCAAGTTTTAAAAGTGAGGATTTTTTGGGGGGAAGGGGATGAGAAATTTTGGTGATTCTCCTTGAGGAATTTTTAAATAGTCCGTCTGCTTTTTCAAAGAACTCCAAAACTAGGTGCATTAACAATTGTAAAATTGACCCATATAAGAACGTGTTGGATAAAAGACATTTTATTTCCGTTTCAGTTTTGGTAAATTATTTTCAACCCTTTTAACTAAAATATGTATCAGTATTTTAGAAAATCAAGCTCAGTCTGCACCTTTTTTGAAAACGAGATCTGTGTTACAATCTTTATACATGTGCACAGACATTCGCACACACACGTCTAGTCTCCCTTTTTATGCGACCCAGTTTCTAGAGCCCAGTAGCATTGCATGCTTCACCTCACTGGTTCCCAGTTTCACAGCTGTGTCACAATTTCTCATCTCAAGGCTGTGGAAGTGGACAGGTTATGGGACCTGAGAGAGAAAGAGGAGGAATAAAAGTGTCAAGGCATACCATGAGGGAAGGAGAAGAAAAGAGAAAAACGGAATCTAGGAGAGTCTTTGCTTGTGTGCTTGTGTGTGTGTATATGAGAGAGAGAGAGAGAAGATGAAGTGGAAGAATTGAAGGGGAGGGCATAACGGATAACAAACAAATCTAGACATGTTTCCCCCTCCCCTCCCGGTCCACCACAGACAGGCTGATTTGCATAAAGGGCCGCAGGGCTTTTGACTGACAGGGCTCCAGACAGCACTGCGCTGCTGCTTCCACTTTAAGTGGGCTGGTGTGGGGCACCAGGAGGAGGAGTTAGCCTGGACACAAACCCTCCCCCTCGCCAGCTCCAACCCCTGCTCTCTAATTGAGATATATACTAACTCCGTCCTATATGGCGCGCTGGAGAGGGGAAAAAGAAAGAGAGAGGAAGAGAAAGAGAGTTTGGTGGGGGGGAAGAGACACTCACAAGGAAGTGATTTGTGGTCGTGATGACACCTTGTGTGTCGCTGGTGCCTGTACATTGCTGCGGCACTGAAAATGCTCCACAGCAGTGCTGTGTGGTCGTGTTGAGATGAGAGGAAAGAGGAATATCTGCTTTATTTAAACACAAGTGGTGGCTGTATGTGTTTGGGTGTATGCACTGGAAATGAATCCTTTCTGAGCTGATACACATTTGCGTTTATATTTGGAAGTATATAGATTTAAGTTAATTATCCCACCATTGCTGGAATAAAGAGGCTGATAGCATGTTAAATCAAGCATGGTGTCACTACCCTCTAAAAAATGCTGGGTGAAATATGGAAAAACCTAGTGATTGGGTTATTTTGACTCAATGTTTATCCCAGCCTTCTGGGTAGTATTATTTAACTATATTGAAAAAATGACTGTATGCCTGGATTTTAATTAATGCAAAATAGGTTGTAAATTAAAAATCAGACACAGAATTACTAGACGCATCAGCAATATTCCAAAGGTGAACATTTATTATTAAGCAACTAAAAATGTTTATCATTTAATTATTTATTCATCTTTTTAATAAATGTTCATTTGCTGAACATATTAATAAATGTTAATTTTATGTTGGGTTAATTTTAAGCATGAAATATAGTCATTTTCAACCCACCAGCTGGGTTTGTCCATATTTTACTCAGCGCTTGGTTGTTTTTAACCCAGCGTTTTTTAGAGTGTGTGCTGCAAAATTTTGCCTATAATATTTGGAAGATTTTGAAGGTTTTGAAAATCTAGAAAGATGCTTAGGTAGTGACATGGCATTTATATGCACATTAATCATTGAAAATTAGACGTGATCTTGTTTGACAATGAAAAATTGGTTTTACAAGTAAAATGCACTAGAAGAAAAAGGAAAGAAAGAACCAGATACAGTCTAGTCTCAATAGGCCTCAAACAAGACGATAGATGAAGATGAGATATCTAACTTTGTATACACTGATGTCTTGTAATGTGGTTGATATATTGTTAAAAACTATACAAAATCCTTTAATGAGAGTGAATAAAGTACATATAAGTGTGTCTAGAATGTCTAAAAGTTAATGCTTTTTTTTTTTTTTTTTTTTTTTTTTGCATTTGATCTATACTGCATGCTAAGGTTATGAACATACAGTGGCATGTGAAAGTTTGGGAACCCATTGCAGAATCTGTGAAAATGTGAATAATTTTAACAAAATAAGAGAGATCATAAAATGCATGTTATTTTTTTATTTAGTGCTGTTCTGAATAAGATATTTTACATAAAAGATGTTTACGTATAGTCCACAAGACAAAAAAAAAAAAAAGCTGAAATTATTAAAATAACCCCCTTCAAAAGTTTGGGGGGGTAACAACTTTGTTGATATTTCAACAAAATAAGAAAAAATTGGACATCCTGTTCAAAAGTTTTCACCTCCTGGCTCTTAAAGCATTGTGTTTCCTTCTGGAGCATCAGCGAATGTTTGAACCTTTTTTTTTAAGGTTGTGTGTTGAGTCCCTTAGTTGTCCTCAATGTGAAAAGATGGATCTCAAAATCATACAGTCACTGCTGGAAATGGTTCAAATATGCAAAAGATGCTGGAAAATAGAAGAATCTGCAGGACCTGAATGATTTTTCTGAACAGTGCTCAGTTTATCTGTCCAGAACAAACAAGGGACTCAATGAACAACCATCACAAAACAACAAAACAGTCATAGATCATCCAGGTAACCAGGTAACCAACCAATTGGCGTTGTATAGACATGTATGACTGTGGCGTTTGTGTCTTTTGCAGCGTCTCGCACATGAGTGGCACGTTGAGTATGTCATGTCAAGTTAACAGAATTTAAACTTTAACACACAGCGCTACTCGTCAGTGTTGGTTTCAAAACAGTAGACCAATCAGAAGACCACGGAGATGGGGCAAGTGTTGCAAGCTTTTGTTTACAGTAGCAGGTAGACAATTTTTATATTTGATGGCAACATGGCAAGAGTTCTGTGTTGCGTATTTTTTTTTTTTTTAAATCATTCCTAAACCCTTCTTTTTGTAATTTAGATGCAAAGACATGTTTGTTAATTGCCAGTAAGAACCTAGAGTAAATATATATAGAGTGATAGGACAAGATTGCCGAGTGGAAATCATGTGCAACAGCGATCATTGAGTCAGACTGACATCTATAACTATAAATAAATAAAATAAAAATAATTAAGTAATAAAAGTAAAAAGTTCAATTGATTATTCGCAAAAACCTGCCCTCCTTAGTTACTGTTGCTGTGTCTGACAAACAATGCAGTGAAAAATACATCACGGAACAAAGAGGAAACTGAAAACACGCCGATAGACAAGACAGAGCAGGTTACTTCTGGTGTGAATGTATCATGACGGATCACCGTATTGCCTTGGATGCAATCGATACGTGAACCGATCGTCTTTTCACATTTACTTAAAGCGTGAAATAAACATGAATGAACATCAGAACTTTATTTCAACTATGGAAAGACTTCAATACAAAACATTTTTTATGTTTATGTCTGCCAAAATTAATCTACTCTCCTGTCTGATTTGTTTGTCAAACAAGATGGCAGATTCGGCGTTATGACTGGTCAGATCACCTGTCGGTCAAGCTCTTTGCGAAGGGTCAGTTAATAGAGATTTTCATTTTACGTCATATCATCCAGCCCTAGTTAACTGCAGCTGTAATTTTTTAAAGTTTTGTTTTATATGCCTTTTAGTCAGATTTGTTTGAAACATCACTAAGATATTTGTACTTGATTTATATTGCATACATTTATTTTCATTTCATGGAAGTGTGGAAGAACACTTAATTTTCAAGAAAGCCATTAGAATTAGCAAATTCCATTTTCTCTCAGTTTAAATTCCAATTCCATCTCAAATAAGGACCCAATTCTTTTGACTTTTTTTGACACTTTCTTAACAAGAGTCTTGTATTAATGCTTTTACATGTAATATGGATTGAGATTATGCATTCACACCCAAAGCTTTAGGTACATTAGAAACAGTTTAAGGCATCTAAGTAGTTTAACAGTCATATATCAAGTACCAAGCGGTGTTTCATTAAGATACCCTGATAACCCTACTAGCTAGTTAAGGTGATGAACTTCAGTCACTGAGCACCACAATTGCCTGCACAACATGTGTAACTTGTCCAAATCATTTTCTGCAAATTAGACTTACAATGTGCACTTCCTCTGGGATGTGTACAGATTACATTATAATCACATTTGGACTACAGCCAACACCATATTCCATTTTATTCCTAAATGTTTCTATCAGTCTCTGTGAAGCAGTGTCAAACAGATGGCATTACTTGCACCGAAAGTGATTCTGTATGCTGTATATAAATAATTTTGTGCAAGTTCGAATAGTGAGCTATGAAATTACCCTGATAAATAGTCTAGAATTGCTGCAACCAGCAGGCCGTTAGTTGAAGTGCAACAACAAATTGTTCTAATTATTCCAGGTGACGTCCTCCCCGTTTTATCACCACAAAGCTTTGTTTTTAGCCTTGGTGCTAATTCTGTGGACAAATATTTTGCTCTTTCTATGCTCTATGAGCTCTATGTGCATCGTTCCAAATATGAATGTGGTTGTTTCAAAGAAACACACTAGTCTAGAGCCAGTATTGCTTTTTGATAGTCTGCTGAACCAGTCACTTTATATATACAACCCAAGCTCTCTGATAACTTTGTTCAAGTTTGTTCATGTTCAGAAGATAGAGAATGAGTTATAAAGTGAAAGAGGGTGGAACAGAACAGATTATCTGAAAATGTCCTGAAGCATCTTCAGCCATGACAATGCACTGGGACATGAAGTGATTCTGATAGTAGTCATCTTTGACTTTTCCTGCATATCCTCCCAAACAGAAAGTAGTCCTGTCACTTTTTCCCAGGGAAGATAAATAGAAAAGGAACAGAAAAGTAGTATTGTAAGTGCTCTCTTGAGTAAATTATATATTTCTTTGTCACAGCCAAACTCAGAAATGTCCAGGGTAGCAAGTTAACTCTAGTCTTGGTGATTAAAATGCATATTAAAAGAGAAGTCCACTTCCAAAACGAAGATTCACATGTAATGTACTCAATCCCTTGTCATCCAAAATGTTTGTGTCTTTCTTTCTTCAGTCGTAAAGAAATGATGTTTTTTGAAGAAAACTTTTCAGCATTTTTCTCCATATAATGGACCGATATGGTGCCACAATTTTAAACTTCCAAAATGCAGTTTAAATGCGGCTTCAATTGATCCCAAATGCGTTTGTAAACAATCCCAGCCAAGAAAGAAGGGTCTTATCTAGCGTAACGACCGGTTATTTTCATAAAAATAATACAATTTATAATACTCATCTTGTCTTGCTCTACCTGGACTGTTTTTTTTCGGGTCATGACAGTTAGGGTATGTCGAAAAACTCCCATCTAATGTTCTCCCTCAACTTCAAAATTGTCATATATCGCTGTTTTACCTTTTTTGTTAAGGTTGTTTGATCTTCTTTGCATGTTCACTTTGCAAAGACTGTGTCTGTACTTCTGCAGTGATGTAGGATGATTTTAAAATGATTTTTGAAGTTGAGGGAGAAAATACAATTGGAGTTTTTTGACATACCCTAACTGTGTTGAGCCACAATACACAGAGTTCACGGAGAACAAGGCAAGACGAGCGTTTGAGATTAAAAAGTATTTAAGTATTGTATTTTTTTAATGAAATAACCAATTGTTTCGCTAGATAAGACCCTTCTTCCTCGGCTGGGATCGTTTACAACTGTATTTGGGATCGTTTGAAGCCGCATTTAAACTGCATTGTGGAAGTTCAAAATTGGGGCACCATAGCAGTCCACTATATGGAGAAAAATGCTCAAATGTTTTTCTCAAAAAACATAATTTCTTTACGACTGAAGAAAGAAAGACATGAACATCTTAGATGACAAGGGGGTGAGTACATTATATGTGAATCTTTGTTTTGGTATGGACTTCTCCTTTAATCTGATCATTTAGTAACACATTTGAAACATGTTAGTTTAGTGAGTCTCACGAAAGTTGTTTTAGTAAGTTACCAAAGTTTTCTAATGTGTCTTTCATATCATATCCAACCCTATAATCTGAATTCATTCTTCTGAATACAGTCGTATTCCACAATAGGCTGTTCATTTGACAAAGACACTGGAAAACAATCATTACATAAAGGAGCATTACAACATGTCTTCTGTTGTCATGGAAGTTGACATTGTTTGTCCCACAGCTAAAACTATCGCAAACAGCATTGTAGGAACAGAAAATTACAGCATTGTTGATCTGTTATAGTCATTATCCATTTAATCAAATTCAACAAATGCTAAATGCGTTCATTTACTGACAGTTAAAGACTGAATCTGTGGCAATAAAGAAATAAATGACTTACAATTTCAAGAAGGCTTGTGAGAAGCACCAAGGATTTGCATCCTGATTTGGTGCGCCATAAGCAAAGTTAGTTCATTGTTATGCTATTAATTTCCATCAAGGGACTATATTACTCTCAAAAGTAATGACATTTAAACAACCTTCCTAACCACACAGTGTGAATATATTGAATTATTGAATTATTCCAGAAGACGACTGCAAGCAGGTTAGCCTACTTAATAACCCCATAAAAGCCATATGCGAATGCATACATATTGTATTAACATGCATAGTACTTTATAATTGTAGGTTAACCTCTTAAGGCAGAGTGCAAACTAATGCAGAATCCTAATGTTGTAAGGCAATAGTACAAGTTTTATCTATTCATAAACTAAAGAAAATTAAGTTCCAGAGGCTGTACTCCTTTATTGACTTACAATATAAAATGGTAAATTGTTTCTTAATTAATACATTTGTACAAAATCAAGAAAAATTTATTCATCACCATGTATCGAAACCAAGTGGTTATTATGTGTTGCATTCAAAGCATTATGGCTGCTACACAGTTTTTTTGTGTCTGGTATGCCATTGTAAGCAATAGTTCATCCTCACTCATGTTATTACAGACTTCTTGTAAGATTGCTGGGTTAGAAAGCAAAATTTGGTCTGTTTCTCTTACAAAGCTTGAAATATAAAGTACCTGAGTCCAACAGATCTTTATGATACTTTTATGGTGTTTCTCCCTGGTCTCCATTCATTGTAATTGTGAGGAAAAGAGCAACATGCATAGTATTCAAAATTTCTACCTTTGTGTTCTGCAGAAGAAAGAAAGTCATACGTGTTTGGTTTATGTGGTGGTGGTCTGCTATAGGGTGATTAGAAACTAGAAACACAACTTCATGATGAATGATGAAAGTTTTAACATCCAGGTGAACTAGTCCTTAAAAAAATTGTGTTTTTTTATCTTTAATGATGTCTTTCTTTCTTATTTAAAAATGAGAAGTTCATCAAAACCAACACAGGCGAACTCAGAAGTCACAGAAGAACACAAATAGATGGATTAAGAATATCGCACTGGTGGGGAAAGAGAGCGAGAGATTTCTAGTTTCTAATCGCCCTATAGCAGACCACCACCACATAATGATTCCTGTGCATCTGGAGGGGGAGGCACAGAGCTAAAAATAAAAAAAAAATCACTGAGCGTGTGTGTGTGTGTGTGTTTGTGTGAGGAAGAATGAGATAGAAAGAGAGAGAGAGGAAGAGAGGTAGACGAGACAATCTATGCCTATCTGTCAGTCGATTGGCCAGTTAAAAATGCATACAATTACTTCCACCGGCTCAGAGGCAGAGCCATTTACATATGCATACGTGAGGGTACTGCCGGGGTGTTGAAACGAAAAAAGAATGCGGGGACGGAGGGAGAGAGAGAGAGAGAGAGGGCGGGAGGGAGAGGGAGAGATGCAGAGAGTGAGAGAAACATTAATCTTTAAACACTCAACATGCAGATTTATTGCCGACAGCAGGAGGACAGAATAAAAAAAATCACTCGAAATGAAGGGATTAAAACTGTGAATTGTTAAGGTAATGTTTGATTTAAAGTTCAAAGGTGTTAACGGAATAGGTCACTCGAAAATATATATTTCTGTCATTGTTTACTCATCCTCATGTCTTTTTAAACCCGTATGAATAACTTTCTTCTGTGGAACACAAAATGAGTCATCTAGAAAAATATCCAAGCTGATTTTTTCTGTGAATTTGGAAAAGAGCATGAATGAAAGTGAATGACATTGAAAGCTGTCCCTGGTCCTGGTCCAATTTTAATATATGGGGAAAAGAAACTTGGACGTGAATAAATAACAGTGAACTATTTATACTTTTTAATGGTTATGTTTTTTGTTAAACAGACCATAACAGAGGCTCCCTCAGAAATATTTCAACTGTAACAGTATAATTTTTACGATAATTGTGAAGTTTTATCACTAGTATAAGCACTAGTATAAGGTCTTATCTATTTTTTTAATTTGATAGATATACTTCCATTAATTTTTTTTTATGCAAGTTAGCATATTAGATCATTGGATTGCAATTCAAAACCTTCACAATAGGTTAATATGTCCATTAAGATGTATTGTATCTTGATTTCTGATTGATTAACAGATGGCAAAAATTGAGAAAATCTAAGTGGACAATTGCTTTTATGTAAACAATAAACAAAAATAGTGGTGATCTGTTCTATTCTAATGACAATAATAATCTCCATAACAATACTTCTGCATAACTACATCTTAGACTATAAAGTCTGATGCTCATTGTAGCTTATTCAGGTCAAGAACCGCCCACTTAAACAGGAAGAGACCGTCTGACCAACATGTAAATCAGCCAGTCACAGTCATACTGATTATTTCACAGACATGATTTACAATATGAAGTAGAATGTACAATTATTCTTGTGGATATCTAGTTGTTATAGACCAGTTTGGAGTAGACATCACAGTTACGTGGAACAACACAGCTGCACATGCATTGTGGTGGCAGAAAAACGCTGTGGTGGGAAATGGGTAAAATCCATGGAATAAGAGAAAAAATGTATTATTGTGCTTTTGGATGTCAGAATCGGAATGCAGATCATTTTTACAGAATACTATCGTCAAAGACGCCGTTTAAAACTAAACACAGATGTTTGAATGTACATACTACGGATGAAACCTACTGTGAATAGTCTACTTTTAAAGCATAAATTTGATTTAAACAATAGGTCTACATAATATTCACATATGCAATTCATATTGTAGTAGCCCTACAGTTACAGCATGAAATACTATTCAACCTATTACATTTTGCATTAGATTTACCTCTTTTATCTTACAATTCTGACTTTTTTTCTTGCGAATGGATATTTATATCCTCAAGTTCAAACTTTAAAACACAATTTAACTCTACAATAGCAAGATTGTCAATTCTAAGGAAAAAAAAAACAAAAGTATGGGATATAAACTGTGAATTATGAGATATAATCTAGGAATTTTGAGAATAAAGTCAGAACTTTGAAATATAAACTGAAATTTACCATGGCTTTCATAGACTGCTACTTCAAAACTGTCATTTTCTGCCACCAGATAGGCTCCGCCCACAAACCACATCATCACTGTTTGCAAACACCAAATTGGTCTGTATGTCTCCAACATATCACAAAGGCTTAGGTTAAAGTGCTTAGTCCTGGTCAGTATTAGTATATTCGTCATTGCAGTCTTCTGCTTTTTGTTTGTTTTGTTTTGTTTTTTAGCTGTTATTTTATTAGTTACAGTGAAATATTGGGACTTGTCCTTGATCTGAATTGAAGATTGACTATATGGCAAACAGCCATGGTTGTTGTGAGCCAGGACATGTTCATATGCCCAGCAGATGTATTCAACAAGGAACACACTATGTGCGCATGTTTAACTTGACACATATGGAGAGAGAAAGAAAGAGAGCAGAATATTGAACATAGGGCTCAAGTTGATAAAGAGTGTTAAACATAAATTGTTGATCTCTTTTGGAGAGGCTTTTTATATGCTTTAGCTGTGGAAAGTCTTGAAAAGTAAATTTGTTTAGTTTGTAAGCTGTATATATATATATATATATATATATAAATTATATTTAAGCATTATTATTGTTGCGTTAGTGGTATATGAGTAAGCATTGTTATAGTAATGCTGTTATTTTTTTTTAATGAAGAAGTACGTAGAAGCTTTTAATTATAAGTTTGTAAACCTCCACATAGGCCCTTGACTCTTTGAGTTAATATCTACATTACCCTTCATTAATTTTAAGGCTAATCAGGAAATGTTGCTGCCTTTTTCCACATGCTGCTTCCATTTTTCCATTTACTTCATTTTATTTTTTTTTCTGAGGGAAACAAAGAAAGACATTGAAGACCTTGGTTCTTCAGCTCCAGCTCCAGTTAAAATGGGGGGAATGAAGAGGTCTTCTGCTTTCTTTGACATAGATTGAAGAATCCATTATGAGATGAACCAGGACAGACAAACAGTTCATTCTAAAGCACCAAAGACATAGATTCACGAAGATGAACATGATAGCCATGATCAGTCATTTAAACATATTCACTGTAGTATAAAATGAATTCAGACAAGATTGTAGGAATAACCCAAGCATGTTAAGCTTCAGCTCTGACTTTAGTGAAACTGACTTGTTGGAGAAAAGAGACTGGTCTGTGTCTCTACAAATTGGTAGCATATTTAGCACAGCAGAGAAATACTCATTAGTCACTTGATTGCACTATTAAAGGGCACCAAATTCTTTTTTTCCCAGTTCGGTTACTTTCTGCAAAAGATTCAATAAAGAATATACACGAAACGACCAGAATTCTGGAAAATACCATTTTTTTTCTCTTTAGGGCTCCCTGTCCTTTTGGCCTGTGATGACCCTTGACCTTTCACATAAGACACAAACAAGGTTCCCTTCTGTCTGCTTCCTTGAGTGATGCAGGTCTCACAAAGCTCCTCTGTATTTGACTAGACTGAAAGAGAGTGACTGATTCCAGCTGAGGTTTGATTCTTTCTGTCTTACGTTCTGCATTAAAAATGTATCACTCACATATGTATTTTTTTTATTGTTCCCACAAATTTTAGAAACATTTGTTTGGGAAGATTACATGTTTAGAGGGACAGTTCACCCAAAAATATTGTCGTAATTTACTTGTCCTCATGTTGTTCCAAACCTGCATGACTTTCTTTCATCTCTGGAACACAAACAGTGAAAGTCAGTGGTAACCAAAATAGTTTGGTCACTAACATTCTTCAAAATATCTTCTTTTATGTTTCACAGAAGAAAAGATAGTCATAGAGGTTTGGAACAACATGAGGATGACTAAATTATGACAAATTTATCCCTAACTTTCCCTTTAATTTGGGTTCAGTTTTGAGTTCAGGTTCAGTGTTTCCTCATGGTTGGCATAACAGTTAAAAAGACCAAGCCGCTTCGTTTTGCAACAACTTAAACATGCCCCCTTTTCTCCCTGTTTCAAAGTCATGGCATTGGCTGAGCCAATTGTTAATTTGTCAGGCTACTAAAAAGAATAGATGTTTTATTTAAGTTGAGTTGAGCAGAGCACAGTTGTTTTATGTGAAGATGTCCTTAACTAATTTCTCCCTCCTGTGATGATACAGTGGCAATAATACTGTTGCTCCAAACCATCATTTTATTCTTGAGAAGGTAAAAAATGTTCAAGCGTTGGATGGTTTGGTGAAACCCGTGGAGAGAAATGAGGTGTTAGAATCCATTCAACGCTGCAATCATGTGCCATGACACTAATATGCAAGCTGGAGGCAACAGGCTCGTTCCAAGGATTCCAAGGCGTACAGAAATGTTAAAGTTTAGTGAATAGCACCAGCAGTGTTCAGAATAGTGAAATTTTAGCCCTCCCAATTCTCACGCAGCCTACAGCTAAATGGAATCTGCTGTAAAGGTACATGAACTCTTGAGTTCTAATATGATAAACTTGTGTTACAACTGAAGATGAGTTATGGATTAATAAAATGGTAGGTAGATATGGGTTTATGGTAATAACATGCATTGTTATGGATTAATGTATTGTGAGCCCTTGCATTTTACAACTTGGGGAAAAAAATGTCTGTAGCGTTTTTCTGCAATTTTTTTTTATTTTATTTTATCATTCTTCTCCTATAAGGCAATTTGCATGGTCTAGACCTCATTCAGTAGTGCATGTTGAAGGAGCTAGTGAAACACTGGCCAAGTACAGCATCTCAGAGCTTTATGTATACAGTACACTCGATATTATCATATAAACAAAGAAACCTTCTTAAGGTGTAAAGATGTATTTTTTAATACCATGTTTGGATAGGATTGTGATTCCATTATTTGAAGCATCTTTGTATGCCATTTTTCACCATGACCAACAATACCATTCAAAGGGCTGGATTTATTTGATCAAAAATAATGGATTTTGTCAAATGTTATTACAATTTAAAATGACTGTTTTCTATTTTAAAATGTTTTGAAAATGTAATTTATTCCTGTGATGGTAAAGCTGAATTTTCAGCAGCAATTACGCCAGTTTTCAGTGTCACATGATCCTTCAGAAATCATTCCAATATGCTGATTTGGTGCTCAAGAAACATTTCTTATTATTATCAATGTTAAAAACAGGAGTGCTGCTTAATTTAAAAAATATATATATAATTTTTTGTAACGTAAAAATATTAACTATCATGTTTTAGCAATATAGTATATCTTTGCTAATTATAGAAATATACCTTTTTTTTAATAAAAAATCCTACCCCAAACATTTGAAGTAGTGTCTAAGAAAACTGTTTTATTTTTTCCCCAAATTCCATTTTATTTTCTGTTTTAGTTTTTCTGGATTCCATTTTTTTCAGTTTGAACTTTTCTATACTTTTTTCATGGCTACAATTTTTATAAAATTGTATTAGTCAGAAAGCATGTAATTAATTGAAATAATGAAACTTGCACAATTTAAAAGCGATTTATTAGAAGTTTAACAAAAAACATTTTTTAAGGTCAGATGAAATATGTTTTTTTTTTTTTTTTTGTCAAATTTAATTAAATTTTTAACAAATTCTGTGTTTTCCATTAATTTTCATTAAATTTTAATAATCAAAGCATCTCTAAATAATAGATTTTTATTCAAAGCTAATTTATTGTCATTTTATTTAATTTTTTCCCCCCAGTGAAACTGGTATTTACATTATTCTGGGAAATATTTTTTTCTGGTAAATATTCTTTAAAATAATGTTTTGATAATTGTATTACTAGTAGTAATACTATCATTACATTAATAAGAATATTTCTGTCACAGTTTCTTCAAGTTAAACCAAACTTTTAATTTGACAGGTTGCTGTGTGGACCTTTAAGTTTCTGTTAGTATATGATATGACAACAGTATTTCTCAAAAGAAATGGTAAAATGCTCATGAAGTGACTCTCAGAGCAGTTCTAGAAATTGTTTATGTGTTCATCTACTCATATATTGAGGTGGCAGAGGCTGCATGTAGTAAACGAAACAGTGTGTATGTGCCATTCATTCACACAGACACGCAGAACATGCAGGATTCAAATTAAATTTTTAGTATTTTCGCAGCTTAATTTTTTTATTTAAGTGTACTGACCTACGTTTTATTTGTTTATCCAAAATTTGTCAAATTCCGTGACATTCCACGGTATACAGTAAATTCCATTTTTATGACTGGATTCCGCAGTGCCGTCCACGTTTTCCACATTGTGGAAATCATAGGGCCCTCAATATGGTAATGATACAATACCATGGTGTTGCTGATATCATCGTTGTGCTGTGGAAAAGCACTTTTAATAGTGTTACAAATGGAGGAACTCCTGTTCAGATTCTCGGTAGTGTACTTCATTTGACCTCTGCTGCAGTGCTTTTGGACTAAGCACAACCCCATCTGCCTGATGCTTATGTTTGTCCTTGTGCTCTGGACCCGGCCTCTGTATGGGTCAGATTAGTGTGGTTATAGGCCAAGTAAAGAAACTCCATGCTAATTTGGAATGATTGGGAATGCATTACAAAATACAGTACTGTTTCTTACATTACTCTCTGTCCCAAAATTCTAATAAACATGTGAAGGCTCATATTTAATAAGCGTGGATCCTAACGGATGCAGCTACGGAACTACATCCCAACGTATGAATGTGTTTGGAAATGAGGAGAGGAAACAGGAGACCACAGCTGAAGGAGCTCTAGTTTCAAATCCTGTGGCAGGAAACTCTGCCGGAGACTCACCCCTCCCTCTCACCCTGTGTGTGTGTGTGTGTGCGTGCGTGTGTATTTTTGAGTATATAAAAGTATGAAGCATCCTGTTTCACCTATCTATTGCCAATTTAGTTAACATTTTCATTTTACACTCTGTTGCATATGAAATTACAAGTCTGAATTTGAAAAACTGCTCTTTTTTGAGTCTGTGTGTGTTGTTGTTGTGTATATGGTCACGTCTGTATTTTCTGTTTATAAGCTTCCTCGTTCTTGTGTCCCTGACTATTGCCGCGACTCTATTTTTACAGTGTTTACATAGTTAGTCACTGCTCGTTTGCGTCAGTCTTTCTCAATGCCGGGCTCAGTTTAGTGCTGGAAATACACGCACGTTACCAGATGCACGACACACACAAGCTCTGCAATCTGAGGTTGAACAGTTAAAACCCAGCTTCATCCTCATCCTGTTTTGTCTACAGTCGCTCTCGTTCCGTATCCCTCATGCGCTCGGACAGGAGAAACCCTGATGTTGCTGTGGATTTCAAAACACACGTATTCACACAAAAAGTGTACACAACCACGTTCAGCTACGCAAACGCTCACACGTGCACACACGCTCACGGCCTCTGAGGTTAGGCTGGAATGTATGTGATGTGTGATTGTGGAGGTTGGAGGTGGTGGAGCAAGTTCAGCTTGACGGAGCGGAGCAGGGCCTCTCTCATTACAATCTAAACCAGCTCCCACTGCATTTTTCTGTCGCTCTCTCTCCCTTGCAGTCCCTCTCTGCTCACTCTGCCTGCAGTTCTCTTTTGCTTGCTATTTCTAACCCTATTTTTTCAGATTTCTTTCCCTCTCTCTCTCCTAGCCTCCCTCCCTTGGTATATCTCTCACAGCTCTCTTTAAATATCGCTCGCTCTCGCTCTCTCTCTCTCTCACCAGCTCTACCCTTCTGCCACTTTTCTCACTCTATCTCTGTCGCTCCCACATTCTGTCTCGCTTTCTCTCTCTCTTTCGCTCCTCATGGGCTGCAGAGTGCATTGCAGCGACAGCTGCTGTTATAACCATCAACTGCAGCCTCCACGGCAACCGTTACTGTGGAGGAGAGAACACGGCAACGGCGCTTCGTACCGCAGACCCCACCTTTGTTACACGTTCAAGACAATTACAATGCGATTATGCTTTCTCTGTTGCTTTGTAGATATTGTGCCAAAAGTTTCAGGGAACTGTAATGTCAGATAAAAAGTGCAAAAATGGCATCTTTGCAAGCTTTAAAAAAATGTACAAAGCTTCCCTTATGAAAATGAACCATGGTTTTATTATAGTAAAAGTGTTTGGCACATTGATTACCATTTTTATACCATAGTTTTACTACAGATATCATGGTTAAACTATGGTTAGTGTAGCAAACCATGGTTAATTTGTGGTTACCATGGTTTAACTATAGTGATCATGTTTTTTTGGTTTTATTTGTATTAAAACCATGGTTAATTTTCATAAGAGTAATAATGTGAAAGGGACACCTTTTGTGCCTTAACTACCCCTAGACATTTGAATTTAGTACCTAAAAGTCACCATGAAAAAATTCACTTTTTTATGTATATGCTTACTTTTAAAAAATTGCAATGTTAATCACAATGCCATAACTTCTGTATGACTTCTATATGGTGATATTTGCTCGACTTCTCTAATAATTCAGTGCATTTAAATCTGTTCCTTCAAGCTCATGGTCATATTTCTCCATTTTTAATGTTCAGTCAACCAATGCAGTCAACACCAAGTGCATAGAACCAAGTCACCAACCTAATTTTAATTTTTTGGATGTATGTCGCAATATAACAGAAAAGATCTGTTGCAACAATTCTGTCATTATTTAGTCACCACCTTGTTGTTCCAAAACTATCTTTGAAATACAAATTAAGATATTTGAATGAAATCCACAAATCCAAAAAGGTCATACAATGATCCTAAAACTAACCCATATGAATCGAACAGTTTAATCAAAGTACTGCTTTATATGATGAACAGATTTAATGTAGGCACAGAACATCGAATATAGCAAACAAAGAAGCTCAAACAGGCTTGTGATGCTTGAGAACCAATGAGGCTTGTTCTAGCTTGTGACACATGACCGTTTGAGTTTCTGTGTTTACCATATTTGATGTGCTCTATGAATGTGCTTTTGTCATAAATAATCAAATGATAAAGTCAAATAAACCCTCACATTAAGTCTGTTCATTATGAAATGTGATCCTTTCTCTTCACAAGACTTGGATTAAACCGCTCAATTGATATGGATTAGTTTTATGACAACTTTATGACCTTTTAAGACCTACTTAGATCAATGGTTTTGTTGCATGGACTTTTATTGGATGGAGAAAAAACTTCTGGGTTTTATAACATCCTCAGTTTCGAAGGTGAATGAAAGTCTTAGGGGTTTGGAATGGCATGGGGATGAATAAATGATGACAACCTTTATTTTTGGTGGAAACTATCCTTTGTAAGGGTTTTAAACTAATAATATGCACCTTTTATAGGAGTAGATAAGGCATAAGGGTTATATTTTTGAGGGTTCTGCCATTTTGACAAACTGATCACACGTTAAGATCCAGTTCTCGTTACTAACAAACCAACTATGACCTTTCTTCAATAAATGTCTAATTTCCTACTTATTAATAATTAGTAAGGTAGTTGCTAAAGGGATAGTTCACCCAAAAATGAAAATTCTGTCATTAATTACTCACCCTCATGGCGTTCCAAACCTGTAAGACCTTCCTTCATCTTTGGAACACAAATTAAGATATTTTTGATGAAATCCGAGAGCTTTCTAGCCCTCCATAGACCGCAAGAATCCTTCGATGTTCAAGGCCCAGAAAGGTAGTAAGGACGGTGTTAAAATAGTCCATGTGACATCAGTGGTTCAATCATAATTTAATGAAGCTACGAGAATACTTTTTGTGTGCAAAAAAAGAGACATTATTCAACAAGCGGAGCACACGCATGTTCTATGTCAACAGCACCACACACGTGTTGTTAACATGCAGAGGAAAGCGTGTGCATGCATCGTGATACTCTCTAAAATGGTGCTAGGATGACGCAGAGGAGAAAAATTATTGAATAAAGTATTTTTTTTGCGCACAAAATGTATTATCATAGCTTTAGAAAATTACAATTGAACCACTGATGTCACATGGACAAAATGTATTCTCATAGCTTTAGAAAATTACAACTGAACCACTGATGTCACATGGACTATTTTAACGATGTCCTTACTACCTTTCTGGGCCTTGAATGTGAAAGGACCCTTGCTCTCTATGCAGTATCATAAAACTCTTGGATTTCATCAAAAATATCTTAATTTGTGTTCCGAAGATGAACGAAGGTCTTACAGGTTTGGAGCAGTATGAGGGTGAGTAATTAATGACAGAATTTTCATTTTTGGGTGAACAATCTCTTTAAGTTTAGATATTGGGTAAGATTAGTGATATAGAATATGGTCATGTAGAATATGCTTAATAGTGCTTTATATGCACTACTAAAAAGCCAGTATGTTAGTAATAGGCATGCTAATAAGCAACTAATTAATTGTCAGAATTAGTTCCTATACTAAAGTGGTTTCTTATAGCATGAAATAAATTTGTGTGAAAAACGAATTCAATAAAATTAACTTTTAGTACCAAATCTAAGAAAGTTTTATGCCGAAACACTTTACGTACACATTATATGAATCTGGACATGTGTTTGACAGCCAGAGTGGACAGCTATATTTGACCTTTACCAGCGAAAAGACTGGTTTCATTTTAGAGCTGACAATCTCCTGCTCATAATTTGTTCTTGAATGCTTCATCTGTGATTTCATTTTCACCAGAAAACAATTGTAAATCTTCCATCATGCAGTAAAACTTAATAACACACGTCCACCCACTGAAAACCATTATTATAAGAGAAAATGATGAAATTAAAAGCAACTTATTGTTTCATTTGCTCCCAGTGGATTGTTTTTTTCGGGTAGCTTTTTTTCTGAATTCAACATCATGGTCACACTTTTGTCCTCTCTTATCCAAGTCTACTAGTCTAGACTTAAACTCAAATCATGTAATTTTTATTACCAGTGAGACACTTTAACCAAAACTCAGTGCGCAGCATCTGCATTACGTCACTGGGCTTATGTAGAATTAATACTAATGTGGTGCAGCAACTTGAATTCTGTTCAGAAAGGATATACCACGTCGTTTAGTATATTGTGTTGCCTTTATTTTTTATCATGCTTTTGCTGATCTATAGTGTAGCTCTGCAGTGCCACATCTACTCTTACCATTATTGTGCCAGACCTTCCTTACTTACTCTGCTGCCCAGACCGAGAGGACCAGAAAGCCTCCTGTTAAAGAGATGCAGATTTATGCGCAAGCAAAGGCGGGGCCCTGTGTGTTTTGATGAAAGAGATCTATGAGAAAGGCTCGCTCATATGCTTCTAGTCACTCCCTCTCTCTCTTTCTCTCTCTCCTTCTCTCTATCGCTACATACCCCCCCCTTACCACCACCACCACCCCGCCTCAATCTTTCGCCTGCTCCCTCTTTTCTCTTCTATAACGGTCTCACTTTAATATGTATGCAAATGTGCCCGTCCTCCATCCCCTTAATTGTCTGGCTTCCAGCAGTCAGTGTGTGTGTGTGTGTGTATGTGTGTGTGTGTTTGTGTTTTACAGTGCCTCAGCTCTCCTCACTAGCCTCTGCTGGCAGAATCACCAAACCTGCACCTGAGCTCAGGAAGCGATGGCGGGGTTATGCCATTCTGTCACTTTGATAAGCGTACACAGTAAAAGCCAAAAATGGCACTGAAAGTGCATTTACCCTTTAGCTAACATATATAAGTGGCCATATCAAAGCCATGTTTTGAATGAATTGCATCGCATTCTGAAACGATAGAATGTGATCAAATCGTGTTTAAGTACTAGAACGGTTGGGGTTCAATTAGGTAACTGTGATGGGATATGACAGAAATTGAGACATGAAGTGAAAGTACTATTAAACAATACAATTACCCTTTCATTTCTTCTCTCCTAATATGCAACTGCAAATTCCATACTAAATGGGCACAATCTTGGCTCTAATCTGCCATAGCCTATAGCTATTTTCAACTCCTTATAGACAAGCTAGGCAACTTTTCTTGTGGTGGTGATGCTATTTCTATACGATCGACACATGTGAGCTGCTGCTGCAACATGCAAGCACTTCAAACGCATAACCTGGAGAGGTTGTTAAAGGTGATTTTTCTACAATATTAGGTACATGCCACCTGCTTGATAATGTAGTGCTGATTTCAACAGGAAGATTTACAATAAATTTATCTGTCAGCAACTGTTTTTCCTAAAAGACGAAGAGGTGGTGAGAGGAAACTATAACTGTGTTTTCTTTTCATAGTGATTGAAGAAAATAATAAAAGTAACTAAGCTTTGACATTTGTATAGAGTTATGTAGGTTGTTGGTTTGATAATCACTAAAATCAACAACTAAATGAAATCTGTCTGCGGAAGCTGGTTTAGTTCTTGTTCAAGCTATAATAAGTGTCACAGATATGTATTTATCATTGATTATGTTTGTGGTGTTGAACGCCCCTCTGTAACAAGTTGTTTCTGGAAGATAATGGTGTTTTGGCATTTTCCTTATTAAAGCTTTCTATTTTAAGATTTGGAGAGAAATTGTCCTTTTGTGCTGATAGAGCACCAGATTCCCTTTGTCAAAGTATTGCATGCTATTTTCACTGGGTTCATTCAAAACATCTGTGCACACTTTTTACAGAAATTAATATTTGACTTTTTTTTTTCATAGTTGCCATTTCACTGAGTCTATTTGTTCTGGCCAATTCGATATTCAGTATCTCCCGTTCAATAATTGCCAGAAGGTAGAGACGCTGTTGAATAATACGTTGTCACAGTATATAAAAATGGGAAGGGAATGGAAATGTAGGGTAAAGAGAAGAACTGGAGCTCCAGTCAATTAATGCGCTGAAGTGTTGTGCAATGTAACTTCACAAACGTATAGTAAACCCTCCGAATCTTATTAAAATGATGGGAGACGGATAACAAAGGAGAGTGTTTGACAGGTGGGGTGGGTGAGGATGTTTTTGTGTCAATCAGGCATTTGGATGTAAATGAATATATCTGTGTTTGACTTCATATCTGTTTTCGTGTTTTCGGATAGTAGTTTGTGTGAGTATGTTTTACAGTTATTGCAACTGAGTGAAAATCTTTTTACTTTTCTGCAATTAATTCAGCCCATGCTGCTTATTGTACTGACTCTGTTATAACTTTTTGTTTATATTTTCAATAGGTGTCATTTGGTTAAAAACTGTAATCAATCATATTGATTAAGGTAATCATATTAATCACAATTTACTGTCTGTATTAATATTTACTGTCAAATGAAAACAATTCAAAGACTTTACAAGGTTGTAGTAGATGAGTAAAGCATTGAAAAGACATCCCAAAAGTGGATTTAAAAGTTTGTAATGTTTTATTTCCATATCACCATATCATCATAAACATAAGTTTGTCATTGTTAGTCTGTGTATGTAAGCAGCCGTGAGTGTCAAGATTTAAAGTATTTTGTATTAAGTTTAAAGTATTTTGTTTAGTGCAGCTACTCGCCAGTGGTCAGGGGTTGATATGAATTGAGTATGATAGAATATGTTAATTATATTTATGACATTCTTTCTTATTTATTAATAACATTAGGTTAATTACTAACTTTAATAAGCTTATCTGCATACCGAATTGTGATCTTTTCTTTCTTGCTTCTTTTTAAGCATTTAGATACAGTTGGCACCCACTCATAAAGAAAAACAAATTTATTATTACATTTAACATAGTTAGAGATTAATTTCTATGAGAACAATCAAGAAACATCCATTATATTTTCAGCCTTTTTATTCTTATGCTTTTTGGGATCGATTTTTTCTTTTTTTAAAGAATTGGTTCACTTCCAAAATAAAAATTTACTGATAATTTACTGACTGCTAATAGTCATCCAAGATGTTCATGTCTTTTTTCAGTCGAAAAGAAATTTTTTTTTTCTTTCTCCAAATAATGGACTTCAGTGGGAGCCAATGGGTTAAAGGTCTAAATTGCATTTTTAATGCAGCTTCAAATGGCTCTACATGATCCCAGCCAAGGAATAATGGTCTTATTTAGCAAAACAATTGTCATTTTCTAAAAATAATTTTAAAAAAATGTTTTTTTTTTACCACAAATACTCATTTTGCACTAGATCTAGATGCACATGTGTGATTTGACGCATTACGTAATTATGTTGGAAACATCATGCACAGTTAGTTCTTTGTCTGTGCACCTCGGTTTAAAAAGATAGGGTAGAGTGAAAAGCTCCATCTCATTTTTACTTACAGCTTCAAAATCGTCTGACATCGTTGTTTTACCTAGGGCATTTAACTTTCTTTGCATGTCCTTTTTGTAGACAAACGTTGGTACTTCCGTCTACGGCACACGTAACCTTTCAAACATGACTACATAATGTGTGAGGTTAAAGTATATAAATTTGTATTTATTTATTTTTTTTTAGAAAAAGACTGATCATTTTGCTAGATAAGACCCTTATTCCTCGGCTGGGATAATGTAGAGTCCTTTGAAGCTGCATCGAAACTGCAATTTAAACCTTCAACCTGTGGGGTCCTGGAATGTTTTCCTCAAAAACTATGGGATTATTTTTGTGCCAATAAGAATGAACGTAACTTTATAAAACTGAACGTAACTTTCCAAGAAACGATCAAAAATATGCCACTGCAAAAGAAGAAAAACACAATGAAAATGAAAAAATGAACTCAGTCGCACGAATTTAACATGCTCTTCAAATATGCTTCATTCTTTGTTAATGATTTTCAAAGAATCGTTTTCGCGAATCATGGATTCTGAATGCGTTGCCACAGCTTTCGCTTACGCTTCGCAAATTTTCGTTTGCTGTTTTGGCACAAACCTCTCGTGGGGGCGGGCTTAACAGCGATCTACTCTGATTGGCTAATGAGCTTTTGATGGACAGTTGCTCTCTGAACTGGAAGCACGGACGGTGACGTCAGTGGCGCAATACGTCGTGCTTTGTTTATAGAAACTATCAGAACTGTTGCACACTGTACATGAATAAAACTTTTATCGATGTTATTGATTAACGTTACTTTAGCAACACGAACTTCAAGCTGCCCTGAGGGACAAGCTGAGGTGGAAGATGATGCCGCTCCGTGTCTCTCCTGGGAGCTCATCTTTAGAAACTAAGAGACGACCGTAGGTGAAATACTAATAACATTAATACTTAATATAAACAAAGCACGACGTATTGCACACCGCAACAACTTTCCAATATGTGCGCCACTGACGTCACCGTCCGTGCTTCCAGTTCAGAGAGCAACTGTCCATCAAAAGCTCATTAGCCAATCAGAGTAGATCGCTGTTAAGCCCGCCCCCACGAGAGGTTTGTGCCAAAACAGCAAACGAAAATTTGCGAAGCGTAAGCGAAAGCTGTGGCAACGCATTCAGAATCCATGATTCGCGAAAACGATTCTTTGAAAATCATTAACAAAGAATGAAGCATATTTGAAGAGCATGTTAAATTCGTGCGACTGAGTTCATTTTTTCATTTTCATTGTGTTTTTCTTCTTTTGCAGTGGCATATTTTTGATCGTTTCTTGGAAAGTTACGTTCAGTTTTATAAAGTTACGTTCATTCTTATTGGCACAAAAATAATCCCATAAAAAACCTTAATTTCTTTTTGACTGAAGAACTTCAATGTCTTGGATGACATTGGGGTGAGTAAATTATCAGAAAATTTTTATTCTAAAAGTGAAATAATCCTTCAAATAAATGGTCCAATCTATGGGATATTTTTTTTTATTTTTATACCAGTGCTTGCGCTGCAAAAGAATAGTGTTAAAGTTTAGGTAAAACTGTGTTTTCTGTTGGCTGTGCACAAGAACCACACACATGAAATGTGAATGTAGCTGTTGTATTGCATTTCACTATTTGACGAGGCAATGACGTGTGAGGATGAGAGGATGTGTCCTGTTCAGACAGACATGTGCGGACTAACAACATCAAACATCAACAAAACTGACTAGCATAACATAGACAAGACTCATTCCTTCACTCTATCAGATCAGTCAGTTATATTAAATGATCTGCACAACATTTGGTTGTTTAGTTAAGAGGAAAAAATTAATTTATGTTTTCTCTATTATAAAAATACCCTCTAAATCTATTACTCAGGTAAGATTACTGCTGGCCCAGTCAGGTGTTTTTCCACCAGTGCCTAAAACAAAGCTCTAAATTGACCCTTCACAAAGACCCCCCTGACATCCAATTAGCCATGTCGCTTCCACACCACACATTATGTTCTCACGCAGTAAAAAATACATCACAGAGCAAAGAGGAAACTAACAATGCGCAAATGGACAAGATACAGTAGGTTACTTTAGGTATGAAACAAAGTCTCAGGTTTAAAGTTTTGTCATATTTTAAGTCATTCAAACAATAAATACCACTTTGTGGATCTTTTAAGGAGGAGGCCGCTTCCAGAACAAAAATTGACAGACAATGTACTCACCCCCTTGTCATCCAAGATGTTCATGTCTTTCTTCAGACGTAAAGAAATTATGTTTTCTGATGAAAACATTTCAGCATTTTATTCCATATAGTGGACTTCTATGGTGCCCCGAGTTTGAACTTCCAAAATGCAGTTTAAATGCAGCTTCAAACGATCCCAAATGCGGTTGTAAACGATCCCAGCCAAGGAAGAAATGTCTTATCTAGCGAAACGATCGGTTATTTTCATAGAAATAATACAATTTATATACTTTTTAATGTCAAACGCTCGTCTTTTACTGTTCATGACAGTTAGAGTATGTCGAAAAATTCCAATCTCATGTTCTCCCTCAACTTCAGAATCACCCTATATCACTGTTTTACCTTTTTTTGTTAAGGGTGTTTGATCTTCTTTTCATGTTCACTTTGCGAAGATTGGGTCGGTACTTCTGCAGCGATGTAGGATGATTTTAAAATGATTTTTGAAGTTGAGGGAGAAAATACGATTGGAGTTTTTCGACATACCCTAACTCTCTTGAACCAGAATACACAGAGTTCAGGGAGAACAAGACAAGACGAGCATTTGAGATTAAAAAGTATTTAAATTGTATTTTTTTAAATGAAAATTACTGATCGTTTCGCTAGATAAGACCCTTCTTCCTCGGTTGGGATCGTTTACAACCGCATTTGGGATCGTTTGAAGCCGCAAAACTGCATTTTGGAAGTTCAAAATCGGGTCACCATAGCAGTCTGTTAAATGGAGAAAAATCCTGAAATGTTTCTCTCAAAAAACATAATTTCGCAAACATAAGAAAGATATGAACATCTTGGATGACAAGGGGGTGAGTACATTATCTGTAAATTTTTGTTCTGGAAGTGGACTTCTTTAATGTGTCATGACAGATCACTATAGCTCCTCAGTTCAAGTGACACGTGAACGATCATCTTTTCATATTTACTAGTTATAGCATGAAATAAACATGAATGAACATCGTAAGGTATCTTGTTTCAACATGGAAAGATGTTAATACACACAGTTTTTCAAGTTTAAGTCCACCAACGTTATTCTACTCTCCTGTCTGGTTTGTTTGTCGGACAAAAATGGCATATTCTGAGTTAAGATTAGTCAGATCGCCTGTCAATCACACTTCCTGCCAGTTACACAAAACTTAAAGCTGCAGTCCGTAACTTTGTTTGTGTTCAAAATTCACATTTTTTTTAATATAAAGTAAGTATATCATGAATCCATTTTCCAAACGATGTTTTTTTGGCTTATCCTGAATCACTACAGTACATGTATAATAAGTTTTTATATTCAAACTATTTTAGACTGGTTCTGGTAAAAACCACTGCGGAGTAGCCCAGTACTTGCGTGACTTGTCATAGACATAAACAGAGAAAAGTAGCTCTGGCTACAGTGTACAGTAGACCCATGCAGTTCTGTTTATTAACCGCTAAAGCACCAAAAGTTACAGATTGCAGCTTTCAAGTGTAATGAAACAAAATTAAAGTGTGATGAAACCCCCATATTCAGGATGAGTTCGTCCTCACCATGATTTTGAAAAATGCTACAAAAGTAGGTGTGAAAAGCTGCAGAGAGGATGAGGGCAGAGCACAACAATCGGCAGTCCAGTCAGTTTTATTTCATGTTTATTAGTGTAATGGCACCAAGACCTTTCACAAATGTGCAGTTGCACTTAACAAAATGCACAAATACATTATACACAGTTTTGATAGCTCAAAATGCAGTCCACAAACATACACCAGACATTTTGTAATTTAATGCACAAATAAATGGCAAAGTGTTTGCTTGTGTCCTGCCTCCACAGTAGGTGTATATTGATGCGTGCTATCATTGTCTTTCATCATGTTCAGTGAGTACGAAAAGCGCATTTTAGTGTTTCATGACCCTTTAAACTATACGTGCTTTCTATTGATAATTGTTTTTAATTTCACAGGACATTTGAAATGCTTTCAATCAGGTCAGTGACTATATGATCATGGTGGAATGGTTTTGCCCTCAAGAACTAGATTATTCTATCACAATTTGATAATTGGTCTACAAGCTAGGCTTCTGTTAAGAAGCCAGACACTTTGTTTTATTTGCTTTGCTTAATATGGTTTCCTACTGGCAAATGCAACCAACAGCGAGTGTTACAACACCACAGGACACAATGACTTTACATGCTTTTCACATGTTTTTCCATTTTAAGTGGCACCTGGAACATGTAGTCCGTTTGCTAAGCTCATTTAAGAACATTGGGCTTCAAATGTTAAAAACCAGCTTTCGGTTCTGCCTTCGCTCTACCCAACTGCTGTATTCCGGGAATGAGAGGGAACATCAAGAAAGAGAGAAATCTATGAAAAGCCTCCCAAGGGTAGAGGTTGTTTCCTAGGCAACGTTTCATTGATTGGTTGCGCTGGAAAAGAGGCTCTGGGTTCTATGTGTGTGCGTGGTTATGAACAACATTGATGTGCTCTAAGAAATATGTTGTTGAGCACGCAGTGCCGTCGCAAAGTCTTCGTTACCATTTCTCACTCCATTAAGAGCCGACGATAGTTTGGAAAATCAGTACGCAGCGTGTCAGTTTAGAACTCGAGTGCAGAATCCTTTTGAATCTTATGCTAACAGTGCATTTGAACATTTTGATGACTTTCAGTGAAGTAGCCGTCTATGATAAGCCAGTGCTAATCATTAGTCTTTTTTTCTGTGGTCATTAGACTGGTAGCTGACATATGATCGCTGCAGCTAAAACAAGAAATATGAGTCGTTCCTTGTGATCTTTTAAAGACTTTAGAGTTAGTTTATGTAAAATCTTAAATTTAGCAGCCCGCTTCAGTACACTTATAGGAGCTATCAGCGACTAAGTTTCTTGCTCAAGGGCACAATGGTGATGGTTCATGGATCTCCCGGTGCAGGGTTCAAATCTACATCCTTTTGGTTACCAGTCCAGAGAAGCAATGTCACACGATCCCCATCGTCTGCATGAGGCCGCTGCCATCTGTTTCTTTTTTCCCTTTTCTTCTTCTTCTGTTGTTGTTGTTGTTGCACACAAAAATAAAATTAAAGTAAAATTTGATAAAGAAAACAACTCATTAAGAAAAAGCTCCCAAAACAAAATACATTCCCCCAGTCTTAGACAAAGTACTTTCACACAAATCAAAACTTAAATTGAATGATTAAATTCTAATTTATAATGAAATTATAAATGTGCTAGTTTTCAATAAAGTTGTCAACTACATGTAGTTATATGGAGTTATATTTATGGAGTTATACACAATGCAGTTCAAAATGCTTTAAACAATCCAAGCCCAGAGAAGAAGGGTTTTATCTAGCAAAACGATCTGTCATTTTCTAAAAGAAATGACAATTTATACACTTTTTAACCACAAATGCTTGTCTTGTCTAGCTCTGTGCATGCGTACTCTGTGCACTCCGTTTCAAGACAGTTAGGCCATGTTGAAAAAACTTGTAAAGGGTGTTTGACCTTTTTTGCATGTCCACTTTGTAAACACTGGGTTGGTTCTTCTGCAGCGATGTAGGACGATTTTTCACCAGAAAATAACCAATCATTTCGCTAGGTGAGACCCTTCTTTCTCGGCTGGGATCATTTAGAGCCCTTTGAAGCTGCTTTTAAACTTCATTTTGGAGGTTCAAACTCCAAAAAATAGACACCACAGAAGTCTACGATATGGAGAACATTACTGAAATATCTTCCTCAAAAAACATAATTTCTTTACCACTGAAGAAAGAAAGACATTTCTTGGGTGACAAAGGGGTGAGTAAATTTTCTGTAAATTTTTGTTCTGGAAGTGAACTTATCCTTTAGTACTGTTGATGCAGGTTGTTTTTCATGACCGTGGGTTAAAGTGACCCCAGTATTGTGATATTTAGCCCCTGGAATGCATATTTTACCAGGGAAACCCTGCCAAAAAATGTGCTTTATATCCCCCTGAAAGGGATTTTCACTGGGGGACCCTCCTCAAAACGAGTAGAAATTGGGTGGGTTTTGTTGTGAAAACCTGGCAACCCTGTTTGTATACTAGTTCCTGGTCTCTGTTGCCATGTCTGTACCAACTGAATGAGTTTCTAAGTAACAAAAGGCTTTGTTTCAGGAGTTTGTTGTCATTTTGAACTGTTGCTCTGAACTTATTTAATGTGATAAGAGTTTCCCTGAAAGTGGGAGGAGTGATGGGAAGGTGATGTAATAGAAATATCATATATATGTCCAGTGTATTTCAGTGGGCTTTGTTATGATCTTTTATCAAAATGTGATTAGTTGCCCTGTCTCTAAAATAATTTTGGCAGGCATTATAAATCCCTCTTACATTTCCACTCCTCTCCTCCAATTGCCTGGCTCCTTTCTGGTATGCAACCCCCTACTAATCACAGTTAAGGAAATTAATTTCAAGTTATTTTTATGGAAAATGTTCAAATCAAGTGGCATTTATTTTAAAGTCAGCACAAGTACACTTCTTAAGCAAAGCATTTCATAAATTGAGCTATATGTTTTAACTTTGAAGCAAAGGCGCGCTTTGTTTAGTTGGCCATAATGATCAAAGTATACATGTGAGAAAAGTTTTATTTTACGAATTTAAATCTGGACATAGACTGGAAGTTATTATTATAAATCATTATGGAATTCTTAGATGTGGGGTCATAAGCTCCTTTAATTTAAATGAAATATAAAAAACAAGTTTCTGTCAATCAATTTACTTGATCATAAAGTGAAATGAATATATTCAGAGCTTGATTTATATATTTATATGTACAACTTTATATTTAGGAGTTACATTAGCATATTCAGATTTATAATTAGCTAATCAATTTCGATATCTTTTTATATGTACTGCATATTCAGATTGTATATAATTATTGTCCTATGTGTATGTAAACCATTGCATTAGAAATGTATCAGTCTAACACAGGCTATACGTTGCCAACACAAGTCATCTCCCTGATTAACTTTACCGCCAACCTGTGAGTACTTTCATTGCATTCAAATGAATTCCTCCACACATTTAAAGCACAAGCCTCCCCACAAGCCTCACAGATCTCTGCTCATCTGTCCTCCTGAAGCTAAAGCTACTGGCTCCACCAAGTGCCTTGTGAAGATTTCACTGTCTCTAGAATCACTAATTGGAAAATGCGGCATGTCAAGTCAGATCGGCAAGCTGTCGTCACATGACCAAAGGGTTTCACTGACAAACAAAAATCAACCAATCCAACAGCAGCATACTTGGTTACATTAACAACTACCTCTGTTTGTTTGTTAATTAGCAGAGGTGGAAAAATTGTAAAATGTATCAATTTTCTTACTCAGGAGACACAGGGCTCTGGTGCTACCGTAAAAAAAAGGTACTGGTATGGCATCAAGTCAGGAATCTGTTGTGTAGCGGTTTGGTGATGTCTGGCAGGTTTCGTTTATAAGGCACCTCAGTTTCTGTTTGTGTGTCTGTGCATGTGTGTGTACATAACAGAGTGTGAAAGGAGAAAAGGCAGACATCGATTTGTGTCCACTTGACTGCAGATCCCTGCCATCATAAAAAACGGTTATGGAGCACCACCTGCACACATTAAAGCAGAAAAACCAATAGCGGCGCTGTGCAGTTTAGTGGAATGGAACATTGTAATAACAGAGCCATTTTGGGGATCATCACTGGTGGTCTAGAAACCTTAAAACTCTAATAGTTTGGTCTGTATCTAAGAGCAAAGCTGAAATGAAATTGTTCCTATTTATCTTTGTTTTTTACAGACATGCTCTTCTTTGTGCACTTATTTAACAGACATTGCTGAGTAATAGAACTTAAAGGAATAGTACACCCAAGAATAAAAATTTTGTTGTTAATTACACACCCCTAGTGTTGTTATAAACTTGTAACAAATTAAGATATGTTTGATAAAAATCTGAGCGCTTTCTGACCCTGCATAGACAGCAATGCAACTGACATGTTCAAAGCTCAGAAAGGAAGTAAGGACATTGATAAAATAGTTCATGTGACAACAGTGGTTCAACTGTAATTTTATTAAGTTACAACAATTCTTTTTGTGTGCAAAGATAACAAAAATAACGACTTTATTTAACAATTTCTTATCCTCCGCACCATTCACGAGAGTATCACAACCTATGCATAGAATGTCCATTTCTCTTAGTTCGTCGTCTGTATATTCTGGTTCAAATAAGTAAGGCTGGTCAAGAAATTGCAAGTCATCCTTTCTATCGAAATCTTCAGACATGTTTATGAAGACTGTACAGTAGTGTTGCACGATATACCGGTTCTTAAAAAGTATCGCGATACCCTGCTTTTAAAAATGGTACGATTCCGCATTGTACTAGTACTGGTACTTTAAGAATGCATTTTAATAAGAGCCGTATTTCTGCATGTCTGTGTTAGTGAATGGTGCAGACGTGCAGTTTTGTTTACTATACACATACGCGTGACGCACACGGTGTTTTCAGCCTCTGCCGCCTCAATTTATGAGTACATGAACACATGAACATAATCTCTAGAAGTGCTCTGAGAGTCACTTTATGAGCATAGTGGAAAACTATCGTCATATAATGAAGACCCTAAAGTTCTTCACAGCAACCCGTCAAAATAAAAGTTCGATTTAACTTGACAGCTAGAAATATATTAATATATTACTTAATGAAAAAATAGTACTACTGCTACTAATAAAAATATGATTAAAACAATGTTTAAGGAATATTTACCAAAAAAAAAAAATTACCAGAATTTATTTACCAGAAAATTGTAAATACACAACACAGTATTTCTGAGAAAAAAAAAGGACTATAATAAATTAAAATAATAATTCTTTATGAAATGTAATTATCCTTTATAAATTCATTAGACATGCTTTTGATTATTAAAATGTAATGAAACAATTAAAATAGAATCCAGAAAATTAATGGAAAACAGAGATTCACAAACAAAACTAAATTTGAGAAAAATAGTAAAATGTATGTCATAGGGCCTTAAAAACGTAATTTCTGTTTAAATAAATTGCTGTTAAATTCAATTAATTAGACATGCTTTTGATAAATTATATATATATATATATATATATATATATTATAAAAAATACAGTCTAGAAAAAAAATTAAAATGGAATTTAGAATAAATAAAACAGATTTCATACGACCCTCTTTATTTCATTTTTGAAAAAAAAAAAAAAAGAAAAGAAATGACTATGTTATGATATAAATTGTTGCTGTTAAATAAAGTGACTATATCATGGCTTTATGCTTTTAGCTAACTTACCAATATAGCAAAGATCTCTACATACCTGTAGGCTCGGTAGTTGTTCACCATAGTCCTGTGTAGTGGCACTGGCATGTGATTATTATTATTTATTTATTTATTTTTTTTAAAGGGGGATGAAATTCTTTGTTTTAATAGATAAAATAACTATGATCTCCATTTGGATAATCTATTGTTCAATTACTTTTCCTGTGGTCCAAGGTTTTTTTTCGTAGTATCAGTTTAGTAGTAGTATCGTGATATTTTAGTCAGGTATCGTATCGAAGTCAAAAATTTGGTATTGTGACAACACTACTGTACAGTGTGCGTCGTATTTTGACAATGCCCTTACTACTTTTTTTGGGCTTCGAATATGTCAGTTGCGCTGCTGTCTGTGCACCGTCAGCAAGCTCTTAGCTTTCATCAAGAATATCTTAATTTGTTTTCAGAAGATTAACAAAGATCTTACGGGTTTGGAATGATGTGAGGGTGAGTAATTAATGACATAATTTTCATTTTTGGGTGAGCTATCACTTTAAAAATTACAATTTCATCATTTACTCAGCATTATAAAAACCAGCCTGTGTGAGTACAGTACTGTCATGTGTACTATCACGTGCACTCTACAAATATTTGGCCTAGTGTATGCATAAAAACCAAAGTACTCTTTGGGCTTAAGTTTCTAGATCAAGTGGTTTCATGTAACGACTACAGCTGCAAGTGGATTTGTAGAAATGTTCAGCACAACAGGGACACCATAAGAGCAGAATTGAAATCATGTAAAATGCTCTTAATAACAGCTCACAGACATTTTCTAAAATCATTTCTTTGAGTGAGGTTAATTAAACCACTATTATATGTAAAAGAAAATCAAACACTTATAAATCAGTGTTGGCCACTCATAATTGTTTTAAATAGAATTGAAAGTTGCTACTTGATTTGGGCTTATGATAAAGACATAATTTATTGCAGAGTTCAACATTACTTGGAATATTGTAGTTCACTCAAAAATGACAATTCAGTCATTGTTTACTCAATCTTGTGGCATAACAAACCCATACAACTTTCTTTTCTTCATTGCATTGTTGTAAAAACTCCACTGACTTTCAATGTACAGACTAACACTGTGGTATATGATGATAGAATTGAACCATTTAGCTATAAATGATGGCTTTAATGTGTTCCTGGTCATTTATGGCAGTATGTTTGTGTGTTGGCTGTACATATTATTACAGCTTTCTTAGGCCACACCTCACTGGCCCTCTCAGTAACTCCAGTAAGAATATGCAGGTTTTGGTGAACCCATTCACCCCCCACAGAATGAGAACTCTCTCATTCTGACAATTCTTCTCCCCAGTGACATCATTGCTCTCGGTCTAACCTCGGATCAGTGACGTGTCAGCAGGCAGCCCTTTAAACCCAGTAAGCATTACTGTAAACTGTGTCAAAGAGTGTTGCGCTGAGATCAATTCCTTTAATATATCGTATTAAAGGGCCATTCTACTGAATTGGTGCAAAAACTGCTGTCCCACAACCAAAAACATTTAAAAAGCATAAGTATTCACATCCAAGATGTTTACTAAGATCATTCTATGAACTTAAAATCCACAATTATATTTAAAATATCAGTAAGCTTAATAGATATACAGTAGTCAACATTTGAAGTGGCTCAAAAAAGTTAATCAAAGTTGTCCTAAGACAAGAACGGATATTGTTTTGATTTTAGGTTCCATGTATAATCATAATTTATTGGGTGCTTTCAATTGGGTCGTGGCTGCCCTGAACCCTAACCCCTAAAATTCGATTTATGAAAATGATGTTGAAAAATTTTTTGAATTTTATTCTGCTGTTGTATCTTTTCAAGTCATGTTCAAAAAAAAATTTTATATTTTCTTTGTAAATCATGAAACTTTTTGTAAAAGAGTGTATATTTTAGTCCATTAGCTGAGACTGATTTTAACTACACCCCTCCATTTATGATAAGGAAATATTTATGTGTCCCTCTCTCTCATAGCAACATGGTGTGAGTAGATGGGTCCTGTCATTTTTGACCTCAAAAATGACAGGACCCATCTACTCACACCATGTTGCTTGTGTCTAAACTCACAAATATACACACACTCTCACACAATGTGTTCAAAAGTCTGAAAATCTGTGTGTAACTTTAAGGAACGTCACAACCAAAACCCTTTTTTCTGCAGTTAAGCACATGGTGTTTTTCCATAACATTTAGTTTTTATGTGTGTACAACTGTTCAGAATTGTGCTAGATAACATGTACTGATTAGCATCTTTGAACTAGGTTTCAAAAGCATCTAAAATTGTCACTACCAAAACAGTCATGACCAAAACATTTGGTGAAGTTTCAGTTGACATCGTTGTTTTTTTTGTGTGTGTCATTCCGTGAAATGTAGTTTTTGTGTGTACAGCTGTTCAGAACTGTGCTAGTTAATCATGTGCTGATTAGCATCTTTGAGCTGTTCCCAAAAGTATCTAAAATTGTCATGACTGAAACATGCCATCGTTTCAGTAGTGACAAAGGGGAACACACAGTCTTTTATTTGGGGGAAATAAATAAAATTTTAGTACATTTATGTTAATTTTTAGTATTTTAGTATTTTTTAATAGTGCTTAGAATGTGAGTTCAAATTCTGTAATGTGATGTGGTCGCTAGTCACAATCGAAACATGGGATGTTTTGTCAAAAATAAAGTATATGGAATTATCAGCTAAGAGGTTATGATAGTATTTGGTCCAGTGTATAAACAAACTAATGAATTCTTAACTTTTGAAATCAGTATGATAAACTTTATGCCTTTCTGCAAAGAAAGATTGAATTCAAAACACAACAAATCATATAAATTACACTTGAAATATTGTTAAAAATCTAATTGTTACTTCTGAAAATGTTTTAATAAAATAGCAAAAATATATTTACAAGGTAGATGTAAACAAAAGCCTAATAGATTAATATAAACCTTATTAAATTATATATTACTGTGTTTCAGTAGTCACAAATTTGGGAAAAGGAAAAATATTCCAAAACTTTGTAAAAATACAATATGAGATTAACTGAGATTCGATATGTGTACCTTGGATATTTATTCAGTTTGCCTACATATACAATTTGTGGGAAAAGACACTTTTTTTTCAAGATGACTTTAAAGCAATTCTATAAAATAGCCCTCGTATGTGTATCAAGGCATCAGTCTGAGGCAAATATTGTTTTAGAGGGGTGCATTACGTAACATTTTTATGGAATAAAAAGGTCCCAGCCATGATTTTTAAATCTTAAGCTATCCAAATCCATTAGAGAAAATTATTGTCCAGTGTCACTTAAGTATAAGGACCTTTAGGTAAACACATATGGATAGGTTCAATGAGATTATTTGAGATTTATGTGTTCATCAACAAAGGTAAATTACAACATTTGCTAATTAAAAGGTACTTCAGCCATGCAAACTTGTACAGAAGAAATATTCCAACTATGACTTATGATCATTCTTTTCTACTGGTGATAAATGTGGATTTGTGAAGAAGGATTATTATTTCGAGTCATTTTTTGTTTCATGAAGATATTTGGAAGTTCATATCTGCTGTATGTGAACTTCATAAGTGCTGATGAAGGATAAAATTATTGGTTTTCGTAGCTTCATTTTGAAACTTAATCAAGTTATATATCATTTTAAAATTGCAATTCAAGTAACTTCACATCCACCCAGATAATCTGATCTTATTGTATGAAGTTTTTTTCTTAAAATCAACAATGGAATTATTACGGCCTCATTAAGGCAAAAGAGTAGCCTAAAACCTTTATTGGCAAATTGTGACATATACAAAGTATACATATTTAAAAGTATCATATCAATATAAATATTTTTCATATGAATATATATTTTCAACACATGACAGCTCATATTTGCATGTCAGTGACACCAAGAAACTTGTGTCAACTTATGGCAAGTTACATGCTAGATTTATCTTTGATTTTTGTATGAATTTTCTAGAAGTAGATCCAATTGTTCAAATCAAGTTTTGAAATTATACTGTTTATTTTATTTTTTTTCAAAATATGGCGACAGTAAAGACAACCATCCACACCAATCTCCATTCAAGTGAGAAAAATCTATATGAAATATAGTTTTGTGTATTATAGCATATGATTATATTATTTATACCATACTTAAACGTACTTCAAACTGTTTTTTTTAGCAATAAGACTAAATAATATGGTAAATTTTGTGGTCATAAAGTTAAATGAATCAAATTTGAGACTTTTGAATTTTGATTTTGATCTCTTGGTAAAACTGAGTACAGTTTCACATTGTTGAAATATATTCTGAAACTTAATGTCAGGTCAGGGCTTTTTGCTTAGGAGAAAAAAGCAAGTTTTTCATTCAAGTAAAAGTTTCCATTTTCTATTTATTATATTATGCAATGCAGTTAGGAATTTATGTATGTGTGTGTGTGCGTGTGTGTGTGTGTATGTGAATGTATACCTATATAAATACTGAAACATTTTCATCAGAAAGTAAACAAGGCTGATATTACACCATTTAGTTCAAATTAATTGGATAAATTACTGTGCCACATAGCGGTTCATATATGTAAATCAACCCTAGTATGCTGGGATTTTGATAAAGCCTCCATATAGTTTAGTAGAATATTGGTTCGTACTAAACAGTTTATGCTTGGTTTCCTGTTCTGAAAAGGAAAAAAGAAAGAAGGCAAAGATGGAAAAGTTTTCACTCTCCTCTGTAGCTCTGCACATTAGACAGAAGGAAAAAAAACCGAGTGAAGAAACGAGGGAGAGAGAGAGTGAGCAGAGGGAAGTGGAGCGAGTGTGTGTGTGCGCGTGATGAGAGAGGCATTTTGTGGCATCTGCTTTTGTCCGGTTCTCTCACTAGATGCTGCTAGCTTGCCCCTTTTGCTCTGCTTGCTGAGCTGAATTCTTTTTAAACCGTAGCCGTATGGTGGACAGTCAGACACAGTGTTCCGGTATACTAAAAACGTCTGCGTTTTAACTCATTCCACCCAAAGTTCTTACCTCTAGAATATTTTGCATATTTCTCTTCCGTATCGCATTGTGAATGAGTTGGGGAAAAATAGAAGTTAAACCTTCGTAAGTCTTAATCCATCTTAGTTGTTTTAGATCTGTGTGTTTTGCCAACCAATCTTTGCATCAGAGAAGAAGAGAAGCTCAAGAGTAAATGTATTTTTAACAGATAGACTATGAAGTGTCTGTATAGCACTCCCCCTAATGGTCTCGGAGAGCATTACCTGGTGCTGTGAAATATTGGCAAAAGAGAGATGGAGGGAGAGATTGTGTAGGGCAATTTCTGTCAGTAGTCTTTCTCTCCACCTTTTGGTGTAAAGGGGGAACGGTGCTGAGAATGAGTGACTAGAATAATGAGCTTTGTACCCACCCACACACATTTCTTTCTCTCTCACTCAGCAGCAAAGAAAAAAATCGCATATGCATGTTAATTTTAGGTTGTTTAGCTCAACATATATTTATTAACAGAGTTAGTCTTAAATTAAGATCCCCCCCCCCCACTAGTGACCCTTTTTACCGTTTTTTTTTTCTTGTTTTAAGAAATAAAGGCATTAAGCATCTCAACTAAATATATCTTACAATTGATATTTTTACTAGAAAATATGATAATACATATAAGATGTACAAATTACTTCCTCATTCCTCAGTAATTTAGATCTCAAATACTTCCTCTGTACTTTCCCGCTTTTCATTCTGAGAATCTATCTTTCACTGTGAACCTGTTCTGAGTTTCTATCAGTCAGCACTGTGAGGGAAAGCTGTTTAAAAGAGTTACAGCTAAAGAACATGTGGTATACGGTAAATTTACATTATTTTACATGAACTGTAGAAGTTAACTTTTAATCATAAAGCACTTCTAAAATCTATAGAAGAACTTTAAGCTGGATCTCTTAATATAGTTCTTAATGTATGCCATAGTGAAGATTCACAAATATAAAGTAGTAAAATAGTATTGGTGAAATTTGGGCTTATGTACAAAATTGACTTTTACTGATAGAGTAAACACATACACTACTGTTCAAAAGTTTGGGTTCAGTGAGATTTTCTAATGTTTTAAAAGAAGTTTGTGTTCACCAAGGATGTAAAAATGAAATAAAAACAGTAATAATATAAAATTGTATACATTAAAAAGGTTTTCTGTTTAATTTTTTTTTTTCTATTTTAAGTTTTAAATCACAATTTATTAAGTGTCATGATCCTTCAGAAATCTTTATAATGATTAGCTGCTCAGGAAAAATGTTGAAAACAGTTGTGCTTCTTAAAATTTTTGTGGAAATCAAAAATATTTTCTTTTCCCGGGATGAATGGTAATGTATTATTAACTTAAATTTAAAGTTTTTTTTTTTTTTTAAAAGATTGACAGTCATTTTTATTTTACTTTTGTTATTAAAACTAAGAACAAAGAAGCAAATTACGAAAAAGAGCAAATACAACAGAACAAAGCTACAAATTAAATAAACTTGAAGTTATTCTGCTACAGTAGGTTTAACATAGTAAGAAATACTACAGAAATTGAGTAATCAAGTATAAAACTAAAAAGCATAAGTCTTTACTGTTTTAATTAAATGTGAATTGATTCTTGTTAAGAATACAAAAGTGATTCATTTGATTTCTTTGTCTTTTGATTAATATTAATGACACTAACACAGCAGGTTTATTAGGCTGCTGTCACTTTAAGACCAAATGCATGGATGCAGTATACTGGTACAGAGCTGTTTTTTTTTTACCAATCTGTTTACATTTATTTGCATAACTGACTGTATTTATGTAAATGCTCCTTACTTTAGATATTTTGACCATGTGTGTATTTCACCATTCAAGCTCAGTAAGACGTGAAAGAGAACTGAATTTGGGATTGCATGCTGTCTATGGGCCTGTTTACACCTGGTCACTTTGTTTTCTCTGAATGGATAGCTATCAAATCGTGAAAAGAGCAGGTGTAAATGCTTAGGCAAATGTTTCCGAGACGGATTTAAATCCAATCGACAAGTGTAACAAGTGGATCTGATTGTTGAAACCACATACATAAATATTAAACAGATGAAAATGTTCAAATAATTAACGTACAAGAGCGTGTTTTAGGCTATATGACATGCCATAGATATGACAGCGTAATGCAACACACACTGCCGCAGATGAGTCTTTTCAGCAAGCCGACACACAAATTTCCGCAAATGAAGCTGAAAGTAAGTTGCAGATGCTTATTCATTATGCTTATTCTTCATTAAAAAGTAGTAAGACTAACTGATCTTTCAAGTGTCTCCTGTTGCGGCTTTTGATCTTGAAATTAGCTTATGATGAATAAAATGTAAAGCATATCTGTTTTTTCATTGATCTGAACTTAAACTTAAATTTGCATATAGCACAGGAAGTGAAGATCGGATATAAGAAGATCCGTTTTGCGGAGACACGTTTATCTGGCCAGGTGTAAATGGAACAGATCAGATTAATATCCGATCAGAAAAAAACGTCTTTCTGTAAGAGCTCCTTTGATTTGTTTCAGTCAGAGTTCTTTTTCACAGCTTATTGTGCTTAATAACTGTTTAACACAGAGCACATCCCGCTATTTTATTTTCTTCATTATGCTTATGTCTTATCCAGAGGTCGCGTTAACCAAAAATTGTTCGCCATTTTTAACAGTGATGGAAAAATCTGAAGGCCGTCTGTCATTTTGACAGATTACACTGAGAGTGATCTATTGTAAAATTGTAGCTGTAATTCCCACCCCTGTCCAGTTGCTGGCAAGTGCGCTCCAATGTCCCTGGATCCAGAACAAAAATGAAACTGTCACAAATGTTTTCCTATGCATTTGATGTCACGCCACATTAAATAGCGCCAAAACGGTATTTAATGCTTGAATTTCCTAATGAAATGGACAGAATTTGAAACCTAAGACTTTGTTTTATATCAAAAGTAACACAAAGCCTAGCCTATTGCTATTTTTTGGAAGGAAGACGCACTATGTACTGTTCATTCATTCAAAATGACGGACAATGTTAAAGTCTAGCGCAGCCTCTGGTCTTATCCCTCTTGCATGTCAGTAACTTTAAGTAGCACTGTGCTATGCAGATATATTTACATACTGCAAAATAAATAGATAGATAGATACTTTATACCAAGGGTGCCCAATCCCTTGGATAATATCAAAACGGGCATCACAATAACTATTGCTTATACATGGAGTTTAGTCTAGGCCAGTACACATTTTCGAGGTCTCCCTTATCCAACACACTAGTTTTAGGAATCAGGAGTCTCTACTAATGAGCTGATGAGTTGAATCAGGTGTATTTGGCTAGGGAGACATATAAAATGTGCAGTGTTGGGGGAAGCACTGCTCTGGCCTGTTTGGTCTATCTTTATTACTATTCCATTTAATAAAATTTTATTGCAGTGACTGCTGTCCCTAACCAGGACTAAAGAACTTAGAGCTAAAATGGTTTCATAGAGAAACAGAAGTGGTCAGGCAAATCCACGAGTGAAGGAAAACAGGGGAGTTATCCCATCCCATGTTAATCTGGTAGATTGGGTAAATCTCACAGCCATCTGGACCTCTGACTGCAGTCACGATAGTCTCTCTCATGCTTTTTTTCTTTGTCCCTATGATGTAATACTTTCAGATAAGCTGAGCGCACATCACTTCCTCTTTTGCAGCTGTTCTCATAACCGTAATTCTCTAACACTAATGAAGAGATTATAATGTTCACTGCTTCTGATCTTGCAATCGAGGGCCCATGGCTCGACATTGTTATGTGATGATCATGTCTCCATTACGGCCCTGCTGTATGCAATATGACCAATTCACTTCATCTGGCGTAGCGACTGGTTGCACTCTAAATAAACTTGAAAATAAGGACCAATTCAAATCTAACTCCTAAATTCATCTCTGATGATATAAGGAATCCTCAGGGGAAGTCACTGTAAGATTAAAGTATGAAATTGGCAAAGTGAAACATCAGGCTAGCACTATGCCAAAAGCTTTGCTTGTTATATGCCTGCCTACAGAGTCCAGTTAAGACAAATATCTGCCAATGCAACATTTTCTTTTGTCCTAGACTATTTTAAATTAATAGAATAAATTATTTTACCCGTTTTTCTGTTACATTCAAATTTAAATGTTGAATATGAATTAGTCATATTGAAGTTGAAGGTCAGTTCAGGTAGTATCTAGGGTTAAAGTAATATCTAGCAGGTCATATGGGTTTTCGAAAAATGTCTTTTTTTCCAGTTTGTAACATAGCTATCCTTTAGTGTAAACAGTCTGCAAAGTTGTTAATCAAAAAAGTGCATGAAAAATTAAAATACTGTCTCTCAAAAGAAAGAGTCGATTCTGAACTGCCCTAACGAGTTGCCATATTTTCTGATCTTCTATGGTATACGTCACAACTCCCCATGAAATACGAACACTTTGACCTGCTCACAAACACTTCCGCAAGTTAGTGTGTTTGCATCATGTCGAGATCATATCGCTGTGAAAGCAGGGCTCGAAATTGCGACCGTTTTGGTCGCATATGCTTCCGGAATTTAATCTGCGCGACCTCAAAATATATTTGGGAGCATTTGTGCGAATGCTAGTATTTGTTGTGGTGCGACTTGTTTTCAAACTTTCACTAAGTACTGCCCACTATATGACTGCTGTAAGCTGATACAGTGAGCCGTTCTATCTAACATTAGCTTACATAACCAATTAAACTTCATCTTTACATTCTTAGCTTTAATGTATATTTTAGATATTAGCCGTCAATCACTCACATTGCACTCCGTTGGAACTCAGAACCGGCTGGTTTTTGCTCCAAACGTTTTCTTTTAACCAGTCTCTGTTCCAGATTTGCACTGCATTGCAATTAGGAGTATGCGATATGAACATTTTTGATTCTTGACGATAAAAATATCCCTACAGTCTGCTATTATTGAAGAAATATAGTAAGCCTATCGTGCTACAGCGCACATTCTATCAGTTGCAGTTCTGGCGCCTCCATCTCATGCGACATACATTCACACAAAATGTTTACTCAGCAGAATTCATTAAACACTAATCACACATTATTTGCATGTGCTTTAAACCTTGCCGCTTAAACATTTTGTTTGCGTGCTGTTCTGACCTGCGCTTACATTTGAAGCATGTTACTGGAGTAAGTTATCTTTCTTGTGTGGTTTGGCCCAGGTGTTTTATGTAGCATAATTTCACAAAGCTAAAGTCTGTCAGACCATTCTGTTTTTGCTTCAGATATTGAAATTATAATCTAATTTAAACCAGAAATGGCTCACGCATGCAACATTGTGTGGGTTAAGTTAAAAAATGCAGTTGTTGCCTCTAATTTAAATGGCTACAGAGAGTTTGACCTATAATAGAGAAAATAAACATCTTGTTCATGTACTCATATTTTCATTCTTTCTTGTCCCTTTCTTAAGGCAATAAATAATTATTTAAAAAAAAAAAAAAAAAATCAGCCCGTTTGACTGGTGAAGCTATTAATCATCAGGATGTTGCTGGCCATTCCTCTCAACTCCTAAATAGTTGTGGTGCTCCTTAATATTCATTGGTTGCTCCTAAATTTTATTTGGTGCTCCTAACTTTTTGAATTTGGGAGCACCAGTGCTACCAAGTACAAAAGTTCATTTCGAGCCCTGGAAAGCAAGTTTGTTTTGTTTTCATTGCCGAAAGATAATGATGGGTTAATCAGTGGTTTAAATGAATGTTTTCCACGATACCACAGCAATACAATTCAAAACTTTTTGTTGAGTGCTCGTCATTTTACCGAGGCTTGCTTCTCTTATCTAGTCCATACCTTCCTTATTTTGGACTAACAAGCATCTCTGAACCACAACCTGTAGGTATGAATAATACGTTGTGTACATTTTCAATATGTGATCTATACCTGGTGCAGCTTTAGGTTTCCAGGTAAACCACGATATTACTGTCATACTGAAAGAGTTCTGATAATTCGCTGTGAACCCACTATTTCCTAAGAATGTGTAAATTAATGTAGACTGTTGTTGTTCTAATTACTTTGTTTAATAACAAAAAAAAATAGATATATTTTGGTTTACAAACTGTATTGTTTCATCAGTTGGTCACATTAGCATTTGGCTAACGTATACACCATTACTGTTTTGTGAAGTGTTTCATTTCTGACACGCAGTGTATACGGAAAAACCAATCACAACAGACTTGGCCAGCTGACCAATCAGAGCAGAGTAGGCTTATGGAAGGGAGGGGTTTATAGACCTCAGAACTCAGAAATTCTTAGAATAATTTCGAAATCATTGCAAAATGATTCTAATATTAAATGTGTATTCTGAGAAAGTTACAATGTTTTCTGACCTTAGATGCATTTAAACCTGTTGTAGGGGACTTTAAAATACAATATTACCTGCTCTTTAGTTAGCAAATTTGATAGCGCCACACCACATTATTCACTTTTTTTTAAATAAAAAATAATTGGTATGATTTAAACAAAAAATGTATTATCACTATTATTGCTATTATTTAAACATTTTTTATTTTAAACTTAATAAAGTAAAATGTAAAAAGCATTTTAGAAAAAATAAGATCAAATAGATCATTTTAATATATATTTTTCCCCATAAAAGATTTCTTTTTTTTTTTTTTTGTATAACCCATGAAAAAGTGATGTGATTAATGGGAAATTGAATAAGGAAGTCGGATGATATTTGGTTGAAAAATGTGAATATTCTTACTTCTGTATCTGTGAATGTTTATTTAAATTTTATCAGTAGTAAGTGGTGAGAGAAGTGGCAAAATTTCTTGAGAATGAGGTGACTGTGTATGGTCTCGTTTAGTGTGTGTTTTTATATTCGACAGTGTGTTCCTAAGTGTCTTAATTATTTTATAACCCTCATTTTATACATATAATGCAGTTTAACTTATGCCACAGTATTTCTGTTTGTGTATATACTAAATTATAAACAGTTAATGTGAAATTATAATTAATGTAATTAACAGTACTTACAATATAATTAGAGTTACTGTAAAGAAAGCTGAATTCTTCAAAACGACAGCAATAATAATAGTAAAATATTCTGATTAATTGACCTACTTAAGTAAGAGCCCATCAAACAGTGAAGGTTACGTCTGTCAGGATCACAGTGAGAAGTGGAGACTTAATAATTTATGATTTGGGATGTGCCTTTTCTCTTCTCTGTTTGGGGGGGGTCCAAGTAAATATCTTGAGTTATCAATGTTTCATGAGCTCTCTATTGCTCCACTTCAGCTTCTATGAGGAGAAGACTCACTACATGCCTCATCTACTACGATGCCTAAAAAAACAACTGAAACTTGACACATTTCTTTCTTTCTGTTTTTTTTTTTTTTCGTCTTACATTTTATGTTACTTCTTCATTTGGGTTTCTTTTAAATTTTTTGCTTCCTTTTCTGCCTTCCTTTGTGGTACTTCTTCTCTTGAACTTTACTCTCATTCATGACACCCCCCCCCTCCTCCAAAAGTAACGGTAAAGTACAAAATAGTTTCGGTTAGTTCTTATCAGAAGAGACGCTGCTGCATACGAGCAGCTCCATTTCACTGCTTAACAGAATGTGATGACACACGGGTTGATGGGAATAAGGCTGTGCAGCAATGATGAGGTCATTCTCACATGCTTTCTCAGTGATGATGAGCAAACATGTGATCATCACACTACTGGCTGAGCTCATACAGCAGGTTCTTCAGCCAGAGTCAGAAACCGTGTCAGATATTTTCCGTTCTGGTAATCACTACATACATTTGAGAAGTATGAGAAGTAAAAAAAGAAGCTATTATTTACTCTCCCTTGTTTGACTTTGACTTTCTTTCTTATAATATAATATAATATAATATGATATAATATAAAAAAATATAATGTTTTACCATAATAATGACAACCAACCTTTTAAAAAATGTAATTCCTTTGTGATATACAATGAAAAATATATATATTTTTAAGTTGTAAATAAAAAATTGCTTTAAATGCAAATGTTGTTAATGTGAACATTGAGATAATAGTATAGTAGTCTTCAAAGTTTCAAAGTAAATACCACAACATATTTTTTCACTGTATCATGCGACTAAAACATAAGATTATGGTATAAAAATTGTAATTAATAATGCTTCTCAGACAGTTGTAGTTATGGACTTACTTAATCTTTAGTTTCATGTGTGGAAAAGCAAGGTGCCATTTTCTGAAGTGAATTTGGCTAAACTGAAATTAAATTACCTTTTTTAATCATTAAATTAACTTGAAAAGCCTTATATACTACCAGTCAAAAGTTTTTGAACAGTAAGATTTGTAATGTTTTTAAAGAAGTCTCCTCTGCTCACCAAGACTACATTTATTTGATCCAAAATACAGCAAAAGCTGAAATATTGTAAAATATATTTACTATTTAAAATAGATGCTTGCTATTTGAATCTATTTTAAAATGTAATTTATTCCTTTAATCAAAGCTAAATTTTTAGCATCATTACTAATCTTCAGTGTCACATGATCCTTCAGAAATTATTCTGATATGCTGATTTGCTGTTCAGGAAACATTTATATTATTATTATTATCATTATCATCAATATTTAAAGTTAAGTACATTTTTACAGTTAAGTACCTTTTTTTTTTACAATTCTTTAATGAATAGAAGGATTAAAAGATCAGCGTTTATCTGAAATAAAAAGCGTTTGGAACATTATGCACTATACCATTTAAAAGCTTGAAAAAAGAACTTTGTTTGAGGGGTGGGGGAGATATTTAGCAAGTATGCTTTAAATTGATCAAAAGTGATGAAAAAGGCATTTATGTTATAAAAGATTTATATTTTAGATAACATAGCAAGCAGCTATTTTAAATAGTAAAAATATTTCACAATATTTCAGCTTTTGCTGTATTTTGGATCAAATAAATGTAGGTTTTGTGAGCAGAAGAGAATTCTTTAAAAAAAAACATTAAAAATCTTACTGTTCAAAAACTTTTGGCTGGTAGTGTACTTTTAAAAAATCTGCATGAATAATTCTCACCCAGACTATTTGCTACATATCTTCCTTGCACAGTGTTATGCTCTTTGCTATTCAGTCGGATAGCAAACCTATGGACCACCGAAGTCTGTTTACTGACCATCTGATGCATATTGAAAACCGAAATACACTGACCAAAATTATAAACGCAACACTTTTGGTTTTACCTCCATTTTTCATGAGCTGAACTCAAAGATCTAAGAAAATCTTTTTCTATGTTCACAAAAGGCCTATTTCTCTCAAATATTGTTCACAAATCTGTCTAAATCTGTGTTAGTGAGCACTTCTGCACAAACTGTCAGAAACTGTTTCAGGGAAGCTCATCTGCATGCTCGTCGTCGTCATCGGGGTCTCAACCTGACTGGAGTTAGTTGTCGTAACCAACTTGAGTGGGCAAATGCTCACATTCGATGTACATCTGCCCTCACTGTACAGGGCAGATGACAGACAGCGTGTATGGCATTGTGTGGGTGAGCGGTTTGGTGATGTCAACGTTGTGGATCGAGTGGCCCATGGTGGCGGTGGGGTTATGGTATGTTATGGAGGCGTATGTTATGGACAACGAACACAGGTGCATTTTATTGATGGCATTTTGAGTACACAGAGATACTGTGACAAGTTCCTGAGGCCCATTGTTGTGTCATTCATCCACGACCATCACCTCATGTTGCAGCATGATAATGCAGAGCCCCATGTTGCAAGGATCTGTACACAATTGCTGGAAGCTGAAAACATCCCAGTTCTTGGATGGCCAGCATACTCACCGGACATGTCACCCATTGAGCATGTTGGGATACTTTGGATCGGCATATACGACAACGTGTTCCAGTTCCTGCCAATATCCAGCAACTTTGCACAGCCATTGAAGAGGAGTGGACCAACATTCCACAGGCCACAATCAACAACCTGATCAACTCTATGCGAAGGAGATGTGTTGCACTGCGTGAGGCAAATAGTGGTCACACCACATACTGACTGGTTTTCGGACCCCCCAATACAGTAAAACTGCACATTTTAGAGTGGCCTTTTACTGTGGCCAGCCTAAGGCACACCTGTGCAATAATCATGCTGTCTAATCAGCATCTTGATATGCCACACCTGTGAGGTGGATGGATTATCTCAGCAAAGGAGAAGTGCTCACTAACACAGATTTAGACAGATTTGTGAACAATATTTGAGAGAAATAGGCCTTTTGTGTACATAGAACAAGTCTTAAATCTTTGAGTTCAGCTCATGAAAAATGGGGGCAAAAACAAAAGTGTTGCGTTTATAATTTTGGTCAGTGTATTAAGATCTGGATCAAATCGACAATTCCCATATGATTGGCTGGCTTTGCATGTCACTTAGATGGTCTTCCCCTGTCTAAGTAGGTGGTTCTTTGCCAGAATAGGCTGCAGTAAGGACCAGGATTACATTTATATAATATAAGTTCAGTCTATATCTAAGCAGGTGAACAGTTAGACAAAATGTAGTTCAATTTTATCAAAAAAGGACATATGCAATTAGCAATTAATAATACTGCTCCCAACTCACCATCCTCTTCCACACTAGAGGAACACACAAGGGTTTAATCATAGAGGGACCAACTCAGAAGCCAAATAAAAAAGAAAATGCTATCATTTCACACAAAGTGGAGCTGTGTGGGAGCACAGCTAGACAGTTCATTCTTGGGTGAGAAACTCAGCTGTCGCCAAGCACAGAAATGCGTAAAAGTAGTGGGAGTGGAGTTCAGTGCATTGAGCAGTGAATGCAGGCCTGCTCTGTTTTGCTAAATTACTACACTGCACAGATTCAATTAGTCTGAGACCACATGCACACTGCAGCTAAATGCGGGTGTCACTCCTCTTCTGAGTGCTTCATCTCATTCTGTACACAAAAAGTTTGCCTTCAGCATGTTGACAACTGCATTCTGCAACCAAATTCACTCCTAAATAATGTGAAGTGCATAATGTCAGTCAATGAATGTGTACAGAACCAAACTGAAGACACAACAATTTGGGAATGTGTATTTCTCTCAGATGGATATGTGGCTTGACTTGACAAATTTCAAAAGTCTGGAATCAAAAGAATACACTACCAAAGAAAAGTTTTTGAACAGTAAGATTTTTCATGTTTTTTTCTGCTCACCAAGCCTGCATTTAGACAATTGATTGAACTGAATTGATTTAGACAACCTGGGTTCGAGAGTGACGTCACAGCTCTTGAAAACATTTTGATTATATTGAAGGAAGGAAAACAGATACAGTGTTTGTTTTAAAGCCTCAAACCGAGCACAAATGAACTGTGCTGATTTGGAGTGATTTGGGCAACATGGGGTGGTTAATATTGTTAATAACGTTTGTTTTTCTGGCTTAAGTCATTACAAACATAGCACAAATGATTGCCATAGTTTTGGTGACTATTTCATTTTTATAGGGTGCCAACTTCACTGAGGTCAAGCCAATGTTTAGGTTGGGGGTAGATGATGACTACAGCATAAAGCTTTACTCACTGAGCTGTGTTACTTAACCCTTTGCTCATTACTTATTACTTCCTCATCTCATGCATTACACTATATAAAAAAAGTTATATTTAGTATGCTAACATGTACCATTACATTCTGTTTCAGTTTCCAGTAAGAACTTTAATTATTGTGTGATTTGTTTGAATGTACTTGTTGTAGTTGTAATTTTAGTAACTTAAATTAAGGCTGGAATAAACTACATGACTTTTCCCAGATTTTTGCCCCAGTTTTCAGTCTAGAGGCGTTGGCGTTAGTTGCTGAAAATCATATCCAGTCTTAAGATTTTGGACAGTTGGAGCCTGGTTTGGATTTCAGTGTATGATGGCTACAGACGTAATATATAGTTTATATAAAAAGTTTTTTTTTTTTCCCAAAGAATTCTCTTCTGCTCACCAAGCTGTGATTTGCTGTTGCTGTTTTTTTTTTAGCAGCAAATCAGAATATTAGAATAATTTCTGAAGGATCATGTGACTGGAGTAATGATGCTAAAAATTCAGCTTTGAAGTCACAGGAATACATTAAATTTTAAAATATATTCAAATAGAAAGCAGTTATTTTAAATAGTAAAAATGTTTCAGAATTTTACTGTTTTTGCTGATCAAATAAATGCAGACTTCTTCTAAAAATGTTACTGTTCAGAAACTTTGACTGGTATATATTTACAATTTTGTCATTCAATTTGTTATTAGCTTTAGACTTACGACACCCACAATATATAGTCAGTCGTTTAGTGTATGATGCCCCATTTTTTCCTTTCTCTTTCACCATTTACAGAGTTGTCAAGTATATGATACCTAATGTTTTAAAATTTGTTTAGATTTTAAAAGTTCTGTAGTGTATCCTAGTCTTTAGTGGATTTTTTTTTTTGTTCTTCAGTTTAAGTTTTTGTTTGTGCGTTGTGACAAAATGTTCAAGATTGTTTTTAACCCTCAGGTTAATTGTGTTTGTTAGTTAACATAGTGTATAGTATACTTAGTTGATGACTTATTTATAAGTCTGTGGTTTATTATAGTAATATAATTCATACTGAACTGTATTTCAATATAATATGAATACTGAACTATAATTTTCTTTAATATTAAAGCTATCCCAGTATACTCAACCACAGCAATCAAACCCTATTTTACCATCCTTACTCCACCCAAAACACCTGTTTATTGTCTATAATACAGCCTCACATATTTTTGCAAAGATAACAGTGTATGTAGGTGTACAATCGCAAGTGGCAGCATTTCACATCCATAAGCTATACATCATCCTAGGCACATGCAGTTATTTCCCTTACACTTGACTTATGTGAAAGGAATGAATATGGAAAAACATGTAGATTTTTGTGATATTCCCCTTATTTGGGTTGGAATACAATTCAGATCTGCATATAAGCATAATAATAATGGCGAATGCTGTGGGGTGCAGAGTGAACTGGAGGGGGGGGAGAAAGAGCGACGGGTTGGGGGGGTGTAGAGGTAGAGAGAGAGGGAGAGGGAGGGAGGGAAGAAAGCAATGAGAGGATCTTGAAATTGTGCGCTAATAAAATTCGAGGTCATTTACATCTGAGATGGGATTGAGTGGCAGGCGTTACCATGGCGACATTCCCACGGGTCTTCAAGCGTTCTGCGCTCCCTGACAGCAGCAGAGAGAAAGAGGAGGAAGCGAAAGAGGGTGCGCGTTATAAGGGGAAACAGTGAAAGCAGAGGGATCGCGTAAAGCGGGACTGTGGGGTTCAGCCGAAGGAGAGACAGGAAGAAATAGGCAGCAGAGGACGCAACAGAGGAAAAGTGTGTGCGTGTGTGTGTGAGAAAGAGAGAGAGAGGCTCTTAGAGTGAGACTGGCTGCATGGCAAAGCCTTAAATTTTTAATCAGCATGCACCAGGAGGCAGACACACCGAAGGAGTGACTTAATAATGCACAATTAAATTAGAAACTGGGCCCTGAATACAGTCAGATCCTTTCAGCCTGTCTGTCTCACTCATTTGTGCTCAAATACCTGCTCGTTCTCGCCCTTAATCACTTCTTCCTTGTGGTATTCACTTGTCTCATTGCTCAGCCACTCCTTCATTCCAGCCGTTTTTCAGCCATTCATAGTTTCCCATGCTCACTTCCGTATTCTTTCACTCATCACGAGGCCTCACCTGTTCTTGTGAATGAAGACCAGAATCATACTTGACACAAGTACGCAGATGGCTGATGCGGTCCAGTTGAACATATTTGACGTGCGCTGTGTTGGTCTGGCGGTAACAAACCTCAGTGCTCAAGGGGGCGATAGAGTTTCCTCCAAATGTCTGTTTTATTTGTCCAGATGTGTTATTCAGATATGTTGTATGTATGACTTTTCTGACTTGGACTTTGCTTTTCAAACTGTTGCTAAGCCTTGACAGTAGCTGAAAGAATGAAAAAATTGACTGTAAAAGAAGAAAGTTTATGCTAATTCCCACTATAGCGCCCTCTATGGCAGTCTGATACATTTCACAACAGAATTGATCTTGCTTAGCTGGAAGTTTCTTGTCACATATGTGAATATGCTTCAGGTAGTGTTGTCACAGTACCAAATTTAAGTAGTTTGCAATACTATCAATATCAAAATACCGGTAAAACAAGGAAAATGGTTTAAAAGATGTTGAATAAATTGTATTAATTAATTATTAATAGTTACAAGAAAAATACGAATTAAAAATAATTAAAATTACATTAGCATGCAGCCTTACTTAATTGAACAAATTACATCAAATATCACAAAACACATTGTAAATAGAAACCTTTAATGCGTTTGAAAGCAGCCACTTATCAGTGTGTACCAGAATAACTTGGTACTTGCTACAACCAGTAGGGATGTAACAATTTTATCAATATCGTAATACCGCAATAGCAAAACTGTCTCCATATTATCGTGGTCACATGACTATGTGAAATGATAGGTCTTTTGGGCAAAAAGTGTAGTTTTTAAAATCTATTTAAACTTCTATTCTAACATAAAAGATCTTTAAAGTTGTGTTTTGGGCCATTAACAACCAGGGTAAAAGAACATCCATGGCGACAAACAAGAGAACAGAGAGGCAGGGAAACAGTGAACAATAAGACACAAAAACTACAAAATAAGTGTCCTTAAACACGGATACAGAAAACGAAGACCAGGATCATGACAATGCTTTGGAACATCCGGTGTTTTCCTTGCCTCAGAACAGCTCTGTTTACAGAGAATGAATGCAGTGAACTCGTTTATTGCAGTTTAGTGCACGTTTGGGAACGCAACAGCCATCAGTTATTCTTTATTTTTGTGGCAGATAATTATAGCATTTCATTAGATTTGTAGTGAGGCGTTTTTGTAAGCTTGTTTTTACTGAAAGTTTTCCTTCAAAATAAAGCTCTGCTAAATATAGCTCTACTGTCAAAATAAAAGCTTAAAAGTGCAGAATGAATTGCTGATTTAAGTTTTCTTTGTTAAGGACGTGGGCTGGAGCTCTCAACTCTGGAAGCACATTAGACAGAATAATAAAACTTTAAAATGTACATTTTTTTTCATATATTTTCATATACTGTATTATGGTTCATATCGTGATATTATCGTATCGTGAAATTTTGATATAAAAAAGGCTGGAATCGTTATGGTTTTAAAATTTAAATATTGACATGGTGCCAAAGTATTTTTTGCAGCACCAATTTCAGACGTAAATCAATCTGACAAACAACAATGCTGTGTTTTTATGTTCAGTTACAATGTGTAGTAGCATTTAAATGTTTGGCGTCAAGACAACTTTGAAGAAAATATAAAAAAATATTTTTTAGCAAGAATGTATTAAATTGATCAAAAGTGACAGTAAAACGAACCTTCCAAAAAAATCTGGAATCCTGAAAGGGGAAAAAAAAATCACAGTTCCCACAAAAATATTAAGCACTATAACTGAATGGAATCCCATTTCTGCCACTGAATAAAAAAAAAAAAAAAAAACGGTAATTGTGACTTTTTATCTCACAATTGATATCTCTCAATTGCAAATTTACATCTCATGATTCTAACTTTTTTTTTCCTCAGATGTGCATGATACAAACTCACAATTCTGACAGTTTTTTCTACATAAATTTGCAATTGTGATTTATAAAGTCAGAATTGCGAGATATAAACCGGCAGTTCTGCCTTTTTTTCTCAGAGTTGCATGATGTAAACTCACAATTGCGGGGGAAAAAACTCACAATATAAACTCAGATATAAACTTACAATTCAATCTCGTAATTGTGACTTCCTCTCAGAATTGGACTTTATATCGCAATTCTGACTTTATGAAACACAATTGCGAGTTATTAAGCCAGAATTGTGAGATATAAACTCGCAATTCTGAGAACTTATCAGTCTTTTTTCACCTCGAGTTTATATCTCGCAATTCTGACTTTATAACTTACAACTACACGTTTAAATCTTACAATTCTAAGAAAAAAGTCAGAATTGTGAGTTTGTATTATGCAAATTCTGAGGAAAAGATCAGAATTGTGATAAAAAGTTAATTAACTATAATTTTTATTTTTTATTCAGTGGCAGAAACAGGCTTCCATACAGCTGATTTCAACATTGATAATAAGACATCATTCTTGAGCTTTAAATAAGCATATTAGAATGATTTCTGAAGGATCATTTGACACTGAACACTGGAGTAATTCCTGCTGAAAATTAAAATTTACCATCACATGAATAAATCACATGTATTTCTTACATGTGTTCTTACTGTACAACTGGCCTGTTGACCAGTTTTATTGTATTATGTATTTTTGATTATTACTGTCACTTTTTTATTATTATTTTTCTGTCATTCATCTTTGTAATGCTGTAATTACATGCTTTAAACAAAACCAAAATATTACAAACTAAATCAGGTCTTTGTTATAAAGAGAATCACTATTGTATGGCACAGTGATGTGTGCTTGCTAGGAAATCTATTCCTGTCACTAAAATACTGATGAGATGTGAATGGCCGGCCATGTTTCTGGCATACTGGTTAATTAAAGTAGAGGGGGTGGGTCGATGAGCAGCTCTGCTCTCAGGTGTTTCAGTGAATATAGCAGCAGCCCTGATTCCTCCACTGTCTAGGGGGCCTCAGTGGTGTGCGGAGCTGCTTCAGTCTCTCCCTTCAGTAACGGCTGTCCTCCACACACACAAATAGCCATCAGAGGACAATGAGAGCCGTGATCCTTTGACGCCATCTGTCACTGGAGGGTGTGCACGCACAGGCTACCGAAACCAGACAAAACATGCACACACACACACACAGGCAAGAAGGAAGGCAGTAGTTACAGTGGGAGTGAACAAGGGTGGAGGACCCGTATAATTTCCTTTCTTTTCAGTGTAACTACATTTCCAGGACTGACTATCTTGAGCGTTACATTTAATAATGAGTAGCTACAAGATGTTAATCTGTATAAAATACTGTCTACAAGTATGAGTGATTATCTGTATTTCTTTGTTTGTATGACTATCTAGCTGTCTTTTTCTGTATCAAAACATAGTAGATATGATTAGTAATAGTAGTTATACTGAATAAGATTTTATGATGTCACATGCTATAATTTAAATATTATATATATTTCATGTAAAATACAGAATCTTAAGAAATTTTCTCTGCTATCCTAACATTGGAAATTTGAGAATAATTTGACTCTTTTTATTTAAATAATCTTGAATAATCTAGATGTCTGCATTGTCTGTTTCGGTAACACTTTGTACAATTTGTTAACGTAAGTGAATGCATAACTGTACAGTGTTATAATGAACAATGTTTTTACAACATTTTCTAATCTAGGTTAATTTAAAATGTGTTAATTTGTATTCATAATACATTAATTCATAAATGTTAATTTATTAGTATATTCTGAAATTTACAACAACCAAAATTAATTAAGGGGGTAAAAAATATTATTCTTTCTATGTGTTTTTTTTTTTTTTTTTGTTATTATATACCAAATACTTAAAACCATTACCTAATTTTAACAAATTTTAAAGTGTTACCCCTTTTTCTTTATTTCTATATATAAGATATTCTGTTGTAAATTGTTGTTCAATTTGCTCTTCAAACAATTTACGGTCCCACTTTATTTTAAGTGGCCTTAACTACTATGCACTTCATCAAAAGGTAAGTACAGTGTTCTTAATGTGGTTATATTGTATTGCAAAACACTTCTGCTGCTATTGAGGTGGGATATGGGTAAGGTTAGGGAGAGGTTTGGTGGTATGGATAGGTTTAAGGGTAGGTTAGGGTGTAAGGGATGGGTCAACAGTGTAATTATAAATGTAATTACAGAAATTAATTACGGATGTAATTACATGCAGGCATTTTTAAAATCTAAGTACAATGTAAATACATGTATGTACACAATAAGTGTATTGTATCAAATGGTTAATTTCAATGTAAGTACATAGTAGTTAAGGCCACTTAATATAAAGTGGGACCCAATTTACAGTACATTAAGTCAGGTACAGTGGTTCTAGCTTGTGCAGTCTGGCGTTATGCCTCATTTAGGGTCACAATGGTGAGCAATGTTTGAACTCAGTTTATGGGTATCATGTCTTTAAAATTCTCAGGAATTAAAATAAATAAATAAATGAATAAATAAAATCTTTGGACGGACACAAAGTATTGCTTAACAAAGCCCAAAGGCACAGTTGTTTGAATAGAGAAGAAGAAATTTGCCTGAACAATTGCAAAACCAACTCATTTTGAATGAACAAGAAATCCAGAGCTCAGTTTAAAAAAAGCAACAGTTAAGTTCATTGAGGTGACAATATCCAGTCTCTCCATTGTCTGGTGAAAGTGGACAGTGTGTGCGTGTGTGAATGTGTGCCCTTCAGTGTTCAGGGGACTTCCCCTCTCACTCCTTTCCGTCTCCCCGTGCAGGGAGGAGATGTTAATGGCTCTCTGGATGTGTTAATTAGCTAGAACAGTGGTTAATGAGGAAGGGTGAAATAGAGAAGGAAAGAGAGAGAGCGTGTGTGTCTTTAGGTGCTTATGTGTGAGTGTGTGTATGAGCGGAAGGGCGTGTGTATTCAAGTGGCACATTGGAGCGGTGGGAGGATTATACAGTGGGTTGTCTCACTCTGAAGGCAGTGGAGGTCAGATGAGGGCAGGAATCTTAACACGGTCATTATAACCATAACCACAGAGTTAGATGGTGGAAAAACAAATTACAGCACCATCTACAGGCCTGGAGGTGTCTGTCTTTGTTTATAGCTAAACGTAAAAAAAAAAAAAGGTTTTGACTGAAAAGAAAAGTTAAAGAAGAAAATAAGGGAGAAGTTCACTTCCAGAATAAAAAAATGTCCTAATAACCCCCATGTAATCCAAGATGTTCATGTCCTTCTTCCTTCAGTCGCAAAGAAATTAAGTTTTTTGAAGTAAACATTTCTGGATTTTTCTCCATATAGTGGACTTTAATGGTGGACAACGGGTTGACGGTGCAAACTGCAGTTTCAGTGCATCTTTAAAGAGCTCTACACAATCCCAGACGAGGAATAAGGGTCTTATCTAGCTAAAAGGTTGGTTATTTTCTTTAAAAAATCCTGACCTTCAACCCATTGGCCACCACTGAAGTCCACTATATGGAGAAAAGTCCTGTAATGTTTTCCTCACAAACCTTAATTTCTTTGTGACTGAAGAAAGAAAGACACGAACATCTTGGATGACATGGGGGTGATTATTTTATTACGAAATTTTTATTCTGGAAGTGAACTTCTCCTTAAAGGGGTCATCCGATGCAAAATTCACGTTTACATGTAGTTTGAACAGAAATGTGTGTTGGCAGTGTGCGTAAACAACCACCTTATATTGATAAAAATCCACCCAGTGTTTTTTAAAATCCCTATAAATAAACCCTTTCTCAAATCAGGTAATTCTCAGCTTCTTGTCTATGTGATGTCACATAGACCAAGGCCGCTCCCACAGTAGTTGATTGACACGGCCGTCTTACCTTAGACCTGCCCTTAGTGAGCTGTGAACAGTCCGCCTATGTTTTGATGCCTGAGCAGGGGAAGACAAGAGTGTCTCCTAAACGACTGAGGTGTTTTGTTGTGGGATGTAATAATGAACATAGCAGTCATCATTTACGCCCAACATCTGAGCCGCTGAAGACGCAGAGGATTAATGTTACTTTTGTTTTTGAAGGGAATGCGCCCCCGATCTGCCTAAATGCGTCTATGTTCGCACAAATCATTCGTGATCCAGCTTCACCTGCAGAATAAGTGAGTGTAAGGGTCTTTTATGAATTTTCACAAATCGCCTTTCCTAATAATGTGCTAGTTAGCAAGTTCCACGGCTAAATGCGGCTAAAGTAAGCATTACAGAAGAGTGGGATGGGGTGAGTAGAGCTCATTAGCATTTAAAGGGAAATACAACAAAACAGGTTGCTGTGAACAGAGCTGATTTTGACAAGGTAAAAAGGGTGTTTACACTACTCAAAGCATGTTATAGACTTTTCATTAAGGCCCTAGAGAATCATTTCAATTTGTGGAAAATGGGCATCTGATGACCCCTTTAAATACATTTTAAAATGTGGTTCAGTTAATGGTTCAATTAAATTGTTTTATTGTTGTTTCATTTGAAACATTTGTATGTAGATGCTTTTATACACAGCTACTGACATTGCACCCAAATTGTACAGTACAAACATAAGATTGCCATTGCTAATGGTATGCTGTCCTGTTTGAATAATAAAAAAACTATAGAAAGAAACAATTAACCAAAAATTGGTTCTTTAAAATGAAAAAGGTTCTTATTGTTAGTTAACGTTAGTTCATGAAGGAGGTTTACAGCATTGCAAACTTAACATTTATAAAGTATATAGTATTTATGAGTCATTTAATTTATAAATATTATATTGTGTATTGTTAATTCATTCTAGTTGATAATGAATTGAAGTGATAGTTCACCACAAAAATGTCATTTACTCACCATCATTACATGTGCACACACACACACACACAAATAATATCAAAAAATTATAATAAAATATATAAAATATATTTATACAATAAAATATATATGTCAATGGGGTCCAAACACAAAAAAAGAAAAAAAGAGAGACTTTTTTAATATCGCATTTTGTTCCATAGAAGAAAAAATCAAGGTTTGAAATGATGGGGTTTATGGCAGAATTTTAATTTTGGGATGAACTATCCCTTTAACTAATTCTAACCTATAAAATTAATTTAGTGTAAAGTGACACTAAACAGTAAAATTTTCCTAACACTGACCCTAAACTTAGACACAAACCAGTTAGAGAGAGAAAAAGTAAAATACGAAAGAGAGAAAAAAGTGAGTGACAGAAAAAAAGTGTGTGTGTGTGAGAGTAAAAGAGAGAGTTGTGGGTGCGAGCAAGCGAGCGCATTAGGAAGAGAGAGAGTGAGTGAGCCTTTATTCTGAGTGGAATAGCTAATGAGGGCCCTGCGGAGCCTAGCTTTGCTGTGCGCGGTCGTAATGAACAGTGGCAGCCTGGCACGCCGCGCCCATGAGCTTTATTATTCACACGCATACATCAGAATACGGCAGAGAAATTATGCAAATACTGTGGAGAGAAAGCTAGAGAGAGAGAGAGATGATGATGGAGAGAGGAAGAGAGGCTGAAGGGTGGGGGGATTATTGGGGGAGAGAGAAGGAGGGAGTCTTTACAGCAGGTTGGAATTTGTTTTTTAATACTGAAATAAAAAGAGGCTCTGCTTCAGAGAGGAAACACGCTCTATTTTCTGAGAAGGCTGATTTAAAATGTATAGCTGCCACGTGTGTGTCTGGATGTGAGTATTTGCGCATCTCCTTTATAGGAACGTGTGAGGCTATTGCACTGTATTGTAAATCCATCAAATATGTTTGAGTTGCAGATATCCTCTGTGCGTCTTGGTGAGCGTTTGTGCATGTATTTGCATAGCAGTGCAGGGGATGCAGAACCGAAGAAAATTATTCTCAGTTTTAAGAAGACTGGCAAGTCTTTCATGTGCTTCTTTCAGGTCCCATCACTAGCACGCTCACTAAAGACGTGCGTGAGCTTACTTTGAGGTGGGCTTAACACGACTGGCCACTGCATAACTCGTCCCATGCTGTTGTTGCTACGCAAATGATGCCTCAAATCAAATGTTATTGATGTGCCTATTACTTTTCGCAGCAATCAAACTAGACAGAAATTCCGTATTCCAAATTCTGATTTGTAAGGAGTTAACTGAGCCATATGAAGGACCAGAAATTGTATTGACTTTTGCTTGAGCTAGTAAGAAAACACCCAGAACCATTAGCAGCCACCAGAACACCCGAGCAGTCACATAGCATTGCATTAAAAACACTCTGAACAACCTAGAAACCACATGGCATTGAGTTAAAAACACTCAAACTTCTTAGCAACCTCATAATAAATGTAATAGAACTCCCAGAAGGCACCCTAACAACCACATAGCAATAAATAGGGCTGACAAGCAATTTGTTTTTAACTTATTGCATGATATGTTGATTAATTAATTCAATTAATCATAAATTAATCGTACATTAATTAAGAATTTACCCTCCTAAACATTATTTAAAGGTCCACTGAAGTGTTTGAAACATGCAGCATTATTCTGTGTTGATGCAAATTCAACTGAAACAGGAAGCTGGGGCGTGGCATATAAAGTAGTCACGCCCCCTTTAATAATAACCAATAGCATTTTGTTTATATCACAGCTCGGGTCAGAGCTGTTGAGCTTGGTAAAGTTACATTTGACACAGTCTAATAGATTACCACTTTAAATTCAGTATGCAACTGTTGCTAAAGCAAAACAGTGATTATAATGATAGTGATAATGCGTAGTTGTGTCAGTTACGTTGGTTCATGGCACCAGTGTTATCTCTTCTACTTGTTAGTAGGGGTTGACCGATATGTGTTTTTCAGGGCCGATGCTGATACCGATTATTACAGATCAAGTAGACCGATAACCGATATTTTGAACCGATATTTATGTCTAGTGTAAAAATTTAAATTAATGTCAAAATTAAGAATAACAAGGGCTCTGATGAAAACTGCCTTCCCTGGTGTTAGCTGAGTGTAGAACTCCCACACTGCACTTCTTTCTCTTGTCTACCTCTGTGCATCCATCTACAATAAGGGTAATATAAAGAGAGAGTTAAAAGTGGGGCCACTGCATCCCTGCTGACTGTATGCTTCATGATTAAGCCTATGAATACTGTACTACAGCTAAACAGCTTGGGGAAATGTAAGTATTTGGCTTCAATAATTTACATGTTAGAAATGTATGTGTAACACCGTTACCTCTCGTAATTCTCATTAATTCTTTTCTGATGACTAAAACATAACCTAAAATAGTAGAGTTGACTATTCAGTTCATCTAATGCACATCAATGGATTAACTTAAAAAAATGTGTATAATAAGTGTAAGTAATTTAATTGTCTTCATAGCTCCATTGTTGAAGTTGTTAAGAAGACCACTATTTCCATGAAACTATAACAGTAGCAGCCTATTATAGGCACACTTATTTCAATAGCCTATTGAAATTGATATATTTTGTCATCATTTTGTGCCTATGTGACACTAGAAATCTCAGTTTTAATTTAGAGTACAGTGCAAATGAAGGCATAAAACAATTTCATTTATCTTTTAATCAAATGAGAGTTAAACTCTTTATTTTTGACAAACAATGGGGTTTACTATTAAAATGGATGATTATTCTTTTAAACAAAATTGTAATAATTGTTGTAGTAGTAGTATTATGTATATTCTACTGCACCACAGTAATATATCTCTGACAATTTATTTAAGCTAAACAGAACTTATATTTTGACGGGTTGCCATGAGGACCTTTTGAGTTTCTGTAGCCTATTATATGATATGACGATAGATTTACTCATGAAACGGTCAAATGCTCATGAAGTGTCCCTCAGAGCGGATCTGGAGATGTTGTTCATGTATTTATGTCCTCATTTAGTGAGACAACAGACGCAGCTGAAATCACCACAAGCATCATCAAGCGCTTCCGTATGTGTATAAACAAAACCGTGCGTCTGTTCCATTGACATTCATACAGACACGCAGAACATGCAGGATTCATATTCTATCAAATGGTATTTTTGCGGCTTAATATTTACAGACACTAGTCCATATCGCAACTCAATTTAGGCTAAGAGTACTACTGCTGACCTACTTTTAATTAACTCGTCCAAACTTTCACAGATAATATTGAGGTGTTTTGCTACTTCAGTGTGTCGTTAGTGGATTGAGATTTATTGCAACTTCAGCAACATCTGCTGCTGCCTTAACTTTGAGAGACAACTGATGTGTGAGTGTTCAGTCTCCAGTAAGCAAGCGCTTTTGGCGTGTGAGAGTGTTCCGTGTTGATTGGTCGGACTCGTGACTCTCAACAAATCAGATTGGCGGTGGGCGGAGATTGCTCTCGACCACAGAGTGGTGAGATCCGACAGGCTGCATCAGCATCAGACCCAAATAGCGCGTTTCAAAATTTAATTATTTTATCGGTGAATCGGCTTTGAAAATGACCGATACCGATAATCATAAAAATGCCTAATATCGCTGCCGATAATCGATCGACCCCCACTTGTTAGTGCTGTTTGTCTAATATAATACTATAAATAAAATATAGCATTTTGTGTAAAATTCAGATGGGTCTGAAACGTTTTTTTTGGTCTGCGCCGACACGGCTCTGTGCTATCGTGTCTCAGGACCAGAGCAGAATTCAGAAAATACTAACTCTGTGAACAGGTGACCGATTTCAGACGCAGCTTCATTTATAGTGTAGGGGGCAGGACAGTTCAGATTCTAGAGAGCATTTGATTGGACAGAAAGTTTGATGAGAAGCTGAAGTGCAGGGTGATGGCATTAGTTAGAGACTGCAAGTTTTGAATGCTTATCTTCCACATGTGAATTTTGTCTTCTGTTTCGGAGCACACTAGCTTATAGATAACCTTAAGGGTAACATATTCACACTGAAAAACACAAAAAACTTGATTTCATGGGGACTTTAGTACCTTTAAGGTCATTGCACACTGAAGTCCAAAATTTCTGTATGCGTTTTTTAGAATTTGTCATTCTAAAAATTTGTCACGCACATAAACCTTGCACACTGAGTCAGATGCGTATTAATTCATCCATTGTGAAAAAATTTGCAAAACAATACACAATGGAATCTTTAAGCAGTGGGATGATTTTGTTGTCCACTCTCTTTTTAAAAGAGAAAAAGGAAGGACATATTCATATTAAGGGCATAAAGTTTTGTGTGTGTGAACGTGATTGACATAACGTGAGGTCATATTTATTTTTTAACGTGTGAAAATTTCAAACTCAGTGTGCAGTGACCTTTAGAAATAAACATTTTTTATTTCACCTGTTAATAATAATTGAGCCATCCCAAGCAAAATTAACAATCTTGTTTCAAAACATAACGCAATATGAAGTTCTTGCTTATGAAACTATTGTATAAAATGAGTATCACATTTGCAGTCATTCAGATATTCTGGAAAAAAACAATGCTCTTGCTTGTGTGATATTGCTAAACTATATATATGATATAAATGTAATTCAATTAAACTTTTTTACTTATCAGCCAATTTGGCTACTAAATTCTTAAGTCCCGGCCGTTCTTAACATCTACTAGCCACAAAAAATTATTAAAAAATAAAATGTATTATTATTATATATATATAACACTGGTAACAAGTGGAGGTAAACGGGTAAAATCCATGGAATAAGAGAACAAATATATGTTTTGTGCCTTTTGATGTCAAAATCGGAATGCAGATAATTTTTATAGAATACTGTAGGCAAAGACGGCATTTGAAGCTAAACGTAGATGTTTAAACGGACTATGGATGAAAACTGCTAAGATTACTCTACTTTTAAAGCATAAATTTGATTTAAACAATAGGTCTACATAATATTCACATGTGCTGTTCATAGGGGATGTACTGTATTAGCCCTACAGTTACAGCATGAAATACTATTTAAACCTATTACTATTAACATTTTTACATAATATTTTTTATTTTACCTCACAATTTTATCTCACAATTTTTCTCACATGCAAGTTAATATCTCCTAATTCGGACTTTATAACTCGATTTAACAAAACTAGTGAGTTTGTTAATTCTGAGGGAAAAAAGGCAGAAGTGTGGGATATAAACTCTGAGCCAAGGGGAAAAGAGAGAATGGCGAGTTGTTTTCCTCTAGAGTTGTGGGATATAATCTCGGAATTGGTCAGAATTTTAAAACACGAAATCAAATTTACCTTTTTTTATTCTTTTATTCCATGGCTCCATAGACCGCCACTTGAACCCCCCACAAAGAAACGTCATCCCTGTTTCAGATCTCTAAGACTATCCCACTATCTAACGTCAATTTCGTTGAATAACAGCGCTTATCGCTGGGTGACAAGCTCTTGTAATATGCGAATAACATTTTGAAAATGGCATCTAATCAATATAATCTATACTCTTTTTAAATCTAAGTATTTTGTACCGTATCCATGTAATTCTCTAGCCGTAAAGGCTATCTCTCGTGGGTTTTCTGCAACAGTGCTGCGCGCACATCCCAAATGTTTACAAACAGATAATTGGTCTATTGTATTTTGTCACGCCGCGCTCATCCAGTGAAGACATGTTGTAGAAAAGTGCACTTTTAGATAAACAAGACAACAAAGTAGATGCACTTGTGGAAGTTATAAAAAAAACTAATTTCTTTAAAGTTTTTTTGAAGTTGTTTTGCAAACGTGTCCTGTGTGGAAGCAAAATGAGTCCGTGCACTGCATACATAACGCACATGCACTGCAAACACACTACTAATGGGACTATGTGTTAAACAGGAGTCTTCAGTCATTTTTCAATGCAAAAGAAACCAGCATGCCTGCCGTGCCGTTATTTGTTGTGTGTGTTCAAGTAAGCTAGATATGCGCAGATGATGTGCAGTTAGGCTGTATTTAGTATATCATGATGACTTACGAGTTCAGTATTTGCACTAAATCTGTGCAGATTTGGCTTAAATAAACTTGCCAAAGAACATTAGAACAGTCTTCTGTTTCTTCGCTCTTCATTTACTTACTCGTTTTCATCACTTCAATTCTCTGGCACTGACTCGTTTGTTAACCTAAGCATCTGATCAGAGTTCTCACTCACACCGACGGCCTCGATGGCGCTTCAACGTGTTGAATTGGGCAAACTGCTGCCGACATGTGGAACACACCAAACAAACTAGCGCTACAGACGCTGGTGTGTCCCAGTCTTTAGCATCATAGCAGTGACTTTTTCACAGGCAATCCTCAGTTAAATGTAAAATGTACTTCTCTGTAGCCTTTTGTTTCCAACACAGCAACAATTAAATATTACTGTGAAATGTTGGCAGTGGTCATTTTTGGCCGTAAATGCGTTATCTTTTGCACCGCATTATCAATGAGCTGTTGGGAACAGTGGAAAATGTTCTTCCAATGGTTTTACGGTGTAGAGGTCATAAACTCTTGCTTACGTTCCTGAGGCTGCTCTCCTCCTTCAGACTGGCCTTATATGGACTGACTGGGTCTGCTTCAGCTTCACCTCTCCTGTACAGCCTTTCTCTTTCTTTCTCCTTCTGTTGCTCTGTATTTCCGTCTCATGTTCTGACTCTCAGATTCATGCTTCTCCAAGCAGTTCTTTGTAGTGCTGAATGAGGTTACGTTTTACAGTTCTTAAAGCACTTTCAACAGTTGTACCTTTAAAATTAGTGTGTGTGTTGACATTTGAAGTGTTGTTCTGACTGATATTAACATCAGAGCAAACTATCTTTTGAGAACCTCACTGAAATGTCAAGCAGGTTTTTAAACCTGAAAGAGTATCGAGATAGAGAATCAGTTTATTTAAAGTTAGCTGTTTTACCCTGCCTAATGTAACTTTGAAAGGTAGCTAGTGTAGGAGCCTACTAGCGTGTAAGCTTTGTGTGGGAAAGCCCATTACGACAAAGGTCAGACTGGGAAAGCCCCAGTTGCTCAAGGGAAAAAACATGTCTGGGAACTTATTAATCCTTAAATAGTTTTAGGGCCTACCCAGAACATTTTAGGTGAATTTTTGACTTGAATGTGTCCCAGGAAGGTTGATTATTTGCTAAGTTTGGATTAACATTAACAAGAAATCCTTATGTGTTGACTAAATATGATTGTGCACAATAATATAATTTAAAAGTTTTTAAATATTTGCTCAGCACTTGTTTTCCTGAGTGTTTCCATTTGCTTTGGCATCAGAGCTCTACCTATTTAGATGAGTGACTTTTAGTTGGCCTTTAGGGGTTTTTTAGGTTATGCTACTTTTATTGTAAACTACCATTCAAAGGTTTTGGGTCAGTATATTTTTAGTATTATATTACATATATATTATATATTTCTATTTGTATTGTATTTTTGCTAAAATAAATGCTGCCTTGGTGAATGTAAAAGACTTTAAAAAAGAACAAACAAATTTTCATTTATAAAACAATATTTTTTAAGTATTATTCAGACTCTTAACTTTGAGTTCATCAAGCCATGGTACTCTCAAGCCACAGTGAAAAAATACATCAGAGAGAAAAGAGGGCACTGACAATGTGCTGACATACAAGACACAGAAATTCAAACAATAAATATAATTTTGTGGCTGTTTAATGTGTTGTGACAGATCACTGTGTTGCTTCAGTTCAAGCGGCACATGACATGAACCGATCGTCTCTTCCTCTTTACTAGTTATAGCACTAAATAAACATAAATAAACATCAGAAGGTATCTTGTTTGAATCGCGGAAAGATGTTAATACACACCATGTTTCAAGTTCAAGTCCACCAGCATCTAATCTACTCTCTTGTCTGGTTTGTTTGTCGGACAAAATGGCAGATTCAGTGTTATGATTGGTCAGATCGCATGTCAATCAAACTCTGGTGAAGGGTGAATTCTTCACCTTAACTTAAAGTCAAGGTCCTCAACGAACACATATGGATGGAGGAGGGAAATGAGAATGGTCAAAAGGTTTGTGGTACCTTGTTACATGCATGGTTGTGATTGATGGTTGTTTGCTCCTTTGTTAGGCATATCATTTGAATGTGAGATTACTTTATCCTTCATTCGTATTATCTAACACGTGATACCTGTTCAACAAAATCCCTCATTTCTGATGAGGCCCTCCATCAGTCAGACCAAAAAAACAAATCCTCATTATTTTATTTGTTTGTTAAATATCCGGCTATGTCTAAAATCATCAATCTCCTTTTGTGCAAAATACAATATTTCTAAAACTATCTGCAAAAATTCAAATGAGGTACTGCAGATTTTATGTTTTAAAAATATGACTTAAAATAGTAACAATGAGGTCCTTTGTGTAAATACATGGTCCTTTGTTTTCATGGTTCCTTTAAATAGCTTTTCTGCTCTTGTGTGTTTTGAATTGCATGTGTTGGTTGGGATTGAACTCATTTTGAACTGACGCAGGCCACGGACTGTCCAGAAGCAAACACTGTATTTTCGTTCTGTCAGGGTGAAGGACGGCAAACCGCTCGGCCCGTTTGAAATCTGCATGTAGCGATAGCTCATGAATAAATAATCCCCATACGGCATCTCATGCAAATCCATGCAAATGAGGGCTCGGGGCCATACAATTTCTCAGTGTGTTTGTGTGCAGGGTGCATATGTGTTTATATGTGGAGATGAGAGGGAAGAATTGGGTGTGTTTGTGAATATGTGCGCAGGAGGGCTTCTCAAATATAAGCTTTACCATGTGTATCCACACTGAATTGATGACTTTGCAGTAAAAACTATTGACATTATTTTCTATTTATCAAGAGTAGCACCAATGTATCACAGTCCTGTTGCAGGAGGATGTGTGTCAAAGATGTTTGCAATATAGAGACTTTTCAGATGTAGTAGCTGATGTAGTATGTGTGTTTACACTCTTAAAATGCTGGGTTAAAAACAACCCAACTTGGGTTATTTGGCAATCCAGCGCTGGGTAAATATTGGACATAACACATGCTGGGTTATTTTGACCCAGCTGGTTGGGTTAAATGTTTTTACCAAACATGCAGGGTTATTTTATTTAAGTCAACTATTGTTTAAAAATGATTATATTGCTGGTTTAAAATGGACTGGAACTTATAAAAACACACACAGAATTAATAGAGGCAACAGCAATAATTAAAAGATGAACTTTTATTATTAAGCAAGAACACCTGGACAAAATACAAGACAAATTAATTTATTTGGGTGAATACAGCATAGTTTACAATATTACATACATTTAAACTCGTTTAACAAATATTGTAGTCATAAAAAAATGTAACATTTAAAAGTAGAATTTTAATTTCAGTGTATTCAAGCGGCCTCTGTAATCGCTTTTTACCAAAATACCGCTAATTCTCATGCCGGTGTGTCACTGAAATCTAAGCCAGTGAAGGGCTGCTGTTTGCTGGGTTAACTACAAACTTCAGACTGTGGCCTCACGTTTCATGTCATTACTAAGCGATGAATTTGTTGACTAGATGCTGCATTAGTGGAGAAAAGCAGTATACTTTTGAACGTTTGGTGATCAAATAAAGTCTTGTAGACCGCTGCTTGAATTGAACGCAACGCGTCCAGTGTGTGTGATACTGGATAGCTGCGAGTTCTTCTAGACGTGGTGCTGCACTTTTGCCCGTTGTGTGACTAACATATGTGATGCAATCTAGGAAAACCCAACACATGGTGAAATTTGACCTTTTTTAGGTTTTGATACCATATGAAAGCTGGGTTCAAGCCCTTTCCAAAACTGTTTTATTTTGTTCATAGCTTGAACATAACAGAGTTATGGCTATCTTAAGTTGGCTGATATTGATGATTTTCAGGAATGGAATTTTGAGAAAAATGGCTTTAAAGTGAGACAGCTTTCACTTTCATTTTACGGGTTTAACGAGAGCTGTCTGTCAAGGTAGGTGTGCTATACTGCATCATTACACAAACATACTAACGTTGTTTATCGTGTGCATAGTCTCTGAACTTTTGATCACCCATTTTGTGTTTAGATAGCATGAATAATGCTATCACATCTCTGATGTGAAATAGTCCGTTATAACATCGTTTAGGGCACTGATATCACCAAGATTGAGCAGATTGAGACGAGTAAGATGCATTGTTGTGCTCTGCCATCTCACGATATTAAAAAAATAAATAAAAAACTTTGCCTGCCGTAGTTTACACAGGACTGACGGAGAATGTGAATTGATACGCCTTTACTAAATATGTTATGTGGTTTATTTTGATAGGTTAACGTTTTTGTGGTGTTAAGGGAAAGCACCTCAGCAGCGTGTTCTTAGCATAAGAGAAAGACACAGTCGTTTCTGCTTGCTGCAATAAATGGCTATTTTTCTGCACTAAGCAAGCGAATTTCGCCGAAACATTTTGAGAAATGATAGACAAGATGTTATAGAATAATAATTTAATGAAAACCTAATTTTGATTAAAAAAAATGACATTCAACCTATTTTTCGCATTTCCTGAAAACGTCTCAGCGCGACATCCAACGGATTTTCCCAGATCGCATCACATATTTTTATATTTTGATTAGATAACCGCAAATGTTCTAGAATAGAAGTACTTAAATTGTGATACAATTTACACAGTATCCATATGTATGCAATTTCAATACTGTGGCCTTTTTTGTGTAGATATTTAAAGATGAGCATCTTTAGCTTGATTGTTGATGTAATGGTAACACTTTACAATATGAGTCCGTTTGTAACATTAAGATTGATAAAAGCTGTAGAATAGAAGTATTGTTCCTATTGTGTTAATTACAGCATCTACTGAAATATTTTAAAAAATTTTAGTTGCTTTTGTTAATGTTAATGAACAATGAACTAACTGTAATGATCAATATATAATTAATATTAATATTTTTATCCATTTTATTACAAAGTGTGGTCCAGTAGGCTACTTTTTTTTTTAATGGTAGAGCACTATTTATTTTCTGTTCAGTATCCATTTTAAAAACTATCGGCCAGTGTGGTCCAACCTAGTTATCGGTATCGGTAAAATCCAATATCGGTCGACCTCTAATATTTTCAACTTGCCTCCATATAGTGCATATTGAGGTAGTGTTGAAGTTCATATTGAAGTGCAGCGCTGCTTTGTTTACAGTGGTAACAAAGGAAATATATTGCTGCTGTTCCATAAGCACCACCTGCTGTCAGAGAGTGAATTTGCATTCTCGTTCAGCAAGTCTGCTGTTTTTGTTTCGTTCAGATGTTATTTGTAGAATTTTCACAAAGCTAAAGTCAGATCATTCTGTTTTTGCTTCAAATGTCAAAATTATATGGTCTAATTTAAATCAAAAACTGCCCAAACTGCATGTATGCAGCATCTTTATTTGGATTGTGATTAAATTGCAGTGGTTGCCTCTAATTTTAAATGAAAAAAAAAAAAAAAACACTGAGAAAAAGGCTTAGTTTGTTTATATGAAGATATTTGTTTTTTATTTTTGTTTTATATTTTATTTTATTTTATTTGTTTTAGGATTTGTGTTTTAAAAATTCTGTTTAGTTATGTTATTGGACATATTTCAATTTCAATAAGAAATGTGCAGCATTTTGTCTGAGAAATAATAAAATCATGAGAAAAATCATAGCATGAGACCAGTATCATCAATCATGTCACATCATGAGATGAATATATATGTAGATATTTGAAATTTCTGTTGTTGATGTTCCTAAGTTCAACACAGCCACCCTTTTTTTTTTTTTGTTAATCTTTCTTGGGTTTTTTGTCCAAACAAAGAAATTAAGTGGTGTCCAGTGTTATTTTGGACTCCATTAACTTCCAAAAACATAAACACTTTTTAAAAATCTCATATAGGTTTTTTTTGGGTAAACTATTCCTTGAAATTCCATGACCTCACAGTGATGTTTTTAAATGACCAAAAATAAACTGCATTCTGGCAAAAAAAGAAAAATTACTGTACTTCTCTATTGTTTCTCCACCCTATTTTGGGTGCCCTTTTTCATGTTGAAATAAGCATGGTTTTGCATCAGACCCAGTAAATAATATTTCCTTTTCCTTGTGTGCTAAGGATGTGCAGAACTGCTAGTTGAACTTGAAAATACTTGCAGACTAGTGGAAATTTAGTCATTTTGATGTTACATTTTAGAATTTAGTCATTTTAAAAATAATACATTATTTTGAGAAGTGGATAGGCCTATCTGAAAAACAAATTCATTTCATTTCACCTCAGAACTTTCAGGCTTAGAGAAATGTCCACTAGGGATAACAAACAAGGTGTGGGAGCATATTTTTTCAGTTTAAAGAGGGAAAATGAAAGGAAACTGATTTTCATCAAAAAGGTTTTGTTGACATAATGCATGTATAATGCCTGAAAGCACTGCTTTGTTTGCAGGGCAACCATGGTAACAGCTGTATTTCTGCTTGCCCAAAAGCGCCACCTAATGTCAGAGAGTGAATTTACATTTTCATTCAGCCCATCTGCTGCTTTTGCTGCTGTCAGTGTTGTAATCCTTTTTTTTTTTTTTCATTTAAGAGCAATTCAGATTATAAGGTATCTGGAATTATGACCTGAATAAGTCTGATTAATAGTTTAAGTATTTCAAATAGATTGCATATATATATATATAGTATAAACATGTATAGTTACATGTTTATTGTGTCATTTGTAAGTGCAGCTTGTCTAATAGATGTGAATTCTGAACTCTTATTAGCATTAGCTCTGTATCTTCCCTGCCTTTGTTATTTTCTGCAGCGGTTCAGAGTAGAACTCTTAGTGGATGATGGGCCTGTGTGTGTGTGTGTGTGTGTGTGTGTGTTGATGTGCGTGTGGCCTTTGGCTGGATCAGGCCTGTGTCTGATGCTGTCTTGCTGTTGAACATAGACAGTAGGCAGAGTAATTAGCCTTCTGGCCAGTGTGTGTGTAAGGGAGAAAGACAGATATAGCGCCGGAGAGAAGCAGTAAAGTGTCTTCACTTCGCTCTCTCTCTGCCTCGTTCTTTCCTTCTTTCCCTGAAGCTGCATGTTTTACATGGACTGAAGCCCATTTTACATGGTGTCTGCCTCTCATACAGACATGCGAAGGCTTCCACACATAAGTCATTCATGCGTGCATGTGCGCGTGCGTGCGTGTGTGTATAAGGAAGAAAAAGTGTGAATGTTTGTGGCACCAGCAGCCTTATTATCCCTCTGTCCCATATCCTTTCATCCACTACTTGTTCAGCTGACACCCTGTCTCTGTCACGGGTGTATTTTGTAATTTAGATAAAGGTGTTCTAGCATCTGTGTAGTAATAATAGAAATAAAAAGGCAAACAGATAACAATACGTAAAAAAAAAACAAAACAAAAAAAAAAAAAACATACCACATTGCAAATGAATGTATAACACTAACACTGTGGGGTCTATAAGTCTGCACTATTTTAGATCAAATTAAATATAATTATTTATTTCAGTATTTATTACACATATACACATGCATACAAACAAAATGAAAAACAAATATGAAACTGGCATATTATACATGTTATACAAATTACCTTTATATTTATTGGTGCATTTAAAATTTTATATTTTTTTTTTTAGAATATTTTTAAAATATTTTTTACTGTGGGGTCTATAAGTCTGCATTATTGTAGGTCTAATTAAATACAATTATTTATTTAGATTTGTAATTTATTTATTTTATTTTATCAAAAAAAAAAAACACATACACACAAAATAAAAAAAATGGCATATTATACATTTTGAACAAATTGGTATATTTAAAATTGTATGTTTTTTCATATTTTTACATTATTTTATTACTGTGGGGTCTATAAATCTACACTATTGTAAATATAATTATTTAAAAAAAAAAAAAAAAAAAAATATATATATATATATATATACACACACATACATACATATTATATTGCATATTATACATACTGAAAAATTATTTTTTATTTTTTTATAATTTTTTACTGCGGGGTCTATAAGTCAGCATTATTTTGTACGTCAAATTAAATATAATAATTTTTTAGACATTTATGTATTTTATTTTTTAGTAAACAAAAATACACATGCACACACACACAAAATGAAAAAAAAAAAAAAAAAAAATATATATATATATATATACATATATATATATTTATTGGAATATCTAAAATTTGTTATATTTTTAAATGATTTTTTTACTGTGTGGTCTATCTTAGGTATAAAATATATACACACACATATATATATATATATATATATATATATATATATATTTTTTTTTTTTTTTTTTTTTTTTTTGATTATGCGTTAAAATATTAAATGTTAAATATACGTAGCAAGAAAACTCACCTTTTCTACAATGTCGATGCCACAAATGTGTAAAAAATTATATTATTATTGTAAACATTTTTTGCTACTATTCTATTCCAGCTCAAGTGAAAAAAATAGGTTTTAAATGTTGCAGTTTTCTGTTGAATGAAAGAAAATGTAAAAAACAGTCATTTTCAATACTAGTCTCAGATTTTTGGACCCTATTTTATCTGTATAAACTCTCTGTAATGTGTCAGATCCCATACTCAAAACATTTAGTAGGTAGAAAATCTAATGCTGGTCCAAATGTAGAAGGTTGAGCTGCTTTTTTAAGAGCTTTACGATTCCTAACGTTCAAGTCTTTGTTTGGAGGTGTAGCTCTGAGGATCCTTGTCACACACCCGCATCTTTCATAGACCATCCCCGAATCAATGATTATATGTCTGCAGAATCGATCCAAAAATCCTGGATGGAGGAACCACTGTCAGACCCTCCTATGTCAGACTCTCTCTCTCCCTCTCTCTCTCTCCCCACACCCCTCACCTCATAAATTAGGTAGAAAGCATTGGTTTTTGAAGCCTCAAGTGCCCCCCTAACACTCACGCACAGCATACACGCTCGCACACACGTACGTCTAATCGTCATTACCGGTTTGACTCACTGTAGCGTGTGGCCTCGATTGGAGACAGTGGCTACAAGTGCCAGACAGCCTCTCTGAATGTGTTTGTGTGTTTGTGTGCGCTCGCATGCATATGTGTATGTGCTCTCGTGCCCCCACCTGCTGCCAATTCACTCAGCCAAGGAGTACGAGAGGGAGACGGAGACAGAGAAAAAGAGGGTCTGTTCCCCTGACTGGGTCATGGGGGTCCTGTGGAAGGACAGCCGTCCTCTCTCATTCATATTCATTCATTCTCCCTCTCCCTCGTCCCCTTCAGCTGCCACCTCTCCGGCAACAACACCCCCAACAACAAATGCCCACCCACCCACCCACCCCCACCCAGAGCGTCTCTTTGTGCCCGGCGAGAGGCTCGCCTTTCCAGCCACGCTTGCCTTTTGTTCCCTCCTGGTCCTCCCCTCCCCTGGTTCTCCTCGGCAAGCAGCAGACGGCTGGTTGTGTTTGGGACCCAGCTGAACAAACACACACCGGGTCTGAGCAGGATGAGAGGGGGAGGAGGACACACCTGACACATCCGTGGCGTCCTCCACGTTCTCTCTTGTAGGAGTGGTTTCTTGTTTGTGGAGGACATGTCTACCATGTGTTTTGGTGGAAGTGTCTATTTGTTGTTTATCCAGTATATCATAGATGGTCTCTGTACACGAATTATAGCAGTGTAACATTATCATGTTACAAAAAGTAATTTTTGTTTTATCTAATGCTGTGAAAAATCCTCTAGACTTTGGCTGTGGGTTACTCTGTGGTAACTAGCTCTGCTCTGATTGTATTTTTCTTATGGTAAATTTATGAACGCAGATGTTGTAAAGTACATGAGCTGCCTGCAGATCTTTAACTGTTACCCATGGGTTCTTGATCACTCATGGACAAATTCTACACATGCACTGCCCATGAACTTGACAACTGAAAGTAAAAACTGAATTTTTACGTCTTGGTACTGCCTGATGATGGGTGGATGGAGAAAGAACATTTATTTAATATTTAAATTACATTATGTCTAGGTTTGTGTTGGGTGGCACTTGGGGCTTGAAATTAGGGCTCCTCAATAAAACGATAACTAGTTTGATAAATGTTCAATGTAATGTTTATGCACCAAAGGAGGAACGTGACAGCGCTACTTATTTGAACAGTAGGAATTTTTCTACCGTGAAATATATAAAGTGTAATTTTTGATTAGTAGTATGCATTGCTAAGAGCATTCTTTGATCAATTTTAAACCCATTTTTCCCAATATTTAGATTTTTCTGCACCCTCAGATTCCAGATTTTCAAATAATTGTATCCCAGCCAAATATTGTCCTATCATAACAAACCATACATCATTGAAAATCTTACAGATTTTTACAGATGTTACTTTTTCTGATAATAAACATAAATGTACATCTGCAATCTATATCAAGCTACTACTGCTGTCAACTCTACTACTGCTGTCAGCTACTGTCAAATGTTCATTTCTAACAGACGAAAAAATATGTAATAATATTAAAGGTGCAATAGGAGATCTTGGAAAATGCTAACTGTAGCCCGATAGCACTGAGAGCGAACGCCCCACCCTCCCTGCAAATCGCCGTCCAAAGCCACGCCTCCCGAACGCATCTACACACACAGACTAGACGAACAGAGACAACATTACTACAATACATTGTAACACCGAGTTGAAATGTTCAAGGAGAGAAGATTTTTAATAAAATGGCTCACGCGTCAACACACTCGTCCACGTACATCAAGTGAGGAAAATGTACAGAAGCATGCATCCAGCTCAGGTCACAAACAGTAAGGAAATAAATTAAATAAAGAGAGACAGATGTTGGTAGAGCGAGGCATCTCTTCACACATTTTGCACATGCGCAGCATGTAAATGCTGTAGTAGGGCTGCACGATTCATCAAACGCGATTTCCATGTGCATTTTGTCAATAAAGCCTGTTCTGTAATCAGCAGTAAATCTTCATCACCTGCTTTCAGATGGAGCAGCAATTACTACACAGAGCCGTAGTTCACTGATAGGTTACGCAAAAAAAACATCGACGATACTATCGCATGATTATGAAATCAAGAGTCGTTCGCGATAATGACAGCTGTTTGTGTAGCGTCTTGGTGAACTGCGGCTCTGTGTAGGTAGTACATCTGAAAGCATGTGAAAATACAACATCTAATAACATGTTTTTACTCCAAACTCACTTCATAACATCAGTCGAGTGTTTGAAATAAATCCTTCTGTGAGATGATGTGGCTTCTTACACAGAATAAGGCACACAACATATTTCATAGTATAGTTTATCAGTGATAAAGGCATTGTATTATAAATATACTTTTTATAATGAAAATTATAATTATAAGAACTCAGATAAACCATATATTGTTGTAGTTGTGTGTTTATTAGTCACGCTGAATCAATGAATACAGTTAAATCTTCTGTTTATTCAGCTGCAACGATCATGATTTCATGGGTGTTTTCTTCGGGCATATTTGGCGTTTCCGCGCGAGAGCACCCTCTGGCCTTCAGATAAACATTTACTGCTTATCACAGAGCCGTGCTTCACTGAAAAATACGCATGACAATCGCAACTTCTGCCTAGTCGCGATTACGATTTCATTTCAATTTATTGTGCAGCCCTATGCTCTAGTGGCCGTTACAACATCATATGTCATTAACCGTGAGAACACTTTATAGCACAGTTAGTAAAAGTATTACAATACTAGGAAGATCAGGTTGTTGATGTTTGACTGCCATTCTTGCTCTGTCTGGAAAGTGTATGTGAACGCGCTGAGGACGTATGCTGTCTGCGCAAACAAGGTGCGCAGAGGTATGCAAATACATATGTTGACAGGCAGGTAGGACAGCCTATCGTAATGTTCGGACCGAACATTTTAATTCGATGAACATTTCTTTGTCCTACACCTTCCACAGAATATATAAATACATATAAATACTTTAGACCACTTAATGATTGCTATCAGAATGTAAAGAGACTTTCAACCAGCATAACAAAAATGTTTCTGAAGACAATCACCTATTGCACCTTTATATATATTGCAGGCTGCACTACAAAGTGTGCTGAAGATACACGCCATCAAAGTAAGTCAACATAAACCTGTTTCATGAGTTGAAACAGTATCACACATTAGAACACACAGAAACTAAGAAATACATTTTTATCTTAAGATATTTATATATTTTGTTAAGGAAAAAAGACTGGGAAAGTGTAAAGAATTCAACAACATGAAGTGTTTGTCATGTTCTGACCATAAAGAGTAGTTTAAAAACAATTAGCAGTCTGGTTTCTACAGCCTCTGGTTTCTACACTTAGGAGCAAAAATCTGTCTTGAAACTTGAAGGAAATAAAGATTTGAAACGTATTGTAATAATTATCGATAACAACCAGTGTTGGGCACGTACCTTTAAAAAAGTAATTAGTTATAGTTACTAGTTACTTCTCACAAATAGTAATTGAGTTAGTAACTGAGTTACATCATTATAAAAGTAACTAATTACCAGGCAAAGTAACTATTGCGTTACTTTAAAAAAAAATCTAATTTAATATAACTATAAAATAAATATAAAACATTGTACACTAATCTACACTATTTTAATGTTGTTGTGGGCAGTGTTGGGAATGTTACTTTGAAAAGTAATTAGTTATAGTTACTAGTTACTTCTCACAAATAGTAACTGAGTTAGTAACTGAGTTACATCATTGTGTTGCTTTAAAAAAAAATAAAAAATAAAAAAACTTTAAATTACATATATTAAATGACTTGGATGACCCCAATATTAAATATGTTAAATGAATGAAATTTTAATGAAATTAATTACATTTTTAGTTTACTCACCAGACTAATATTAAATATCTGATATAATATTATAATTATAATTAGCATTCAACTTTAGCCATTAGAACTTTAGTAATTAGAATAACCATGTATGAATGCATGTTTGTCATGTTGACTGAACTTAGGACTGGTGGTGATATTGTTTGTAATTTAGTATTTCTATGAACGTCTTGTTACTACCACGAATTCTACTATTAATAACAATATTAAACACACTAAGGTTTAATGAGCTGCTGGGTTCATGAATATTAATCACGTTGTCTGCGTTTGCTCTAACTGATTTGCTGTAATCAAAACAGGGACGATAATGCGTGAGCGCCAGCCAATGAGATTGCTGTTTGCACATTAGTTCCGCCTACTACCGGAGAAACCAGCAGTTCTTAAAAGCTGAAGTATTCCAAAGGAGTTGTTTTGAGAGGAAAATACAACAAAGAATATCGTTTACACGTAGCGCGTCAATTCTGCATGGTATGACTCTGTCGCTCTGTATCTTTCTTTGGGTGTGTGAGACAAAGTGACGGCTAGTGGTGTGCCTTCACACTAGAGTTTACAGCTCGTCAAATACAGGTACGCTGCGCATCCATTCAGATGAACTGAAAAATCAAATTATAATAATATTATAATAAATGATAGTAACGCCGTATTTTATTGGCAGTAATGGTAACGGCGTTATAACGTAGGAAACAATAATTCGTTTGATTACTCGTTACTGAAAAAAATAATGCCGTTAGTAACGCCGTTTATTTATAACGTCGTTATGCCCATCACTGATAACAACTGATATGAAAAATGTTATTGTGATCATTTTTTACCCATTATCACCCAGGCCTACTTGAAATAATGTGGCAAGAATCTTCATAGCACATGTTTAATCCATTATTAGTCATATTTGTTTGCTAGAGATTGATAGCAGCTGTGATTAAAGATGGTTGAGCATGTGTGAATAGCTTTTTAAAAAAACAAATATATTTCCTATGTTATACAAATATGTAAAATATTTTGAAAGAATTCTGAAAAATGTATCATGGTTTCCACAAATATATTAAGCACTACAGCTGTTTTTAATATTGATAATAATAAGACTGTTAATAATAATAATGTTCAAAGACTGGAGCAATGGCTGCTGAAAATTACATTATTCAGATGGAAAACACTTATTTTAAATTGTATTACTAATGCAAAATATTTCAATTTTTACTGTATTTTTGATCAAATAAATGCAGCCTTTCTGATAAGAGACTTCTTTAAAAAACATTATATCTCTTATTAAAACTTTACAATAAGGTTCCATTAGTTAATGTATTAACATGAACAAAACATTTATTACAGTATTTATTTTTTGTTAATGTTAGTTAATGAATATACAGTCATTCATTATTAATTCATGTTAGTTAACAGTGCATTAACTAATGTTAACAAACGCAAATTTTGATTTTAGTAATGCATTAGTAAATGTTAAAATTAACAATAATATTAATAAATGCTATAGAAGTATTATTCATTCTTAGTTCATGTTAACTAAAGTAGTTAACTAATCAACAGATTTCTTACATAAATGTGTTCCCAGATCATGATGCTGTATTTATATCTGACAGTGTGCTGTGTTTATTAGGAGCAGTAATGGTAGAGCAGAAGGCCGATTGGTGTCATTTTTCCTATTGGCAAAACCAGCAAGCAAACTGATTTAGGAGTCCATAGCTCTTCCCCATAAACACCAGACCTGCAGAGGTTTGAGACAAAAGAGCCCACACCACAACATGAAATACAACCTTGAGCTGAGTGTCCTCAAAGCAGCACAAACAGGATGACGAGGGGAGATGAAGCACATGGAAGATGAAATACAAAGAAGAGACTGAAGGAGAAAATCTTGGTGGAGACCATACAAAAGAATAAAACCCACACCTGTGGTTAATTTTATACTATGTGGGATACACAATTAGAAATATGGGTCAGATATGGCCCATCTGGCCTATATATCTGTTTCTTTCTTTATTTCTTTATTTGTAATTAGTAACATAGATTACAGTACAGAAAATAAAATAAAATTAGGATGTGCATATTTCTTGTACCAATAAGCAAGTAAGAGAAAAACTAACACAGACTCACCTTTGTGTGGTCGTTAAATATTACGTGAGCAAAAGAGAGAGAAAGAGTTTGAAAGAGGTGTCCACCTTAGACAAACAGAAATACACAGTCACTGGTTTGGCACTTGCAGTGAATATGACCAAAACAGGTCTTGACTGCTCTGAGAGAGACTAAGTTGGAAACTTTTCTTCATCTGTACAGACAAATACAGACACACTGGATGTTCATGTATCATTCAAGCACTTTTCAAAAGGGATTAATAGTTTGCGCAAAATGAAAATTATGTCATGTATTCACCCCCATGTCATTCCTCAAAGCCACAAAAGATGTTCTGAAGAAAAACTTTTTATACACTGCCTTTCAAAAGTTTGGGATCAGAAAGATTTTTAATGTTTTTTTAAAGAAGTCTCTTATGCTCATTAAAATTCCATTTATTTGATCAAAAATACAGAAAAAAGTAATATTATGAAATATTATTGAAATTTAAAATAACAGTTTTCTCCTTTAATATACTCAAAACTATAATGTATTCCTGTGATCAGAGCTGAATTTTCACTTTCTGCCATTACTCCAGTCTCCAGTGTCACGTGATCATTCAGAAATCATTCTCATATGCTGATTTATTATCAGTGTTGCAAACAGTTGTGCTGCTTAATACAGGGTTCCCACAGGTCCTTGAAATCCTTGAAAGTGTGTGAATCTGAAAAAAAAAAAAAAAAAAAAACATTTCAAGGCCCTGGAAAGTTTTTGAAAATAAACATACATAGATACAGGTCCTTGAAAGTGCTTGAATTTATTTTGTGCAAAAAATTCCATATTATTCCCTCCAGTCCGCTAATGTGTTATTTCACCAACACTTTGTGGCCTTTGCATACTAGCTTGCTTGATTTACGTTAGTTAACTTAACGTTACATGACCCTAAGCTCTTTTCAATCAAATCCATGCAAATGTTAATATCAGATAATTTTAGAATACAGTATAGGATGTACCGAATATTCAGGTTTATGCAAAACAGAAATACGGCAAATAGAACATCAGATCTCTGTCATATGGCCTTTTTGCATAGTTGTGTTTGACACATGAAAACTGTATCAGTGTATCAGGTAACATGATTTAACCTTACTCTGACTTGAAATGTTTCCACATTAAGTGCTTAAATTTAAGGGTATTGGACCTGGAAAGTCCTTGAGAGGTCCTTGAATTTGAAGTTAACCATGTTCATTTTTTTTTCTGGAACCTGTGATACTTTTTCAGGATTCTCTGATGAATGAAAAGTTAAAAAGAAAAGCATTTATTCAAAATAGAAATATTTTCTAACAATATGTGACCCAGGACCACAAAACCAGTCATAAGTCAATTTTTATACATAACCTGAGAGCTAAATAAATAAGCTTTCCATTGATGTATGGTACAACTACTTGAAAATCTAGAAATCTGAGGGTGTAAAAAAAAAAAAAGGAAATCACCTTTAAAGTTGTCTAGATGAAGTTCTTACCAATGCATATTACTAATCAAAGTTTTGATATAATCACAGTAGGAAATTTACTAAATATCTTCATGGAACATGATGTTTACTTAATTTTGACAAATTTTGACTCATACAATGTATTGTTGGTTATTGCTACAAATATACCCATGCTACTTATGGTTTTGTCTTTACTATCACTTTTCATCAATTTAACACATCCTTTGCTGAATAAAAGTATTAATTTCATAAAAAGGAAAATATTTACTGACCCCTAACTTTAAAATAGTAGTGTATATTGTAACACAAAATTATTTTAAACTTTTTAGCTACCAAAGAATCCTGAAAAAGTATCACAGATTTCAAAACAAAAAACCAAAACATTTGACACTGAAGACTGGAGTAATGATACTGAAAATTCAGCTTTGCATCACAGGAATAAATTCTATTTTGAAGTATATTAAAATAGAAAACCACTTTTTAAAATCGCAATAATATTTAACAGTATTGCTCTTTTTTCTGTATTTTTAATCAAATAAATACATCTTTAAAAGGCTTCTTTAAAAAAAAACATAAAAAATCTTACTAATCCCAGACTTGCAAGTTAATGGGATCCGTAACAACTTTACTCAAAAATAATGTATATATATATATACATGTATATGGGTAAATAATGACAGAATTTTAATTTCTGGATGAACTATAACTCATGAAGTAATGAGCTCAAGAAAAACCATCAACAAATCACCACCTGATGAGGGGTGTTTCGTAACATCTTTAAGCCTCCAAGTGACACAATATGACTGTCAGCACTTGAAAGCCCATTGCTGTCAAATGAATGGGCAACCGGTGGCTCGACCCCACCTCCATGTGAGCTTTGTCGTGTGGCCTTTGATTTACAATGTCATGCTCAATATCCAAATGAGCAGCTGCAATCCAAATAGGTTTGTTCAAGTTGACTGATGGACCTTTGATTGAAATCACAATAACTTCGCCGTGAGGATCATTTCCTGTGATTTTGTGAGAGGAATTTACAAATACACACTGTGATACTGGTAAAACGACACAAACAGTTGGTATATGTGCTTTGAAAGTCAACACTGAAGTAAGTCGAAATATCCTTAAAAAATACTCAGCATTTTAATGCGAGCCAGTATCAAAACTATCCATTCATCCTCTGTTTGAGGTTTTAAAACAGCTGCTTTTAGCTCTAAGATCAATGCAAGATACAGCGTGCGTGAGTGCTATATTGTTTGGGGACCTTGTCGGTTAGAGAAGAGATCTACCTTGAGTACTTACCACCACCCCAACACAGAATGAAGTGCCAAGTAATGAAGTTCATGAAATATAACAGTGCACTGCGAAGAAAGAAATCACAACATTTTACAGTCTGGCTCAAATAGAGCTACTTCAGGGAACTGGCACTATTGAGCAAGAGACCCTGAAGAGTAGACATGAAGCAATGTTTATGCACGTTAATGGCCGCTTGTGTGAGCAAAGATGGAGAAGAATTTGCTGCCTTCTCATTGTCATTGACCTTTGCCCAGTGACTCATGTGGCGCATCGCACAGGCCCCGTTTTAAAATGAACGTCATGCCTGTTGAAATCCACTGCAAGCGGTGTTGGTTACCTCTCCCTGTCATCGCCAAGAAATGTCACCACGCTCCGTGTTTGTGAGTGTAACTCAGCAGGTGGTTGGTTTGGTGTGTCTCTGTAATGGAACAGAGGTCGCGTTTTTCTTCTTGCCCTTGAAGAAGCATCTCTCCTATGTATGTTGGCCCCAAACAGCTGACAGAACCAAAAACCTTGAAGGGAAGGACAGTTACTGTCATTTTTTTGTATATCTGATGTCTTGATAAAAATTGCATGTATAAAAATACTTTGAACTTTTACTTTGAAATTAGAAAATTGAGTAAAAGAGAAGACGTCAAATCAATGAAACGAATGGGAGAAAGTATAAAGGAGAGTGGAGTCACAAAGGACACGAAGAGTGAGCGAGTGCAATGTAACGAGAGAAGACACCCGGAAATGCATGGACGGAGTGATATAAATATAGAGAGAGTGAGAGATAAGAGTGAAAAAGAAATAGAATTCTAGAGAAAGGAGAGTGATAACCCTGGCTCCTCTTCCATGACTGAGGAGGGAGCGGCCTCTGTGGGCTCCTGCTGTAACCATAGAAACGGTTGGAAGAGGAAGAGGAAGTGGCAGAAAATAGAATGTGGCTTTGCTGAGCCCTGCAGTCCTGCAGCAGCGCTTTCCTCCCCATACCAGAGAGAGAGAACGCATGAAACGAGGTGTACGGGCTAAATAATTGGAAGAAAACTATGAGCGAGAGAAAAGTCCAAAGAAAAGAGGAAAGTAAATGAGACGAGGAGAGAACAAAAAGATCTACAGTCGAGGAGGCGAAAGATGTAGAGACTTCAGAAGAGAGACGCGTTTAGTATATCTCGCATGTATACGATGAGAGAATAGAAAAGGGAGAGTGAAACAGACAGAGAGAGGGAGAGAGTGAAGGAGAGAGGAGTAATTGCAATGACCCTGGAGAAAACAGAGGAGAGGAAGAGGAGTGAATGTAGAGGAGACTGGGAGAGAGAGGGAGGGAGGGTGGAACGTTCCAGAGAAAGAAGGAGAAGAGCGAGTACACAGTGCAACCAAGAGGGAAGAGAGGGAAGGAGATAGTGAAGGACTGAGAAATGGATGTGATTCGCTTTCTGAAACATGGTATGGCGCATAGGTTCACCTTTGACCTATGTGCTAATGACATTACTTGCTCATAAGTACTGTACTAAAATATTGATTGAAATTAAAAACATTAATGAAACTACACAAAATTCGGACACTCTTATGTGAACTGCTGTTCTCTGTAGACTTTAAATATTACCATTTAAAATCGCTGTTTTCTATTTGAATATATTTTAAAATTTAATTCATTCCTGAAATAGCAAAGCTGAATTTTCAGCAGCCGTTACTCTAGTCTTCAGTGTCACATGATCTTTTAAAAAAGCATTCTAATAAGCTTATTCAGTGCTCAAGAAAATGTATTTTTATCAGTTGAAAACAGTTATGCTGCTTAATGTTTTTGTGAAAACTGTTTTTAAAGAATTTTTTGATAATTACACTACCAGTCAAAAGTTTTTGAACTGTAAGATTTTTAATGTTTTTTAAAGAAGTCTCTTCTGCTCACCAAGCCTGCATTTATTTGATCCAATGTACAGCAAAAACAGTATAATTTTTATATATTTTTAATATATAAAATAACGGTGTTCTATTTAAATATATTTTAGAATGTAATTTATTCCTGTGATCAAATCTACATTTTCAGCATCATTACTCCAGTCTTCAGTGTCTTTTTGACTGGTCGTGTAGAAACAGCAATCAATTGAAATAGAAATATTTTGCAACATTATGAAACTCTTTACTGTCACTTTTGATTAGTTTAACACATTCTTGTTGAATAAAAGCATTCATTTCCTTCGAAATCTTACTAACCACAAACTTTTGAATAGTAGTGTATGATGAGGCCAGTTGCTGTTATGTAATGCATCTAACAAAATTACAGCTAATAGTGGCACAGCTATTAAAAGAGGTGAACTTTATGCTAGCTGCAGCCTCAGACCCCACACCTGCACACCACCCTCAGTACATTCATTTTACTGTCAAATGAATATTGCACACAAAAATGTCAAATACTGGAGGAAAATAACCTGTTCTTATTTGATTGACTAGCTTTGCATAGCTTGTCTATACACTAGAATTTCCACTGTTTTTCTGTTTTGACTCATGGAAAATCCTGTGGCAATAATTAAATTTGTGTTTTCCAACTTGGCTTATTGTGATATAATCTGTTTTTAGTAAACCCACTTGCTGCTTAAAGCGAAATGAATTCTGTTCGGTTGCTTTACATGTACGTCAGACAGTCGTTTCTTGTCAAAGCCAGAAGACTGTCTACATAAGATGTGAACTTATTATTCTAACCTCCATTTTCCACCAAAATAGTGCTGGTGCTGTTCCCCAGCCTGGGAATCTTTTACATTTTATTAGAGCCCTGCCCATGTTTCCTCCAACTTGAGATTTCAACGATGACTAATTACTATTAAGTATTACTATTGGTTTTGAGAACATATTTTTACATAGAAAATAGTTTATTTCAGCATCTTTTCCATCATAGGCTGCAGGTTTGGAAGTTAACGAGGTTGTTGTAAAAAAAAATGCAGCCAAAATGAACAAAATAACCCCATAATTTTAAGACAAAGGGGCACAAAATTAAACAACTTATTATGGAAGAAATTCGCAAAATAACATTTAGATTTGCTCACACTGCATCAGATTGCTTTTACTTAATTTTGTGCAGTGTTGAGCCTTGTAACCAATCAAACACATTTCTGCTGAACCTAGGAATGCATTGGCCAATCAGAGGCACTTAGATTAGTCAGTGCTGAAAAACCCCAGCTGGAGTTTTTGCAGAATTTGTGCTAGACTAACGTCATGGACATGTTTGTCTGTAAAGCCAGAAAGTGACGTGCCCAAAACAAAACAAGAACATATATTGGTTTCTATATTGATATTAATAATCATTATAACAATATAAAGAGCAATAATATACAATAATGATTTTTGTCATAATATTGCAGCCCTATGAGCTACTGTTTTTTACTTTTTACTGGTTTTTAATGTATAACTTAAACACAATTTTAAACAGTATATTGTTATTAACAACAGTTTAAAATAAACCAATAAGCCCCAAGAAGCAGTGGTTTACAGTGAATTTATAAAAGCTAATGGGCGTTGTTAGGCATGATGTGAAGCGGAGTGCCTAAAACTCCCTTAGCTGTTATAAATTCACTGTAAATCACGACTTCATGGGGCTTACTGCTTTTATAAAATGGTTATTCCATGTACGTAGTAAGGTTTCACAAAATAAAACAGAGCAAATAATGTGTAATGATATGAATAAAAACAGTATTCTTCCACCAAACAATGTAGTTCCTCAGAAACAGTTGTGGTTGCAAGAAAGTGGTTGCCAAGCAACACACAGAAGTAAACAAAGGTGTATGTTTGTAATTTATAACAGCTTAGAACACGGCTCAACCAATCAGAATAAAGGACCGGAACTATCTGTTTTATAATATTGATTAAACTAATTGAGTAAATATATGTATTTGACATTAAAGGCAACATATGGGTTTAACCAAAATATGGTAAAAAGTACCCCTGAAAGTCAGTTCCAGGGGGCAAATATTGCCCAATTAATGGAAAAGTTAATTTCTTACCCTGATAGCTGGCTTTTGAAGTTATTTAAAAGTAAAACATAAAAAAGTATTCATTTGTAAGATACTTGTAAATAAAAGTATTTTCATTTAGATGGAGTGAGAAAAAAATGGCTGAAGTAGCATGACAAATGTAGACAACATGTCTAGCAACAGGCTCAGAACAACCTTTTCTTTGGTGGAAATGCACAAAACGGGTCTAGATTAGACACCAGCGTCGGCACTGCATATGAGTGTTTCTAGGTGAAATCCAATGCTAATCCTGGTTCATCATGTCCCATTGAGCTGCATGTATGTGTGTCTGCTGGCTGGTTGGCAGACTGATGTCTGGTCAGCTGTCTGGACACTTGGTCTGCACACAGACTTCAACACTGAGACACGTGGCTGTCAATGACTGCTTTATCTCACTGAGACAGCGTTGGGTGGTGACCACACGGGGGGTCTTATTGTGTGCGTGTGCGTGTACGTGTGCGTGTGCAAACGATTGGAAAGTGGGGGATTAAACAGCTGTGGTCAAAAGATGGATAGAGGGAGGTACCAGATTTAGCTTGGCAGATGGATGAACTGACCGTTTCTTTCTTTAAACCCCATTCTTTCCATTTCCCTTTTCTTTCTGTGAAATAGAAAACTCTTTTCAGTTTCACTTTCTAGACATTTTAAAGATAAGTTTGATAATGTAGACATAGGGTGCAAAAGTCCAAAACCACATTGAAAGAATCTAATTTAGACTTTGTTGGAAATAAACAAAGCTGGGTTTAAAAAAAAAATCAAATACAAATGTTATGTGATGGAGATTCTAGATTGTAGTTATTGAATTAACAAATTTACATGTACCATGTGACTCTATGCAGATGTCAAATGTTCTTGCTTTTATTGAAGCACACAATGCTCTTTGGATGATCTTAAATCATGCTGGAGAACATGATCAACAGGTTTGACACTTGGACATGGAGCTCAAGTGCTGCTGTCATTCAACAGAAAAGGGACAGAAATTCTGTAGCTGATGTTAATTTTTGAAAAAAAATAAATTGGAAAAATTGGAAACAGATTACCCTTCAAAAGTTTGAATTTTAGTAATGTTTTCAGAAGAAATCTCTTATGACACCTACACTGCATTTATTTGATCAAAATACAGTAAAAACAGTAATATTTAGAAAGACGTACCATTACAATTCAAAGGGTTAGTTCACCCAAAAATGAAAATTCTGTCATTAAGTTCTCATCCTCATGTTGTTCCAAACCTGTAAGACCTTTGTTCATGTTCATAACTCAAATTAAGATATTTTTATGAAATCCAAAAGCTGTTTTCTTTTGTTTTGTAATTTGGGAAGAGAAGAAATTGTTGAATAAAGTCATTGTTTTTGTTTTCTCTGCGCACAAAAAGTATTCTCGTAGCTTCATAAAATTACGGTTAAACCACTGATGTCACATGGACTTTTTTTTCGATGTCCGTACTACCTTTCTGAGCCTTGAACATGGTAGTTGCATTGCTGTCTGTGCAAGGTCAGAAAGCTCTTAAAATATCTTAATTTGTGTTCCAAAGATGAACGAAGGTTTTACGGGTTTGGAACGACATGAGGGTGAGTAATTGATGACAGAATTTTCATTTTTGGGTGAACTATCTGTATATTTAAGAATTTTCAGCAGCCAGTCTTAAGGTGTCACATGATCTTACAAAAACAATGCTGGGAACAGTTGTGCTGCTTAATATTTTTTTGTGGACTGTTCAAAAGTCTTTACTGTCACAAACAAGAGTGTTCAAAGGATAAAGTTTATTTAATCCTGGCAGTCATACCTGCAACAATAACGTTTGCACTCTTTCTGCATCCAGCTGCCATCTAGACTACTTATTACACAAAATTTTAATACTGTATGTTGGCTGAACTTCAGGATAAACAGACTGCTTGCTTGCAGTACTATGTTCAAACATACATGTTTGCAGTGTTATCTTACAATACCGCAAGCAAGAAATGAACAGGCCGTCCAGTGGAAAGACCAGCACAGCTGGTAAGCAGCATTTGTTTTCAGTGATGTCAGTGATATTTGGTTAGTTTTGTTTGGTTTTACCTCAGTGGAAATAGATATAAGGAGATTGGCTGGCTTGATATTATCAGATGCAGCCTCAACCTCAGCTGTATTTAGTTAATAACAAGTATTTCTTTCTATCACAGGACCAGTTCCATTCTGTGACCTTCCTGGAGAAAAAAACCCAAAAGCCTATTTCATCTCCTCCTTTAGCTGTGGCTTCTTGAACTGGGCCACAGGAGCGAGTTGCTGGGAAACCAGGCATACACAGCCAAATTGCTCAGTTTTGCCAGATGTCTTGTGGAGTGAATCATGTAGCACTGGTGTCTGAACCAGCCCCACCACCTCCCCCAGCAAGCGCGGAGGCACGAACACATACACAGAGCTGCAGCTTGAACTTCATACGGTTCTAAGGCCCTTTCATTGTCAGTCATAGACTTGAGCTCCAACTCTTGCCAGAGGCTGTAGCGACACAATGGAGGCTCTGTTTTTAAACCGAAAGCATAGGGCACAGAAGAAGTTCTTTCTCTCGCTTTACATACCTAGTTCTGTTTTTTTTTCTCATGAACACATACCCACATAATCAGTTAACCTTCCTCAGCTCCCCATAGGCCTTCAAAGTGGATCCCCTTAGTCAAGGAGATTCTGCTTTTTATGCACGTGACCTTGTCTGGTGTCAAAGAGCAACTGGTTCAACAGACAGACAGCCGTTTGAATGACATACCACAAGTCATATATATATATATAGGCAGCATTTATTTGATGAAAAAATGCAGTAAAAATGGTAGTAATGTAAAAAAAATATTATTATATTAAGAATAATTTTCTGTTTTGAATATAATTTATTACTGTGATAACAAAACTGATTTCAGCAGCCATTACTCCAATCTTCATTGTCACATGATCCTTTAGAAATTATTCTAATATGATTAGGTTCTCAAGAAAACATTTCTGATTATTAGTGTTGAAAATTGTTGTGCTAGGTAATATTTGTATATTTTTGTAGAAAGTTCAACAGCATTTATTTAAAACTGAAATCTTTGGAACCTTTTGAAATGCCATTTATTTTACTTTTAATCAAAATAAGTTTGTGATGAATAAAAGTATTAATGTATTTGGAAAAAATCATATAATAAATAAAGTAGATATGTGCAGTGCTGGGTAGTTACTTATTCCATGTAGTCTGAATTAGGGATTCCATCAGATTCCAAAATTTAAGTACTTATAATTAGAGTATATTACATTTAAAAATACATTTTAAAACAGATTACAGTTACTTTTTTATGGATTGGATTACATGATATTCACACAATGGAGGTAATTATTCATGATTTATTGATTCTGGAAGTATAGGCAAAAATATTTCAAACCTGAAAGACTTTTGGCATGTTGTTGTTTCTTTATTAATGTGCGTTTAATGCAGGGATTCCCAAATGTTTTTGTCACCCTTTAAAATACAATATTTGCTTGAAATATCACTAATGAAGTTAATATTTCAATAATTTAACAACTTATTCACATGTTTACAGTTCTCAGATGTTGGTTAATGGTCACATCAACCTGCAGGTAAACAAATAAAATATTAATATTTTTAATATTCAAGTGTTTAATTTCATTTAATTTATTATTAGTAGTAGTATTTACATTTTTATGATTTAATTAATTATTGGGTTTTTAATCAACTCACTGTTCACTCTCTGTCAGCTCACTAATATAATGTTTAATGCATTTTATGGTGTTGACATCAAAAAGTGAAACATTTTCTTTCTCTTTGCTTTTTTATATCAATGTTTCATGTTAAGTTTTAAAGTTTGATTAAAAAAAAAAAGTAATCTAAAAGTACTCTAAAAAGTAGTCAGATTACATTACCTAAAATGAGTAATCTAGAACAGTACTGGGGGTAACGCATTACAAGTAACACAAGTTATGTAATCAGATTACTTTTTTTAAGTAACTAATAAGTAACACATTACTTTTTAATTTACAAGAAAAATATCTGCGTTACTTTTTCAAATATGTAATGCCAGTTACTTTTTTCACATTTTTTGATTGTAAGCTCTCCTGTCCCTATGTTGAGAGAAATCGGGAGTAAGATGTTACTTTAGTTCTAGAATAAACATGCAATGTAAACATGTAAACATGCATTAATTAATTTCACTCACAAAAAAAAAACAAAAAACAGACTATGTATTCCTCAAAATGAATTAAAACAGTGAAATGCAACAGAATATAATGCAACCTGCAATAATTAAATATGTTAACTAATACAAATATCCTTTATGTATCTAATTCCATTTGATGCTGACCTTTGGTGATCCAATCCAACCATACTAATAAACAAAAATTATTCAAGATAGGCTAACATTTGTTTTTCTTTTCTTTCTTTTTTTTTATTATTGCCAAAGAGTGTTGAACTTTATTCTTCTGCGTTCTACTGTAGAGACATAAATTTACTTTTCCTTCAGCCTGAGGATTTTGTTGTGATAGGGCTTTTATATTTGCCGAAAATAGTACTATATAAATAAAATATTTTAACTTTCTTATATTAAAAACAAACAAGCAAGCCCTGCCCAGATTTAAAAAGTAATGCAAAAGTAACATAACACATTACTTTCCATAAAAAGTAACTAAGTAACGTAATTAGTTACTTTTTTAGGGAGTAACGCAATATTGTAATGCATTACTTTTAAAAGTAACTTTTCCCAACACTGGTTACAGTTTTCATCATGTAATCAGTAACAGACTAACTCATTTATAAGTAATCTATCCAGCCCTGGATATGTGTATATTGTATTTAGATTTTTGCACTATATTTGTACTTGCACTGGATTAAGTATTCATCTCTCCTGGTTAGCTTTTGTCTAGGTGAGGGAACGTTGACTAGCAATTACCTGCCAGCAGAAGGCCTGAGAGGGAGAGCTATTGATTTGACCAGGAGGTCAGGGGGGTCGACAGCTGCAGAGGAAGCGTGGATGGGGGAGAACACAGCAAATGTGTTGGAGGAGGGGTGGCCTTCAGGTGAGCTTACCCTCAACAATGTAAATGAATGGTTCCTTATTCAGACCTTGGATATATGTGCAGGTGTGGTTATAACTAAGAAACAATTTATCAAGCTGACCTGTTGACTTAATAGCTGTAAATAAGTCATAATAGAAGGCTTACATGTAGTAAAAGCTCTATACTCTTACCACTACAAGAAACAGTTTAGCAAAGTATATATTATTATACTGTACACTGGCAACAGAAAGCCTATCGTCGTGTAGCACTCCAAGCCATGTGAGTGCTGGGTTGCCCAGGTCATGTGGTGAAACGGTGAGTAATGCATGGAGGGATGTCGTCTCAACCTTCAGCCAGCCCTGCTCTCCTATTATTGGAATATTAATCCAGGGGATCTGGAAGGAAGGATGACGTCATGTGTATGCCAGCGTCGTCCTGTGCGCTTTGCCGTGGATTCAGCTGTCATGGCTAACAGAACCATTTCTGTGATTAACGGTCTTGCCGACCCCATCAAACACCCAACCGCGCTACTTCCTGCCCAATATTCTCTCTCTCTCTCCTTTACTGAGTGTCCCAGCTGGCTGGTGTGTCTTTTTAGATAGGCAGAGTCTGTGTGTGTGTCTGTCCGTGTGATTTGTATGGAAGAGAGTGGATGTTTGTGTGTGTGTGAAGAAAATGAGCATGTGTTTGTCAAGGAGCATGATAGAGAGCAAGAAAGAAAAAGAGAGTGTGTGTATGCGTGTTTGGTGTGTGCATAGTGTGTCTGATTGGTGTTCAAGGAAGGTGCTATTCATTCTCTTGAGGTCTGCATGGTGAATCCTTATGTTTCTGTGGTCTTAGGGAAGGTGTCCTTGCCGAAGGCTGAACGGCACAATGGCCTGCTTACAATCAACAGTCAAAACTCTATAGGAGACAACAAAGTGCGTGCATGTCCTTCTGTGTTCTAGAACTACAACCATACAACTATTTTCATGAAGTCTTGGAAAAATAAACTTACTATGCCTGACTGCCTAAAAGGAGTAGTTTAGTCAAATGTGAAAACTATAATTTACCCACTTTTGTGTCATTCCAAACCTGACTGACTGAACACAAAAGATAAATGTTTGTCTATACAATGAAAGCCACAACATGAGAGTGAGTAAATGATGAATTTTTATTTTTGGGTGAACTTTCTTTAAACCATTCTCTAGCTAAATTGTACACATATCATCCTGGAGCAAATACTTGCTGATTATTTGTCATTTTACATTGCTTTTGAAGATAAATCTGTGTTTGAGATTCAAATCTACTGAAGAGTACAACTTTTTCACATCAGAGTGAAAAATAAATATACTAAAACGATTTAAAATACATTTATTTAATGCTAAGAATACTGCAAATACATTTACATATTATGTACTTAATAAAAATACCCTGTAGTTGTACTTTTAGTATACTAAACTGGTATATTTAAAGTCTGCTAGATTGGAATAACTAATTTTGTACTTAATGCACTTTAATTGTGCTGAAGTCCAACTAAAGATATACTTAAGTATATTTGATTTTGCTAAAAAAAAAAGGGGAACTATTGCAAGTTTATATTAGTTACACTTTAAATATTTTGCATTTAAAGACCGATATTATTCAAAGATCATACAGTCGTCATTAACAGTGACATCAAAATACATTTTAGGCTAAATATTAAGTAATGTGCATTGTGCACAAGTAGTAATCCAAATAAAGTTTAATTAAAATTTTTATATCAGTCTTGAGCAATATGTCAGTAATTATGTTAATAGACTTGAATTATACTTAGTAGGAAATAAATGCATTTTAAATCTATTACTTATTTACTAGGGTACAGCCCTTTCGGCAGCATTTTCACACACAAAAAACCTTTCACTGGCCCAAAGAACCATTAAGCGAGCTGTCGGAAAAGTAGACTACTGCCCCCTCAAGGAAGGAGTGTGAATTGTTACTAAAACTTCAATTATAAGAAGTGATCACTCCAAGCAAAATTGGTGTCTCTAAATAAACACTCCTGTCCTTGAAAAAAGCCATGTTTATGCTTTTAAACCCTCCATACAGTATACGTGTAAAACTGCTTTGAGAGAGACAATAGGCTGTCCTCTTGAATCTGCGAGTGTGTGCGCGAAGAGAGCAGCTAACTGAATTTTCTCTCGAAAGCATTAGCATAATACTCATCAGAAAAGGGCAAAGCAGAAACAACTAAGCGAAAAAAGAGAACGAATGAGAAACTCAGTGACCCAAACATGACTGAGCTTAGACTGTCAGCATGTGTCATCCGTGCCGGGCTCATTCCGTGTGACGGCTACAGCGTAGCTGGGGAGTAGATGTAAACAAAGGTGCTCATCAGCAATAAGCATTTAGCATGTATTCCACCGTGATCATTATTCATCTCTCAGGCATAACGTTCATGTGTGGGAGATTTCAGAAGTGATTATCGTCACAGAGTTTGCGCAGTCGCCGGTAGACTATTAGTCTTGCGCTCGAACCGTGTCCAGCGCTGGTTTGGCGGTAGCGTTTGCAGCTAGCGTGTTTTTCTTCGACGTGGGAACCGTCGGAGCATAGAGAGGCTGCCGTTGGGTTTATAAGGCTCTTTCATTCAAGCGGCTTGAGCGCAAAGCTCATTCCTCTTTTCCCACAGTTGGCCCGTCTCTATCTCTAGCTATCTCTTCCAGCGGCGCTGCATCCATCCCTCGTTCCCTCCTCTCCCTCTCAGCCTGTTTTTGTGCGCTCTGTTCGTTATCTAACCAAACCCAACGGATTCTTCTCAGTACTGCTAAGAGAAAATCAGTTTGCTTTTTTCCTTCTCCTCTTTTTCTTGTCTAGGTCCCCACTGCCTCGCTCCGCTGCTCACCAGTTCTCCCCCCTCCCTTCCTCCCTCCGCCTCTCCCTGCTTTTGCTGGCTCTGCTTTCATTCTAACCTCCCCCTCCTCTTCCCTCAAGGGAATAAAGGTCATTGCGCAAATGATTACTCAGACCTCGGTAGCCATGGAAACGCGGTCATGTGACAGGGACAGGCATGCATCGAGCACAACAAAGGAGCCGATTAGTAAGCCAGCGATGGAAAGCTAGCGCCCGCCTTTGTGTGCCTGCGTTCTCGGTATTTCGCTCTATCTCTCCCTTTCTCTCCCTATGTGTTCGACTTGCTGGGGGAGGGAGGGAGGGAGGGAAGGAGAGCGCAAAAGAAAGCCTAGCGTGCTGCTTCTACCAGCGTTTCGCTTTGTTTAAACTAGCAGTTTGTCTTTGGCTTGTTCATTAGAGATTAACGCTGACATTTCAGCGCGTTTGCATGTGTTTAACGTATCGGATGGACAAAAGAAGCGTGTCCTAAATTTAAGACCTTAAAAGGTCGTTTCATTGTGAACTAGGTGAATTAATAGTAGAAGGTGATGTCAGGGATACACTAATGATTGTAAAACTAGTTTTAAACAAAGTCCCTTTCAAGAAAAGTCAATTGACTCGGCGGCCATATTTGCAGTGCCTCCGGGCAGCTATTTTGGCCAAGCAAGACCAACTCTATCTATTTGAATGAGTTAAAAACTCATATTTTTAACATTTTATTTGTTTTCGTGTACTCAAGTAGCTCTTAAAGAGATTGGCTCTAGAGTTCACCAAAAAATGAAACTTCTGTCATTAATTACTCAACCTTGTGTTGTTCCAAACCCAAAAGACCTTTATTCATCTTAGGAACATGAATTATTGGTTCTGCTGATATTAGAACTAGCGTTCTGATGTAGAAGCCGGATGCGCTGTGTCTTTATTGCAAGTGGGACTGACTCGATACCACTTTTTCAGAAACTAAAAATTTTGAGTGTCGGCCAATACCATGTCGGATTGATATCGATATCAGTTTTTTTATATTTCTATACCTCAGTGTGTGTTGACCTGATCATCACTATTTTGTGTCTAGCACACAATCTACTAAATATAGACAACTTTGTTATAAAGAAAAACGGCAAACGAAAAAATACGTAGTCATAATCCATGACAAAAATACTGTTACAAACTAGGTTAGTGGATAATTCAGTAGCAAAAGTTACTCTATAATAATCATGAGTGCACAATCATTTATAAAATCTAACCTTTTAGTGAAAAAAAACATTATTTAGTGGGGAACAAATAAAAGTGAGTAAGTGTAGGACTAAATCTAGTAAAATGTTGCACATTGCTCTTTGTATTTTTGTAAAATACATTAATATATATAAACATTATATATAAATATAAACTATAAATTAAAAGACATTTCTTTTAGATGTATAGCACAGTCATGAGGCAGCAACATATGATAGGTATGACAAACAAGAAAGGCTATTAATAATCTTTCATTGCGCAAAAGTATTATGATACGAAAGGCTCCAAATACAGAGCGGCACAGAGCACTTATGCACATCCTGTGTGAAGAATGATGCGCTTGAAGCAACACGGAGTCACAGCGCAGCGCAGAAAATGCCAGTATCAGAGCGTTACCGATACTGAATATTGGATTGGTGCACCCCTAGTCGTAGCTTCATAAAAATTACGGTTGAACCACTAATGTCACATGGATTATTTTAATGATGTCCTTACTAATTTTCTAGGCCTGCGTTGCTGTCTATGCAGGGTCAGAAAGCTCTCAGATTCTTTTAATTTGTGTGCCGAAGATGAACAAAGGTCTGACAGGTTTGGAATGACGTGATAGTGAGTAATTAATGACAGAATTTTCATCTCTTTAAGCAGATATTTCAGTTTGGTCCTGCCAGTGCGCATGTGCAGTCATAATTGATGCTTTCAGTGGCAGCTGCAGTCACGCAATGACTATACCAATTGGTGATTATTTATTTTATTTAGAAGGTGTAAAATGCATCATCAGAGCTGTCTTGGATCCTCCATGTTGTGTGTTGCAGTTTCTCCCGTTCTTAGCAATTTGATATAGGCACACTTCTTCAAACTAGCTGTAAAGTCTGCAATTAAGTAGAAAAATAATTTAGAAATTACGAACGGGTTTAAAGACACATAGTTGGATATAAAATAGCTTGTTTACATGATGTAAGATGGTGTCATATTAAACCATACTTGTACTTTTTATTTTGTCAAAAGTCAATAAAATACATTATTTATTCCCCATAAGATAGTAGGTGAAAATATTGTTCCCTAGGTACAGTTTTTTGCTGATATAAGGAGTTTTAGAGTAAATTCCGCTATTGATGGTCATAGTTACTTATAAAGCCCGGTTCAGACACAATTTGTTTGACGGTTATGATAGTCACTCTTGTGTCCTGAACAAAAAACATGTCAGACTACACGTTGTTACCCGACCATTCATCGCTTGCCGTCTTTAACGACATGCGTGCTTTCATCGATACGGCAGGACTAGACAGAAGGTGCCATGAGTGTAAACAATGGCTAGCAAACAGAGTTTTTTGCTCTGTCTTGTTAGAAAAGCCCAAAAAAGAAAAATCTGACAGTGGACACAAATCTGGATTGCATGAAAGGACAGGATGGACTGTCAAAGAGAACTGAGGTGAAATAGTTTTTATTTGACCTTCTTTCACTCCCGGTAGGAAACATCATAAATGCAGAAGTATTATTGACATAGCTCCACGAACATTTCCTCCATTGTAAAATTCCACCTAAAAGGACCGCTCACATTGTCTCTCTTTCGTTTTGGCATGTTTGAAATCACGTATGAAGGCGCTCCTGTGCTCCTATTGGTCAGTGTCACAGGTGTGACAGAACTCGTCGTAGATGACGAAAAAAAATGAAACATGCTTGTCTTTCTGTGGTGACATTGTGAAGTGTTGTCATTGGTTGTGGTCCACTATGACACACTACACAAGATGAAATGATTGAATCTTGCATCCCGACGCCCATTGGCATTTACAAAGCCCCGCGACACCCACGTCAAGTACATCTTGCCAAAATTGGGCTAAAATCAAGTAGCCTTAACAGTCTATGCATAAAAAGTTAATGTACTTGTTCTCTCTGCAGACAGCAGGGTGCCTTCCCTCTGAGAGGAACGTCACATTTTTGGTATCTTTTCTCATTGTCAGCGGTGGCTTTGTTTAAATGAAACTGTCAGGGCTTTGAAACTCACACCAGCTTATCAAATATGAGTTACCTGCAGTTAATGAACTCGAGCCAACGGAAACCAATTAAACATATTTGAAAATTATTAGGAGCCCATGGAAGTCCTGTAAGCCTGTAAAAGGCATGAATCAGCCTTTAAAAGTGCACTTACAATTCACTCTACAAGGTAATCTTACCAATTTCATGCCATTTTCCTCTAATTGAAAAATCAGAAAGTCAGAGGCACACAACCTTGCCCAAAATTGTCATGTTTTTCCATTAATGTGTCTGAATTTAATGTTTTTATTAGCCAGGTTCAAAGTTGGATCTTCGATATTCTATCTTTTCATGCATCTTCTTTTAGTTTCAACCCAGACTCATTGAAACAACATACCTGTGGCAACATTTTGTTGGTTTGGCAGGTTTTACGACACTTTCAGAGTGAATTGTCCAGTTAGTTGCGATAAAAGTGTGCTCAGTTTTTATCTGAGAAACTAGCAACTTTAATATGTTGGTTGTTGTACGTATTGCAGCAGATGAAATTTGTTAGAATGCGTAATGTACGTTAGCTCTACTGTTTAAAATAATGTATTTTAATAGTTTTCAATAAAACCATATGATTACTTGCTTTTGAGACTTAATTTAAACTAATTATTATTGCCTTATTGCGTAAAATTGTTTTTTTAAGTCATTTTAAAGGCTATTGTTCACTTAGGTCTTTTACAAAAAAATATCTGATTACTTGAGTAATCGTCAGATTAACTCAGAATAATCAACAGATTATTTGATTACCAAAATAATCGTTAATGACAGCCCTAGTGTTAATAAAAGCAAACATGAGATAAAAACAAAATTGCAGGCAGTCATGCTATTATAGCTTGCTTCTACAAATCTTTGAGTTTTTATCGTCAGATACCAAAATATAAAGGTTTACAAATCATGCACTATGGTAAAAGCATTTTGAAGTCAAAACATACTACTGAGCAAGGAACCTTGTGAGAATGAGTCTTTATTAATTGATGATTTGCCCACGTAAATGTAATTTGTGTGAAAAGGACTGAAAGTTGTTGTTTTACTGTCACTAATGTTCATATTAATCAGAAACTGCAGTGAATTATATGTGTAGTTACGTTTTTTGTAGTTAGTAGCAGTTAATGTAGGTGAAGTTGTAGAGGTTAATGTAGGTAAAAAGGAAATGTTCAAATAATTCCATGTTTGTACAGTTTATCTTATGCACCTGAAATTGTAAAGTATCCTGGACTAAAGATAATTTCTCTTAATTATGTGGTTTTAGATTTTGGCAAGACAGAAGAGTGGTATCCTGAACATTTCATCTTAGCACCGTTTGTGCTCACTGTGAATATACATGTGGGCAAGCATGTGCGTGTGACTGTGTCTGCGTGTTTCAGGGGATGGTGTATCAGATTGCCTTTGAAGCAACAAAAAACATGAGTTGAGTCTGGGCACACACTCTGTTATGACTGCACAGCTGTTTCCAAAGCTCAGCAGCAGACAGAGAGGCCTGTGGGTTAGTCCGGGGGCCTGTGGGTGGGGGCTGATGGGTAGGGCTGCAGCCAACAGGCCCTCATGTTTGGCCTTCTCAGTTATTAAGAGCTTCGACGGAGCTGGAACCAGACCGTCCAAGGCTGAAGGGCTAGATGGACAATAAATGTGGAGTGTTTGAATTTGTCCATAAGTAAGTATAATAGATGTGAGGCTGCAGGTGAACTGTTTAATAGATAAAGAGAGTCTAACATGGTAATCGTCAACAATGAGTACCACTCAGAAATGAACATTACTGCAAGTAACGTGTAATTTTAACATATTAAAGAATAGTTTCAACACTGCTTTAGTAATCACAGGGAAAACCTATATAATAATAGCCATAATGATAGTTTAATAAGTGCACTAGTTATTCAGACTACTCTAATTTTGTGCTGCTAAAATTGGATAAGCCATTTCTGAAAACATGTTACTTGCCACTAAATTACAAAAATATGTTCTTTTTTTCCTGCTGCAATGGAAAGGAGGCAGTAAATGGACTGTTTAAAAGAAATGTTTGTGTATTTTTCAGGTATTTGAATATTTGGATATCTGAATGTATTGAGAGCATCTAAATTGTGAGAGTATTTCCATGTGCACAATACTATTCAAATGTTTGGGGTCAGAAATATTTTGAAAGAAGCCTCTTTTGCTCAGCAAGACTGCATTTATGTCAAAATACTGTAAAAACAACAATATTGTGAAATATTATTACAATTTAATAGAAAAGTTTTATATTTTAATATATATTTAATGCCTAATTCCTATGATGGCAAAGCTGAATTTTCAGTAGTCATCTCCAGTCTTCAGTGTCACATGATCCTTCAGAAATCATTGCAATATGCTGATTTGGTGTTCAGGTTATTATTAATGTTGAAGACCATTGTGCTGCACAATATCTAAAGAATTTAAAGAAGAGAAAAAACCTGTTTATTTGAAGTAGAGATCTTTTGTTACAGTGTAGGAGTAAACGTGAAATTGTACAATGCGAATTGCATTCAGCAGTACTTTTTTAGTTTGTGTCGTTGGCTTATTTGCATAATTTCCTGCTAAAACACAACATTGCATGCAAATAAATTACACAATCCATTCTTCATGAATTCCCCCATAGTGTTTCCAAAATGCCTAACTGATTTGGCAAAATACAGGACACTGTAGTGGCCTATTTGAATCAAAACACATTGAAACACTGAAGCCCTTCTGTGTGCCTGTTTGTGCCATGAGGGAAAGAGAACAAGCAAAACACAGACAGACAGACAGAAAGAGGCGATTTGGTGTCCCTGGTGGGTTCCCTGATTGACTGAGTGCTGTAGTGACCAGTCTGAGACTGGGGTCCTTTAGGGAGACGGGCAGGGGGAGGCTCAGCTGGGATACGCTCCATGTAAAAGCCAATTTACAAATGAAGTGACTGTAATGGGGGACTGTGTTGCGGGTCGACTGAATTTTGGCTGCGGTGTTTGGACCACTGATTTTAGTTTGCGACGGGAGCGAAAGGATATCAGAACGAAGCAGCAGTGAAAGGGTAATCTAAGTTTGGTGGGATGATGCGTAATTGACATTGAGGGCAGGGGTGGAGCCAGATGGGGCTTGGTCTCCTGTCACCTCTGGCTCAGCTGCTGGTTGGTGGGAGGCTTGGAGAGGTCATAATACGCTCAGTTTCATATTGATATATAGACTACAACCATAACTAGAGGTCTTATGTGGCAATTCATAATAACATTTTAAAAACAGCAATAGGTGTGCAGGAAATGTAATATGACACAATCATAAAGAGTTTAATAAGTATTGTTGATTAAAGGGATAGTTTATCTAAAAATGAAATAATTATAGTAAATTATTGATGTCATCCCAAATATTCCTTATTTACTTGTTTGTTTGTTCGTTCAATTAAAGTCTTTAATTTTCACATTTTCATTTACTTGCATTATCAGATTTTTTTTTTTTTTTTTTTTTTTTTTTTTTTTTTTTTAAAGCCCTGATTCAGTGCAAGTGAACAAAGTGATTATGATTTAAGTGTGTGAGTTGTTTACTTACTTTTTAAAATTAGTTTTCTCATAAACACTATTATATTGTTCATTTAGACTCATTACATGGAATGCACATGAACACAAGAGGTGGGATTTATCGCTTGAGCCAAACACAGCCGAAATTAATATCCATATCCAATCATATTGCAAGGCACTGCCTCCCTTGCCTCCTCAGAGGAAATGCCCCTGATATATATATTAATAATTATTATGATTTGAATTCAGTAAAAAGAACCAGTTCTTAAGAGTCATTAGCTCAAGAATCAGACTTTTTGATTCAGTAAAAAGAACCATCTCATAAAAGTCTTTCATTCGGGAATCACATTTTCACTGTGTTTTGTGCTGATTATTAATGTAGGGAACAGAGTATTGTAGTACATTTTTCTGTCCGCATCAATGGTAGAATTAATTAGATTTTATTAAAATGTGACCCTAGACCACAAAACCAGTCGTAAGTAGCACAGGTATATTTGTAGCAATAGCCAACAATGTATTGTGTGAGTCAAAATGATTAATTTGTCTTTTATGCCACAAAATCATTAGGATATTAAGTAAAGATCATGTTCCATGAAGATATTTTGTAAATTTCCTACCATAAATATATCAAAACTTAATTTTTGATTAGTAATATGCATTGCTAAGAACTTAATTTTGACAACTTTAAAAGTGATTTTCTCCGTATTTAGATTTTTTTTTTTTTTTTTTGCACCCTCAGATTCCAGTTTTTTTAAATAGTTATATACATAAAATTTAGATTTTCACTCAGTCCCACCAGTGAGTATCATCTGTTCATAATGTGTTTTCTTTGAATCCCTTGAAAAAAGTTAAGCAACAAACTCTTAAAGCCATATATGAGTGTCTCTCTGAGTCTCTGAGTTTTTGGTGTGTGTATGAGGGTACAGTACGTGTGATGTGCTTGTTTGATGCCTGCCAAAGTGGTCAATCAGCACTGAGAGGTGTGTGTGTGAGCGCGTGCAGTAGGCCGTGGAGTGAGGGCCTATTTTGCGAGCGGTTCAGAAGGTGATAGGGGCAAAGGGTTCAGTTCAGTCTGCAAAAATGTTCCATTATGTTCCAATTACCGTTGCAGCCAGTGCGTGTGGCAGCTTCAGACTCCGTCCAGGCGATGGAGAGAAAACGGGGTGGGCTGGGGGAGACGGTGTGGGGCAAGGAGAGAGTATTCATCCTCTCTCATGTCTCATGGGAGCTCTGTCTCTGAGCAGGACACGTAGGGGTCGTCCTGTCCCGCAGAAGCGGCTGCAGCGCTCAGCATCGGTCTGTGTGAGGACAGATAAAGAAACAGAGAAGAAGCGGTAGTCCTTTATTGTTCCAGAAAGAATGAACAACAGTTCATATACAGAAGGACTGTTTAAGTCACTACACTCATAAAAATAAAGGTGCTTCACGATGCCATAGAAGAACCTTCTTTGTCTGAATGGTTCCATAAAGAACCTTTAACATCTGAGGAACCTTTCTGTTTCATAAAAGGTTCTTTGTGGTGTAAGAAGGTTCTTCAGATTATAAAAAGGTAAGAAAGAGATGGTTCTTTAAAGAACCTTTGGCTGAATGGTTCTTTGTGGAACCAAAATGGTTCTTCTATGGCATCGCTGTGAAGAACCTTTTAAAGCACCTTTATTTTTAAGAGTGTAGAAGCTTTTGGGATACTTTGTGTGTTAAAGTAAACAAGGGTGTGTTTGTGTCGCACACACCCGTGGAAGACAAAAGTGAGAGTTCGTGCAAGTGCGAACGAGCGAGGGATTGTGGGAGAGTCTGATGAGGAGTGAGGGAACGCTAGAGTCGCAGACGATGGCTGTCATTTCTGCCTGTTTGCGTCACATGACTAGACTGCTCATTAAGACCTGAAATAGATGGATTTGGTCTCATGGGCTATATTTAGCCCAGTTTAAATGCTGACAAGCAGTGGCAGGTCCTGCATTTGACTTTTGGACCTTTCTCTTGCTCTCTCTCCATACAATTTGCCAAAGCCTGAATTAGACAATATTAAATGTGGATGGAAAAATAGAAGTTTAGTCCAGGTTTAAAACATTCGCTTAAGTTGTCCATGTTGTAACTCATTTTAAAAGGTCAATAAAACTAGCTAAGAAAATATCAGAGTGGGATTTTATAGCATTGACCAGTTAAGGCAGTGGAAAGATCAAAGAGTGCGAGCAACGGAGGGGAATAGAGTGAGAGAGAAAGATTAAAACAAAAGAGAAAAAAGGGAAAAAGAAGGGAGTGAAAAAGAGGAAAAATATTGGGTCCTGAAAAGTCCACCCACAGCTGCCTCCTTTTTTTTTTTTTTTTTTTTTTTTTTAACCAAAAAAAAAAAACTTCATTCTGCTTTTCGGCCTCTGTGTGTGTGTGTGTATGTGTGTGTGTGGCTCTGTCGGCTTTGTCCCTCAAAGAGCTTTTTTTCTTCCTTTGCTTTTTTTTCCCCTCTCTCTTTTTTTTCCTGGAGAGAGAGGCTGGCGCCAGCAGTCTGGAACAGGGCTGACAGGATTTGAATTATAGAAGCTGAACGGGAGGGGGGGTGGTGGATGGAAGAGAGAAAACGAGCAAGAAATAGGGAGAGAGGGAGAGCAGGCAAGCGGGGGGAAAGAGAGAGATTCGCTTGGTGTGTGTGTGTATGTGTGTGGGTGATTGAGTGTAGCAGAAAAAGGGTTGTTATTTCAAAAGCGACAGCCACACAGGCGAAGCGGGCGGAGGTGTCGGGTGTATGCTAAGCTAGCTATCTCGCTTTGTGGCCGGCATCAAAAATTAATAAATAAGTATACAAAGCAGACGATTGTAGTTTTAATGCTGATGATGCCGACACAGTAGCGTTATGCGTAATGCTATCGTGATTTTGGCGAAGCCGGTTTAGTTTCAGGTTTATTTTAGACTGAGATTTGTTCTTTTTTTCTCTATGTGGCTTTATGCCGACAACACTGCACACAGCTTTCGTCTAGTTGTTTTTAAAGGGACAGTTCACCTAAAAATTTAAATTCTGTCATCATTTACTCACCCTTATGTTGCGTTAAACCTGTTTAATGTTTTTACTTCTGCGGAGCTCAAAACAAGATATTTTGAAGAATTACTGGTCATTTCTTTTTATTTCAGTCACATTAAAAACATGAATCATTCAAATCGACTTTGAATGATTCACTTAAATATAAACTGGATCAAATGATTCATTCGAAAGATTAAACCTAAAATGATTTGTTCGCAAATCATCATTGCCACTTCACTCATGAATGCATCGTGTTGCTAGAGCAAGATTTTCACTGAATAATGACTTGCATTTGTCTCTCTGTTACTCACACAAAGCTATTGTATGGTTTCAAAGACTTGAAATATAGGGCACAGACTCATATGAACAACTTTTAAGGTGCTTCTGCATCTTTTCTGAAACTTGAAAGCTTCAGTCCCCAATTGTCATAGCTACACTTTGTCAGGGTATGTAAATTATTAACACAATTCTCATTTTAGGGGAATTAATTCTTTAATATTATTCAAGAAATCATTTTATTTGAGAAAAATACTGTTGTTATTGTTAACTAAAATTACTAAAAATTGTTTTATTTTTATTTTTATTTTTTTTTGTAATTGAAATGAATACAAAATTAAAGATAACTGAAAAAACTTCAATTTAAACCTAAAAACAATAAATAAATAAAATTAGAAATGGTGTCTTGGCAACTAGCTAAAATAAGTTGAACTAGTAGGTTTGTTATAGTTTTCTTGCTAAAAAACTTGTCTTTGTTTTGTACATTCTGTTCATGAATGGGCCAAACTGATTGGTCCGTGTTTGTTTGTTTGTTTTTATTTACCATTCCGTTCAGTAGTTTCAGTCTGCAGTAAAATGATTTTAGCTTTCATTATTTACAGATTCCTCTTTAATGACATTTAAAGGTTTTATTTGCATTTAGTCAGTAAATGCTGACAAGTAAACGTTCCTACAAATTGCAAAACACTTTGTTGTAACTTTAAGCAAAGCAAAAGATTGTCTATTTATTGCTTGTACCATAATTTTTTTTTTTTTTTGTCTGTGTTACAAATGTGTTTATTGATTGTAGTAAAGTTGAACTACTACAATTACTAAAACTAAAACTGAAATAAAAATAAATTAAAGCTGTATAGAAAAACTAATTAAAATATCAAATTACTAAAATTAACTAAAATATAAAAAAGCTGGTAACAGATAGTATTAACTAGTTGGTTATTAGTAGGGCTTTTCTGGTCGACTAGTAGTCGTTCATTTTCAGCATTAGTCGACTATTAGTCGCATGTTTATTAAATAAACCGTATAAATCATAATAGTGAGCTTTTAATTGCCTACACAGCCTGATAAGCGCTCAAGCACACACAAAAAAAGCTTGCCACAATGCACTGGCAGATATAATAATTATAAATGTGTCAGGGAAAAACAGCAAGGAGACTACATCCACATTTGAATAATTTATTGATAAACTAGTGCTTTCTTTGTTTTCGTCTTACGAGATGAAGGTGGCGACACTGACTCATCATCTCTGCAGTAGTGATGCGTCTGTATACATGTTTCATTACGGATTATTACATAATCTGAGAATATTTGTTTTCCGTTTGAATTGGTTCATTTAAAAGTAGACATTTCATTCTCTACAGATATATTTTTTCATGTCTGTTAGGCAAGTGTACACGGAGTTTCGAAGTTTCACGCTCAAGTTCACAGAGACGAGACGGCAGAAAGCGCATCCTTTTTGCTTTCATTATTTTACAAAAGCGCAACGCTTTGTTGTTATTGTGAGTGCACACAAATTAACATAATCTTTACAGATTCGAAAGATGTATTAGTTTTATCTGTATGACCAAAAATGACGGAGCAGTGAGCCCGCTACTGTTCAGCTTCCACACTCCACAGACACTTGAATAGCACACATTTTTTAGGTTAACATTAGAATGAGCGGCCATGTGAAGTTGCTACTACATACATCTCTCTGATGAAAAGCCATATTTGAAGTCGATGAATGATAGGTGAGCATATAGATATTCTGCTCAGTGTTTATTACCACATAGACCAGCCGTTAACGATCTGTCCATTACGGACTGCTTGACTTCGGCACTTCATGTGGAATTTTTTCCCTGCGATTAAGTGACTTATTTTGGTCGACCAAGCCTCTTATCGTCGACTTATGGTTAGTCGACTATTAGGGGGTAGCACTAGTTATTAGCATGCATATTACTAGCATATTGGCTGTTTATTAGTACTTACAAAGCATGTGACAATATTCTAGATTCCTTAACCCTACCCAATACTGAAACATAACTACTACAACAGCTACCTTATTTACTATCAGTAAGTTTAAATAGAAGTTTATTGAGGGAAAGCTCTTAGTTAATAGTGAATGTGTGTGGTGCCTAATCTAAACTGTTTCAAAAAAAAAAAGCTAATTCCAAATATTAATCAATACTTTAACAGAAAAACAAAACAAAACAAAATGTTTAATTTTGCACAACAAACATATAGTCTTTACTGAATGGTAAATCCAGCATATATCACACATTCCTGCTCGTTCGCCCTGTCAATACATCCCTCTCAGGCCGTTCGTTCCTCTCCACCCTAAAATTGTTTCAGGCTGCGGAAGGCATTCCAGACCCAAGCATCTGCTTTCCCCCCTGTTCATTTCATCACCCACAGTGTGCTGAGGCCTGATGGAGCAAACATGAACACAGTGAACTCTCACTGCATAGCAGAGTCACAACGCTGTAAACCTGCTGCTTCTCACTTCTCTGTACTCACTCCACTAGAAACCAACATGCAATCTAGTTCAGAGAGGCTTTTGTGTGGGAAACATAAACAGAATCTAAACAGAGCGCTGTGTGCTTGTGTGGATGTGTATGCGAAAGAGTACGGAGAATAGCGAGGGAGGGAAAAAGTGAGAGAGAACAGCCTGTTCTGGAGAAGGAAAGGCTCAGAGTGTTTCAGTGTGAAACGCCCCGGACCAGAAGTGGTTCCAAATGTTGGGCTCAGACTGAATTCAACCAGATGAAAACAGAAAGATAGCACAGGGAATAAGAATAAAAAGACACACACCGAGAAGTGGACATAATAATGAAAGTGGGCTGGTAGTACCAAAACACACACTCTCTATTTGTTAGCTGGAGTTTTACGTCTTTACGCTTTCTTGTTTATTCTCTTTTATGTGCAATAAATACGTGTATTTGCAGCCCGTATTGTGCTTCTCTTTTTTACTGCCTCTCATGTGTGGTGTGTGGCTGTGTGACAGATATATTGAAATAGAGGGGAATGGACTGAGAAAAACAGAAGTGAAGGGCCTCCAGGATGAAAAATGGAGGAGGAAAATAAAGAAAGGGCGAGTAGAGGAAAGAGAGGGCGAATAGATGAAAAGAATTAAAGAAAGCGTGACGAGAGGAAGTTTTATAGAACGGCTGGTGTGTCTCATCTTGGCTGTTTCGGTCTAATGAGACAAGAAGTGGTCACCTGAGACACTGCTGTCCAGACCAAGGGTTGAGGTCAAAGGATCACCATTATTGGTGTGAAACAGAGTCAATTCTGGATTCTCACAGATTCACTAGTGCTTGGTCAACAAGCTAATATTTCAAAGAACAATATGAAGCTAAATTCAATCTAAAAAAAAAAAAAAAAGCTTGAGGTTAAGTTCTCTAATTTTCTTTTTTTGAGATTCAGGTGCTTAATAGCTGCTATTGAGTCAGCTAATTGGGTCGATCTGGTGAATTTAACCTGGTCATTATACATTAAGGAGAGCAAGTTGCAACTGAAGCAGTTCAAGATCACATGAAGAGCAGATTTATTGGACAAACAAGGGGACCGAAAACCAGCTTCTTCGCACAACTCCTTCTGACTAAAATGATCTGCTTTAAATCTTCCAGGCACAGCAACACTTTACTCAATGCCAAACATTTGAGACTAATGCAGAGAAACGCTCTAAATTAAAATGTTCTGTAAATACTCAATTCCAGCTCCTCTCAGGGTTTTCCCATTTCCCACAACACACACTTTTGAGTCACTCCAAACATGTAAATTTATTACCAGTCATTTTTAAAAGTAAAGTATATAGATAATACCAGTATATTTTAAAATTGATTTCCTGTACACATTAGCCAGGTTTCCATCCAGAAATTTAACTTGTGGGCAAAATTGGTGTATCACATAAAACATTTGCAAATAAGCACAGTTTCCATCAAACAAGTCAAGGAAAACAGAATAGTCACTTCCTGATAAACTGACACTATGTATCAAGGTCTGAAATTTTCATATGTGTTTTTCATATTTGCCAAAGTTTGTCATGCACAGAACATCATGGTGGCTCAGAACTGTCAAAACACCTCTCAAAATGCTTCCTATGTATGCGAAAAATGCTGAAAATTGAACCCAATACAGATTTTTTTGACGGACAAAAGTTTCTGAGACATTGTGTAAACCTGATTGACACAACATGCGAAACTTTCAGACTCAATGTGCAAGGATCTTAAGAAAAGTAGGAGAAGCCATTGAATATAATGATTTTCTTATATAATAAATTACTTACACCTCAGAACGAGCAGATGAAACAAAATAAACGTGGTCGTTGCTTTCGGAGGTGGATGCCTGCTGTTTGGGAACGCAGTTGTGTAAGACAGTTCTAATGGCCATTAAACAAAAATACTTTGATGATAGACTTTGATTGGGCATTTAAAAATGACCGTAACAGCATTCTAGATGCTGTGCAGAGAGATTGTTTTGCTGGTTAGTCAGGTTTTGCTGTCCCATAGCACAAAGTCACATGACTTTTTGGTTGCGTATAGAGGAATTTATTGGGTAAATACGTTTCCATCTCCTATTATTCACATTAACAAACATATAAGGTCAAAAACCACCTCAAGCGAGTGTAAAATTTTTTTGTGAATTAAGTGATTTTTATTCGAAATGTGGTGTTTCCATCACTCATTTCTGATGCAATACTTCAAAATGCGCATAAAAACAGGGTGATGGAAACATCGCTGTTGTTATAGTAATATCTCAAGAAACAAATTGACAGATAATGTACTCACCCCCTTGTCATCCAAGATGTTCATGTCTTTCTTCTTTCAGCCATAAAGAAATTATGTTTTTTGAGGGAAACATTTCAGCATTTTTCTCCATATAATGGACTGGTATGGTGCCCCAATTTTGAACTTCCAAAATGCAGTTTAAATGCTGCTTCAAACAATCCCAAATGCGGTTGTAAACGATCCCAGCCGAGGAAGAAGGGTCTTATCTAGCAAAATGATCGGTTGTTTTCATTAAAATAATACAGTTTATATACTTTTAATGGCAAACGCTCGTCTTGTGTTACTCTGCCTAAACTGTTTTGGTCCGGTTCATGACAGTTATGGTATGTCGAAAAATTCCCATCTCATGTTCTCCCTCAACTTCAAAATAGTCTTATATCGCTGTTTTACCTTTTTTGTTGAGGGTGTTTGATTTTCTTCAAACTCGGGGCACCATAGCAGTCCATTATATGGAGAAAAATGCTTATGTTTTTTAACTCAAAAAACATAATTTCTTTATGGCTGAAGAAAAAAAGACATGAACATCTTGGATGACAAGGGGGTGAGTACATTATCTGTAAATTTTTGTTCTGGAAGTGGACTTCTCCGTTAAGATTTGACCTCTTAAGATTTTTGATCACTTAACATCCTAAAAGTTGCTTCAGGTAATTAATTCCAGTCACAGAGGTTCAGCTGACAAAACAGGTTGGGAATCCCTGCTCTATACGGTACTGTATATTATTTACACTTGTATTTTCTGTTCTTTTGTATTTAGTGTTTTTTGTCTTCTGTTGTATTGCAGAACGTCTGAAGTCTGTGTCTGCTGCCACTTTCAGCTAAAAAACTGTTATAGTCATCTCCCTTGTGACATATCACACTGTGCTTCTATTGATCTTGTTTTATACTTGACTATAATAAGAACAGTGACAAACCTGACTCACATGACAAACAATATTCAAATCTATGATTATTCTTTTAAAGCTAAACTGCATCTAATCAAGGACAAAATATTATTCATAAGAGAGAACATTTTGAGACAGTTGTGCTCTATAACAGTTGATACATTAAAGGGATAGTTCACCCAAAAATGAAAATGTTGTCATTAATTACTTACTCTCATGTTGTTCCAAACCTGTAAGGCCTTTGTTTATCTTCGAAACACAAATGAAGATATTTTTGAAATTCTGAGAGCTTTCTGACCCTGCATAGACAGCAATGCAACTAACATGTTCAAGGCCCAGAAAGGTAGTAAGGATAACATTAAAATAGTCCATGTGACATCAGTGGTTTAACCGCAGTGTTATGAAGCTACAAGAATAGTTGTTTTGCTGTCTATGCTGGGTCAGAAAGCTCTCATATTTCATCAGAAATATCTTAATTTGTGTTCCGAAGATAAATCTTATGGGTTTGGAACAGCATGAGTTTTAGTAATTAATGACAGAACTTTCATTTTTGGGTAAACTATCGTTTAACTGTTATTATTTTCACTACTCTGCAGCTTTTAACACTGAATAAACTTGAGAAAATAACTACAAAGAAGGAATTTACATTTCCAATATAGATGTCCTGTTGATATCATTGAGGACATGACTGGTAGGATGAAAGCAGGATTTCCCTTCTCTAAGATCTGCTCTGCTGTCTGTGGGGTTAAAAGTTCCTCATATTGACGGATCTGAATCAAAAGGGCTACCCATAACCCCCTGCTGCCATTAACAATCCCCCACAAGCACACACAGTTGGAGTGTGAGAATAAAAACACAACACATACACATATACACTCCGGAGATCCAGATTCTCTAATCTGCAACCGCAATCCTTTTGTAATGCCGTAATCCAAAAACTCAGGCTGTTTGTTTATCTAGGATGATGTTAAAAAACACTTACGTCACATATTTTCAAAGACATACCATACCCAGCCGATACAGGATATTAACCAGCAGGCATTACAAATGACACATTGGTAATTAACCTAAATACACTTTGAGTATCTTTGATGCATTTTGATGATGTCTACATGATTGTCTTTTTAAAGAAATTAATCATTTTATTCAGCAATGATGGATTAAATTGATTAAAAGTGACAGGAAAGACTTTTATATAGTTGCAAAAAATGTCTATTTCAAATTAATGATGTTCTGTTAAACTTTCTGTTTATCAAAGAATGCAAACCATATCACAGTTTCCACAAAAATATTAAGTAGCATAACTGTTTTCAGCATTTACAATACAAAGAAATGTTTCCTCGGCACCAAATCAGCATATTAAAATGATTTCTGAAGATCATGTTATGGTTGATAAAAATTCAGCCTTGTCATCAGGAATAAATAATATTTTAAATTCTAATATTTTACAATATTGCTGTTTTTGTATTTTTGATTAAAATATATGCAGCCTTGGTGAGCATATGAGACTTCTTTACAAAAAAATTTTATCAATCCCTAACTTTTGAATGGCAATGTATATCACACCGCAGTTTATGCTCATCGACAGAGTCAAACAAGATGCAATGCCTATAATTCTCTACCACATCGGAGAAAAAGATGTGGGGAAGGTGATAGACTTCTTCCTTTTTGAACACCACTGGGGTCCATCATCGATCCTCATTAATGACTGACTACAAGCCTCCGGGCTTGAGTCTTTAATTGCTGCTGGTGCATCAGAATGTGTTTTGGGGGAGAAAAGGCAGGTCAAACAAAGTACCTTTACTGCACCTAGCAAATGGTCTCACCAAGGGCACAGCCTCCATCCCGTAATGATTGTGCTGAACGGGTGAGAGGAGAATGAGAAGATGCTTGAAGGACAGCGGGCCGAGTCGGTGACACGAAAGACATTGATAGGCCTATTAGACTTTATCTAGAAGGCTGGAAAGTTCAAGTGAAACTGAGTGTGTTTGGGTTTCACAAGAAATGTACCATATCTTGTATATCCATTGAATTTATTATTATTATTGTTTTGTTTTATGTTTACTCTTTTATTTTGTAAATATTTGTATTTGTTAATATAAAATACAGACCTTATAAATACATGTAGTCCACAAGAGAAAATAATAGTTGAATTTATTAAAATGACCATACACTTGATTCTTAATACTGTGTTGTTAACTCAGTGATCCACAGCTGTTTTTTGTTGTTGTTGTTGTTTAGTGATACCTGTTCATGAGTCCCTTGTCCTTCATGAGTCCTAAACAGTTAAACTGCCCCCTGTTCTTCAAAAAAATGCTTCAGGTCCCACAGATTATTTGGTTTTTTTAGCATTTTTGTGTATTTGAACCCTTTCCAACAATGACTCTGTATGGTTTTGTGATCCATCTTTTGACACTAAGGACAACTGAGGGACTCATATGCAGCTATTACAGAAGGTTCAAACGTTTACTGATGCTCCAGAAGGAAACACAATGCATTAAGAGCTGAAAACTTTTGGAATTTGAAGATCAGTGTAAATGTAACTTATTTAGTCTTCTGGGAAACATGTAAGTAACTTCTGTAGCTTCTGAAGGGCAGTACTAAATGGAAAAAAAATGATATTTAGGTAAAATAAGAAAAATGTACACATCTTCATTCTGTTCAAAAGTTTACACCCCTGGCTCTTAATGCATTGTTTCCTTCTGAAGCATCAGTGAGTGTTTGAACCTTGTAATAGTTGCATATGTGTCTCTCAGTTGTCCTCAGTGTGAAAAGATGCATCTCAAAGTCATTGTTGGAAAGGGTTCAAATACACAATAATGCTAAAAAACCAAAGAATTTGTGGGTCCTGAAGGATTTTTCTGAAGAACAGCAGGCAGTTTAACTGTTCTGGACAAACAAGGGACTCATGAACAGCTATGAATAAACAAAAAAACACAGTTGTGGATCATTCAGATAACAATACAGTAATAATCAAAAATATGTAAACTTTTGAACAGGGTCATTTTTATAAATTCAACTATTATTTTCTCTATCTTATTCAGGTCAGTACTGAAAAATAACATGCATATTGTATGATCCCTCTTATTTTGGTAAAATAACATTTTGCAGATTCTGCAAGATGTATGTACATTTTTTACTTCAGCTGTATATATTTAGCTATTATATGTTGTCAGTTCAAATGTTGGTAACTAAGATTTTTATGTTTTATTAAGTAGTCTCTTATCCTCACAAAGCCTGCATTTATTTGATAAAAAAAGATTCTAAAACAGTAATAATGTGAAATGTTTTTTCAAAATAATTTTTTTCTATATGAATATATTTTATATAATTATTATAATATTTATTTATTAATATTCATATAATTTATTCCTGTGAATTTTCAGCAGGCATTACAGCAGTCTTCAGTGTCACATGATTCTTCAGAAATCATTCTAATATGCTGATTTGATGCTCAAAAGCATTTCTTATTATTAGCAATGTTGAAAACAGTTGTACTGCTTAATATTTTTGTTTAACAGAAAGTTCAAATTACAAATTAACAGCATCTATTTAAAAAAGAAATCTATTTTAACATAAATGTATTGTGTGTGTGTCCTTTCTGTCTTCATCTCATTGTGTGTGTGTGTGCTTGCGTGTGCGCTCTCTGTGCTGTGTGGAGGGCAGAGGCTCTGGGAAAAGAAGGAAGTCATAGCGAGAGCAGAAGGAGAGAGCATTCTTTCCCGCTGAAGTCACCCTGTCTGTGGCGATGGGAGAGCAGTGCTGTCCACACGCACACACAGCCGTCTCTGTGTGTCAGCGTCGGTGCGAGTGGGTGGGAGTACACCACTGCAGGGGTTTTGGGTTGAGATAGAACGAGAGAAAGAGAGAGAGAGTGGAAAGAGAAGGATGGAAAGAGAGAGACACAAATAAGAGAGAAACGAGAGATAGTGGCAAGGAAAGAGAGAGAGGGTAAAACAAGTGCAGGTGAGAAGACTGAAAATAGATAGAGGTGGATGAGAAAGAGAGCTATAGTGAGGCTGGACAGAAAGAGGAAGAGTGAGAGTTTTTACAACTAAAAAGAAAGTGGGATGAGACATAAACGAGGGGATAATAAATGGAAAATAAGAATAAGGTGGAGACGTGTTATGATAAGGAACAGTTATATTCTTCAGCCATAAAATAAAAATTCTGCCATTTGATCACCCTTATGTTGTTCCAAACATACATGACTTTATTCTTTTGAGAAATATTTCTGATCAGTGTTTGTCCAACAAAACAACATTGGACCCCAACTGACTTTCAACGTATGGATAAACACTGATAAAAAATATTCTTCAAAACATCTTTTACATTCCAGAGAAAAAAAGAAAGTCATACAGATTTGGAATGACATGAATGTGAGTAAATTAAGGTTTTTTAATGATGAATTTACATTTTGTGTGAACGACTTCTTTAAGTGTTCTGGAACGTACATTCTTCCTCAGACGCAGACAGAACACTAATACACTGTAATAAAAATAGAACATGAGCATCAAACCCAATGGTCAAGACTGTCAACACAGTTACCAGATAAAAAACTGTTTTTCCTCCCCAAAAATATATAAGTTTAGTTCTGTTTCAGTATTATTCTGATTTGTTATTGTTCTGTTAATGTCTCTAAGTGCAGTGCAGTAAGAACTGTTTTCCAAATACTGTCCTTTGTTTCTTCTACAAAAGTACATATAGAATCGTTAACAGAACCATTAAGGAAATCAAATAGTTGAATGCAATTGAAATTAGAAGCAGAATTGTTATTTTCCTTTATATTTCCCATGTCCAGTCAAGACTGATGTGCTGGCACTGAGCTCTCGAGCTAAATATTAGATCACAAAACTTGAAAACCTTGGATTAAAAGTTTAACTTGATGTATAGACTATATAGCTTTGGTTAGTGACTTGTTCATTTCTCAGGGATTTAAGTATGCTATTATTAACCAGATTGAATAGACATAAACATTTTTTAAACAACAATCTCAGTTTCTCAAACTAGCAGGAGATAGAAGAAATGTGTACATCCAGTGTCCTCCATTTTCCTTTGTATCTGTAATTAAGAGGTGATCTTTCCAAAGCGCGATAATGCATTCAAATCTTAGATACCCCATAATGAGTTGCTCAGGATTAAATATTTATGTTACTTTTCTCAATCTCACAGCTTCATATTTAGATTCAGCAGCCCTCCTCCAGCTCCATACAGCAGGGAATTTCCAGCACATGAAATTTTTCCTTGCAGCTTCTAGCACAATACTCAAGATGTAGGCCTGGCCACAGGGAGCCGGGGTCCATATCTTTCACCTCTTCATCCTCACTTCTCCAGGACTCCATAAGAGAGCCTGATCTTCCAAGTAGATTTGGAGGTGAGATTAAGAGGTGAAATGAACAATAAGAGCTGTTCTTGTAACCATATGAGCAAATGCAGTGTTTGGGTGATAAGGCCTTCCACTAAGCCTCCTCCCTCCCTTCTTCTTACTGTCCGCTGCCAGGACAGTCCCAGGGCCCTCAAACGTCAGGCCGCGGCAAGGCGCTCAAGCGCTGTCTGTAATTGCTTCGGTCTAGACACTGTCTGGTATGGGAAACAGACACGCACATTGAGCATAAGAGGGGGGAGGGGGATGAGGAGAGAATGCAATGGGATTAAAACGAGTTACAAACGGTCTGGATCCCTCCAGTGAAATAAAGGATGTCAGAGCCTGATTGCAGTGGGTGGATGATTTACAGTACGAGAGCTGCATTAGATGGAAGTGTTTCATTCAGCGTCAGTCCTCCTGTGGTCTATGGGGGTGAGCAAATGAGTTCTGCTGGCTTACTGACCTCAAACCAGCTTTGTTTTCACTCTGATAAAGTTGGTGTCTTACACATCTACAGCTTTATTTTGGATAGCACTTCAGTGTCTCTTTGCACTAGTCACAGTAAGCCTTATTAATCAGCATACTGGACCCCTTTTTGAGCTTCAGCTCACAAGTTATATATAAAAACACCTTATTCGCCTTGTTTTGCAACACCGAAGTAAGTTTTTTTCTTTGAATGCATAAGATTTCTGTTTCATTAGTCTCTATTGGTAGATAACTATAAGAATAACAAAGTGCAGAAAATGGTAATACTATAATACTTTGGTGTTATAGTTAATACTACAAAAGCCAACTTACAAATGGCTAATATCAATTTAGGGCCAATAAAATAGAATATGCTTAGTTTTGTTCATGAAAAAAGGTATTATTTCATTTTTTTTTTTAAGTCAGTGTTTTCAAATGTTTAATTTATGTTTTTTGCACCAGAAAACGTATTATATATATAAATATTAAGCACCACAGCTGTCATTAACATTGAAAATAATAAAAAATGTTTCATGAGCACCAGATCAGAAAATTAGAATGATTTCTGATGGATCATGTGACACTGAAGACTGGAGTAATGATGCTGAAAATTCAGCTTTCCCATCACAGGAATAAATTATATTTCAATATATATTCAAATAGAATACAGTTTTTTTAAAATTGTAATAAAATTTCACAGTATTACTGTTTTTGCCATATTTTTGCATATTCTGTGTCCTCTTTGTCAGACAGTAGTCATGCCAAAGCTATATAACATATACAGTCTTAATGTAATTCTAATAAAAAATTCATCACTGGTTTGAATTAATTTTCAAAAAACACTAATAATAACTTCTTTCAGAGTTGTTCATGTTCTCTTCTATATAAAGTATCCTGTTTACTGTTTTACAGAGTGAAAAACCACTCCAAAACGAGTACATCTGAGTGAGATTTCACAAACCAATTCAGATCATTTTGCTAATTAGTTTGACTATTTTGTTGAAAGGAACTGACTCAAAAGAGATTCATTCACAGGTTTATTCAGAATACACATTACTAGTTTTGATTCTAAACATCAAAGAACATACCAGTGTGTTTGTGAGAGAAAATGAAGTATAACGCGAAAAAAGATAGTATGAGAGTGTGCAGGAGTCTTGTGGACGATGCATGCCGTGCCGTGCTGTGCTAAACTGTACTAACCTCTCAGTGGGTGGCTGCAGTGCTAGAGCTCAAACAGACTTGAAAAGGATTTGGGGGACAATAATTTAGCTTTTCCTCTCCTCTGCTTCTTTCCTCCTTTTTCTTTATAGGCATTTCAAAGCCTGGGCAAGAAGGATGGAATGAAGTATTGTTCAAGAAGACTATCCATTCAATATTAAGTTCAAAATGTTTACACTGACACTTCAGGCCGCTGTGAGTACGTACAGTTTATTTTTGGTTGTCTAAGTCCTTTGAAGGTTTGCCAGTCCTGCCAGAATTTAGCAGTGTTCTTACACTTGAAATGCTGAGTGAGTAGGAGTGGGAAGGGTGTGGTGCAGTCCATTCTTAGCAGTGTGCAGTATGCCTGGCTTTATAAATGTCATCACTACTATCATTAGAGCTAATCTATTTTGTCACAGATATTGATTACGTAAAAGAAGGACATAAGAGAATATCCACAAATAAGTCTTATTCTGGCTAGGAAAGACCTCCTTTTCTTCATAGTAATTGAAGGGGGTAACTAAGATAACTGGGATTTGTTTTCTCTGCTGTAAGTCTCAGATTCAAGTTTCTGTCTGTAAGGGTATCGAACATGTAAAGTGACCAATCACAGTTCCGTTTGTTTTTATGTGGCTTTTACGGGCACATCATATTCATTATAAAATAGTTATTCAAAAATTATAGACCAGCACAGAAAAATCTAAATATGGTGTGGCAATCTCTGCAAATGATTGAACAGAAAAATCTTTAAAATAAGTGGTAGTGTGTGTAGACACTGTAATTTCAATTTCTGTCTATTCAAAAGTTTTTTAATGAACAGAAAAAATGTCTTGTGTTTCACAGCAGGACAAGTCAGACAGATTTAGAACAACATAAAAGTGAATAAATTAGGACTGAATTTTCTTTTTTGGGGTATCCCTTCAAGGTCTGTTCACAGCCACATGAATTGTCGCCACAAGATTTGTCTGTTCACACAATGTGAAAAAAAGGCAGACAAACTGAATTAAAATGCAAATTTTCTTTCTGACAGTAGGTTGTGCTTATTCTCACAGAGTAAGTCAAACTATTCAGATGTTGTCAAACAGCTGTTCAGATTTTAGTAATCCCAATGGTTTTTAGCAAAGAACATATGTAAGCCCGTTTCTGCCACCGAATAAAAAATGAAAAGTAATTGCAACCTTTTATTTCACAATTCTAACTTTTTTCTCACAATTGCGAGTTTACATGCCGCAATTCTGCCTATTTTCTCAGAATTGTGAAATATAAATTTGCAATTGCAAGTTATAAATTCACAATTCGGACTTTATTTTTCAGAATTTCATGTTTATATCTTGCAACGCTGATATTTTTTGTTTTGTTGAGAATTGTGAGATATAAACTCAATTTTGAGAACTTCCTGGTAAAAAAACTGGATTACTAGGTACAAACTTGCATTTGTGAGAAAAAAAGTCAGAATTGCGAGTTTTATCGCAACTCTATTTCTTGCAATTGTGAGTTTATATCATGCAATTCTGAGAAAAAAAATTCAGAATTGTTACTTTATATCTTTTTCCCCGGAATTGTGAGAAGTAAACTAGCAATTGTGAGTTATGAAGTCCAGTTCTGAGGGAGAAAAAGACTGATGTTCTCAGAATTGCGAGTTTATATTAACTCGCAATTGTGTGTTATAAAGTCAGAATTGCAAGAGATAAATTCACAATTCAGAAAAATAAAGTCTGAATTGTCTTCTGACTTTTTAACTGTATTCTTACTTTATAACTCGCAATTGCGAGTTTATCTCTCACAGTTCTGCAATAGAGTTTTATATCTCACAATTCCAAGAAAAATGTCAGAATTCCGAGTTTGCAGTTATTCAGTGGCAGAAACGGGCTTCCATAAGATCACCATAGGAGTACATTGACAAGAAAGCTGGTTCTAGATTGTTCCTCTGCTATTTACTATTTCTTAGCAAATTACTCTGTTCATAAGCACCACCATGTTTTAGTTTTATGTAACAGCAGCAGCACTAGTAATGTGACCAAAGCACATATCCTATTGGTATCCTACATATCCTATATATATATATATATATATATATATATATATATATATAAAAAGCATTGGCGACAAACTTGTGACGGCCTAAAAAGACACATTAACAGCTGTTTATTCAAAGTAAAATGTTTTCCGCACCAAACATTTGTGTTGGTGTGGCCTTTACACTGCCGTTCTAAACCCAACTGAGGCTTTTTACCAACCAAATGGCTTTACAGCAGTCACTTCTTTATTCCTATCTCCATCAGTCTCGCTCTGTTTTTCCTTCCACTCTATGAATAGACAATGACAAGGATGCTTGTTTCCATCGCACATCTACTACACGTGAACCAATACAACTTCACTACAACCCCATTCTCATAACTAACCAACCAACTCCTGCCACTCACACAAACACATAGATGCACATGAACACCTATACATCGACTTCAAATAGGCCAGGCTCAAACAACCTCCCGTGGCCCTCAGCTAGCCTCCCAGAAAGCCTTTTCATTTCACAGACGCATGGACGGGAGAAAAAGGAGGGAAAAATGAAGCTCGGGAGGAGGAGGGGGGCCGATGCGGGGGAGGGACCGAAAGGGGTGCGCGGAGAGGAGGAGGGGGGGTGTTAGGCAGCATTGTAATGATGGAGAGCAACTCGATACTCTTGCATGCTGAATATTCCCCTGGAGGGCTTTTTCCATTACCCGAGCACAGCAGAATGGTGGAGTCGTTTAGTTTAGCCCAAGCTGCCTAACGCTCTCTCAAGCTCCCCCTCCCTTTCTCTCACCCTATCTGTTCCCCTGCCGCCCCTCCCCTCTCTCTTTCTCCCTCTCTCGTGTTCTCTCCCCGCTCTGTGTTTTTCCATAGGCACATTGTGCAAATGTAACCTTTCAGTAAGCCCCTCCCCTCCAGGAAGTTGGCTGGCCCCTTTGCTGCCAGGAAATATGAAAAACTGGCAGGATGCCCATTTAATCTCCAAACAGAGAGAGAGAGAGAGCGAGAGGGAGAAACGGCAAAGCAGTTGAGATGGAGAAGGAAATGTTACAGTTTGACTCACCAGAAGGGAGGGGGAGAGAGGACAATTTTACTTTAGAGAGTCACATTAACTACAGCGCTCTGAAAAAGTGTCTGGTTTTCTGTATTTGTGCTTAGTTTTACCCTAAATGTCATCAGATCTCCAAACCCGTGAATGTATGAAAATGAGAAAACAACGACATATAGAGGAGACTGGAAATGGTTGTAACACAGGGTTCAACTGTAACAACTGTTGGTTAGTTTAAACCACTTAGAAATTAGGTACAAGAAACACCATTAGCTTCCAGTGGTGACATTAGACTGTCTTTGTCTTTGTCAGTGATGAGAATAGCGGCGTTATAAATAAACAGCGTTAATAACGGCATTACATTTTTCAGTAACGAGTAATCAAACAAATTACTGTTTCCCCCGTTACAACGCTGTTACTGTTACTGACAATAAAATGCGGTGTTACTAAAATTGAGCTCACGGAAGTGGTTTTCATCCAAGTAGGCTCTCTCGCAGCCATAGAACCTACAAAGCTGTGCATTGCGTTGCGTACTTCTTTTGAGGTAAATTCTGGCTTATTCCTTTCAGCGCGTCTTCTTCCAGAAACAAAAAGTAGCCGAGATTAAGTTGTTGAATGTTCACGTTTGTTTACGCAGTTTAGATGGGAAAAAACTGGAGCTTGCATTGGTATCATACGGACTACTTTATCAGAGAATATTTGTTTTCGACGTGACTTACTTCATTTAAAAGCAGACATTTCAAGCTTTCTATACATATATTTCTCATGTCCTCAAAGTAGGTATTCACTGAGGTTCAGGTTGTTTTATTTACGTGTTGCTGAAGACAGGTGACGGAGACTGAAACGGCAGAGAGCGCGCTGTTTATTTTCTTTATTTTACAAAAGTACATTGTTTTGTTGTTATTATGACTGTACACAAATAAAAGTAGACTCTTTGCGGTTTCAAACAATGCCTTATTCTTATCTGTGGGATGTTTTTCTTGTCAGTGGGTTGAAGTGACCCCAGTAACTTGATATTTAGCCCCTGGAAGGTGTCTCTCATGTTGTCCCAAAGCAACATTAAATTAGTGTAGAATAGTGTACAATGTTTTATTCATTTAACATATTTAGTGTTGGAAGCATCCAAGTTATTTAACATATTCAAACATTTTTTAAAAAGTAACACTATAGTTACTTTCCCTGGTAATTAGTTACTTTTATGATGATGTAACTTAGTTACTAACTCAGTTACTATTTGTGAGAAGTAACTAGTAACTAATTACTTTTTAGTAACATGCCCAATACCGGTCTTTGTGTACAAATAAGAGAAAGTCTTTGTGTATGAATAATTCTGTGTTATAGTTTGTTACTTTGGCTTGAATGATGAAATGAATGGATGGAAATGAGAGTGCAGGTGTCATCTGAATCAATAGGTTCTCTTATTTAATTTAATATATAGCATTAATTCAAAACTTACTCCAAAGTGTAAGAAATAGAAATGTCATGGAGTAGACAAAGTCATGGAGTATATGTATTTGTTCAATATTTTTTCCAACTTTGTTGAATAAAATGTTTACTAAATTTTTATTTTATTTTTTTTTAAGTAATCTGTAGCAAATAAATGTGGAAAACTTTAATAACTTTAAGATATGCCTTGCAGACATGAAAGCAAAAAGTGTTCAGATCTTTTTATAGTCCTTTACAATTGTTACTTTGAGACTGTATGATATGATTCCAGTGAGATCTTGGGTAAAATCCATGCCACACTGTACAACATCAACAATATCACACTGCATGACTGCAACACCAAATTTTTGACACAAACAGTGTTGCCAAGTTGAACAAATTGAGCTACTTTAACACTGTTGCCACAGGTTGTTTTTCATGTCTACAGGTTGAAACAACCCTAATAATGTGATATTTGGCTCCTGGAATGTGAATTTCACCAGGGGATCCAGCCAAAAAACATATATTTTACCCCCCGGAATGCGAACGGGCTAGTTTTGGGCTTGTTTTGTGTAACAATTAGGTGGGTTTTGTTGTGAAAACCTGGTAACCCTGAACACAACGTAAAGCTGGAATGCATTACATGACTTTTAAAATCTGAACAGATTTTTAAAACACTGGGCATCATAAACTTACCAACTTTCCAAATGGTGACAAAGGAAGACTGGCCATCACTCACTACACAACTGAGGATCACACACTACCAAACTTTGAAGTTGTTCTGATCACAACAATCTCATGCGGAAACATGTGCCTTTTTTGCTAAGAGATGTATCACAAAGGAAAACAATTTGTGTTCTAAAATTGGCAGAAAATATTAAATATGTTTGATATCCACCGATTGGATTGAATCAGAGTCTGAAGCTAAAAAATCGAAGTCTGTGACCATCATACGCTACGTGATTTTCTGTGGAATCTGTCAACTTGCAGACTGGCTCTGACTTTTTGCAACTAGCATCAACTTATCTAGACTGTAAGTCGGCAGAAAATCAGGACAAAAATCGTGTAGTGTATTTTAGGCTTCAGGCGTCATCGTAGGCCAAGATCGATCCTCATTTTAAGATTCTATTCCAGACATTCTCCATTTGGATATTATGGCTCTGTTTGTGGTTCTTCTGGGCCCTTGAGCCTCAGAAATGGCATTGTAACCTTTTCCAGGCTGACAAGCTACTCTTTTTTTGCAGTCTGCAGAAATTTCCTTCCTTTGTGGTAAGATGCACCTGGCTTAACTAACACAGTACTGCCAAATTCACTCTAAATGTAAAGGTAAATGTCTGATTTATGTTGAGCAGGGACAGCCTACATAAAAACTCGTCAAACAACGTTCCTTTATTATTGCTATCTGTGTTTTTGTTTTTTTTTCTGTACCATTGCTGTGTGTTTTTCTCTAGTTGCTAACATCTTATATGGCAATTTGATCAACCTTGGTTGTTATTCAGATGTCCTTTATAAATAAACTGATTTTGTTTTCAAAACAGCCAATCACAATTACATGTAATTTGGCCATCACATTCTAGGGGCAAAAACTTTTGCGCACACAAAGATTGCAAATTTTAAACTTTGTATTTAAACGTTAAAATTTTAAAGAAATGAAAGACAAAACAAACCTTTGTGACTATCTGTATACTACAACAGTCTACAACACCCAGCACTGTAAAAAGTTTCTTTATTAGTATCCATGAAGAACCTTTAACATTAATGAAACCTTTCAATTTTGCAAAAAGTTCTTTAATAGATTATTAAATGGTTATTAAAATGGCTCCATAAATGATCAAAATGGTTCTTTTAAGTTCTTTGGGGAACCCAAAAATTGCATTGCTGCAAAGACCCATCTTTGAAACCTTTATTACAAGAGTCTATATAATTAAAATGAGAATGCGAAATCAGAAGTACCAGATCTCGTATTAAATTACCAGGAGTCAGTACACAACACATGTGAGCATACACAAACCTGCCTTGCCACACCCTGAAGAGTCATTCAGCCCATTTAGCACGTCACACACCCAATACAGAAGGTGATATTGTTGCTTGGTGCGGTGTAGCCTAGTTAACATACAACAAGCAGGTTATAAAGATTGCTCCATACTGCTTTTTGTGAAAAGCAGACTCAATCTTATGTAACGTCCCACGTCATTCTCTTCCTGGTAAACAAGAGCTGCGCTGCTCTGGAGCTGAAGAGGTTTTAGAGCGCACATTAAAGCTAACTCTGACAGAGACAGTTTTGCCTACAGTACACAACCATCCAGCTCTTCTTTATGCCTCCATGTTTTGCAAAGGCACCTTGGCTCTTTTAAAAATGTCAAGTGTGGTAGAAGAACATTGCGATGAGTTGAGCTGGCAAAACTCGAGTTTGTGAGAATTTTGTTTAATGGGGAGAAAAAAACATACACGTGACCCCTGTTGAGCTTTAGCAGTTGAGTAGCTTCAAACTATGACTTTTTAAAAAAGCATCAAAAGGCCTTTTACTTTTTTAAATGTTCGTTTAAACCAAATTAATTGAGGTTGAACAGAACCACTTGTCCTTGTTCATAAAACTGTGGAATTTGATAGAACATTTTTACTTGCTAAATGGGAACAACTCTGATTTTTCATCAACAAAGTGAGGCGGTGAATTCGTTACTGATCTACTTGGTGATAAAAGCATGAGTAGGCTCCAGAGTCCTGCTGAGGCAGATGAGGTTGACTCACCTCCGCTCCCTGCCCTATCTCCTCTGTGATTTCCAGTCACTGAACTCAGCCCCATGTACTTTTTATGGGCCAAATAGTCCACTTCATCTCTTCCTGTGCTAGCAGCACTGAGTACCTTGCAAGGGCTGGGTCAAGAATACAGGGAGGTGCCCTAACTAACAGTGCCACCTGATGGCCAATGGTTGCTACTACATTAATCACATGACAGTTGCTAGGAACTAGAGCACCACCACAGGCTAAATGCCACAACTGCACATCAGAGATTTACCCTTAACATTTTTATTCCCCCACAGAAGTACTTTGATTTTCAGAATTTAGTTTCTGAAAGTCTACCTCATTCTTTATATTCTGGTTCTGTTCTATCCTTATGCACATTTTGATGAAACAAACAAGCTAAAGAAAGGATTGTCATTTTTTACCGTATTTATATCCTCCCTCCTTATTTTGTGCCTTTGCTCCATTTCCTGGAAGTGCTTCCTTACTTATGACGCACTTCCTGACGGTTTCTGTGCAATAGGAGGAAACAGTGGGTGGAGAAGAGAACTCATGGAAGGAGATGACTGTTTTCCTGACTCACATTTTCAGATTCCATCACTATTATGTGGAGGGAGAAAGAGGTTAATCTCACAACAATAGGTGACATGATGAAGAGAAGCTGAACCTCAGAGATACATTATATGCTGTTTTAGTGTACATTTGTTGAAAATGATTTTGACCTTCCTTTTTATTATTGTGCTAAAAAAAGATATAGTTAACCCAAAAATGAAAATTCTGTCATCGTTTACTCACTCTCATGTTGTTCCAAACCCATATGACTAACACAAAAGAATATAACTATGAAGAATGCTGGAAACATCAAAAAATGCAATGGGGACTGAAACTGGTTACAAACATTCTTGAAAATATTTAATTTTGTGTTTCATAGAAGAAACTGTGGAATGACATGAGGGTGAGTAAATAATGACAGAAATTTAATGTTTTAGACCGCAAAGGTTTAAAGGCAGCACAGAACAAAATCACCCATCAAGACCAGCAAATTGATTTTGCCATTGATATATTTGCACTATGAATGACTGCTATTTCTGTATTGCAGAAAACCCTGTCTTCCACTGAATACTGGAGGTCATTACTCCTATGGAACATAAGAGCTCCTGTTTCCTATACATCACCAGTCATCTCATCTGTTGAGAAGGACGAACACCATTTTTCTCATAAAACACAGAGGTAATTTCTCTAGTAGGTGCTGGTAAGCCATTTGTTTTATAGAGCTGCATGTATTACGGTTAATCTTTACTCTTGGTTAGCCATGAGACCAGCTCTGCTCTCTGGAACGGGGGTTATTGGACTACCTTACTGGAATTTAGGGGTCTAATGGACTTTAACACACACGCACACACAAAGAGGCTAAACCAGAGCCAGGTGATATGTGGTAGGCTCCAGGAAGGCCTCTTTTTTCCATTTGGGAGAGCAAGTGGGGGATCCCAATAATGTAAACATTCCTTTCACCTCACCATCACGCTCTCGCCGTGACCCTAAAACACCCTCCCTGCCACATCCCACATCCACGCATGCCGTGCAGACCCTTATCGCTCCACACTCCCCCTGAAGCCGGGCTGCACCGCTACCCCCGCGCTGCAGAGCCCTGACAGGCGCATGAAAAGGCGGGGGCTGGGAGGCATTTGGGCTGGGGGTGCGGAGGGGGTTCGAAGGGAGGAGGAGGAGGAGGAGGGGGAGGTTGAGGGGTTCCATTTAAATTCCTGCTTTGTTCCCATGTTCTCCACCAACCCCCCTTACTATTCCCGTTCCTTCGTTTTCTCCTCCTGGAGCTCTGTTTCCCAGCCTAGGGAGATCAGAAGAGAGTAAGAGCGTATGGAGCAGTAAGAGTGGGAGGGCTGAGGGTTAATTGAGCTGAGGTTACTACTTCCTGTTTGACTCCAAAATATAACTTCCTGTCCTGTGGAGTTTCTCGATGGCTTCAGCCTAAGAACGGTAAAGTTGTGTGTTAACAAAAACTACATAAAAGAGTTTTTTTCTTTTTCTTTTGTTCACCAATGCTGATTTATTTCACCAAAAAGCTGTAATAATGTGAAATATTATTACAATTTAAAATAACCATTTTCTATTTCAGTATATTTTAAAATGTAATTTATTCCTTTAATGGTAAACCTGAATTTTCAGAAGCTATTACTCCAGATTTCAGTGTCACAGGATCCTTCACAAATCATTCCAATATGCTGATTTCCTTCTCAAGAAACTTTTCCTATTATTATAAATGTTGAAAATAGTTGTGGTGCTTAATATTCAAAAGTTCAAAAGAACAGCATTTATTTGAAATAGAAATCTTTTGTAATATTATTTTTGATCAACGTAATGCATGGGCAAAAATCTTAATTTCTTGGGGGGGAAAAAATTCACCCAAAAATGTATTTATTTATAGTGTATAATTAATTGTTACAACCCACCTTTATTAAATGTGAAAATGCAACTATGAAACACTAAACTAAACCAAACATAGGGTAAAATAAACTGAAAAGACAAACTGAAAGAAAAAAAGAAATAGAAATAAGAAATACATTTTAAAATATAATAATCCTGAAAACTCTTTAAAGATAAATTAAACAGGATCACATATATCTGAAGGGCCCTTTCAAAAAGTCATTATCACAAAAATAGTGAAAAGCTGAAATCCATTTCTTAGAGGCAAGAAGAGAAATAAACTTTGTGGTCTGTTTCTTAGATGTAAAATTTTCCTTTCATTTGTGCAACCTCAATCTGAACCCTGACAAGCATGAACAGACAACTGTTTTCCCACAGAATTGTGGGTTTGGTGGCCAAATGGCAGAAGCAGAATAAATGAGCCAACAACGTTGTTGCCAAGCACAGAATCTCCCCCGTTCCCTGTCTAAATCACCTCAGTGTGCGTGTTAGATTATTTCTGTTGTCCAGTTGTAATTTGAGCATGAGTCATTGACACTTCGATTAATGACCCAATCCGAGGTCAAGTCCTTTTCAAGCTGCCTTCCTAGTGGTGTTGATATGAGAAAGCAATGCAGTCTGGGAACTTGAGTCAGAAACTCTACCCTGAACTGTTTGTCAAGCTACATTAGGAATTTTAGTTTTCCACATGTTAATGCTCATGTAACTGAAGGACTGATACTGAGTCATGTGGGGGCCTCTCTCTGCCCTGAGTGTAATAAAGCTACAAAGCAACAGGACAGTGCTACAAAATGCCCCCTAAAGTTATTTTTATGTGATTTAGACTAGTGGATTTTTGGATGAACTGTCCTTTTAAACTATTTTATTGATGTCCCTACTACCTTTCTGGACCTTGAACGCGTCAGTTGCGTTACTGTCTATGCAGGGTCAGAAAGTTTTTGGATTTCATCAGAAATATCTTAAGTTGTGTTTCAAAGATGAATGAAGGTCTAATGGGTTTAAAATGACATTAATGACAGAATTTTGATTTTTTAACTAACCCTTTTAAGCCAACCCGGGCTCATGAAAATACGTGCCTCTATATACATTTCTGCAACAACCTTACTGCATATTTCGCACTAGTGAAATGTCCAGACAGTGCCGCTAAAACGCACGTTCAATAGCACAGTTTTAATAGGTTGGTACAGGCATGTATTGCTGCGTTTTTAATATGGTGCGTGAGGTACATATTTCAGCTGTTCAGAATTTAAATATCCAGGGAGTGTTGCTAAAGGTTAATTCTCTATCGTGTTGGAAACACCCCTTACACCAAACCCAACCCTAAACCTATGTGATATTATTAACAAATGCAAAAGTGATATAAAAATGCAATTGTTGATGCAGCCGTGCTATTTTACCTTCCTTATGCAGATTTTAGTTATTTTGTCAAACTGGGAGCTCTTCATTACTAAAGTTCAACACCATATTGCATGAGTTACAAACCTACTGAATTAAAAAACTCTTTCATATAAAGCTGTATATATGACAACAACATTCAAAAGTATCAGTTTTCACATCGCACAGGATGTTAAAATTGCTAATAAATAATATTCTTCAAGTAATTGTGTGTTTGAAAAGGAATAAAAGTTGTCAGTTTTATTGCCTCTAGTGATCATTTCAACTGGAAACTTAAGTGATTTGTACATTTAGGTATGTTTTTTCAGTTTTGCAGAAGTGTATATAGAGGCACGTATTTCCAGTGAGCCCATTTTGCTTTAAGCAGCACAACCATTTTCAAAATAACAATAAATAAGAAACAATAACCACTAATTTTTAAGTGCCAAATCAGCATATTAGAATGATTTTAAAACATTAAAATAGAAAACTTGGCGTGAAAAAAAAAAGTTTTTATTTGCATACAGAATTGTAATTGGTCTTTCTTTCTAGCATCTGTTAAATGATTTATAGCCACATTTACACCATGAAGATGGTATTTCTGTGCATGTTGATGCTCAGGTACAGCTGACAGAACACAAGACACAAGAGTGTCATGACAACAGCATCTCATTTACACAGAAACCAAAGCCTTAAACCCAAACTCACCTTAAAGTTTAACACTATTTTTGCTGCATTGTAAGTTCTAGTGTTTTCTTCAGGAACTGCAAATTATATTAATTATATTTATATTAATTATATTTTTTTAAATGATTGATTATTTATATATTTAATAGTATTTGTCACAATGGCATCATGCACTGGCTTCAGGTGTGTGTTAATATTTCAATGCACATTTTGTTTTGTGTGTAATTTTCTAGGATTATGGCATAACCATTGTGACACATTCTTAATTTCTTTTCCCCCTCACTGCACCAATTACATCTGCATTTATCCCTCAGCTCTGTCTCTCTCCATTTCTCTCTCTCCCTCTCTCTCTCGCTCTGTCTTTCCTTTAAATTATAACTAGTTTGTGCAGCTGACTGCAGAATTGATGCAGCTGAGAGAAAGGAGGCGAAGACGAGAAATAAAAAGAGAGCAATGGAAAAGAAAGAGTCACTCGTGGATGAGAAAAGAACAACAAGGGAGAACGATAGTGAGACAGGGTAGAGGGAAGGCAGTGGATGGGAAACAAAACAGAATTAAAAAGAGTGATAGGTAGGCAAAGGAAGAGAAGAAGTTAGAACAGAAGAAGAGAGAGAGAAATCGGCAGAAGATTAACCAATAAGAGAGCCACCTTCGAGTGAGAGAGAACTGATCAAAACCGTGGAAGCCTGGCTCTTGGAAACAAAGGACCACAAACGTAAAACACGGATGAATGTATGGAACGAAAAGGGGTGTATGGCAAAAGCGAGAGCCAGGGAATGAACGAGGAAGAGGGGAACAAATGAAAAAGAGTAGGAATCAGCAGAAGAGGCTTTTGCGGTCCCAAAGCAGAGGGGGAGGAGGAGGGCAAGAGAGAGGCAGGTTGGGGATGGGAAGGCAAGATCAATAACTAATTTCAGTGCCGAGCCTCAGTCGGACTGTTTTCCAATAAGCCCTGGACATAACGAGTTAGCTTGAATAGCTGTGCTGCAGCTATTGCTGCTCTCTCTCTCTCTCTTCATCCATCCCCCTCGCTCTACCCGCCTCATGTCTCTCAGGGCCCTGGTGCTAGCGATGGCTGGATCGATCCTCTGCACGCACACAAACACGCACATACTCAGGCATACAGGCCCGAGTTTTGCAACAGGATGCCAAGACATGTCGCTGCTACTGCTGCAGCCTTGCATGCTGGTTGTGTGTGTGTGTGTTATTATTATTTCCATCATTATGAATCATCTCATATTTACGAAAGCCTGTTTCCACCACTAAATAAAAAAAATGTAATAAAGGTTACTGCAAATTTTAAACTCATAATTGTGATTTTTTTATTTCTCAGAATTGCGTGATATATTCTCGCAATTTTTCCTTTTTTAAAAAAAAAAAAAAATATATATATATATATATATATATATATATATAAAAAGTCCAGTGTTGAGGGGGAAAAAAGACTGATAAGAGTTGTGAGTTTGTATCTCACAACTGAGGAAAAAAAATCTGAATTGTGAGATGTGAACTCACAATTGCAAGGAAAAAAGCTAGAATTGTGCATTTTTGTGTTTTTGAACCCTTTCCAACAATGACTGTGTGATTTTGAGTTGCATCTTTTTGCACTGAGGACTACTGAGGGACTTATGCATCTATTACAGAAGGTTCAAATGCTCACTGATGCTTCAGAAGGAAAAACAATGCATTAAGAACTTTTGAACAGAATAAAGATGTGTATATTTTTCTTATTTTGCCTAAATATCATATTTTTTTTCCATTTAGGGCTGTCTTTCAGAATCTACAGAAGATACTTGCTTGTTTCCCAGAAGACAAAATAAGTTAAATTTACCCTGATCTTTAAATTCCAAAAGTTTTCACCCCCGGGCTCTTAATGCATTGTTTTTCCTTCTGGAGCATCAGTGAGTGTTTAAACACTCTGTAATAGTTGAGCCTGAGTCCCTCAGTTGTCCTCAGTGTGAAAAGATGGATCTCAAAATCATAAAATCATTGTTGGAAAGGGTTCAAATACACACAAATGCTGAAAAAACAAAGAACTTGAGGGACCTGAAGGATTTTTCTGAAGAACAGCGTGCAGTTTAACTGTTCAGGACAAGCAAGGGACTCATGAACAACTATCACTAAACAAACAAACAAACAAATAAACAAACACAGCTGTGAATCATTCAGTTAACAGCTCAGTATTAAGAATCAAGCGTTGTGATTCTTGAATAAATTTGAATAAATTGAATAAATTCAATTTATTTTCTATATGTAAACGTCTTTTATGTGAAATATCTTATTTAGGTCAGTACTAAATAAAAAATATCATGCATTTTGTATAATCCCTTATTTTGGTAAAATAATTAACATTTTGCAGATTCTGCCAGGTATATGTAAACTTTTGACTTCAACTCCAAGTAGATTGACTAGATGACTGGTTTTATCTATAAAAAACAAATGAAAATGAGTAAATATCTTCTATTGCTTGTCAGCAACGAAGCAGCTCTTCATTTTCTGTGCATCTACAACAATATCAAAAATCAGTTTCTGCAAACTTTTTCTTCAAATAAATGAATAAAAAATGATTATGTAGATTTTGACATTTACTTGTGAACTTGCAATAATGGCAATATTTCATTAAATCAGAAAACAGTGTCTGATGAAGGTTGCATAACCAAAATGTTGCATTAAAATATGATTTGCAAGCAATAGCTGTTTATGGGATTTTATTTTTGTTAAATTAAATCATTTGTAAAACAAAACGTGTTAAGGGTTTTGCCAAATGGCCATGATAAAAAATGTTTCAGATTTTATCAGAAAGCCTGGACATGCTATATCACGAATGGATTATTCAAAGGGTGGTTTATGTATAGTTTATATGTAGTAAATATTACAAAGCTTAACTATTTGAAGGCAAAAAATGTTTTGCCAGGCATGGTGTTGAATCCACTGCACCACTGCAAAAGAAATTTGTTGGGGCAGGAGTCCTAGCGAAATTATTCTGGTAAAATGATAAATGCTTGTTTGGCAATGAAGATTACCAAATACCGACCTGACGATCATTTTCCGTGATAACAGCTCCACAATCATGCCATGTGTTTTCTAACCAGACAGATAAATTACTTTTTTTGTTTAAATCTGTAAAATAGGTTTGCTAAAAGGTCTGAAGTTTCTCAAAGCATAACAGGATACGTTATAAGACCTATTACCTATAAAGTATAATGTATAAAACTATGGTGATGTTAATAAATAAGACTATAAATAGACAACACATCCTTGTATTGCATCGTTACTGGTTGCACACGACAACAACTGCTGCAGCCAGTTTGTTCAGAAGAGTTATCAGTTTGAATCAGTCTAATCTCACTGAATCAATGAATCGTTCAAAACGGTTGTTGATTTACTCAGAGTTGTTTGGTTCATTATGTCCAACTCAAATGAGATTTTACAAATTAAAGTGTTTTTTTTTTTTTTTTGGCAGGAACTGCAAAAAGTGTCCTCTCGTGTAATTGTTCTTGTGTACGCCTGTGCCTATATGAGTGTGTATGTCCTTTTGCAATGCAAAATTAACCAAAATGTTGAGTCTCGATGAGCACACTTCCTAATGTCATGTAAATCAACACATTATATTTTGTCCCACTGTCATCAGTTCTCTGGCACTGATACAAAAAAACTTAAGGAAATGTGTTCCTCAAAAAATGCATTATGAACATTTCATTTAATAATTTTGAAAAACAAAATATGACAACATAAACAATGAAATGTAATTCCACATATAACAGTGTTAGAGGTTATTGTGATCTGCAATGTTTAATTCACCTTTGCTGGCAACAGAAAATGAACGTTTACAGTGACAGCAAAACACTTCACTTGCATCGTTGAAAGCGCATTTTCGTTTGGGCATTTCTCCAGCTTAGCTAGCGAGCTAAATTGAGAAGCTGCTTGCACTGAGAGGACGGCAGCGAACAGCAGCGAGCGTGTAAAGTTATTGTTATGGCAGCCAGATACATTGCAAAGTGATTTGCGAAAAGACATTCTAGAATGAAAGTATCAGCAAATCAACTTGCAATGGCAAAGAAACAGCTATTGAGAAGAACAAACTATACCAGAGACAGTAGGTAGAAGGGCACTGAAGATACATAATTTTAAGCGAATGTGTCTAGCAGATGAAATCAGGACACATTAACATTTTTAAAGAATTGTGGGGACACAGCTTTTCCCTAGGTGTCACCAAGCCTACTTGGTTGAAGAGAAATTGATTATGATTTTAATCAAATAATTAGCGCTATAAACACAGACGTCTTTTCTAGCGAAGTCGGGGGAAAATGAAATAATTAACCAGAATAAGAATAAAAGGTAGTTCACACACTGGGTGTTCACAACATAGTTGTATGACTTGTATCACTAAAATTACTAGACAAAATGCATCTTGCTGGAAAAATGCAGGATGATAAAGATGAAATGGCAGGTGAACTTTCAGTTATTACTGCTTTAATGTGTGCTTTAATTATGCAGTTTCATATGTACACATATATTTGCTCGATTCTGTTAAATATGTGAATTTATCCACATTATTTTTCGATGTGGAAGTAAGCTGTTTTCCGGTAATGTGTTAGACTTTCAGTTCATAATCCGCCGTTGGGAAATAATGAAAAGAATATCGAAGTGCAGTAAACGGTAAAACTGTTTGCACTACAAACCAGTGTGTTCACAATTAAGACAATAAATTAAAATGATATGATAAGACACACTAGTTTTCAGTATCAAGCAGCAAAACAAGCTGTATTCTGCAGCTAAAAATAGCTGGATGTGGATGAGACCAGAAGCCAGACACATTAAATTTGCAAATGGCAAAAATAAGATGGATACAACAGTTATTTTTGGTTCTCGAAACTGATTGGCTGAGAGGAGTCAAATAGTCTAGTCATATCGGAACTTTCATTGTTTGTATCCCTCCGCTTGCAGTATTTCTCACAGTGAGTGTCATGGCGGATGCACAAATCCTCTATAATTTTATAAATAATACTGTTTTTGTATCACGGAATGTAGTTTTAAGAGTTTTTTAGTTGAGAATTTACTTGTTTAGACTTAAAATATGTGGTTTGTTAATAAGATAATATCTATTTGAAAATTAGCTTCAGTGTTTTCGGAGCTCGTCAACGTGCGTTTAGTGCTCAACATTCCTTTGTTACTAGTTCTAATGTTATGTTTTTGAATTAGTAACGAAAACTTGGGTTTAGCTGTTGAGATTTGTCAAACTGAAATTTGAATTCATGGCAGAAGGAAGCAGTTTGCACAAAAGAGGGTTTTTAAAGAGTCTCCATTGTTGTTTCTTATGTATTTACACACTTGTGCCGTCAAACGGTTGTATAAATGCAATATCACACACGTAGCCGTGTGATATGGCTGAATATCAGCACACTGTGATTACCTATGGCCAAATCACAGCCGTGCCGATATACAGCCATGTTTTTAAATTCATACTTCTGTTCAGCGAGGACACATTACATCTTTACATTTTTTTGTATCTGTATTTGTAAATGTCAGGGAAAATATCCATTGACGACATTGTAATACTGTATTATCATATGGAAACTGGTCCACATACCCATGGAAGACCAATTACAATGCTGTATGCAAATAAATGTGATAATTACATGTACCATTTTGTTTTGATTTGTTTTTTTAAGAAAATGCATGTATTTTCCACAAAGATGCATTCAGTTCATGCACATTGATAGTAAAGACTTATACGACTTATATTGGTTTTTATTTGTTGTTTATTTATTTCTTTTTTACTATTTTAAATAAATGCTTTTAACTTTATGTTTATCCAAGAATCTTGAAAAAAAAAATGTATAATGGTCTCTTCAAAAAATAATACTGTAATAATAAATAAATAATACCATTTCAATATAATAATAAGAATATAATATAATAATAATTATAAGAAATGTTTCTTGAGCAGCAAATCCGTATATTAGAATGATTTCTGACGGATCATGTGACACTGAAAACTGGTGTAATGGCTGCTGAAAATTCAGCTTTGTCATTACAGGAATAAATAAAAAAAGTAAAATATATTAAAATAGAAAGTATTTATTTTAAACAATATTTTACAGTATTCTTATTTTTACTGTTTGGCCATACTACCACTAGATGGTGCTGCTCTGCACTATGCTTACAGTGATCATTAAAACTATAATTCAGCACAATACGACGAGAAAAAATACATGATTATGAGAAAACACTTTTCTGCTGTACTTACAGTGATAAGTACACATATTGTTTCAAGTGAGAATCACCATTCAGAAATGATTCAGAAACACTGTTTAAACATGAGACCTGCGTCTTGCTTATTTCGTCTGGAAAATTAATTCTACATAGAACTGGTTTAATAACAATAACACTGGAAAACAGGATTTCAACCTATTTTTTTTTTCTATGTAATTTACCGCTTTCCCCTCTCTTTTTTCTTCTCTTTTATAGTCTTTTAGTCTTTTTCCTCATCTCTCTCTCACATTTTCTCTCTCTCACTCACTGTACTGCTTGCATGGTTACAGCTGCACTGGTGATAGGGAGCTTGCTTGTGTGAAATATTAATAAGAAAATGGCTTATGCATTTTTAACTACGTGCCAGCCAGACCTAGTCACACAGGAGTGTAAATTTACCTCCAGACCAGGTGTGGAGCTCCTGCGCAACTAACTTGTTTGGTAGCTCATAACCTGACCAAATTGCCTTACACTGTTCATCTGTGATAACATGTTACATCTTAAATTCATGCAATTATATTCATCTCAAACTCAATCCTTCAAATTTTTCACATGTGAGTTAAATACTAACTCTATGATTATAATTCTAAATCTAGAACATCTCCGACGGAAGTTCATGGCAAGATGTAGCTCACTTGTAGGGGTTTTTCCAGAAGTCTCAGCCAAGTAAAGCCACCCACACAGGACACTTCTATCCTCTCAGTAACCTTTTAGTATTCTCTCTTTTTCTCTCTCTCTGTTTCTAGGTCAGGGATTAGGCAGAGAGGCAGTAGTGAGCGTGTGCTCTGCACTGCTGTCCACTTCAATCTACCCAACCAGGGCTGATCTCAGAAAATATAGATACAGAGAGTGAGAGAGAGAGAGAGTGATGGGGGTGTCAGAGGCTCACATGGGGGAAAACAGTAAGAGAGGGGAAAAATCAGTGGAGAGAAGGCAGAAAGAGAGAAGAAGAAAACTAGCGTGGCAAGCATAGCATGGGCTAAAGGCGTGTAGCTGGATTGTGCAACATTCAGTTCTGTTTTGTTCCATAAACACACACAACATTCCTACACACACACACACACACACACAGCCTCTGTTCTCAAAATGCAAGGCACTGCTGCACTGTGAAACCAGAAACCACATCAGACCTCGGACCTTCAAAGACAGAACTAATCCTGTTCTCACCCAAACCTGATTGTAATTCAGTCATTAAGCATTCAGCTCGACGCCCTGCAGAGCTCTGGCTTCGATTAAGAGACTGGTGTTGACTGGTTGAAGTTTGCTGCTGATATGTTGCTGTATTTTACTACAAGGATTATAATGATATATAGATATATAATGTGATAGTTAAATTATTATTAAGTATTGTTGTTGCTGTAGTAATATAATTATTTATTTGGTATTAAAATTATACTAATTTATATATTATTATTATGATATATTATGTATTATAAATAAATGCTAAATATTATTTTGATTTAGCTTTTATTCTATATAAATATATTTTATTTGAAGTTGTAGTCATTTTGTTATGTTTTTGTCATTTTTATTATAATGACAAACATTTAACATTTAACATTTCTGTATAGCTTTAATTTATTTTTATTTCAGTTTTAGTTTTTAATAATTTTAGTATGTCAACTTCAGCTCATTTATTTCAATTTTATATATATATAGAGAGAGAGAGAGAGAGAGAGAGAGAGAGAGAAACTTTTGGTAGAAAACTATTTTCATTTATTTCAGTTTTTCATCTGATATATATATATATATATATATATATATATATATATATATATATACTTTTCTATTTACCAAAAACAATTTTTATTTACAATAACAACTCTATAAAACAAGATAATGTAAGGATACAACTACAATAGAATAGAATAGAATAGAATAGAATAGAATAGAATAGATTAGAATGTAATATGTGACCCTGGACCACAAAACCAGTCTTAAGTAGCACAGGTATATTTGTAGCAATAGCCAACAATACATTATATAGGTCAAAATTATAGATTTTATATAAATAAATAAATTTATATAATTTAAAATAATAATAATAGTAAAATAATAATAATAAAATAATAATAATAGATTTTATGCCAAAAATCATTGGGATATTAGGTAAAGGTCTTGTTCCATGAAGATCTATGTAATTTTTGATTAGTAATATACATTGCTAAGAACTTCATTTGGACAACTTTATGTATTTTTATTTATTTATTTATTTATTTATTTATTTGCACTCTCAAATTCAAGATTTTCAATTTTTTTTAATCCCAGCCAAATATCGTCCTAACAAACCATACATCAATGGAAAGCTTATTTATTCAGCTTTCAGATTATGTATAAATCTCAATTTTAAAAAATTGACCCTTACGACTGGTTTTGTGGTCCAGGGTCACATATATGAATATAATGTATTTGCTAAATGCCATGATTGACCAATCAGAATCTAGTAATCAAGAGGTCTTTGTAAATAATAGCAGTTAGCTACCTGATGGCTACTGCTTCTAAAACAAATACAATACTGAAATCGTACAGGGACATTCAGTAAAAAAATATTTAAAGAAACAAACATACATTCACATGGGCACACAGACAAAAAGTGTTACTGTTTTCTTCTGCTTCAGGAGAGACCTCAGTTCAGCCTCTCTTTTCATCTGTGTATTTTACCATTTTTTTCTTATCACAATACAGGTGCTCCCATCCAAACTACCATGATGTAATCCAACTGTAATCCCAAACATCAAAGAACCACACAGCTGTCATGTGTCACAAACACACATACACAGACACTCTCTTCAAAGACTTTTGCAATATGTGTTCGGCTAAATTTTGCTCCTGACTCATTTTTGAAGAAAAATGTCATTCATTTTTAAAACACTGTTAATGATATTTTAATATTTCTTAGTTAGCTTGTTTGTTTTTGCCTTTTGGCTCTGTGACAGACATTTCGGCCATATGGTTCAGCTTGAATAAGGCAGAAGACCTCCTTTTGACCTTTCAAAGTGTATAAAAACAAACATTTGCAAACACATATGCACAAACACAATCATATGTCTGTGTAGCAAATGGCAGACAGGAATACAACAGTTTGTCTGATATTTTATCTGTGATTAATACACAAACAAATAAATTCAACAAACACAGAGGCATTTCCACCCACAGCAGCTTGTATCATTATGTTAACAAGCCTGTGCTATCAAATGCATTATTTATACATTTATACATTGTAATTGTATTATATATAGGAGTTTAGTATTGTGTATTGTATAATTACATAACAATAGCCGTCTCCTAAATAAAATGGCTTTAAACAATACAGCCATGCATTATGAAGTTATATAGGCTGCTATTTTAACTAACTAGGTTTAGCACGAAGAGTCCTCAGTTATCTTACTTAAGAACAGTGGAATGACAAGACACTCTTCAAACTCAGTCATAATTCCAATATTATATATACATTTTCATAAAAACATATACTTCAGGACAACTTGCATCCAGAATACCACTGTTAGTCAGTGTCATCCACTCTGACCACTATGGGGCATTGTGTTTATTGTTAGTGTTAGTTTGCCTGAGAGAACAACAGATCCTGTGGTGCCTACATTTAAATGTGAAAAATAAATGTATTGATTGACTGAGTGGTTGAATAAATGAAGTAATGAAAGTATAAATGACTGAACGAATAATGAAGGAATGATTTTAACCTCAAGCTGTCCCACTTAGCTAACTTAGAATATAGTACAACAGTGCCATCATGTGGCTACTTTAATTAATACACAAGTGTTATTAAGTATGTTTAAATACTTTCACAGGGGAATGTTTTATTACAGTTGCCATACACATAACAAGTCTACACATTCAGATATTTATTATTGTAATAATAGCATTTTATTCTTTTGACTCACTTTTGTAGAAGTCATATGATTTGACACCAACAACAATATGACAAAAATCTAGATTGTCCTACAAATGACCTAACATATGCAGGAGACATTTTTAGTTTATTCTGTGCTTAAGTAGCACAAGATGTATCATGTCAGTAGCAGTACGTTTAACAGTCACTTTGAATGCAATTAATTACATTGTAATTACATTGTAAGTGGCCTTATGTTGCTTTTTTCTTTTTCAGGGAGGCCGTATTTCCTTTCTTGCATGAACAGAATGCAATGAATGCACAAGGGTGAATTTGCACAATGTGTAAGTACAGAATATTAATAGACTGATACATATGTCCTTGTGTCTGAGTCACAATGACTAAAGGTCTACATATGAGTAGAATGATGAGATGAGACTTTCATCCTAAGGAAGACATGTCTTCACACCTTTCCCTCCAGCCAACCTCCTCAGCTCCAGCTGGAAATCAGTGCACATCCTAGAGCACAAAAAGATAGATGTTTCTTTGCTAAAAACCACCTACATTGCATTTTTAATCAACTACTATTGACATTGCTGTTATTGACTAGAGTTCCAGTTCTGTTGTCGTTTTGTAACTGATCAGAGTCATAGCCAGTATGTAGGAGTGTAATTTAGTTACAAGGTGGCATCAAGTAGCTGCCATTAAAGCTACCTGACTTTCACGGATAGTTGCAAAAGTAGTAGTTGAAATGTTATTGAAATTATTAAACAAAACTCAGGATGGGACAGAACCACACAGTAGAACACAACAATAATGGACAGCTGAACCAAACGCAGGACTTAAATACACAAAGAACTAATCAAAGTAAACAGAAACCATAGAAATTAACCAGCAGCAGGAAAAATGGGCATAAAAGAAACTGGGTCAAACACTGGAACAAGGACAACTAGAACAAAACCAAAACAGAACCAGACATAAGTGACATTAGCCCAAACTAAAGTCCAGAGGAGGGACCATGGGGGCTTAGGACGTGGAGCTGGAGTGAGGCATGACCAAGGGGAGGCTGACTGAGGGAACCACCACAGAGGAGATGATGGAAGGAGGAGCCAGAGCAGAAGCAGAGACAGGAGGAGCCATGGTGAAGATGAAGGAGGGAGACGCCAAAGTGGAAGCAGAGACAGGAGGAGCCAGGGTGAAGATGAAGGAGGGAGACGCCAAGGTGGAAGCAGAGACAGGAGGAGCCATGGTGAAGATGAAGGAGGGAGACGCCAAGATGGAAGCAGAGACAGGAGGAGCCAGGGTGAAGATGAAGGAGGGAGACGCCAAGGTGGAAGCAGAGACAGGAGGAGCCATGGTGAAGATGAAGGAGGGAGACGCCAAGGTGGAAGCAGAGACAGGAGGAGCCAGGGTGAAGATGAAGGAGGGAGACGCCAAGGTGGAAGCAGAGGCAGGAGGAGCCAGGGTGGAGATGAAGGAGGGAGACCAGGGTGGAACTCCAATCAGAAGAGCCAGAATGGAGACCCATAGTCGAAGGAGAAGCCATGGCTACCAGGCAAAACCAGGGAGACAACAGACTGAGACAGAGCTAAAGGAATAGAGACCCAGGGGAAGCTGAGGAGACTGAGACCCAGGGTGACACTAAAGGCCTGGAGGGCCAAGGTGGAGCCACAGGCTTGGTGGAGACGGAGGCTTGGCAAGCCTGGGTGTAGCCTGTGTGACTGAGGACCAAGGTGGAGCCTGAGGGAAGGAGCAGCCTGGCAGAGCCAGGGGAATGGAGGGATGAGGAGCCAGAGGAGCAGAAGACAGTGGTGGAGACACATCGACAACTGACCATGGTGGAGCTGGGGTGACGAGCGAGCCCAGTGGAGTCAGAGGACTGACAGAATCTGGTGGAGCCAAGGGAGTGTGGAGCCAAGGAGCTGAAGGGTCAGAAGGTGTAGCTCAGAGCTCGGAGGACTGAGGTGGAGCCATGAGGCCGACACCCCAGGACGGAGATAAATATTGGAAGATCTGAGGCTCATCCACCTTGCAGTGTGGAGAACAATGGGGAGAGCTGGAGGGAACAATCAGAGACAGAGACGAAAGACTGGTTGGCTTTGGATGAGGCAGCGGGGGAGGCAGGTTGGACAGGTTTTCTGACAACACAGGTAATCAGAGCTGGGCGGAACCAGCTGAGACACAGGAGATTAAAGGCAGGGTGGAAACACTCTTAAAGTGTGGTGTCTCCATCTTCTGCTGCTATTGATGGGGTAGGGCTCCACGACATGCCCTCTATCAGCAATTCCACTGGCACACTGGTGATTTTGCTGGCTCACGCACCTGGTCAGACTTAGTTGGCTCGCTCTCTGGAGAGATTTCTGTCCTGGCTTCAGCTCAGGCTCTCCTATTGTGGAAGGCTCATCAGACTCATCGTCTGCGATGGGAACCATTGTGGAGGGGTACCTACTCCATGTACTCCAAAAAGTCCCTAGAGGCTCTCGTTTTTCTGCTAGATCCATTGTAATTTGGTCTGTTATTCTGTCAAAAGTAGTAGTTGTTGAAACGGGACTTATTCACAGCAATATTAAAATTTAATAAACAAAACCCAGGATGCATGAAACACAGGACAAAACAGCCAAGTAGAACACAACAATAACAGACAACTGAACTGAACCAAACACAGGGCTTAATACACAGAGAACTAATCAGGTTGAACAGAAACAGGTGTGAAACCATAGAACCTAACCAACAGCAGGAAAAATGGGCATAAAAGAAACTTGGTCGAACACAGGAACAAGGACAACTAGAACGAACTAAGTCCAAACGAACATGGGTACTTTCAAAACCGCAGCTTTTTCTATGGGGTACGGCCATTCGTCCACACGCAAATGCAGTATCAGGTCATTAAAGCTTTTTTTTTTTAAACTCCTGCCAGGGTTTTCTGCCAGGCCCTAAACCCTTCCTCTGAGTCTGCACTTTCGTGACATAATGCCACTTTGACGGCCATTGAGCTCGCCTCAGTGCGGGCTTGGCAGAAGTGCGTATCGAGGGCGCATAGGGGCCACAAAGGGGGCGCATGCGAGCACCCTTCTGAATATTAAAAAGACAAATGGGACACTCTATGGTCTTGTGCACTTAACATGAGGACTAGACATCCATTGTAAGTCTGTAAGACCGCAAATGCACGTAAAGTGTTCCATTTGGGACAGGGCCTTTGGCTTGTGATGTCGGAGTGCACACATGGCTTTTTGGTTAGGGTTATATCACCGCCTGTTGGTTTGGCATGCTCTTGACAGGGCTTCATAGCGTGTTTATTTTTTATTTTTTTGCACTTTCATGGTAGAGAAAAAACTTGTGTACGTGTGGATTAGGCCTAAAACAGAACCAAACATACATGTGACACTGACCTGATATCACAGAAAGTTATGAGATCTGCATACTAATCTGCATGCTGTATTGATATACAATATGTGTTAAATTCTCTGGCTTAAAGAGATAGTTCAACCTGTAATGTATGAAAAAAAAAATATAAAAAAAATTACTATAATTAAAACTGAAATGAAAAACTAAAAAGAAATATAACACAATAAAAAAGACCTAAATTTAACCTAAAATTACAGCTGAAAAGATTAAAAGCTAATATTAATTTTCAAAAAAACATAGTAGTGTGTGTGTGTGTGTATTTGTCGTGTTTTTTTTTGTTTTTTTTTTGACGTGATTATTAATATTAGCTTATAAACTGCTTTCAGAATGTGACTTTTAATGAGACATTTTGAGTCTAGAATGAGTCAAACCTAGGTGACTATGCTGTCAAACATATTGTCAAGCAGTGCAAAAGAGGTTAATCTGAAAGGAGAAACGTAAAGAGGGCACAGAGAGAGAGAGAGGACTACAGCGGAGACAGGTAAGGAGAAGAGCCGGCCAGCTCTGCTGACTCAGGACATTTCAAAAGTGTTGATTTCCGCTCCATTTCTCCAGCCTCTTTGTAATTCTAATGAGAGTGTAAAAGGTGTCAGGAGCCAGCGAGGGAGTAGACAGAAGAAGATAGGGTGAAAGAGAGCAGATCAGATTAAATATCGACTGACTTCAGGCTGTCCGATGCAGACAGGCAGTGTACTGAGTCATCATCTGTATACCCTGCCAGCTCGCCTGAGAAGGAGAGACAGAAAGAGGATGAGCAGACAGAGCCGGGAGGAAGAGAGGAGTTACCCAGGGGAGTGTGAGGAGAGCAGTGAAACATTGGGCTTGTGGGGGAGGAGAGACCAACATAAGTAGGCGAGACAGAAAGCATGCTGTCATGTAATGAAGGGAGGGAAAATAAGAGATGGGATGAGAAGAAAGAAAAAGCAACAGTGGCTGGACAAGAGGCTGGACAGAATACAAAACAAATACAGGATCGAAACTAGGACCGTTCAGATGAACATTTATTAAAGGGACTGGAGATCTCTGGGAAATCAGAGAGAAAAGATTTTTATAAGAGTATACCAGTATGCCAACATTTAGATCGTATACACTATATACGGACGAAACGATGGATTGTGAAAATAAAATGGAAAAAAAACACCTACTTAAAAACTGTCCGTTATAAGAAAAGTAACACCTACTAACTAGTTACTCAACATTAATAGTATCAGTTCTTCTCTGTTAGTCGTTGCTCTGGTGGCAAAGAAAGGATGCAAACTAGTCTGTCCTAAAAGATACACAGTTAAAGTCCAAAGTTTACATACTCCTTGCAGAATCTGCAAAATGGTGATTATTTTACCAAAATAAGATGTTATTTTCTTTAGTACTGACCTGAAAAAGATATTTCACATAAAAGATGTTTACATATAGTCCACAAGAGAAAATAATAGTTCAATTTATAAAAATGACCCCGTACAAAAGTGTTTTTTTTTTGTTTTTTTTGTTTTTTTTGGTGATAGTTGTTCACAAGTCCCTTGTTTGTCCTGAACTGCCCACTGTTTTTCAGAAAAATCCTTTAGGTCCCACAAATTCTTTGTTTTTTCAGCATTTTGTGTATTTGAACCCTTTCCAACAATGACTGTATGATTTTGAGATCCATCTTTTCACACCAAGGACAACTGAGGGACTCATATGCAACTATTACAGACGTTTCAAATGCTCACTGATGCTTTAGAAAGAAAAACATGCTTTAAGAGCCAGGGGTGTAAACTTTTGAACAGAATGAAAATGTCTACATTTTTCTTATTTTGCCTAAATATCTTTTTTTTTTTTTTCATTTAGCACTGCCCTTCAGAAGATACAGAAGATACTTACATGTTTCCCAGAAGACAAAGTAAGTTAAATTTACCCTGATCTTCAAATTCAAAAAGTTTACACCCCCCCAGCTAATGCATCGTGTTTCCTTCTGAAGCATCAGTGAGAGTTTGAAACTTCTGTAATAGTTGCAAATAGAGTTCCTCAGTTGTCCTCAGTGTTAAAAGGTGGGTCCCAAAATCATAGTCATTGTTGGAAAAGGTTCAAAAACAAAAACAACAGAAAAAAAAAAAAAAATGCTGAAAACTCAACAAAATTGTGAGACCTGACAGATTTTTCTGAAGAACAGCAGGCAGTTTAACTTTTCAGGACAAACAAGGGACTCATGAACAACTATCACTAAACAAAAAACAGATGTGGATTATTCAGGTAACAACACAGTATTCAGAATCAATTGTATGTATTTTGAACATGTATGTATTTATATGTAAATGTCTTTTATGTGAAATATCTTATTCAGGTCATTACTAAATAGAAAACAACATGCTTTTTGTATGATCCCTCTTATTAAAATAGTTAATATTTTGCAGATTCTGCAAGGTGTATGTAAACTTTTGACTTCAACTGTATATAAGAAAACCATGCTTTTAGTGTCTGACAAAAAAGATGTGTCTTTGAGTTTTTTCCTAAATTAATAATGCTGCTTTGGTTCTATGCGTATTAAATATTTTTCACAATGTCTTGTGATGTTCGTGTGAATTATTAATTCTATTAAAATAAATTAAAATGAACAAAATTGTAAAACATACATCGAAAAAAATAGATGTTTTTTACTATATCTGACCCTGGACCACAGAACCACTCATAACTGTCAATTTTTTTTTAAATTAAAAAAAAAAAAACTTTCCATTGATGTCTGGTTTGTTAGGATAGGACAGTATTTGGCCGAGATACAACTATTTGAAAATCTCGAAACTGAGGGTGCAAAAAACTCAAAATACTGAGAAAATCACCTTTAAATTTGTCCAAATGAAGTTCTTAGCAATGCATATTACTAATCAAAAGTAGGTTTTTATATATTTCCGGTAGGAAATTTACAAAATATCTTAATGGAACATGATCTTTGCTTAATATCCTAATGACTTTTGGCATAAAAGAAAAATCAATAATTTTGACCCATACGATGTATTTTTGGCTATTGCTACAAATATACCCGTGCTACTTAAGACTGGGTCACATATTGTGTAAAAACACCGCTGGGTGAATACAGCATTACAATTTTGGACACTCTAAGAGCCTAAAAAAATAATAATTTGACGATTTCTTAGCCACATATGCAAGTTTAAGTGCGGCCACGAGATGGAGACAAACAAAACGCTGAAGGGAAACACGGTAGTCAAATAAGGAAATGACGTGAGGTGTGCAGTGTTTCTGCTTTGGGAAGCCAGGGGAGCTGGAAAAGCTTTCATGGGGCAGTTCTGCTACAGTTGTTCAACTGTGACATGACCGATAGTAAGAAACGACAGTCAGCGAGAGCAGGAAAGCAAAGGTACGTCAGTGTTCACTGTCTGAATTACTGTTAAGACATAATGAGGACAGAGAGACTCAAAGGTGGCGTGTGATTTCGATCTGGCCGTGTGTCAACACGTGTAACTATTTGTCACCACCAAATATAGCCGAAAGACAAGACACCTTTAACGACAGCGCGGTAGCAGGAACACGTGTGTGCTCTTTTTGGTCCAAGGAAATCCAGTAAGTAATGAGAGTGAAGGATAAACATAGATGCAACTGTAGCTGATATTGCTCTATAACCGTTTATTACTCTATAAATATGCCTATTGTTTAGTCTATGCAATAGACTAAAATGTTTAGTGAGTGTGGATGTTGATACATTCTGTATGCTCCATTTTATTTATTCATGCTTATTTGTTAGTAGATTAAATGTTGTAGTAACTTATCTTAGCAGACATTTGTCTGTCAGTCTACTGTCAAGTGATGCTTCCTGACAGCTGAGCTCAGACAGCAGAGCTACATTTGGATCCAGGTGTCTGGATACGACAGTGTTAAAGCTAAATATGCCTCAGCTCTTTAGGACTCATTATAAGCTAAATATTTAATTATCATTATCCATACAACTTAAACATTGTCTTCCTGACATTAAATAATTTATTCAGTGAATGCATGACTAGTACTACACATACTATGAAACATTGTTATTATATTTATTTTTATGTGTGCCATGCTTTTCCCACATAAAACAATGAATGTATGGTTTTCTGTAAACATGATCTAAAACAGCCTGTATTGTGAAAAGCACTATACAAAAACTTGACTAATAGCAGCTGAGTACAATCGTTTTATAACAATAAAGTTTGCAATGGATTCATCTGAAGCAACCGTGTGCCACAAAAAGGTGCATTTACACAGAAACTACGATTACAGAAATGGTTTTATGAAATGTATATAGAAACATGAAATAGAATTGATAGAGGACATGTATTATATTCTTTTACAAAAATGCAAATAGTGAACAAGAAATCTGACTCTTTCTAATGATGTATGGTAAAACTACTTTCTTTTGATGTCTGTGGCCAGGAGTTGCACAAAGATGGAAAGCTGTTTGATAGAAGACAAGAAAACCTTTTACTCGAAGGCAGAACTCTATTGGAAGGAAGTCCCGCCCACTGTGGATGGAATGCTGGGAGGTTATGGCAGCATTTCCAGCATCGACATTAATGGCTCCAAAAAGTTTCTTCAAAAATTCCTTGGGGTGAGTAATTCTACATGAATCCACTGAAAATGAATACTTTAATTCAGCAAGGACACATTCAGTTATCAAAAGTGACAGTAAAGACATCTGTGATGTTACAGAAGAATTCTATTTCAAAGAAATGGTGTTCTTTTGAACTGGCTGTTCATCAAAGAATCCTTAAAAAAAATAATAATAATAATAAATCACTGTTTCCACAAAAAAACACAGCTGTAAAATACACTGCCGTTCAGAAGTTTGGGATCAGTGAGATTTTTATTGTTTTTTAAAACAGAAAAAAAACAGTAATATTGTGAAATAATTCTGCAATTTTTAATAACTGTTTTCTGTTTTAATATATTTTAAAATGTAATTTATTCCTGTGATGCAAAGCTGAATTTTCAGAATCATTATTCCAGTGTTCAGTGGCACATGATCCTTCAGAAATCATTCTAATATGCTGATTGATTATCAATGTTGGAAACAGTTGTGCTGCCTTTTTGTTTTTTTTGTTTTTTTTTTTGGAAACTGTGATACCTTTTTCAGGATTCTTTGATGAATAAAAAATAAAAAAGAACAGCATTTATTCAAAAAAGAATAACAGTGTAACAATGCAAGTATTGACTATCACTTTTTTTTTTTTTTTTAATCAATTTAAAATGAAAATGATTGAAAATATGAATTTACTTCAAAAAAGAAAGAAAAAAAAAATTACGGACCCCAAAATTTTGAACGGTAGTATATATTGAATAAATGCTGTTTTTTTTTTTATTCCTTTTAAACTTTTTATTATATGTATATGTATGTATGTATGTGTATATATATATATATATATATATATATATATATATATATATTAGCACAACAGTTTACAAGATTGACAAAATATAAACACATTAAAATGATTTCTGAAGGATCATGTGACACTGAAAACTGGAGTAAAGATGCTGAAAATTCAGTTTTGCATCACATGAATAAAATACATTTTAAAATATTTTTAAATACAAAATTGTTTTTAAAATTGCAATATTATTTTACAATATTACTGTTTTTTTTGTTTTTTTTACTCCCAGAAAACATTAAAAATCTTACTGATCCCAAACTTTTGAACAGCAACGTATTTTAAAACAGAAAAGAGTTATTTTAGATTGTAATTACATTTCACAGTGTTAGTTATACTGTTTTTTTTTGGTCAAATATATGCAGCCTTGGTGAACATAAACTTATTTCAAATACATAAAAATCTTACCAATTTCAAATTTTAACTTCAGCAAGTCTACTATTCTGAAGTCTATTTTTTACTGTTAGGTCTTATAAACTGACTCTTTAAAATATTGTGAAAATGACTAATATTTCACACAGTTACACAACTTTTCATCTAACCACAAATAAAAGTCCATGAGAAACACACAATCATTCAGTTTCCTATTTTACCCTAAGGAAGGCCAGGGTAAGACTGGGACAGGCTGTGCTCTGGACTGCGGCGCTGGAATTGGCCGCATCACTAAGCGCCTGCTCCTGCCCCTCTTCCGCACAGTGGACCTAGTTGACGTGACACAGGAGTTTCTGGATAAAGCTCGTAGCTACCTGGGTGAGGAGGCTAAGCGAGTGGAGAACTACTTCTGCTGTGGCCTACAAGACTTTCAGCCCCAGCCAGAACGCTACGATGTCATATGGATCCAGTGGGTGATTGGTAAGGCATATAATCTGCTTCTTGCATTTTCTAAAATTGTTACTAGTAGAATTGGTTAAAATGACCAAATTAATCACCAAATTGCTAAATGTATCTCTAGGTCATTTGACCGATGACCACCTGGTGGAATTCCTGAGGCGTTGCCGTAGCGGCCTGCGTCCAAACGGACTGATTGTGGTGAAGGATAATGTTGCGTATGAAGGTGTAATACCCGATAATGTAGACAGCAGCGTGTGTCGGGACCTGAATGTGCTACGTCGCCTAGTAGGCCGGGCCGGACTCAACATCATCTGTGAGGAGCAGCAGCAGAACTTCCCTGAGGAAATCTATCAGGTCCACACTTTAGCGCTCAGATAGCTGTGAGCACTGAACGAGAGGGCTCTATGTGTTTGTTCGGAAGCTAATAATGTGAAAGCAAGTTAAGATCGATGTTAGCGACACAAGAAGCTACGTGTTACTGCCAATGTGATCACCATTTTTTAAAAAAAAAAAAGGCACAAGACTTGAAGATGACATTGGGACTTTGGGATTTTAAGCAGGGGATTTTTTCCTTGACGTCTGCAGTTTGTAATATGACAGCTAGGGCTCTTTGCTGTTGAATCTGAGAGCAAAAAGTGGCAAATGGTAGATTTTCAGATATCTAGCAGTTATACACTCCAGTTGATTCTCAGATGTCTGGTTTCATCACAGTGGAAATAAATGTGGAAGATAGAAACAATCAGGAAAAATGTAAACCGCACACACTACTTTGTTTTTAGCAACGGGTGTGCCGAAGATTTGAAGGGATAGTTGACCCTCATGTTGTTCAAAACCTGTATGACTTATAAAAAGATATTTTGACAACTAATATTTTAGCATTTTTTGTCAATGCTGACTAGTACTGTTTGCTTCAAAATGTCATCTATTGTGTTCCACAAAAGAAAGTCATACAGGTTTGTGAATAAATTACGACAATTGTCATTTGGGAATGAACTATCCTTTTAAGACAGTTTATTCAGAGTTTAGCATGTGTCAATGGCACTGAATGGTGTGTGTAAAACATTTTAATAACTTATTTGAATCTATAGTAGTTCATGTTACATGTGTGAATTTACAGCTGTTGACAGAAAACTTAACTCAACCATATGCTGTATTTTGCCTTGAATAAACTAATATTTTGGAGCGGTTTTTGTATGACATTTTTGTGTATAAAAGTAGTTAAGTAGTTCTCAACATTTATTCAAAGGCCCCTTGTTGTCCAACACAATATTCATCTCTCATATATGCTATACAGTATCTGTAAGATATTTATAGTCTGTCAGCTATAATTATGACAAAGTTGCTTGTTTTAAAAGTGTTTATTGATATATTAGTAGCATAGTTATTGACTTCAGATGTATTGTTTCAGAAACAGTAGTTATTGAGGGAAAATGAATTTTAAGATTTACTTTATCAAGATTTATTTTATGAAATTTAAATTAAAAAAAGAAGAGAATTTAATTATTTTCAACTTTGGTTACAAGTCTTTATCGCTTTGTCCTTCAATTTCATACAGCAAAGCTGGAAGCAGTAACTGCCTAGTTTACAGCTAATATGAAATTCATGGTCTGGTTGTGTGTGTGTGTGTGTGTGTGTGTGTGTGTGTCATGTTGGTCAGTTACATTTACAGGTCCCAGTTACAACGTAGAGAACAATTTGGGAGAAGAAAGTGGTCAGACCACAACTGAGGTTTAATCATCTTTCAAACTTAGTGGAATCAAAGCACCATGTACTCTAACGCCATTAATCTCAGTCTAAACTATGCATGTCCAAACTCTGTCCTGGAGGGTCAGTGTCTGGCAGAGTTGAGCTCCAACCTCAAATAGACACCTAAACCAGCTAATAAAGCTCTTACTAGGCATACTAGAAACTTCCTGGCAGGTGTGTTGAGGCAAGTTGGAGCTAAACTCTGCAGGACACCGGCCCTCCAAGACCTTGTTTGGGCATCTTTGGTCTAAACTCACTGTTAGACTTGAGGCTCTTGGTTATAAGGCTATGGGTTTAATAGAGGGATCAGGACCAGGTTTCACTTTGAAAGCGTTTGGCTTTCTCCATGGCATCCAGCATCTCCTGTGCCTGGTTTTCAGACATGCCACCCCCTTTCTGGAATACTTCTTTCAGCGCATCACATACACTTGTGGGCATCTGCTTGGCATTCCTGGAAGAAAAAAAGAAATTGCAACTTTTTATCTTACAATTCTGACTTTTTTCTGATACAAACTCGAAATTCTGACTTCTTTTCTTATAATTTCACGATATAAACACGCAATTGCGAGTTAAGTCAGAATTGTGAGATATAAAGTCGCAATTCTTTTTTTTCCCTTCAAAACTAGACTTTATGACTCGCAATTGTGAGTTTATATCTCACAATCCAGAGGAAAAAAAGTGTATTAATTGCGAGATACAAACTCGCATTTGTGAGAAAAAAGTCCGAATTTTTATCTTGCAAGTTTATAACATGCAATTCTGAGGGGAAAAAAGTCAGAATTAAAAGTTTATATTGCAATTATGACTTTATAACCTGCAATTGCAAAAGTATATCATCCAATTCTGAGAAAAAAGGTCAGAATTGTGAGTTTATTTCTTGCATTTCTGATTATAACTCACAATTCTGATAAAAGAAAAGTTAGAATTGCAAGTTTGTATCACACAGTTCTGAGAAAAAAGTCGCAATAACCAGAAATGAGCTTCCATACGAATGCCTTAACTTGATGTTAAAAAGACTTACCCTGCTATGTAAAAGAAAGCATTCTTTTTTGCTATTAGCTCCCATAAAAGTTTGCTTTGTTCCTTGACACGATGCTGAACATAGATTTTTTCCTCCTATAAATGAATCATCATAAAATATACCTAATTATTTCCCACAACCTATAAAATGAAACATCTCTAGACTACATACTACCAGAACAATCAAATGAACACATTATAACTACTTCTATTAACATAGATTCTTTTGAAGTAAACACATTCATTATGGAACACACTGGATATCCAAAGTCACATGACCATTACATGCAGTACTGTATGATCGTAGACTAGTTCAGTCTGACCTGATCTCTGGAGAAGGCTGTAACAAGGATCATCTGTCCCGCCTGCACTTTCTCCTCCCATTCTGATTGACAGTAGAAGTCTTTTGATTCAGACCGACAGCCAAAGAATAGCACATTAGCTGAAACCAGAGATGAGACTTTAGTTAGAATTTATTATGACCAAAATAAACTGTGACTTAGCAACAGCATTGTGTCATAACTTATGTTTGGTCACTACGTAGGCCATAAATTACACACTGTATTATAAAGGTATAATTTAAAAAAAACCCACTTTTTAATTCTTACAATTAGCCCAACTCTCCACAAATAAATAAGATGATATAAGACCTTGAGAGGAAGAAGTGTCCTAAACAATAAACTTTATTCGCAAAATACATGTTTGACCATCACTTTTCATTTTATTCATTTCTGTAAATCTAACAAACTCACCCATCTTTCCTTGAGCAGCCCTCTCCTGTATGGCAGATCTAAAGGGAGCCACACCAGTCCCTGGTCCCACCATTATAACAGGGGTGTCTGGGTCCTGAGGGAAACTCAAACTCCCCTTCTTCACCCACAGCGGTACGTAAACATCTCCTAAATAACATTTAGGACACCAATAAAGATGGAAATTGTGAATGATTTGTACAGATTTCATATTTTATTTGTCTGAGTACATCACTGACTGTTCTTTCTTTCAGTCTGTTCAGACCAACCTTTAGAGGGATCCAGAGATGCCAGCCAGGAAGAGCAGAGGCCTTTGCGTGGCTTTAAAAGCATAGATTTATATTCCACCACAGCAAGCAAGATCTGAATACGGTTAGGGTGTTGCTGGAGGCAAAAAGGTAAAATCAAAAACAAATATTTATATAAATGTTATTAATGTATACACCACCTTTCAAAGGTTTGAGGTCGTACCATTTTTTTTTTTAACTTTTTGAAAGAAAGCTCTTATGTTTTCTATTTTTAAAATATATTTTAAAATGTAATTTATTCCTGTCACATGATTCTTCAGAAATCATTCTAATATGTTGATTTGGAGCTCAAAGATTTCTTAGTTTTCATCAATGTTGACAACAGTTATGCTGCTTAATATTTTTGTGGAAACTGTAATATATTTTATCAGATTATCAGAATTATTAGATGACTAGGAAGTTCAAAAAACAGAATTTATTTCAAACTGAATTTTGTAATTTGTAACATTTTTAAAAAATGTCTTGACTGTCATTCTGATCAATTTAATGCATTCTTGCTAAATTAAAAAAAAAAAAAAAAATATATATATATATATATATATATATATATATATAAATAAATACAAAAAAATATATATTTACCAAGAGAGAAGAGGCAATAGAGAAGGAGCGAGGCTGAATTTCTGGAAAAAGATCCAACAAGTAGTCAATGCTTATCTCTGCTGTGGTATGAGGGAAGTCTGTCAGTACCTGGTCAAATAAGAGTTAACATTAGAAAGTGTTTACACTACTTGTTTAGTTTACAGACATAAAAAACAGTTTAACAGTATTATTTCACATCAACAGTCAAGTGATCTCCGACCTCCAGGGCTGTTCGGCGGGGTCTGTTACAGTATGAGTGAAGAGCATCCTGACCCTGAGCGGAGCTGAACTCCAAAAGTTTTTCACGCTCCAGCTCATTTGTGGCAAAAGTGGCCAACAGCTCAAAGAAGGAACGGCGTGGAACAGCAGAAATGTCCAGGAACTGCTCCACCAGAAAGCGAACGGAGCAGGGCTGAGGGAGACGTGCAGGAACTGCCACTACAGGAAGGAGAGGAACACTGATTTTAAAAGGTATGACTTTCCATCTTACATGAAACACAAAAGGAAATGTTGACAAGTGGGTTTAAAGCAACGTGACAGAATGTTCATTTCTGGCTGTTAAGTCTCACCTGTGCTGCTGTCAGTGGGAGTTAGTGTGAAGTAGCACTCGGGGTCAAGTTTCAGTAGCTGGCAGAACTGCTCCACATCCTCTGCAGCGTTACAAGGTCTCATCATTACAACATCACCTGCACCGTACCTGTCAGAGTTAGACAACCTTTTAATACTACATTGTGCTGACATTTAATCTGCATGTTTTATGGTAAATATTTCATATATGCTCACTGTATGTTGGAGCCTGTGATGTCGAACTCGATGTGCCTGACATCCTGGAAATGTGAAGGATGCGTCACTCTTTGATTGAACACAACTCGAGCTGGAAAAGGCTGCAGCGGCGTGGGAGGAGCCTTATTTTCAGGGGTCTGGAGATGCTCAGTCTGCTTGTCTGGGACTTCATCTAAAAAGTGGAAAACGTATCGGGGTGGAAGTCTGAAAAAGACAGACATTTTGAATATATTAATTGTTATATATTTGAATTGATCAGTGTCTTGTTTTGAAAACATTAATGTTAGATTAGGTGACAGACTTACTTTTCTTCCTCACGGAGAGGAGCGAGGCCAGCTGGAGGAGGGTAGAGAGACAGGGTTTTCTGCCAGAACGAAATCAACCAGGGGTCAATCACACCATCTGGCCTGAGGAGTAATAAAAAGAGATAATAGATATATATAATATATATACTGTATTCACGTAACACTTGTTTATTAGTGTAAAAGAAACGAATGAACATAAATGAACATAAATATTTTTCAGTATGTATGGGGAACCTCTGCTCACCCTAAATCGTGTTGATCATCAGCCAGTCCAACAGGCAGCAGCATGTTAGCACCAAGCTGAAGCAAGCGCTTATGGAGCTTTTTGGCAACAAAGTTAAACCTGGAAAGAGGTCCAAAAAGGTCTCAGCATTGTTTCACTCATAATATAGCATGAAAACAGCAGTGACCCCAGTTTTAAAGGTTCCCCTTCAGATTTACAGAAATGTAAAAAAATATGCACATTACAAAAACCTAATACATATCAAAGGAAAATAAAGGCCTTTGTAAGCAGAACATCTGCTTTGTCATCATACTTTGGATACGAGGAGTCTCCAAGGCCCAGCACAGCACAGTCAAGGCGACAAAGAGAGTCAGCAGGCAAAGACTTCCTAAACAGGAACCTCCAGAATTTCTATATGAAACACATATATGTTTAAATATATGGAATGTGTGAAAGGTTTATGGAATATGAAAGTTCAGTAGCTAAATTCTGTTGTTAATAGCCTGACCTTCATATTGTCAGGAGGGTCTCCCTGTCCTGTGGTGGCGCAGACAAACACAACCAGAGACTCTGAGATCAGGTTAGCCTAATGAGGAGACACATTAACATAAAGCAAATAGAGCTTATGAATTATAACTTTATTGTTAACCAACTCAATGCAGATCTCCGCATTTCTGCATGACTGTAGATGGTGCACTGACCACATTGTAACTGTCCAGGGCTTCCACTCTGACTCGCATCCGCCTCCTCTGCGCCTGACGGCCGATCCGCTCTGCCGTGTCCTGCGCTGTTCCCGTCTGACTCCCGTACAGAACCAGAACTGTGTGGGTGCTCATTTTGTCACTGGAATCAGACAATTATTTAGAGAAGCATATAAATGCAGCAATGCTTATTGTGTTTTTGAGCATTCAACGTCAGATAAAAATAATATACTATAAAATACAACCGACGGATGTATAGGCATGTCATTAGTGACCGCTTTGAGTCGCCCAACGTCTACGTGACAATTCTCATGCATTACTGTGCATCTTTTCGTGATCTACGATACAAAAAATCTCCATCGTGTAAGACTGAGTGGCTTACCTTAAATTCTAAGCACTTTAAGTGAAACTCTAACTGTCGTCAACTCATACATTGACAGTAAAAATGAATGTAAAACGGACTTCACCGGGACATCAGCATGTTGTCATGGAGCGCTTTACGGCAGCATTCATTTTCCATTGGCTCGATCCAACGTCATTTTACGACAGTTGCGCAATTCATTCACGCACACATGTGTGTCAACATAACCGGAGCTAAAAATTAGTGATGAAAGTGAATGTTACTTTACAGTGGAGAGATATTCTTTTAGAGGCATTACTTAAAACTTTTGGCTTTAATGGCCAAATTGTATATTCATAAATGTAAATTTAGGGAAAAAAAAATCCATGTTTTATAGCATTTAAAAATAAAGTGAAGCATTATATTGAGTCCATATTGCCCTCAAAGAAACAAACATTGTTTAAATGTCCCCCTAGCATTTTAAATTATTTTTAATGTTTTTTAAAGATGATACAGCAAAATTAGTAATATTGTGAAATATTTTTACTATTTAAAATAACTGCTTTCTATTTGAATATATTTTAAAATGTAATTTATTCCTGTGATCAAAGCTACATTTTCAGCATCATTACTCCAGTCACATGATCATTCAGAAAGCATTCTAATATTATGATTTTCTGCTCAAGAAACATTTATTATTAACATTATTAGGATATTATTATTAGGGTAGAATAGAACGATCCAAAGCTCAGCATTTTTCTGAAATAAAAAGTTTTTGTAACATTATACACTATATTAGCAAGGTTGCTTGAAATTGATCAAAAGTGATAATAAAGACATTAATAATGTTACAGAAGATTTCTATTTCAGATAAATGCTGTTCTTATGAACTTTCTATTCATCAAAGAAACCTAAAAAAAACTACTAAGCTGTTTTCAACATCATAATAATAAGCAAATCAGAATATTAGAATGATTTCTGAAGGACTGGAGTAATGATACTAAAAATTCAGCTTTAAAATCACATAAATAAATTACATTTTAAAATATATTCAAATAGAAAACAGTTATTTTAAATAGTACATATATTTCAGAATTGTACTGTTTCTGCTGTGCTTTGGACCAAATAAATGCAGGCTTGTTGAGCAGAAGAGACGTCTTTAAAAAAAAAAATTAAAAATCTTTACAAACAACAAACATTGTTTAAAAAACATACTTAATTCCAGTGCTTCCCAAAACAGGAGAAATACCTTGTATCACTTAATGTTAGATTATTTAAGACCATTATGACTTCTTTCTATATATATATATATATATATATATATATATATATTTTTAATCAACACATAAAATCATACATATAATTTCTCAACACAGCATGCAAAGTGGGTGCATTATTAAATACAAACTTGCACTTGTCCACCTTGGGCGCTAAAACACAATTCTTAATGCATCATTAAATGCTGTTTGGAGCTTCACTATGTTTACATTACAAGTGTGCCGTATAAAGTGAAGTGCAGTAAGCTCTAAAAAGAGCTATTTTAACATAAGCTGTGTATAACATTTGCTAAACAACATATTTGCCTGTTTACAATGAACTTACAGCAATTCTTATTGTAGAAACCGCGATACTATTATCCTAATATCAAACACCCATAATCATCACACATATTCACAAAGAATGTGTTTAAAAGAACTGTATAAATTATCCGAGATCATTTGCTGGCGTTTACTTGAAAATACATTTTTGTTGCTAAATTAGCTGACTGGTATTTCACAACTTTCTCTTTCGTCCATTAGAGGGCGTCGTTTATTAAATATGTGAACCGGAAATAATAGTACGATTGACCCGTTCTTATTTTTTAAGCGGTTTTAAAAATGGCGACCGGGAAGAGATGTGTGTTTACAGTTATTAATGTGATTATAACGGCTCTTATCATAGAAAGTCAATGTCGACTCCACCATCTCGTACTTAAGGTATGTGTGCGCTGTGCCTTAAATGTTTTTATGGGATATTGGTATAGTCACTGTATTGTCACCACTGTTGTTTATTGCAACGGATGCTGTCTTATGATCAGTCATAACCGTTTTGTTGTGATAATGCAAGTGCCATTAAATATCTCACCATCTAAATGCTCGTGAGACACTAAACAGACCTGTTGTGTGTCAGGATGACATCCGTCAGCGGGTCCATCTGAACACATTCGGCTTTTATAAAGATGGTTACATGAGTATGAGCATGAACAGCCTCAGCTTCTCTAGTGGGAAGACGGACAACATTGACAGCTCCACGGTCAGTTTCTCTCTCCCTCTCCTGTCTGTCAAGTGATCGGCTATGATAATACGGTGAAATAAATCAATATGAAAATGTATTGAACGTTATTAATGGACGTTTTAAGCGCACTTTATACGGGGCAATGTGTCATCAGAAAATGTAAATAAACCTATGTTACTAGCAGTACGTTGATCAGGAAAACAGACTAGGGTTTCTTTATGAAATATCTTTCTAAATTATTCTCTCATTTTGATTAATTAATTAATTTGTATTTATTTATTGCAGATTGGTTTTAGCCTGGATCGTGCAAGCAATAATGGCTTCTCCACATATCTGGTCAGTATCTACCTTTGAATGTCCATCTGAATGTATTTATGTGCTGTTGCTGTATAGTTTGGGTATCACTGTAGTTTGTTATTGTTACATTACCAGTGAAAAGTTTTTGAACAGTAAGATTTTTATTTTTATTCACCAAGTACAGGACAGCAAGTTTTTTTTTTTTTAATTTATACATATTTTAAAATGTAATTTATTCCTGTGATTTCAAAGTTGAATTTTTAGCATCATTACACCAGTCACATGATCATTCAGAAATCATTCTAATATTCTGAAAATTATTATTATTATTATGTTGAAAATAGCTGAGTGGAATTTTTTTCTGGTTTCTTTTGATAAATAGAAGGCTCAGAAGAACAGCATTTATTGGAAATCTTTTGTAACATTAAAATGTCTTTGTCTTTTTATGTCGTTTTTGATCGATTTAAAGTTTAAATATATTTTAATAGAAAACAGTTATTTTAAATAGTACAAATATTTAAATATTTTACTGTTTTAACTTTGGATCAAATAAATGCAGGCTTGATGAGCAGAAGAGACTTCTTAAAAAAAAAAAAACAATAAAAATATTACTGTTCAGAAACTTTTGACTGGCAGTGTAGTTTAAGCATAAATTAGTATTAGCACAAATTAACCGCTGTAACTTGGCAATCTCTGCAGTGCAGTATGATCCATACAATATAATATTAGGTTTAAGCTAACATTACATTGTCATTCATTGTATGAGCTTTCAGTCAAACAATTGTAATTGATGACCTCTCTTATGAATATGCAGGACGAGGGTCTTGACTACTGTCCTCTAAAAAAGGGTCCAAGTAGTAATTTTGCAGGGGTGCTTCTCTTGCTAGACTTCAAAAATAACTTGTGAGTTGTACTTTTTATTATTAATATTACAGTCTGAATGACTTTAGGAGTATTATGCAGTTTATGAATGTTCTGTCATAACTTGCAATATCCTCAGAGTGAGGAAGAAGACTTCAGCAGAGGCTGGCGTTTTTCCCAACATCATAGCCGTGGTGCCCAAAATCACTGCGGAGGATCAGCAAGCTGAAAAGGGCCAAGATCTCCAAGACAAGGGGCCAGATGATGGATCTCAGTCTAAGAGTAAGTCTTTCTTATCTTGAACCATATATCACTTAGTGGCATTTGGCACACAAATGCATTCGAATACAAATAAATACATTCTAATTTACCAAAAAAACTTCTTACCTAAAATGTAATTTTTGGATTCAGCGAGGATGCTTTAGATTTATCATAAATTACAGTAAGATATGTTTATGTTACAAAAGATTTCTGTTTCAAATAAATGCTGTTCTCTTGAACTTTCTATTATTAAAGAATCCTGGGGAAAAAATCACAATTGCCACAGAAAATATTAAGCAGCATAACTGTTTTCAACATTGATAAGCATAAGAAATGTTTTTTGAGTGCTAAGTCAGCATATTATCATTTCTGAAGGATCCTGTGACACTGAAGAGTGGAGTAATGGCTGTTAAAAATTCAGCTTGCCATCACAGGAACAAATGAAATTTTTAAAATGTATTCAGATAGAAAATAGTTATTTTATTATTTTACCAAGTTACCGTTTTCAATAAATGCAGCCTTGGTGAGCATAAGAGACTTTTCGAACAATAGTTTATAAATGTCCTCATCCCATTTGTATTCTAAATGAAAGCCTTTCAATTCATGCAATTTTAATGTTGGTTTTGCATTCCTGTTTTGTATCAGTCTCCTTTTCAGTTAGATTTGTGTTTCTCTCCTGTTAATTTGTAGCGGGTTCTAAATCCAAACGAGATGTTGAGGTGAGCTCTGCTTATAATTATTTATGACTGCATTTAGTCTGAAAATATGCTCTTAATGTCTTTCTTCTGCATTAACTGATTTTGATGTTATTACACCCCTCAGAACAAGGTAGAAGATACCTATGCTCTTCAGCACAAAGACAAAATGTATTCATTTCAGGTAGGACATGTAGTGGCTTTGCTGAGAGCTCATGGGGCTCTGAAGTACATTAAGCTAGTTCTGAACTAAACTAATATACCTGTCCATTTCTAGATGTACTTCTTTTAACATCTGCCCAGTTGTGCACTCCACTGACTGACCTGTTCTTGTTTTAGTTTTACTTCAATGTCACAACGGATGAGCAGCAAGGCCTTTATAACTTTTATTTCTACAATTGCTACTCAATGCCAAAACGGACAGCGCTATATCAGACATATATATGCCGTTCAGCATTGATGTGAGTATTTTTCTGAGTTTTAAAATGTAATTCTAAAATGCAAGTCATACAGTACAAGTCTATACGCAAGCAGTACATATGATTTCAGATCAACATCGAGGAGAAGAATCCAGAAAGTTTCCTCTCTGCAGGAGAGATTCCTTTACCTAAGCTTTACATCTGCATGTCCATGTTCTTCTTCCTCATCGGCACACTGTGGGTTCATGTTTTGCGTACACATAGGTAAGAGCTTTCAATAACAGCCCTTGTGTACCTTTTCTTATTGACGTTTGATACATGTTACAAGAAATGACCAGCAGAGAGCAGCAAAATCATGATTGTCTCCTGTAAAATTAGTAAAGCAAATTTTGTGATTACTGTGCATGCTTTTCTTTTTTAGTTCTGATGTTTACAAGATTCATTGGCTGATGGCTGCTCTTCCATTCACAAAGTCCCTTTCCCTTATTTTCCATGCAGTGAGTGTTTTTACTTCTTTGTTTATATATAATTATTAAAGGGAAATGCTTACATTTTAAGTAAATGTTTTTAGGTTCAACAACATTATTTTTATCCAAATCACACATCATAAGTTAGCAAACATTGATATTTTCACAAAAATCTTGCAAATTAGGGGAAATGCGATTGAAATGCATTTCCATTTTGCTCTATGAGCCACATAGGTAGATACCCAAGGCCAGGGGGGGCTCAACCCTGGTCCTGGAGATTGACTTTCCTGCAGAGTTCAGCTCCAACCCTGACCAAACACACCTGAACCAGCTAATTAGGATCTCAAGGAGCGCTTGATAATTACAGACAGGTGGGTTTGATTAGGGTCGGAGCTAAACTCTGCAGGAAAGTCGATCTTCAGGAACAGGGTTGGGCACCCCTGCCCAAGGCAAAAAGCAGCATTACATTGCGTTTGTTTTAGCAATTATATTCTTATTTTACAGATTGACTACTACTACATTTCCAATCAAGGCTTTCCTATTGAAGGCTGGGCTGTGGTCTATTACATTACTCACTTGTAAGTTCACCAATATAAACTGCATGTGTGTGTGTGTGTGTGTACACTTGTTTTTGCTACATTGTGGGGACCAAATGTCCCCACAAGGATAGTAAAACCTGAAATTTTTGACATTGTGGGGACTGACTTGTGGTCCCCATGGGTACAAAATCTTATAAATCATACAGAATGAGATTTTTTGAGAAAGTAAAAATGCAGAAAGTTTTCTGTAAGGGTTAGGTTTAGGGATGGGGTTAGGGTAAGGGGATAGAAAATACAGTGTGGACAGTATACAAACCATTTCGCCTATGGAGAGTCCCCACAAAGATAATAAACCAAACATCTGTGTGTGTGTGTGTGTGTGAGTGTGAGAGAGAGAGAGAGAGAGAGAGAGGAAGGAAGGAAGGGAGAGAAAGAGAGATGTGTAAGGCATGGATAAGACAGGAATGGGGATCAGTAAGATTTTTAATGTTTTTTATTTTATTTTTTTTTTTTTTTTTTTTTTAAGAAGTTTTTTATGCTCATGAAAGTTTCTATCTATCTATTTGATCAAAAGTACAGAAAATATTGCAGTTTAAAATAAGTTTTCTATTTTTTAGTACTTTAACATATAATTTATTTCTTTGATGTAAAGGTAACAATATGTGACCCTGGACTACAAAACCAGTCTAAGTCACTGGGGTTTATTTGTAGCAATAGCCAAAAATACATTGTATGGGTCAAACATATTGATTTTTCTTTTATGGCAAAAATCATTAGGAAATTAAGTAACGATCATGTTCCATGAAGATATTTTGTAAAATTCCTACTGTAAATGTATGATTTTTAATTTTTGATTAGTTATATATATTGTTAAGAACATTATTTGAAGAACTTTCAATTTTCTCAATATTTTGATTTTTTTTTTTTTTTTTTTTTTTTTTTTGGCACCCTCAGATTCCTGATTTTTAAACCATTGTATCTCGGACAGATATTGTCCTATCCTAACAAACCATACATCAATGGAAAGCAAATTTATCAATTTTGAAAAAATGACACTTATGACTGGTTTTGTGATCCAGGGTCACATATACGTCTTTACTATCTCTTCTATCAATTTAGAGGAGAAGTCCACTTCCAGAACAACAATTTACAGATAATGTACTCACCCCCTTGTCATCCAAGATGTTCATGTCTTTCTTTCTTAAGTTGTAAAGAAATTGTTTTTTGTAGAAAACATTTCAGGATTTTTCTCCATATAATGGACTGATATGGTGCCCCGAGTTCAGTGCGGCTTCAAACAATCCCAAATGCGGCTGATCCCAGCCACGGAAGAAGGGTCTTATCTAGAGAAACGATCGGTCCCTGAAGTCCCTTTAAGGGTATTCTATAGTCTTTGAATCTGTATTCTGGCTCAAAGTTAGGGTATGTCAAAAAACTGTGACTGTCCTATGTCGCTGTTTTACCTTTTTTGTTAAGGGCGTTTGATCTTCTTTGCATGTTCACTTTCCAAAGACTGGGTCAGAACTTCTGCAGCGATATAGGATGATTTTGACATTATTTTTGAAGTTGAGGGAAAAATACGATAGGAGTTTTTTCGACGTACCCTAACTGTCTTGAGCCAGAATACACAGTTCAGGGAGAGCAAGACAAAACAAGCATTTGAGATTAAAAAGTATTTAAATTGTATTTTTTAAATGAAAATAACCGATTGTTTCGCTAGATAAGTCCCTTCTTCTCCACCTGGGATCGTTTACAACCGCATTTGGGATCGTTTGAAGCCGCATTTAAACTGCATTTTGGAAGTTCAAACTTGGGCCACCATATCAGTCCATTATATGGAGAAAAATCCTGAAATGTTTTCTTCAAAAAAACAATTTTTTTATGACTGAAGAAAGAAAGACATGAACATGGGACAAGGGGGTGAGTACATTATCTGTAAACTGTTGTTCTGGAAGTGGAGTTCTCCTTTAACACTTTTCTAAACAATTTCTAAAAAGAAACAAAGAAAAAATTTACTGATCCCAAACTTTGAATGGTAGTGTATATTGTTACAGAAGATTCCTGTTTTAAATAAATGCTGTCCTTTTTAACATTTTATTAATAAAATAATCCTGAAAGAAGTATCACAGGTTCAAAAAAATATATATTAAGCAGCACAACTGTTTCAAACATTGATTAAAAGAAAATCAGCATATTAGTAGGATTTCTGAAGGATCATTTGACACTGAAGACTGGAGTAATGATGCTGAAAATTCAGCTTTGATCAAAGGAAAAAATTCTGTTTTAAAGTATATTAAAATACAATTTTTTATTTTATTTTGTTTTTTATGAAAATCTGTGGACTCTTGTCATGATTTCTGAATCAGTAATTCAGCAATATGATCAGTATGTTTGATTTTGCTAAATGTTTTTATTCATGCAGACTGAAGGGGGCACTGTTGTTCATCACTATAGCATTAATAGGAACAGGCTGGGCCTTTGTCAAGCATATCCTCTCAGATAAAGACAAAAAGATCTTCATGATCGTCATTCCCCTGCAGGTATTGTTGTTATTAGTATTATTATATTTTTTTTTTATAGCATCATCTCAGAGTACTAGTTTAAATAGTGTTCCCTCCAAGTGTTGTATACGAATATGCATTAAAAATCCCCAGTTTTTTAAAACAACATACAGGTCACAAAACACTAAAACACATTTATCAGGACATTACAGTACAGTATTACACAGCATTTTTAAGAGAAGGTTGTTTATGGATTTTTTTTTTTTTTTAAGATAAATTATTGTTCTCCTATGATAAAAACTGTTATAAATGTAACATGGTCATGTTGGCCTTATGATATCAGGTCCTGGCCAATGTGGCATACATCATTATTGAGTCCACAGAGGAGGGCTCCAGTGAATATGGTCTCTGGATGGAGATCCTGTTTCTGGTAGATCTGCTGTGCTGCGGGGCTATTCTCTTTCCAGTTGTCTGGTAAGTGCTCTGCATCTTTGTCCTTTTGATGTGGCCCAGATTTAATTTTCTATTGTATAAATATCATATCTTGACTAACAGAGTCTGATGTTTGTATTAAGTAAATGGCAGGCTATTTTGCCTTTTTATCTTTAGTAGTTTAAGTCTAAAAACATTTGTTTTTGTTCGATAGGTCCATAAGACATTTACAAGAGGCATCAGCAACAGATGGGAAAGGTATGTCGAACATTATCAGAGCACTTTGTGGTCAACAGTTTAGTCTGATACAGTATAAAACTTGATCATCACATGTACCATTTTCAATGGCCTTTTTTATGACTGGTTGTAAAAGACGTTAGTCATGTGTCACAATGTTTAAGCCATTTTAACTGAAATATTGTGTAAAGTGCATATTTTTAATCTTTCCTAATGCTTTTCTTGGTCATGTGTGCTGTCTTCTTTCACATTTGGCTGTTCTCTACATGCAGCTCAAAAGACTTCACAGTATGAAATTGAAATGTGCTGTCTTCTAGAATGCAGCAGTTCTAGATATTCTGCTCTAAACATACATTAACCAAATAGTACTGTAAATCTAGCCATGTAAATTCAAAACAGCTCGCACTTACAGCCTTAGTCTTTGATTTTTTTTATTTTTTATTTTTTAAAGTTAAAAAAAGTGTCAGTCTCAGACTTTTGAACATTATTGTAAATGGACAACTCAAGTCAATCCATTTCAATGATTTGCTCATAATGAGCACGAATTGTTTGTATTGGTTTTGTGGTGTTATGATACCGTAAGTCAGATGATCTAATCCTGAGCTGAATCTGGTGATTATTATAAACACTGACCACAGCAATTGGGCACGCATGAGCCAGTCAGAGTTTGGTCAGGGGATCATTTTTCATTCCTTTGAGCAAACATTCCATGTGTCATCCCCAAATCTTCACATCTGCAAACATTTGTTACTGAAATGAAACAACACACATAGTATTTGCCCATTGTGGTTTGGTAGTTGTAGGGTTGCTGCAAGAGATGCTCTCTTCGGCATGTGCTCTGCCACCGTGCACTGTTGCCTGTTGTGACAGCAGATGCCAGGCAGCTTGCAAATGTCATAGCTCAGAGAAACCAGCCTGGGTTATGACTTTATCCTACCCACAAATCCATGGAATGGGTAGACAGATTTGGCCCTGCAGCAAGGGATCTCTGCAAATTCCATCATCTGGGAAAAAGATGCAGAAACTCTGCAATGCAAGTCTCATTTTAGTGCTGGTTTTTATTTGAATGAGGTTATGCAAGCATTACATTTCAGTTTATGAGCTGAATTTGTGTTTGTGTGCTTTATTGGCATGGTTATTTTAAAATAATGTTAGCAAAGCATCAGGAAAAGATGTCATTGTTCTGTATCATCTTCCTACATTTGTGTTTATAGCTTTGGGGTCAGTAAGTTTGTATTATCATCATGTATGTATGTATGTATGTATGTTTATTTATTTATTTAATGTTTTAAAATAGGCCTGTAAAATGATTAACGTGATTAATCACATACAAAATAAAAGTTTGAGTTTGCCTAATATGTGTATGTACTGTGTGTAATTATGTATCTATAAATACGCAAATTAATGCATATATTTAAGAGAAATATTTTACTTATGTTATTTTATGTACAAAATATTATATATATATATATATATATATACAAATTATAATAAATACATATATTTGTAAATATTTCTCAAATATATGCATGAATGTGTTTGTCTTTATATGTACATAATTGCAAACAGTACATGCACATATATTAGGCAAACTCAAACTTTTATTTTGTATGTGATTAATTGATTGACAGCCCTAATTAACAAAGAAAATGAGCTATTTTAAATTGTAGTAATTTCAAAATGTTACTGTTTTACTGCATTAATGTTTTTATGAAGTTGTGCCAAATTGAGAAATGACAGTGGACACACATACATTACAGAAGACTTAACACACAACAACCAGAACAACAGTAACACCAACCACAGAAAGGATTATCTAAAACGAAACGCAAAGATAAATATATGAATAAACATAATGTTTCCACAGCTAATATATAGAGAAAAAAAAATGAGTAATTCAGATCAGTGCTTTAAATCTTACTTATAAAACCCTTAACCTCCAGCTAAAAAAAAAAAAAACACATTTAATGAAGAGAGGTGTGCTGGTTTTGATGACAGCTTCCTGCTGTGCCTTGTGCTTTTGCAGTAGTGATCTTTGCAGAATGAGGCTTTTTCAGGTTGGTAGCCTGAAATGAATGTGTACTGTCTGTATTTCATGTCTTTGATGTGATCCCTGAGGATGTCTTTTTTCAATCTAACATGCTTACAGTAACCTTTTCCCACCAATATTAATGGCTGTATGAACAAGAGCAGGTGTGTGTGTGTGTGAGAGAGAGATCAGCACTCAAAATGAAGCAGGTTATTCCCTTAGCCCCACAGTTTGTGTCCCAATTTTTGCCACTGCAGAAAAATGAACCCTCATGAGTTACAAAAGTGGAAATATTTAGGCACAATATGAGATACATATACAGCAGCACCACTATATGTTGCCTTGGTGTATTATGACTTTGTATAATCCTGCAGTCAAGAGAAAATATTCTCTCCTGACAATTACCACCATTTTTTCCCTCTCAAATAATAATAGTTTCATTGCTGCCTATCGCGTTTTTTTTCCTGCTTTCATCTTTTGCCTGTCCCTCAGAGGGCACAAAGACATACTCTTTGATTGCCTTCTGATTTTAACAATTTTCACAGCAGGAGCTGAGAACCACAGTAATTGAAGCATGAAAGGTAAAAGGACAGCTCATCCCCGCTCTCGCTCTGTTTTAATCGTAATGTTTGGCTTCTCTTTCTCTTTGTAGCTGCCATCAATCTGGCTCAGCTGAAACTTTTTAGGCACTACTATGTGATGGTATGTATTCACTTCACTGTCATTCTCACTTACATTCAGACACGCTGATTTTGAATGGGCACATGCCTGGCGCTCAGTTTTGTGCAGTGCCAACTGCCTGTCATGGCATGAGAATTATTAGACTTATCAGTTTTGCTTGATTTGAACAGTCGCTGACTGAATAAATGCATTTATTCATGAAGGTTTGTGCAGTTCACTTTTTTATAGCAATCTTAGTTTATTTCACAGTGATAACTCAAAATGCTTCATAAGTCACTTTGCTCTCGATTTGCCATTAAGTATGTCTCCAGCTTTGTCTAGTGTGCCCCAAAAGTCTGAAACCACTAACAAAAATGATTTTATTTGCCATGTTTCTAATTTAATAGTAATCTTTATTTATTTAAGAATAGGAAAGAAATTAAATTAAGTTATGAAGTATTTTTCTTCATGTTTCAGTGGAAGTAAGAGCAACTGACCGTGAGGAGTTCACTCAATCAATGTCACATTTACTTAATTCATTATTTTCCTAAATAGTCCAAAACCTTTAAAAATGATTTTTTTATTTTGTTATATTTTTTTTTTAGTTTGAAACAAAATCAGACTAGAACACAGTTTGTTTGATCATTTGTCTTTATTAATGTGATCAATGATTTGAGGCATTGAAAATGATCTAATCTTTTAGATAGTCCATCACTCCTCTGTCTCTTTTTTTCTTACCGTCTCTTTCTGTGTCACAGATTGTATGCTATATTTATTTCACCCGCATCATTGCCAGTCTCATCAAGGTCATTGTTCCTTTCCAGTGGAAGTGGCTTTACCAGGTGAGTGATGGCACCTTACTCAAACTTGCAAAACAGATTTAACAGCTGGCTGACATCTGCATACTAAATTTGCAGTAAAGGCTTGTTCACATTAAATAGAAACTTCTCTATCGCTCACATCACAGAAAAGTTCATGGCAACATATCTGTAACATTTTTACATAAAAGCAAGTTAATGGAGACTGAATCATTGTTGACGTCACTGAGTAAACATGCAGCTTTGCTATTTTAAATGCTATTTGAATTTCCTGATTGGTTTAATTGTTTGGTTGGCCAATGTTCAAACACCATAAGATGAGAGGCAAATTAAATTTTTTTTTTTTTTTTTTTTTTTTTCTTCTTTAGAAATAACACTTGACCTAAGGCCACCTTAGCAATGCTGTGCTCTAGTGTCCGTTTGAGGCTACTTTAGTAGCTTTGTGAAGTTTTTTTCTCTGTAAGATCTTACTATGGTGTATGTTTATTAAAAAGAAAGGGAAATCTCAGAATTAGTTGTATAAAAATAAGATGCATCACAGTTTGTGCACTTATGCCCAATTCTATTCCATTTTTCAAATGCACTTTAATTAACCTAAAAGAATAAATATGTAGTATGGATTGTTGAACACTTCATGCATTTAACAGTCACAGCTTTCCTTGCGTAGCAGAACAGGTGGAGCAGACTCTAGTAGACTCCAGTGATGTATGACAAATTTATAATATTGATACTAGATGAATGAGTACATGGTGCAAATTATAAGTGCATAGTGTGTAGCATGTTTACGATAAATTAAAAATATTAAATTATTAGTTAAAAAAAAAAAAGAAAGAAAAAGGGGGAAAAATGTATTAAAGGAGAAGTTCGCTTCCGGAACAAATTTACAGATAATTTACTCATTACTAATTTACCCATTTTCATCCAAGATGTTCATGTCTTTCTTTCTTCAGTCGTAAAGAAATAGTTTTTTTTTTGAGGAAAACATTTCAGGATTTTTCTCCATATAGTGGACTTCAGTCATGCCTGTGAGTTTGAACGTCCAAAATGCAGCTTCAAAGGGCTCTAAATGATCCCAGCTGAGGAATAAGGGTCTTATCTAACAAAACGATATGAATCGTTTTGAATGTATATACTTTTTAATATCAAATGCTCGTCTTGTCTAGCTCTGCATGTATAGTGTGTATTATAGTTCAATACAGTTAGGGTATGTTGAAAAACACTCATTTTCTTCTCCAACTGCAAAATCATCTTACCTCGCTGTTTTACTGTTTTTTTTTTTTGTTTTTTTTTTTGTAAAGGGCATTTGATTTTCTTTGCATGTTCACTTTGTAAACACTGGGTTGGTATTTCTGCAGTGATGTAGGATAATTTTGAAGTTGGAGGAGAAAATGAGATGGTAGTTTTTCAACCTACCCTAACTCACTTGAACCGGAGGTCACGCAGAGCTAGACAAGATGAGAATTTGAGGTTAAAAAATATATAAATTGTATTTTTTAAAGAAAATAACCGATCATTTTGCTATATAAGACTCTTCTTCCTCGGCTGGGATTGTTTAAAGCCCTTTAAAGCTGCATTTAATCTGCATTTTGGAAGTTCAATCTCGCAGGCACCATAGAAGTCCACTATATGTACAGAAATCCTGAAATGTTTTCCTTAAAAAACATAATTTTCTTTACGACTGAAAATAGAAAGCCATGAAAATCTTGGATGACAATGGGGTGAGTAAATTATCTGTAAATATTGTTCTGAAAGTGAACTTCTCCTTTAATGGCTTTTAGCAAACCAGTTTTTAATTTAAAATACAGTAATGCCACATGTATATGTGCAACCATTCAATGTTTTATTTTGTGTTTTGTTCTTTATTTGTAGCTGCTGGATGAGCTGGCCACTCTGACTTTCTTTTTCTTAACTGGACACAAGTTCCGTCCGGCCTCCTACAACCCCTACTTGCTGCTGTCTGTGGAGGACGAAGACATGGAGATGGACGATGTGTAAGAAATCATACATAAATACACAGCTACTGGTGCACATCTACTTTATTTTAATGGGCGCTGCCATTTTACTTGAATGTGAACTCTTTTCAGTTGCTTCCACTTATTTTAGCTATACAAAAACTCTTGATTGTTGAAAACTGTATTTTTTGTGATAATTATTAATTTAATCATGCACACTGGTTTAAAGAGTTAAAGGGGTCATGAACTGACCCTGCCTTTATTATTTTGTACTGTTCTCTGAGGTCCACTTAGGATGTTATCAAGATTTTTACATAAAAAAAAAAAAATCATAGATTAGAAGTAATAGGCTATTTTCTGTCCTATTTTGACCCCCCCTCATCAAAGCTCTGTTTGAATACAGTACGTGTGGCGCATTGTAGACTCAGAAGTAAGCGCCCACTGCTATGATTGCCTAACACTCTGTGTATGTTTGATAGGCAACATCCTTCATAGGTTGACGCTGCTTTGATTTTTGGTTAAAAACCAAAAGATACTGACCAAAATAGTGATCACAAAATAAAAACAGATACTCACACTTGTGCGGTGCAGCATTAAAGTCAGTTTTAATTTTCTCGGCACAACATTGTCTTTTAGTTTCAATCTTGCGTTGAATTGTGCCTTGTTTGTAAACAAATCTGTGGTAAAATGAAGTGAACAAAGGACCAAGTTCTTACTGACATGTTCTGGAACTTAAAGTTCATCCACTTTTTCCTAATGTTGGGATCAGAAGAGTAATACAAAGACTGTTTTTCCTCAACTTGGCCCTGCACAGCATCTTGTTGTCTTCAGAGCCATCTTTATTAAAAAGTTGTCTTGACATTTGCCAAGTATGGTAACCCATACTCGCAATTGGTGCTCTGCATTTAGCCCAACCAAGTGCACACACACAACACTGAGTAGTGAACAAATGCACACACACACCGTGAACGCACACCCAGAACAGTGGGCAGCCATTTGCTCTCTGGGGAGCAAATGGGTGTTCAGTGCTTTGCTTAAGTGCACTTGCAATGGGTATTGAGGGTGAAAGCGTGCGCTGTTCATTCCCTCCCCCCACCTACAGCTCCTGCCGGCACTGAGACTCGAACCCACGACCCTCCGACTCTCTGCCCCCACTGTTTGGTTTCTGCATAAACCTGCGTCTGGCGCTCATCTGACGCTCTCGTTATTTACACTACATGAGTGAATCGATGGGCGGGGCTAAACAGGCAGTGATGTAAAAGCAGGTGTTGATCTTCTGTGGAGGGGGCGTTTAGCTACACTATTACATCATAAAGTGACACATTCCACAACCTGTCGTTTTGGCAGATTGGCTTCAATATAAGCTGTTTTCAGACTAACAAGAAAGCTTTGAGTTCTGAAACTCACAGGATGTTTTTATAGTATAATAACCTCTTATATGCCAAAATTTCTCAGTTCATGACCGCTTTAAGAGTTGTATTGTGTACTGCATTTTGTTGTTCTTCTATATATTTATTTATTTAAACTATAATGAATCAGAAGTCTTGCATATTCAGCTTCTTTCCACGTTGCAAAATAAGGTGGATGTAACAAAAGACAGGACATTTCAAGAATAAGTTTGAATGGAAGTGAATGGGCTGTACCTTGACATGTTTTCGAAGTACGTCATTCTTTTATCTCAAAAGATCAAGGACAATTTGATTCCTCAAGATGATGTGACTCACTCACAGCACAGAGAGCCAGTGATGACAGACGACCATAACAATGAGATCACATGATCATATGAGACTGTCTCAGTTTAAAGTGAAGCTTATTATTCTCATTTTTGCTTTTATAAGAGTGTCTTTCTTCTATATGTATTTTCGCACGCAGCTCTTCTGCATACTGTGACCCTCGTGCACTCTATTACTAGCTGTGACCTGGTCACACGGACAGGCTTACAATGATCCAGCCACCTGTCATGGCTCTAGAAGAAGCCCAGAGGGTTTCCTCCTGATTGGAGGACCTGGTAGCCACCCTCATTACGCGCCCTTGCTGAGAGCACCTGTCATGCCCCGTTTATTTACGCACGCACACCCAAACATTTGCTGGTTATTTCAAAACCGTGTCATTTGTTCAAATTTTGAGAGGCCTCATCAGGTCAGATGATTCAGTGTGTTTTAATGCTCTTGCTTTATCTCTTCAGGCTTTGTCGTTTTTTTTTTTTTGTTTTTTGTTTTTTTCTCCATCCTTGTGATTTATTTATTTTTTTCTCTCTGAGGTCTCGGTGGATTGCCTTTCTCTCCACTCCCTGATGTCCAAGTCTTGTTCTGTTCCTTGACAACTCCCATCCTCCCCTTCTTCCCCCAACTTCCCATCTCCCATTCACCCTGCATTCAGCATCCCCTCAGGCGGCGTGTGCTCTATCCACCCCCCACCCCTGCACTTCCCAAAATAGCCCCGTGACTCCATATGTCCTTGTTCCTTGCTTGCACTTTCCCCCTTCTTCTTTTCCTCCTCCTCCCACAGTATCTCTCCCACCTGCCTAACGCAGGACATTGTGCTTTACTCTCGCTTGTCTTCCTCCCAAGCTTGAATGGGTAGAGAGCTTTTTTTGTGGCCTATTTTCCCAAAAACTTTTTTGGGTGACTTGTGGTGCGGCCTGATTCAGCTGTCCTCATTGAGTCTTGCAAAGAACACAGAAATGATGGATGATGGTAACCACAGAAATAGAGAGCATTGCTCTCATGAGCATTCAAAGTTTAGGTCCAAACTGCCCTGTGTGCTATTTATTTATTTATTTATTTATTTATTTATTAATTAAATATCAGGCACCTTTTAATATAGTGCAACAGTTGGGTTATGGGTGTAACTTCCCATTCATGTTCTTCTCTGTTGGGGAAAAAAATGAATGACCTTAGCTCTGAGGTTATTAATCTATAGTACAGTTGAGGTCAAAATTTTACATGCACCTTGCAGAATCTGAATAAGAGGATCATACAAAATGCATGGTAGTTTTTATTTAGTACTGACCTGAATAAGATATTTATAGTCCACAAGAGAAAATAGTAGTTGGATTTATAAAAATGAGCCTGTTCAAAAGTTTACGTACAGTTGATTCTTATGTTTTTACCTGAATAATCCACAGCTGTTTTTTATTATTATTATTATTTTTTTTTTTAGTGATAGTTGTTCATGAGTCCCTTGTTTGTCCTGAACAGTTAAACTGCCCATTGTTCTTTAGAAAAATCCTTCAGGTCCCACAAATTCTTTGGTTTTTCAGCATTTTTGTGTATTTGAACCCTTTCCAACAATGACTGTATGATTTTGAGATCTGTCTTTTTACACTGAGGACAACTGAGGGACTCATATGCAGCTATTACAGAAGGTTCAAACACTCACTGATGCTTCAGAAGGATAAATAATGCGTTAGGGTCAGGGGGTGAAAACTTTTGAACAGAATGAAGATGTATGCTTTATTATTATTATTATTATTATTATTATTATTATTATTATTATTATTATTATTATTATTATTATTATGCCTAAATATCATATTTTTTTCATTTAGCACTGCCCGTCAAAAGCAACAGAAGATACTTGCATGTTTCCCAGAAAACAAAATAAGTTCAATTTACCCTGGTCTTCAAATTCAAAAGGTTTTCACCCCCTGGCTTTTAATGCATTGTTTCCTTCTGAAGCATCAGTGAGCATTTGAATCTTCTGTAGTAGTTGCATTTGAGTCCCTCAGGTTGTCCTCAGTGTTAAAAGATTGTTCTCAGAATCATACAGTCATTGTTGGAAAGGGCTCAAATACACAAAAATGCTGAAAAACCAAAGAATTAGATTTTTTTTTTTTGAAGAACAGTGGGCAGTTTAACTGTTCAGGACAAACAAGGGACTCAAAAACAATCACTAAAAAAAAAATTGGCCTCAACTGTATATGCTTCTTGTTTGTTAGACTTAACAAAAATGAAAGTGTTCTTACAGCATTTTAGCTGCTTAGGGCGCCTGTTAGCAGAACCTGATTTGATGAGATTCATGGTGTGGTTATTTTTTATTTTTTATTTTTTTTCATTTCTTACAGCCTTAATATTGTGCTTTGTGCATCAGCAGTCTGAGGCTGCTGCTGAGTGGAGAACTGGACTGGTGCTGTTGTCTCTGGCCGTGTGATGAATGTCTTTACAATTGCCTTGAAGCTGATCCCTGCTGTTGTTCTCTTCTGTAGCAGTAGTTATGTATTGCATTTTTAAATCACTGATAAAGTTCAATCTCAAGTTCAATCTCAAATCTCATGACTCACTGAAGTTTGCACCCAATTTCATTCTAGTACATAGTGCTCATCCATGGTTTTTAATATAGATTTGATCTGAATTAAAAATGGACCTCAAGTGGGTAAATGTAAATGTTGCCTCAACAACAGTAGGTCTTCATATTGTGAATGTGTATTACATTTGAGCCGTGAACAGTTTGCTGGTACTAGTGTGGCCATATGCAGTCCAATCTGTGCTCAAATAATTATTAGGAACAGAAGGGCAGAGTATGAAAGCAAGAGAGTTTGCTTGCGTGTCGCTCTCACTTGATCTCAGTTTCTGCTCAGAACATTCAGTCCGTGTTCGCCGTAATGCAGAATGCTTAGCCAGTGAACTCATGGTCACGTTTTATGGAAATGCTTGTATATAAATAAGGCACTGTTTGTGTAAAATTAGAAAAAAATGAATGCAAATGTGATCTTTGTTTTGGTGATTCAGAACATTTGTGGCCCAGCAAGAGAAGATTACGATATACAGCACATACACTAGGTTTTTTACCTTATGCCAAAATGTTGAATTACACGTTTTTTTTTTTGAGAATTGTTGCACATTGATTTAAATCTACTTTGAAAACAATGACTAAGAGAAAGATTGTTTTGTTTTGTGTTTAAAGAAGAATAGATTCTGTCTTTTATGAATTAAACATCAGTTGTATGCATGCTAGATCGCTGAAGGGCTTTCCTCAGAAAATTGGGACAGTCTGAAATTATTTGAGGACCTGTTTTTACTTAGCTATTTCAGAACAGCAGTACTGACCAAGATTTAACTTCTTTCATGTCCACACTGCGCTGATATTCACAAGAAACAAAACGAGATGTGTTGTAGAAACGGTTAGCTCTTCGATGTTTTGTGGTTGAGTATTTTCAGTGTGTTTGGCTTTAAAGTGAAAATTTTTCTACACATTAGAGCTTGTTTTTGTTGGTAAAGGATTAGTTCACTTCCACAATAAAAATTCCCTGATAATTTCTCACCCCATGTCATCCAAGATGTTCATGTCTGTCTTTCTTCAGTCGAAAAGAAATTAAGGTTTTTGAGGAAAACATTCTAGAATTTTTCTCCATATAGTGGACTTCAATGGTGGCCAACTGGTTGAAGGTTCAAATTGCAGTTTTAGTGTAGCTCTACGTGATCACTGATGAGGAATAAGCATCTGGTCTAGTGAAATAAACAATCATTTACTAAAAAAAATACTAATTTATGTACTTTTTACCATAAATACTTGTCTTGCACTAGATCTGCGATGTGCGCCCGCGACTTCATGCATTATGTAATCACATTAGGAAAGGTCACACGTGGTTAGTTCTTCGTCTGTGTACTTTGGTTCAAAAAACCTCTAATTTTCTCCAACTTCAAATGCATGATTACATAATGCGTGAAGTTGAGGTAGTTGAAGACGAGCATTTGTGGTTAAAAATCTATATACATTTTTACTTATTTATTTTGAAAAATGACTGGTCGTTTCACTAGGTAAGACCCTTAGTCATTGGCTGGGATTGTGTAGAGCCCTTTGAAGCAATGGAACTGCAATTAGACCTTCAACCAGTTGGCTCCCATTTAAGTCCACTATATGGAGAAAAATTCTGGAGTCTTTTCCTCAAAAACCTTCCTTTGTTTTTGACTGAAAAAAGAAAGACATGAACATCTTGGATGACATGGGGTGAGTAAATTAGCAGGAAATATGTATTCTGGAAGAGAGCTAATCCTTTAATGTTGTTCTTTCAGGGTAACTACCTCAACAGCCATGGGAGAGGGCGTTAAGAAAGTGAAGAAACTGTCAAACGGACCATCGGAGGAGAGGGAGAGCATGGCATGATGGAAGAAGCAATTCTCTGTCGGTTCTGTGTGCCTCTGGACTTTGTGGCCAGCTACTGACGTGTGGGATATTCTTGAGGAAGAGCTTAACGGCTTCATGTCCAGAATTCCCAGTGGACCTTCTTTCATGATCACACCACGTTCCATATCCACATATATGTCTATCTCTGTAAGTGTTGCACAGACAGTATGGAGAATTCACGTTAAGGTACTCCATGATTCCTTTTGCCACTGTAGTTTTAATTGACATGCTTGGTGCCGTGCTTCATTTTTATTTGACCTTGATGATTGTGTGTGTGTGTGGGTTTTTTCTTTTTTATTTGGTTGTTTTTTTTTGTTTTTTGTTTTTTTTTTATATTTATTTATGACCTTCCTACGCATTGCTTGATCTTAGACACTCTGTGGCACTTTAACAGGTACACTCTAGTCAAGTGAAAGCCTATGTGAGGTCACCACGACGTGTAGAAAACTGCCGTGCCAGTGACTTCTCTTTCAGCTATTATTTAAATGATTATTTCCTGCTCTGAGTTCTCAGAAAGAATCATTTTCATGTAAATATGCAGGCCCTTAAAATGTACGTAAGCCAGATTATAGAAGTCCATTTCCAAAACAAAGATTCTCATATAATGTACTCACCCTCTTGTCATCAAAGATGTTAACGTCTTTCTTTCTTCAGTCGTAAAAAAATTAAATTAAACATTTCTGCATTTTTCTCCATATAATGGACTGATATGGTGCCCCGATATTGAACTTGTAAAAATGCAGTTTAAATGCGGCTTCAAAAGATCCCAAATGCAGTTGTAAACCCAGCCAAGGAAGAAGGGTCTTATCTAGCTTAACGGTCAGTTATTTTCATTTAAAAAAATACAATTTAAATACTTTTTAATCTCGAAAAACTCCAATTGTATTTTCTCCCTCAACTTCAAAAATCATTTCAAAATCATCCTACATCACTACAGAAGTACTGACACAGTCTTTGCAAAGTGAACATGCAAAGAAGATTAAACACCCTCGATAAAAAAGATAAAACTGATTTTGAAGTTGAGGGAGAACATGAGATGGGAGTTTTTCGACATACCCTAACTGTCATGAACTGGAACAAAAACAGTCGAGGCAGAGTAAGACAAGACAAGCGTTTGGCATTAAAAAGTATATAAATTGTATTATTTTTATTAAAATAACCGATCGTTACGCTAGATAAGACACTTCTTTCTCGGCTGGGATTGTTTGAAGCTGCATTTAAACTGCATTTTGGAAGTTCAAAATCGGGGCACCATACCAGTCCATTATATGGAGAAAAAACATGAAATGTTTTCCTCAAAAAAACAATTTCTTTACGACTGAAGAAAGAAAGACATGATCATCTTGGATGACAAGGGAGTACATTATATGTGAATCTTTGCTTTGGGAGTGGACTTCTCCTTTAATGTTACAAAAAATAAAATGTACAGTTTTCAAGCTTAGTCAGATTTGATGACAGCTGCTTTGTATTTTCTCAGTATTCGTGGGTTAATTATGGATGACGATGGACTTTAAAGAAATAGATCCAGGGTGTCCAGAAATGTATGTACTTAAATTGTATTGAACGTGGATTAAAATTATTTCAGGGAACTTGTAATTTATGGTTGCTAGTAATGCAATGGAGGATTTTATTTTGATGTTTAATATTTTGCTTATTTTCAGATATCTTGAAGCAAGCTTTATGAAATTGTGTTTCAGTATTAAATTGTGCAATGGTTTCATTTGTATTTGTCTTTTATAATTTGTTAAAAGTGTGCTTATATCATGTGAAATCACGTTGATGATCTATATTATAAAGAACTGATCAGAAATCAACCCTGAAATTCGTATCAGCGTGTTTAAGCATTTTGTTTTACATGAAGGTTTTATTTTTTAACATCCAGAATTCACAAAAATTAAGAAATTTTCCACACCTCCTCATATGTACAAGAAATGGTCATAAACACTGTAATGCTAAAGCAGTATCCTATCAAACTTGGACACAGTAAACATTTGACAGCACTGAAGCAAACGGCTCGCTTATAATTAATTCAGAAGTCTCGAGTGCTGTGCTCACTTCTGCTCAAGTGCCATTAAGAGCATCTGATGTTGACAAAATGTCAGAGAGGGACTAATGAACAGCTTTGGCTGCTGAGGATAGGAGAATTGCAAATGCTAATTCTATTACCCTTGTGCCTGCTTAGAAAATAAAACGAGAAAAATCTTTCAATTTAATTTTATTTCCCGTCCATTATCCCTTAATAATAATAACAACGGGGACAGATGCGAGCATCAGTAATGCACTTTGGAAGTGATGTAGTGAAGCACAAAATGCTCACATGCATTGGATGTTCTGTCTTGTAAATTTCATCCCTTGTTTGGAATCAGTAATAATCAATTACCAGAAGAACTGTGATTATGTGCTCCTTGATTACTTCATATTCATCAGTTTATTGTCAGTCTTGATTAAAGAACCTTACTTCACTTAGATGATCTATTTATAACAACAGTGTGGTGATAAGTTTTACATATTATTTTCTGAAACTAGCTCACATTTGTTCAGATAATGCAAAATGCACCTACTATACAGTGATGTATTTTAGTTTTATTCTTCCTTGATTAAAGGTTTGTATTATTAAAATAACTTGGAACTTATTATTTAAAGCAAAATTACTCAATTTGAACATATGATTATCGTCTTAAAAGGCTAACTGCACAGTATTTACCTTAGCACTAGGAGGTCAGGGGTTAGCCAGCTTTATGCTTGTGATAGTAGCACATGGTGTAAAAGAGTAAGTAAAAGCAGCATTAGATAGCAGCTGACTCAGGTTGACAGTATTAGTCAATGCCCAGGGTGAAGGGGTTAAAGATAAGTTGTCTGGCTTAAACTGTCTGTGCAGTAGCATAGGCAGGATAAATAGTTTAAAGGATTGTTTAAAATCCAGTGTCTAAGCTACGATTTTTTCTTCCTATACATATGGCGTCTGAAATGAACTTTTCCATTAAAGGGCAATATTTGCCCACTGGAATTAATTTCTAGGGGCATTTTGATAGTCACCTTATTATTATTATAAAAACATATGTCGTCTTTAATGTCAATAAATTTACCCAATTACTTTAGTCAGTGTTTTAAATTGTCAATAACAATAGACTGTTTAAAATTGTATCTAAATTATAGATGTAAAAAAAAAAAAAACAGGAGAGCTGCAATATTATGATAAAGAGTCATTATTGTAGATTATTGCTCTTTATATTGTAATAATGATTATTAACATCGATATAGAAACACTATTAAACGTTAGCCAAGTCTAGCACAAGTTATGCAAAAACTCTCGTTACAATCGCTGAAACTACTAAATTAATATTTTATTTACATGGTATCATGGTAAAACAGCTCCGGTGCCTAATCTAAGCGCCTCTGATTGGCCAATGCATTCCTAAGTTCAACAGGAACGCGTTTGATTGGTTATAAGGCTCTACGCTGCACTTCCATTTTTTTTCCCCAGTGGAAGTATTCACACACAATGTTAATGATGATTACACTTAGTCCCATGTTTCTTTAGGTAAAATGTATTTTCTGTTTGCTTACCACCAGCTGTAAATATCGTATACAACAGTATACGAATTTGATTCGTTCATCAGTGACTCTCATGCAGGTGACATTATTACGCCATTAGGTGGCACCAAAGAATAGTCACTGAAATTAGTCTTTGTAATGATTCATTGAACCTTAGGGCTGTTCGATTCCGAAAATTTTGGAATCGAGTCCGATTCCGATTCCTGGTTCTGGAATTTATGAGATTTGATTCCAAAAATCGATTCCTCACTGTTGTTTTCGATTCTTGTTTTTATAAAGTGGAGGAACCTATAATTCCGCCATGACTGTAGGATATAAAGGTCTTAGAAAGTAGCCTAATCATAACAAGAAGCTTTATTTTTTTAGGGTTAGGGTTAATTATGATACATTTCTGTATTTAAGTTGTAACTTTGTCTGCATTGCACATGAAATTAGTCATAGCCCACAACGCAGCAGTGGACATGCGTTTATTGCAAGAATGGAACAAGGCACAATTCAGCTGAATGATGTGTACTTCAGTGGTATGGTTTGAGCAAAATTAACAAACTGTACACTGAAACAAAATAACCAGAACAACAACACTGATGTAAGAGCTCGTGGTCAATCAGATGTGCTCTCGGCGTTTTCTTTCAGAATTATCACTGGCCGATAGAAAGGTTAAAAATAGCATTTTATTTAAGATGAAAATAGAATCAAGACCCTCATTTTCTATTCTGTCGTGCATCACTCAAAACTGTGGACAATTAAGGTCGTTTCACCGTAAAATAACTTTTGAATCGTTTTTGAACTGGTTCATTAAAACAATCTATCCGAAAGAACCTTTTCGTGAAAACGAATCAGATTTCTAATCACTATTAGCGAGCAAGGCTGCATCCTCAAACTCAGACGTGCTCAGTACCGACTCTTTTCATTCAGTTTATTTTCGTCAATCGATGTTCAGTGACATTTGAGGACAACAGCCGATATATGCAGCCTTTCGTTTGAGAGGCGCCCATAGAAAAGCTTCGTTGAACTGAAAACGGCTATGAACGGAGAGTCCAAAAGTTTCCAAAGTTTCCCAACGCCTCGGAATCGAGGAAACGATTCTTTTTGGAATCGACTCCCAGCCCTATTGAACCGATTCCTCCCTGCGTCCCAAGGTGCATACTATCCACCCTATCTGCCCTAAATAGTATTGAAAATCACTACTATCACATAGAAATTAGCATAGATAGTATGCACATTGGGATGCAGGCACTGATTTATTCAGAAAGGCTTCCAGTGCAAGGTCTATGTGGGTGAGTCATCGAATTAGCAACGCTGATTCATTCAGAACCAAAACACCTCTGCTGTGAGTACCTTGCAGACAGGACTGTGGCGTCTGCTGTGGATTTTTTTGGAACTCTTTTTGGAGCAAAATGTGACTGCAGTGTAAGTTCCGCAATATTAATTTATTGTTTACTGAACTGTTAAATCATTATCACAGCTGCAAAGTTTGAAAAGTTGGCAAGCTCAGTAAGTAAGGAAACATCTGACACATCATGCCTACTTTTTATTTGGGTGTTTGCATTGAATCTGTGCAAGGACAAATCACAGAAAAAGAAGTCTTTAAAAGCAGTCCTAAATAACTTTGACGACGTTAATGTAACACATATCCTCCCACTGAAATTTTTGGTTTAACTCAGTGGAATATTGTAGGTGGTCTGTGGTCCTATTTTCTGAGAGAGGAGCATTTTCAGACACGCCATTGGACAGTCTGGTAAGCCATTGTATTCTGAGCCAGGGAAACTTTAGTAGAAAAAGCTTCCATAACCTTTAGTTAAAAGGAAAGCAACATGAAAGTCTCTTTTGAGATACTACAGTAGATATCGTGTATGAATGTTACTAAATATAGCTTCCATCATTTTAGAAAGTGCTGCTTGCCAAGCCAAATGCTTGGCTCAACATGTCATTTTATGATGAGAGAAAAACTTTCTTTTTTCTGCCTGACGTTTACATAATACTTAGAAGTGTCTTTCAACTCCTGGCTACTTTCCAGTCTCTTCTCCTGCTGTGCAATTCCCCATAAGTCAATCTGAAAATCGATTCATTTTCTCCCTCTTCGCTTAGATGCTATTTATATGCCTCTTTGGAACTAAATTAATCACAATATGTCTCAGACCACTGTGCTGCTGTACAATATTTGCTCTAACAAACGGTAATGGTATGTACCATCATGGTATCCAATGGCAATACTGTGGTTGTTTGATGCATACTGTGGATTTAAATTCTGAGTACTATATTTATATCTCATGTTACATGGTAATCCTTAGGTACTATGGCGCTAAAATGCTGCATTTGAAAAAAACAAATGTGGTATTACAATGGTACAATTTTTGTTTAGTTCTAAATTACAGGACAAATACAAATTGAACTGACTACAGGATAGTTATTCTAGTAAATATTAAATGTTGACACTATAGTTCAGAAAGTGTTTTAGAAGGTGATGCTGTTGGCAAAGGCCGCTGGGTATTTATGGAGCTGCATGAAGCTGAGTCAGCGTCCTCTTCTTCTGTTTCTGCCTTCTTCATTTAGAAGCACAAATCAAACATTTGCCTTTCTTCCTTTCTTCCTTTCTGGCGCTTGAACAGCACTGCACAAACTAAACTTCCCCTGAGGAGTGAATTGGCCTGGACTTAAACTGGGCCAGCAGATTATAGCCGTGGCTTCATCAGAATATGACAGACTATGAGCCTTTACTCTGTACAGATGCACTATAATCTCAACTATAATCCTATTTTGGGATTATTCTCATGAATGTACATGAATATCAGTTTATAAGTCCTTAAAGGTTTTAGCCTTTGCCTAACGTTATATATACATAATTTAAAAATTAGGCCTGTATTTCATTGCTGAAAAATATAAGGAGAACTGTTAATGATAATGTATGTATTGTACATGTATGTACAATATTTAGGCCTAATATTTAGACATTATAGTTTTACTTTAATATAATATAGTATGTTTTTTCATTTTCATTAAAATTTCCATTTATTTGGATTACATAGGTTACAAATGAAAAACTAATGTGAGTCAAACATAAATAAAACATGTAGAAAGAGATTCATGTAATACTACTATCAATACAAAAGTGTTTTAAATACACAATGACCAGGTTTATATATTTATCATCACAATAAATGTTATTATATTTAAATCTCGTGCATTTTAGCTGAATCTTGCTTATTCCAACACTAGCCATATAAACTGTGTTCATACCTTTTAATTACATATAATTGTTTTCAAAAGTAACAAATGTATGCTTTTATTATGTTTATTTTGAACATAATAAAGTATAATTAAATAAATATGATTATTTAAATGAAATCTAATAGATGCAAATACTTGTAAATGTACACTGCTGTTCAAAAGTTTGGGATCAGTAAGATTTTTAATGTTTTTAAAGAAGTTTCTTATGCTCATCAACACTGCATTTATTTGATTAAAATACAGAAAACAACTGTAATAATGCAAAATGTTATTACAATATAAAATAATGGTTTGTATTTTAATATACTTCAAAATATCATTTATTCCTGTGATGCAAAACTGAATTTTCATCAGCCATTTCTCCAGCTGTAAGTGTCACATGATCCTTCAGAAATCATTTTAATATGCTGTTTTTTTATTAGAATTGTCAATGTTGGAAACAGTTGTGCTGCCAAATATTTTTTTGGAGCCTGAGATACTTTTTTTCAGGATTTTTTGATGAATAAAAAGTTAAAAACAGCATTTATTAAAAATATAAATATTTTCTAACAATATAAGTCTTTGCTATCACTTCTTATTACATGCTTGCTGAAGTATTAATTTCTAACGGTAGTGTATATTGTTCAAAAATATATATATATATTTAAAATGCTGTTATTTTAAACTTTTTATTCATTAAAGAATCTCAAAAAAAGTATTAGATTCCAAAAAAAATATTAAGCAGCACAACTGTTTCTAACATTGATAAAAAATCAGCATATTAGAATAATTTCTGAAGGATCATGTGACACTGAAGACTGGAGTAATGATGCTGAAAATTCAGCTTTGATCACAGGAATAAATTAGATTTTAATGTATATTAAAACAGAAAAACATTCTTATTAATATTTCACAATATTGTATTATATATGCTTGATGAGCATAAGAAACTTAAGCAACCCAGACACACACACACACACACACACACACATAAATGTGTGTATGTGTGTACTTGTTTTTGCTACATTGTGGGGACCAAATGTCCCCACAAGGATAGTAAAACCTGAAATTTTTGACATTGTGGGGACTGCCTTGAGGTCCCCATGGGTACAAAAGCTTATAAATCATACAGAATGAGTTTTTTTGAGAAAGTAAAAATGCAGAAAGTTTTCTGTAAGGGTTAGGTTTAGGGGTAGGGTTAGGGTAAGGGGATAGAAAATACAGTGTGGAGAGTATAAAAACCATTGCACCTATGGAGAGTCCCCACAAGGATAAAAAACCAGACATGTGTGTGTGTGTGTGCATACACATACTTTAAATTTGTCAAATATAATACGATGGTAAATCTTACATTTTCAATCAGATTAGATTTTAGTAAGCGTCTGTATGAAACAAACAATGCAAGTCTTTGTCAGGGACAAATGTAGGGAGACAAGGATATTTTCAGGCAGTAGGAGCGAGAGCACTGGGGGAGTGGCTTCTGTTGTCAAGGACAACAGCATCAACACATAGCGTGGTCACAACACACACCCGCACCCTCCCACACACTCACAGAGAGAGCCAGTGAATGCGTCTGCCTGTCTGAGTCAGTCAGTGAATCGATTCCTCTTCCAGTGGACCGAGCCAGACAGCAGCGAGTACCCAATTGAAGAGTACCTCTCCTGGGCTTGAGCGCTGCTTCCACGAGGGAACTGCAGACTCTGACGGGAGGACTGGAGGAGGTGGAGGAAAGGGGAGGAGGGACACCGGTTAACAGATTAAAGCCCTCTCTGTTTCTCTCTCTCTTTCATTCCCTCCGAGTGAGGAGAGACAACTCTAGGCACCGCATGCTGTAATCACACTGCTTCTGTGTAATTTCCTCCTCTCAATTACTTGTCCTTCCTCCTCTCTTTTTTTACACTGCTGCGGTCTGGAGGAAAGGCAGAGCACGATTTGAAAGGACTTGTGCGTCTCTTGTGCTGCCTCCTCTTTCTCCCGCTCTCCTTGCTCTCTCTTGCTTTAAATGTAAGTGGAAGGTGGGATTGGGGGGAGTGAATTAGGGAGCGGGGATAAACCGTTGAGGCCAGCTGGAGAGATGGGCAAATCCAACAGCAAACTCAAACCTGAGGTAGTGGAAGAGCTGTGCAGAAAGACCTACTGTGAGTATTGCTATTTAGTCCTTTCTTCTGTGTTTAGTGCCATTTTGTGCTGGTTAATTGCATGTTTTATCTAGTTATCCTTTTTTTTCCTTCTCTAAATGTAAGTAATTTTGGTAATTACGTTAAAAACACCTTCTTTATAAAGTTGCATTTGGCTTAAGTATATGCTTAATGTAACCAAGCTGTTATACTGCACTATTGATTGTTTTTATATATATGTGTGTGTGTGTGTGTCCTACCTGCCTGCTTATGAGCAATTATGTTTATGTCCTATTTGAATCGAATGTGATCATTTCGTCTCTGGGGTCATTGATTGTCCTCCGTCACTAATCATATAATCATTAAGCGTGTTTTGACTGGCTTGCATCTCTGTTGTGAGAAGATAAGGTGGCTTCATGAACAGCTGGCAGCAACTCTCACGTCGAGTCAATAAGGTGTGGGGCTAACTGCAAATTGTGTTGCAACAATCCTTCCCTGAGGTGGAGAAAGCATATTAGCATTATCATTATCACATCAACTGGCTTTGACTTGATTTAGTTTGCTGAAACGAGATGAGGCTTTGAGACCTCGCTAATGCTGCATATTAATCAGAGTGCAAAATAGGTGAAGCAAATTTTAGAGGGGAAGGTAGAACGGCAATCACAAATATGATATAATTAAGTGTGCATGACTAGATTAGCAACAACTGTTTAAGTGACCGTTTTTTTTGTTTTGTTGTTTTAGTGTAAGGCCACTGTCACACTAGATTTTGTGTTCAATTCATTTACGTTTATATGCATACAAACACAGGAGAGTGTAAATGCGAACACATGCAAAGAGGTTTCGTTATTTGTTGTAGTCAGGATATGATGGATGCGCTTCATGGTTTATGTTTCTAATAGGTCATAAATAATACATTTAAAATGTGAAAATGTACCAACTCCACTTTCTCTCAAACTTGCATCTTTGAGGTTTTAGTTGTGTAAGTTGAAGAGCCTTGAACTTGAATGTATATAAATGGAAGTCAATGTAGCTTGACAGCTTTTGTGGCTGAATCTTTAAAGCGTAGAAAAAGTTAAACTTTGGTAACCTCTAACCTGTGAAATCCATATCACAAAAACATTGACCAGTAGAGCATCTAAATGTCACAGATTGACCTCTTGGCTCAATACACAGAATACAAATTTCAGCTGGATGCTTTGCAGCATTGCAGCAAAGTGTAGTAGATAGATTAGAATATTTGTAGAATTTGTAATTGATTATTATAACTGATTTTCTAGAGTGTGACCTGATCCTGCTGTCCAGTTTTGTTTGTAATTTGCTTGGCTTATGTATTTCTCTCAAAAATTATTTTTTTTAACCATCATTTGGAACTGTTGTTCCAAACCTGTATGACATTCTTTCTTCAAATTTTTTTTCTTCAATAGTAACAAAACCTTTTGGTTATCTATATTTTTTTAGAATTTTACTTTTGGGGGATCTATCCCTTTAGGTTTGTGACCGTTAAAAGCACACTTGATCTATCAACGTGGATTTTCTTCTTCTCTTTTCAGCAGGTAGTACAATGGTGCTAAAGAAATGATTGACTTGAAATGATGACTTTCTAGGCCTATCATTTAATGTGTCAGCTCCCTAGGACATTGTCGAAGATCCACCTGTTACAAGTAGGTAACTTAGTTACTGTGTTCCCCTTTAAACTTCAATGGAATTTAAGTACATTCCGAGTGGTAGCGAACCGTTCATGTTTAATGAGCGTCTTCAGAGGTCGGGTTTTGCACAGTGGGGGGTAAAGCAGGGCTGTCAGGAAATAATTCCCTGCTCTTTTGCTGCAGGGTTAGATCAGTGTGTGAGCAGCGCACAAATCCAACAGGCTTTCAATGAGACGATGTCTGCAACTGAAGCCAAACACCAAAGACTCATGTTAGTCTATTAAGAAAGCAGGAGTCTGATGCACTAGTTACAGAAGTGACCTGAAGAGGTGTCAGTCTGCAACGTTGGTTAGGTTTTTTACTAAGAGAGATTGATTGAAAGTGCTCTGGTCTAACTGAGATCCATTTCAAGCTTTCTTCTTTCTATGCTGTGAGCTAGTGTGGTCACACCAATTATTATCTCTAACCTGTTAGTAAAATTTGGAAAACTCTGCATGACTTTTATGGATGTCAAGCTAATATCACATCACAGAATTTGTGGCAAGGAAGAATCGAGTCTAAGTTAAGCGTTTCTTTGTGGTCTCTGTGTCTGATTCTTCTATATTGATCTGCTGAACAGGATGACCTATAATCAGTTAATTCAATGTCTGAATTATATTTTATATTTTATAATGTCTGCAACGTATTTTACTTCCGTAACAGATTATGCTTTTCTACAGTATATATTCGATGAGGAAAACTGTAGGGTGGGATTTGGTTTTGGAATTGATTAGATTTCAAAAGTTTGTGTTAAATTACACAATTAGCCAATGCTATTTGGCTATTGGTTAATTTTATCCAATAGCATGCATGGCTAAAGTGATGTCAGCAGAAAAGGAAAAGGAAAGGAAAGAGACTTAGACTTGGGTTCGAGTCTCGTGAATGTACAGCTCTCTCTTCCACCTTAGAGGAAAACTTCACTTCCAGAACAACAGTTTACAAAAAATTTACTCATCTCATGTCTTTCTGTCTTCAGTTGTAAAGAAATTATGGTTTTTAAGGAAAGCATTTCAGGATTTTGCTGCATATAATGGACTTTATTGATGCCCCAAATTTAAACTTCCAAAATGTAGTTTAAATGCAACTTCAAAGGGCTCTAAACGATCCCAGCCCAGGAAGAAGAGTCTTATCTAGCAAAACGATTGGTCATTGTTTTCGAAAAATAAAAATTTGTATACTTTTTAAGCACAAAAGCTTGTGTAGCACAGGCTCTGTGATGCACATTCTTGAACGATTCGTTCATTTTTTAATAAAAGAAGAACAAGAAGAACAAGTCGTCTCGGGGAGTGATTCGTTCAGTCGTGCATGTGCAACATCCAATTAGGTGCTATACTGGAATTAGTTCACGGCTGGGATCGTTTAGAGCCCTTTGAAGCTGCATTTAAACTACGTTTTGAAAGTTCAAAATCAGGGCATCAATGAAGTCCATTATATGGAGAAAAATCCTGAAATGCTTTTCTCAAAAAACATTTCTTCACGACTTAAGACAGAAAGATATGAACATCTTGGATGACAAGGGGGTGAGTAAATTATTTGTGAAATGTTGTTCTGGAAGTTGACTTCTCCTTTAAATACCACGACTGAGGTAAGACCCTTGAGCAAGGCACCAAACCCCCAACTGCTCCCCAGGCGCTGCCGCCAAAATGCTCCCCTCTGCTTTGGTGTGTGTTCACGGTGTGTGTGTGTGTGTGTGTGTTTTGTTCACTACTCACTACTGTGTGTGTGCACTTGGATGGGTAAAATGCAGAAAAAAAATTCAGAGTATGTGACACCATACTTGGCCACATGTCCCAGTTTAAGCAAAGGAATGTGAAAGTAAACAGGGTCCGTTTTTATTTCATGTTCATGAAACGGAACTAAATCTTTAATCAAATCTTTTATCAAAGTGCTATTATTGATCTCACTGTGAACAATTCATGTTTCTTCTTGCCTCTTTCTTACCATTAATGTGACCCTGGACCACAAAACCAGTTATAAGGATCAGTTTTTTTAAACTTATACATCATCTGAAAGCTGAATAAATAAGCTTTGCATTGATGTATGGTTTGTTAGGATAAGCCGAGATACAACAATTTGAGTCTAAGGGGGCAAAATATTGAGAAAATCACCTTTAAAGTTGTCCAAATGAAATTCTTAACAATGCATATTATTAATCGAAAATTAAGTTTTGATATATTTACCCTAATGATTTTTGGCATAATTTTGACCCGTACAATGTATTGTTGGCTATTGCTACAAATATACCTGTGCTGCTTATAATTGGTTTTGTGGTTTTGTAAGCTCACATTCACATCTTCCTCCATCCAATCAACAACCAATCAATAGAATCAAGTCCCTGTCCTATATTTTTTCTTTTTGTTCCTACTACATTGCAATTTTAAGGAACAGATAATGTTCTTTGCTCTCCAGTCATTACAACAAATAGTGTACACACGTCATGTAGCAAGCCTTTCTTGCAGGGAATGTGTTTAAACATACACAAATAACAGTTCTTTACATATAGACAATTAAGTGTGGCTGAAGCATTGAAATATTTGCATCGCAGGAACAGCTTTATGTACACTCACAAAAACAAACAGTCAATCTGTAATCAAACATTAACAGGCCATGTATTTTCTCATTTCTCTCTCTCCTTCTGTTCTCTTGGCCTTCTTCAGTTTTTCTCCACTCCAGTCCTCTCTCGACTCTTCTCTTTCAGCCTGGTTGCAGCTTGTCTCTTCTTGTTCTCTTTGCCTAGTGTCTACACTGTCTGTTCCACTCACCTCTCAATCTTTGTGTCATTATCACTGGTTTCACATCAGCTATGCTCACCCTCTCCCCCTTCTCTCATCCACAAATGTAACCTTTGGTTTCTCTAGATTGATTCGCTTGTTTAGCTGCAGACCAACAGCTGTGTATTTGGCCTAACACATCCACGAGCTGTCTGTAATATCATAATATTTTACTCAGATTGTTTTTTTTTTTGTTATCAATTCACACACACTGTTCATTTCTGGTTTATTTTTTACGGTCACCATGACGATGAGCTGTATCCAGTGATCCAGTAAATAGTGCTAGTACATCTTCCACTGCTTCAGTAGGAAGAAATAGGATGATACATTTTCCCTCCTTACTCAACTGCAGATTTATAAAAAGTATTTCCATCTGCTCTGCAAATGATCAAGCATTTTGTTTTCATTGGATTACAGTTATTGACATCTATCTGAACCACTGATTCAGAGTTTCCATAGATAGGGTGCATATCGTCCCATTACTTTTTATAACATTAAGGCCTGTTCACAACATCTCTTCAGTGTAGTAAACATTTTAGATTGAATGAATGGCTGTTAATGCATCAGTTTAGACGAGGGGTGTCCAAACTTGTTTCTGGAGGGCTTCTGAGTCTGACCTGCAGAGTTTAGCTCCAAACCGAATTAAATTCACCTAAACCAGTTAATCAAGGTCAACACCCTTTTTACCTTGTCAAAATGAGCTCAGCAAAAATCATCTCATTCTAAGGGGTTGTTCCTTTAAATGCAAATGAGCTCTGCTCGCCCCGCCCCTCTCTTCTCTCTGTGGAATGACGATCTTGTTTACTTTAGCCACGTTTAGCCGCTAAACTTCCTAACTACCACGTTATAAGGAAAGGCAATTGCAAAAATTCATAAAAAAAACGCTTATACTCACTTCTGCTGTAAGTGAAGCTGGATCATGAATGATTTGCGCAAACATAGACGGATATATGTAGATCGGGAGGTGCATTCCATTCACAAACAAACGTAATCTACTGCATCTTCAGTGGTTTAGATGTCGGGAGTAAATGACAACCACTATGTTCATTATTACATCCAGCAACACAACACCTCGATCGCTCAATCTGAGATATTCTTGTCTTACTTACATCCCTGCTTCGGCATCGAAACAAGGAAAGTTACTGGACTGTGACAGCTGGTCTGAAGTAAGAGCTCATGTCAATCAACTATCGTGGGAGCGGCCTCTGTGGGTGTGACGGCACACCGACAGGCATCTGAGAACGGCTCAATTTGAAAAAGGGGATATTATTTTTACATATTAATTAAAAAACACTGCATGAATTTTTATCATTATAGGGTAGATTTGTACATACGCTGCCAACACACATTAATGTTCAAACAACATGTAAAAGTGAACTTAGCATCTGATGACCCCTTTAACATTTACCGCCCAATATGCATGAAAATACATCAGTATATCATCATAAACTGCCATTTTTTGTCTTAAGTGAAAGTAAACAGATGCTAAAGAAAACGCATGTGTAACAGTATTTTTAGATCCACATGTGTTCGGTGTTAAAGAGACAGCAGCCTAATAAATGTGCTGCCTGTCATTAATGTTAATCCAAGAACAAAAATCATTCACTGATCTTGAATTATTATCTTAATGAGGATTCATCCATGTTTTATGTATGAAAAGAAAACTATACAGTATTTTAAAACTTTTGATTAAATTTCTGTACCTGCAATTTGTTCAGCTGTATTTCTTTATGCCATTGCTAATTTATTTGCTTGCTTATATTTTAGTACGGATTGTGTACTTGTCTTTAACAATTTAATGTTTGAAATTTATATATATGCTGTGGTATTTTTTTGTTAAAACCATAGCGATACCCTAGACATAATATACCGCTGTAAATAAATACAATTTAAATTCACGTCTCGCCCACTTTAACGCCCTTTGATTGGAACATATACATTCCCTTTAAACTGGAATCATGGCGAAATATACTGTAAAGTCCACTTCGCAGGGCACTTACGGTCAAATGGAACAAATGTCTGAATTTTGTTGTTCATATAAAGGATACTGGTTGCTTTTCCGCCGCACCGCGATGGAAAAAAACAAAACTATGATTTGGTGGCACTCACAAACTGAATGTTTTGTTAAATCATTCCAAAGTTTTGTGCCAAGCACTTCAGTGTGAAAAGGCTTTTAGAGCTACATCGGACGTATCTGTTGGATGAGGACAAGTTTGATTTCATTATTGCTCCATGTTGTGATCTCTGTACATTTATTGTGTACACCAGGGGTAGGCAAGTTTGATCCTAGAGAGCTGCAGTCCTGCAGAGTTCAGCTCCAACCTTGAAAAAAAAGCCCTCATCTGCCTTTCCACCTTATTCTTCAATGCAGAAGTAAGCCTATAGGTGAGACTTCCGGTTCATTAGCCGCTATATGGAAATAACGAGAAGAATAACAATGTGCTGTAAACGTTAAAACTGTTTGCACTACAAACCAGTGTGTTCATAATTATGATAATACATTAAAATAATGTGGTAAGGCACACCAATTTGCAAATCAAACAGCAAAATGAGCTGTTTTGTACAGCTAAAAATAGCTGGACGCAGATGAGACAGAAAGCCAGACCCATAAAATTTACAAATGGCCATGCCCACTCTTACGAGAAGAAAAAAGGTAGATAGCCTTAGTAATCCTGAAGACATTGTTCAGGTGTGTTTGATTGGGGTTGGAGCTGAGTTCTGCAGGACTGCAGCTCTTTCGAGAGAAGGCATCTGAAGATCCAGAAGGAGATAGACAGGATAACTCACTGGTGGTGATTGCAACCAGGTCTGTCAGCTAGTCTGAAGTCTCCAGTATAGCCCTGTCTCCTTTGCTGCCTTCACATCAAGTTTATGTCCACAAATAAGCCTAATCAAATATCACAGTGGGTGGCCCAGGGTAGATCAGCAGGCATGATGTGGAGGGAAATTTACCAAGAGTCTGCTTCACAGAATGTGGCCCACACAGGCAGCCTGGCAGGGGATGTCCGCTGATTCACATTATTAGCAGTGCACTGCAGTTAGCTGCAGATTCATGAGGTGTTTCTATTGATAAATTGACTGAGTACTGAGTACTTTTCAGTGCATATTACTTAATTTAGTCACAAACATTGGGACTACAGTATGCAAGCCCATTGGCAACGAGATCTCTGACGCAATCTCTTACTTAGTTTTTGCTGTGCACAATAAGTGTTCTCGTGGCTTTATAACACCATGGTTGAACCACTGATGTCACATGGTCTATTTTAATGATATCTTACTACCTTTCTAGGCCTTGAATGTTTCAGTTGCACTGCTGTTTGACTTAGAAAGCTCAGCAAAGATTTCATCATATATATCTTAATTTGCATTCTTAGGTGAACTAAGATGAGCGAAGGTCTTACAGGTTTGGAACGACATGAAGGTGAGTTATTAATGACATAATTTTCATTTTTAGGTGAACTATCCCGTTAATGGTGAATTGAGGAGAGCACTGCTGCCATTTTTTATGGTTCAGGTGTTTTTAAGGCTTTGTGTTCATGATCTTTCACAGCATGGGATTTTGTTAGTTGGCCTGTTTTACTACTACCTGCAATCGTTTGGGTCCCCTTGCAGGCTTGTAGCAGTTCATAAAATGTAGCAAAATTTGATTTTGTTTGTTTGTTTGTTATTTTTATGGGTGACTGCGGGTGGAACTGTTACCTTCAGAGAGCTTCCACTGCACAGTAAAATGGAAAAATACCCATCACCAGAAGCTGCCTGAACAGTGCAGGACTGAATATTTGCTGTTGTCTTACATTCGTGCATTTTTATAGGAGTGGGAAAGCTTTCATTAGTCATTAATTTGCCTAATTTTCACCTCCTGTTGTAAATGGTAAGATCAAACATCACTTATGAATCTGTCTGGTGCTGTGTGTCAGATGTGAGAAGGACATTTAAAGTAGAAACTGGTAAAGTTTTCTCATGTTTTAGTGAGATTCTGAAACTGAGTTTCATTTTTTAAATAGGTCTCTTTATGTGTACTAAGGCTGTATTTATTTGGTGAGAAATATAGGAAAAATGTAATATTGTGAAATATTATTACAAAAGATGCATGTGTCGCTTTGCCATAGGAGTCCAGGTAGTTACCAGAATGATACTGTTCAGAATTGGACTTAACAGTATTTTGGCATGTATATGGAATTGTTTATGTCTCCTCTGAAGACATTTCCAACAATGAATGTATGTTTTTGAGATCCATTTTTTTCACACCGAGGACAACTGAGGGACTCATATGCAATTATTACAGAAGGTTGAAATGCTCACTGATGCTTCAGAAGGAAAAACGATGCATTAAAAGCTGGGGGGTGTAAACTTTTGAACAGAATGAAAATGTGTACATTTTGTCTAAATATCATTTTTTAAATTTAGTACTGCCCTTCAGAAGCTACAGAAGATACAAACGTGTTTCCCAGAAGACAAAATAAGTTAAATTTACCCTAATTGTCAAAAAGTTTTCAACCCCTGGCTCTTAATGCATTGTTTCCCCTTTTGAAGCATCAGTGAGTGTTTGTGGCTTCTGTGATAGTTGCATTTTGAGTCCCTCAGTTGTCCTCGGTGTGAAAAAATGGATCTCAAAATCATACAGTCATTGTTGGAACTGTACAAGACAAAAAAGGGACTCAAGAACAACTATCACTAAACAAACAAACAAAAAAAATCGTTGGATCATTCAGGTAACAACACAGCATTTAGAATCAAGTGTATGTAAACATTTGAATGGGGTCATTTTTATAAATGTAACTATTATTTTCTCTTGTAGACTATATGTAAATGTCTTTTATGTGAAATATCTTATTCAGGTCAGTACTAAATAAAAAAATAACATGCATTTTCTATGATCCCTCTTATTTTGGTAAAATAATTAGCATTTTGCAGATTCTGCAAGGTGTATGTAAACTTCTGGTTTCAACTGTATATGAACAAAAACACCAAAAACACCTGTGTCAGTATCTTATATGCTAGTGTGTCTTCTGATCATTTGAATTATAAATCAGACACATAAAATGGTCTGTCAGTGCACTGGCTCCCAAGGTAGTGGATTGTTCATTATTTTTAGCCCGTCTCTGTCTTTTGCTCTTGACTTGCTCATTTGCTGGTCTTAATTTGCTGCCACGGCCCACGATGGCTGACAGTGAGGGGGAGTGGTATTGTAGAATGAGTAGAAGTGTCCTGCAGTGTGACAGACAGATTAGATGAGATGTTTTGGGGTTTGTTGTAGGCTGGGTTATTATGGTTTGTGAGGAGTATCTTATCTTGAGTATCTTATTTATTCCATTTTAAAGGAGGCTTCTAGTGTTGTTGTTGTTTTTCCCTATTTTTCTCTTTGTTGTAGCAGATGGAGAAGGATGTAGTAGTTGGAGTCATGTTGGGTCATATGCAGTGATAAGACACACCTGTGTTACCGTGTGCCCTCTGCCCTCTCTTCTCCCTGTCCGGAGATCTTTTTTTCAGTTCTACCACCAGGTTTCTGTTACCCTTTAGTTATGTAAATATTTGAATCCTTTATACCGTTGTTATAATATTTGGCTCAGCTAGTGCTCTCTCTCCTTGTCAAGGTCTAAGAGCTGGTTGTGTCAAACCCCTGTTTCAACAATTCTCTTTCTCCTCATCCATAATCAAAGAAATCTTTAGTATCTTTATACAATTTATTCTCCTTCGACTTTTATTTTTTTCTCTGCTCTACCTTGCGCTCTACATGGATGCACATCACTGACCTTGGTAATGACTACACTCCTGCCTCAGACAAAGAGCTTTCTCTGTGTGTGTGTGTGCAAACACAGTTGCACACAGTACTCGAGGGTATTACAATGTAAACATTGAATGAACACAAACCACAATGACCATCTGATGCAATGGCATATTGAGAATATATCAGGTCAGAAAAGTGCAAAAGTGTTGCATTCGCACCATCCTCCAATGTATCCTCTCATTGGGGCATCTCGAGACATGTTAAAACATTCAAACATAAGAACTCTGCACCTATAATGTTATAATGTTAAGTTTCTTTAGATACAGCGAGATGCCATAAAAGGCAAAACACATCCATCTAGTGCATATGTACAAAATAGCCTCTAAATTCACGTGATAAAAGTGCTGAATGAATACATATAATGTTAAACTGTATTGTACATTTTCATTTACAGGCCCACTCACTGTAGCACTGGATCTAAAAGTATGTGTTTGCTCATGCGTATGTATGAGGAATAAATCTTTGTGGAAAAAGCTCTCTCTGCAATGGCTCAGAGGCTGTCAAATGTAGTGACAGTGTAGTGACAGGCCTGATGTTAGCTGTGTTGACATGGCAGTCTGCCTCTAAGCTGTGAGAGACAGCTACAGCAGTTCTCCTGTCAGGTTTCCACGTTTCCCTGTCTCCATTCAGCTAGACAGCAACAATATGATGTTGGTTATCTAGTAGAATTGCATTGCCAATAATTCACTCATTCTCTGATCTGTCTGTCTTTCTATCTGTCCCCAAATGTCCCCACAATGTCCCAAAAATGTCTCCACAAAGATGGCAATATCCAAAATCCTTGTCCTTATGGGGACATTTTTGGTCCCAACTTAAATCATAGAGAATTAAGTTTTTTGAAAATCTAAAAATGCTGAAAGTTTCCTGTGAGGGGTAGGTTTAGGTGGAATGTCCCCATATAACGTGTGTGTGTGTGTGTGTGCGTGTGTGTGTGTCTATAACATCAAGATTTTATTTTAAACCTTCAAAAAAAAAATACTACCATCATTCAAGGTTTTACTTTACAAACTTTCTTTTTCTTGTTAAAAAATCCATTCATTTCATTTATATGGATTTTTTTGGAATGTAAATCACATTTTATTTCTACTTCCTTAAATTAAACTTAAAGGAGAAGTCCACTTCCAAAACAAAGATTAACATACGATGTACTCACCCCCTTGTCATCCAAGATGTTCATGATTCTCTTTCTTCAGTCGTTAAGAAATTATGTTTTTTGAGGGAAATGTTTCTACATTTTTCTCCATATAATAGACTGCTATGGTGCCCTGATTTTGAACTTCCAAAATGCAGTTTAAATGCAGCTTTAAATGATCCCAAATGCGTTTGTAAACTATCCCAGCCGAGGAAGAATGGTCTTATCTAGCGAAACGATTGGTTATTTTCATTAAAAAAATGCGCTCATCTTGCCTTTCTCTCCATGAACTCTGTGTATTCTGACTCTACACAGTTAGGGTATGTCGAAAAACTCCAATCGTATTTTCTCCCTCAACTTCAAAAATCATCCTACATCGCTGCAGAAGTTCCAACCCAGTCTTTGCAATGTGAACATGCAAAGAAGATCAAACACCCTTAACAAAAAAGGTAAAACAAACGATATGGGACGATTTCAAAGTTGAGAGAACATGAGATGGGAGTTTTTCGAGATACCCTAACTGTCAGCGCATTTGGGATCGTTTGAAGCCACATTTAAACTGCATTTTGGTTCAAAAAAGTTCAAAATCGGGGCACCATATCAGTCCATTATATCGAGAAAAATGCTGAAATGTTTTCCTCAAAAAACATAATTTCTTTACGACTGAAGAAAGAAAGGCATGAACATCTTGAATGACAAGGGGGTGAGTAAATTATTTGTAAATTGTTGTTCTGGAAGTGGACTTTAAACTCAAATTGTGCTCGGTTCACTACCTCAGAAATTGATTTTTGACTTTATTTATAGTTCAACTCTCAGTTGCTACATTGGTCCGCCAGCTAGACCAGCACCAAACCAGCATTACCCAGCACAAACGAGCCTAAACCAGCATGTAAAGTTTTCATACACTGTAGACTGAACAAAATCTAACTGTCTTCTGTACTGTCTTCTGTCTTGTTCTGCTTGCAGTCACAGAGAAGGAAGTTCAGCAGTGGTAAGTGTGCTCTTTACGTCCTTTGTCTGTACCCAGCCCTCTCATTATCTTATCTTTCCTCATCATGAGTTCTTCTCCATTTCTACTATAGTGCAAGTTATTGTGTTCATAGCCATACAGAGTACATGGTTCTGACATAAGCAGAAACTGCTGCAGAAATTGTCTGCTTTAGGAGAACAGTATGAACATGGGTGTAAATTTCATCTAAGGGACAATAAACATAAAATTGAATTTAGTACTCACATACCATGTGACAGCTGCTTTCTGTGCACATGCTTAGGATGTATGTGCTCAGAAAAATCCTATATGAGAAGTTTAAACTAATATGACTAATATGATAATCAAAACCAAACAGATGTTTTTTAGCAGAGCATCCAAGGTACGAGCTGTAAACCACAACCCTATTCTGGAAAAGAGGGCAGGGGGCAACAGCTCATTTGCATTTAAGGAGACATGGTTGAAAACAGGCATTTTCAAAATTATAATATAGTTGCAATTACCGGGGTTCAAGCACTTTAAGGCATTTAAGCACATATGAAAAAAGACATTTAGCAAGCCTGTAACCACCTAAATCAATGATTTCAAAAAGCATTTTAGGCATATCCAGGTCATTTTATTGTTTAGAATCACTTGTGCTCAGCGGGTTTCGTGAAGTTTTGAGTTTTCCTTTAAGCTTTATAGGATTTTGGGTAAATTTGGACAGGCACCTTTTCTAAACGACCCCGTGATAGCCTCCCAAAGGGTAAATAAAAAAAAAAAAAAATTTTGGATAACTGTTGACCTAAAGAGTCCAAAGAATTGTACCGAAGTGTTTTTTCCAGATTGAGCGAAAAACCTAGGATAGATTTTTTACATCTCCTCGATCATTTAACAAATGATTTGATTAACAGCAGTGGTTCTAGAGGCATACCGCGTACCACTTTGGACCACGACCGTGTACAGCGATTTTCATGTTGATAGGTCAAATGGTTGCGTAGTTTTTTGCCTCTTATAGTGCCACTAAGATTGAGCTCTTACATAAGTGTTCTGAGTTTGGTGAACATATCTCATTCCGTTCAGGAGTTATAGGCATTTTACTAAAAGTTGCCCTGCCCCTTTCAAACATTCTGATGTCCCTTTGCAACGGTGAGTCGATAAAAATTTTTTTTTTAGAATTATTGATATTCACTCTCCAGAGAATCTTTCTGTGCTGGTTTGGTTCCGATCGGGCAAAAAACCTAGGACTAGTTTGCAAAAGTAGGCTTTTAAAGCCAAAATACCTGAAAATTTCAACAGGCTCATGATCAGATTCGTCCAGTGTGAGTCAAGGATTCCAATGACATGAGACACATTTTAGGTGGCCAACAACACAATGTGATCGTTGTTTAAATATGAGTTAGGTTCATAGGTTCACCATGCGGTCATATTACAATTATTAAATTATCTTGTGTATTTTAGGTTTTGTCTGGGTCAGAGGACATCTGTTACTCAGATATTGAACTGCTGCACGCCCACTGATCTGCCACTTAACATGATATTGAGCAAAACCCAACACAATGATCTACAATATTAGCCTAATATCAGCTCCCACATAAGCTTATCGCTGTTGTAGTGGGTGACTTGCTATCCAACAAGCTACAGTGCTAAACAAGCTATGTAACATTACAATTGCAAACTCATGAAAAAAAAAAAAAAAATTTTAAGGACTAATTTATTTATTAATGACTTCGCATCATCTGTATTAAAGAGAAAAGAATCACCTCATCTGTTTTTTTTTTATTTTTTTATTTGAATTGTTTTACTACTAACACAATTATTTTAAGTATATATTGAATTGAATATATATGTGACCCTGGACCACAAAACTAGTCATAAGGGTCAATTAAAAAAAAAATAAATAAATAAATAAGTTGAATAAATAAGCTTTCCACTGATGTATGTTTGTTAGGATAGGAAAATATTAAGCAGAGATACAACTATTTGAAAATTTGAAATCTAAAGCTATCGGCATGGATTTAAAGTTGTCCAATGAAGTTCGTTGTAATGCATATTACTAACCAAAATTTAAGTTTTGATATATTTCCGGTAGGAAATTTATTAATTATCTTCATGCAACATGATCTTTACTTAATATTCTAATGATTTTTGGCATAAAAGAAAAATAATAATTTTGACCCATACAATGTATTTTTGGCTATTGCTACAAGTTCACCCGTGCTACTGAACACTGGTTCTGTGGTCCAGGGTCACATATCATTGTAATATTTACAATACACAACATGGTTTTTAATAATATTTTTAAAGGGGACAACCCACAGATAAAAGTGCATGTTATGGGAGTCAGTGACTAACAAAAAATCTTATAAAACTGTGATGTAAAAAATGTGAATACAATGTGGTGTAGCCATCAAGTAAATAAAAATAAAATATTTTCCTTATACTTTAAAATGTTCATCTTTTTTTTTAATTAATAAATTATTAGCTCATGAATCTCATGTTTAGGGAATTCATACCACATGACATTTAAAAAACCTGAAGTAGTTTTAACCTTTTCATTTAAAGGTCAATGTATATGACCTTATTTATACATTATCTATTAATGGCATGTTAGTGTATTTTAAAAAAAAAAAAAGTATTAATAGATAGGGCAAAAAAAAATAACTCTCGTCACTGACCCATGGAAAACTTTCTGACAGCAAACACCTCTCTTCTTTACCACACTGAGTGACTCATCTTGAGAATGTCTGCTACCTAAGGAGTAGACAATGTTTTACTAAAGTACCACTTCAATAGATATAGATATTCGGTGCTTTTTCAGAGCACAAATTTTGGCTGTGTTGAATCATCATGTCTCTCTCTTTGTCTCTCATTCTCTCTCTCCCCCGTTCCCCATAAATTCTTAACTTCACATGCCAACATCTATACTCCTCCTGGCTGCTCAATGCCTCTCATGGCAGATGGGGAACGGTTGACTCTAGGCAGGGTGCCCAGTAGGGAAAGAGAGAAGGATGAAGACAGCAAGAGAGTGAAAGAGCAAGAAAAGAAGACAAAAATGACGGAACAAAGAAGTGCGACTAACAATCCAGATAAAAAGAAAACACGGAGACAGTCAAATACAGTACACAGAGGATAGGACAGAAAGTCGTCTGCTTTTATAACATTTGCAAAGGTGGGCCGGTCTTGTGTGACTGTTCAGAAAACAGTATTTTATATGGTTGTCTATTAGGGCAAACCAATAGATGCCCTACCATTAACTCCTTGTCTGATTCTTATACTCAGAGATGATATACTGCACTGTACTTTGTAGATATGCTTCACTGGAGTAGAGACAGGCACGACTGTCGTGTTGAAAACGGAGCCCCTTGGAGCTCAGTCTAACGCTGATCAGATCGCTAAGCAGCAAGTGCAGACATGCCTCCCGGTCACGCACACAAACACATGCACACACGCAGCTCAAGGTGCGCATCTCTTTCTTCTGTTTCTCTGATGACAGAAAAGACGTTTGTTTATACCAAAAGTAGACTTGCCTTTGAGCTATCTGTATCGAGTCCTCAGAGGATCGGTAGACAGACGCTTACAAATGCAATTTCAAAGTATTCCTGGGGTAATGCATCAGATACATAGCGGAGGAGCGATTTGTCTGTTGACTTGTTTAGCAGTAGATGCACTAAAACTGTGTACACAAGTTGAAAGTCTTAAACTTTGTTATAGATTCTTACAGAAAGTGGGTGAATTGTGCTTATGATAATCCAAGCTAGTGAAAGAGGTGTCCTGAAGTTGTTGGGAATTATAGCTGTAGTGTAAATTGATGTTTTTCTGATTAAATTAGAAAAAGATCTTTGATTCTAGGTAAGTTATCATAAAGACATTTATTTTATGATAATGACTGACTAACTGCACATTGTACCACTTACTACGTGGCTAACAAGGAAATCAATGTACATTAAATAGAGATTTAAGTTTAGATTATTATCATGTAAAAAGAAAGGAGCACTGAGCGATTTGCTGGGGCAATGGTCATATGTAAAAAATAAACGGACCAATCCAAATTAAGTATTCTAGACAACTGTTCACTAAATATCATTGAAATATTTTTGTTTCTGAAACATTTTTGTGAACAATGTGTGACCCTGGACCACAAAACCAGTCATATGTAGCACGGGTATATTTATAACAATTGCCAAAAATACATTGTATGGGTCAAAATGATTGATTTTTCTTTTATGCCAAAAATCATCAGAATATTAAGTAAAGATCATGTTCCGTGAAGATATTTTGTAAATTTCCTACTGTAAATATATCAAAACTTATTTTTTGATTAGTAATATGCATTACTAAGAACTTCATTTGGACAACTTTTTCTCTTAATTTTTTTGCACCCTCAGATTCCAAATTTTCAAATAGTTGTATCTCGAACAAATATTGTCCTATCCTAATAAACCACACATCAATGGAAAGCTTATTTATTCAGCTTTGGTAATGTAATACATGTAATAATGTATAAATCTCAATTTCAAAAAAATGATTCTTATGACTGGTTTTGTGGTCCAAGGTCACATTTATGATAGCGGTATATGACAAAAGATATATTCCAACCTAAGTGTTCATTTGAAACACAAGTTGAATTTTTTTTTCCTGGTAACAGCTATTTAGTTCTGATTATTTAAAGCATTCAGGTTACTTATTAAATTGTGCTGCACATATGGCCATGTCAGTATTCTGTCATCAAGCTACTGTAAATTATCATAATGTGAAAAATCTTTCTCTTTGCACAGCAAGCCCCTCTGAGGAGGTAATGAAAGATTAGCTAATGAAGTGTTTTGTAACCGCAACATATGTTGGAGATTTTTATAATTATTGTGGAAGGCCTTTTTGTACAATGACTAGATTCTGTATATTCACTGAAAATTTTCTTTTCAGTATGTGTCAGTATCATGCATACTGGTAATACAGGTAATACATACTGGTATTAGTATTCAATATTTCAGATAGTTCATTTCACACATCTTGCAACTAGGAATAATCGGCCACTAATACTGAGAGAGATTCAGTGAGGTCTAAAATGCAGAATCTGAACTGACGTGCCTGGCTATGAATTTCCAATTGAAGACTGACGTGCCCTGTAATATCCTGGGCAACCATTTCGCCCTTTGTCTTGAATTGCTCGGAAATGATCTGCAATGATAGTCCTCAGATTTGTCAGGGATCAATTAGCATACAGAAAACAAACAGCACTGAAGTGTTGTTTCTGAAAATTACTGGATAGAGTGACAGAGGCTTAATTTATTTTGAAATACCCTGACCACATGTTCTGTCACACTGCTAGCAGTGCATTTGGGTGCTAACAGCTGGTGCCAGACTCTCTATCTTCACAGGGGGGTTCGTAACGGAGGAAAAATGTCTTGTGTTTTGACTTTAGGTGGGGAAAAAAGATCAATGCATTTGATACCTCTTTAAATGTTTATTTTTCCCCACTTCCTTTTCCACTGGTGGTTTACACATTTTTTTCTGCACATTTATTCTATGCAGTTTTGCGTTGTGACATCACAATGACATTTAGCAACTTTTAGCAACAAATTGTCTGGCCTTTAGCAACTTTCCCTGAAAATTAGTTGGCAACATTGCATGTTTATACCGTCGCTATAGCTCCAATTTACATATTGTCTGTGCCACATAAACATTACCAATATTGTTTTTGGATGTACAATAAGAGTCTTCAAAGACTCTCGACATCCGTCCGTGTGTTGAAGAGTCATGTATATTGTAAATAAGGGTCAGTTCAACATGGGATTTGCACAGAAATTGATTCTGAAAGATGAGTCAATACCAGCGGTTCATGCTTAAACATCATATCCAACAAGTAAGAATTGTCCATATTTCCTGAATGTTTCCAAATCGCATTTCCAGGTGTGCTTGTTAGCATGCTGTACAGCTAATGTGGCTAAAATTTTCACTGTCACTGTATTCACAAAGAGCATAGCTATGTTGTCAGTTTTATCCCAATCAGTGTATGCATATTTCTGACATTTCTCCAGTTTTGTTGTTGGTGGACTGTCTGAAGTGTGAGCTGTAAAAACTCCGCCTCCTTTCCAGAAGAGCAGCAGCTCATTTGCATTTAAAGATACACACACAAAAATGGTGTGTTTTGCCAAAGAAGGGCAAATTTGACATGCTATAATAAAAGATCTATTTTGAGCTGAGCAGACACATTCTGGGGACGCCAGAGACTTACATATTGTAAAAAGGGGCATAATAGGCTCCCCTTTAAAACTTTAGCAAATAAAAATTTAAGTTCTTCAAAAACAAAATTCTAACCGTCTCTCTTTTTTCTTCAGTTCTGCCCCCTCACTACTATCTTGTTTGATTTTTTCCTGTCTGTGTGGCAGGTATAAGGGTTTTATCAAAGACTGCCCCAGTGGTCAGTTGGACGCAGCTGGCTTTCAGAAGATCTACAAGCAATTCTTCCCCTTCGGTGATCCCACCAAATTCGCCACCTTTGTCTTCAACGTCTTTGACGAAAACAAGGTAACAAGAGGCTGAAAAAAGTAAACGTCAATAAAAGGAAAGTACTGTTATGTTAGCCTACTGGGTCTTTTTAAAGTTGCAGTTTGCCAAGAAATGTTATGTGTTGATTTATCTTCTTTACTGAGTTGGAAAATTATCACCACTAGAATCTCTCCCTGAAGAACTGTTTGGCTGAAGAGCAAAATACCGTGTGTAAACACTCCATTCACTTTTATTTACTCAGCAACAGGGACATTATGAATTTCCATTTTAGTGGTAAAAATGCAGTTTCAACAGATTTGCAGAATTTAGAATTTTTTGTGTGGTAGAACAATTTGCTGAGTCTGAGCAAAATGATGAGGCATTTAAAAGCTTCATAGGGAACATTATACACAAGAAACTGTGTGTGTGTGTGTGTACATGGGGCCGGTTGCACCAGCTAGATGTGAAAAAGCTGGGTGTAAGCCCTATGCCACATCTTTCTGTGGCTGAAAAAACACATTTATAAATTGTATTTTGTGACAGAATTGACAGAATTTGAAAGCTGATACTTTATTTCTGATTAAAAACTAAGCACAAAACTTCCTGCGATTATCGGATGGCAGGAACGCTGCAAATGATGAGAGGAATTTAAGACGTCAAGTATTTCCAAGCATTTATACTGTCCCAGCAAGATGTCGAATAGAAATATTAAGGGAATCATTTAAGACAGTTATATACCGTTATCAGATTCATCTCTCGTTGTCTCTGAGATAATTTGTGCCGTTAATGCAGTGTTAGCCGTAGTTTTTTTTTTTTTATTATTATCATTTTTTTTACTTTTATAACTCTTGTGCAAAGTTTGTGCATTGTTTGACCCCTCCTCCCCCATAATAATTGTTTATTGGCCACATTATCCTGCTCGAAAAGACCATAAACGTTACAGTTGGCGTCTGCAATAATTAATTAAAAACGAATCATTTCCGAGCAAATCGTGACTTTTCACTTTACGCCTACCTTTGACTAGGCGTAAGATTTAGTAGCACTACGGCGAGATGGTGCAACGGGTATAAATTCTAGGCACGGCTTAAAGCGCATTTTACATCCAGTCTAGTCTTACAACCGGGTGTACGTCCAGCTGGTACAACCGGCCCATTTATCACATTATGGGGACCAAATGTCCCCACAAGGATAGTAATACCAGTAAATTTTGATCTTGTGGATACATTTTTTAGGTCTCCATGAGGAAACAGGCTTATAAATCATGCAGAATGAGTTTTTCTGAGAAAGTAAAAGTGTGCACAGTCTCCTGTGAGGGCTAGGTTTAGGTGTAGGGTAGGTGCAGGGCAATAGAATATACAGTTTGTACAGTATAAAAACCATTGCGCCTATGGAATGTCCCCATAAAACATGGAAACACAACATGTGTGTGTGAGTGTCAGACAATGTGAGTCAGACGTTTCTATATTCTCAGCGGGACTGTCTGCTACAATCACATCTTTAGACACACTTCCGAATCAGTATGTCAAAATGACATTTCCAGTATGTAAAACCTTGTGTGAGATGGTACTGAACAGGTGAGATAACATCTTCCCCTGTTGCTGCTGTATTTAACTGCAGTTTTTGCTGTGTCACTCTGCAGTTGTTTGCCATCTTTGCTGTCTCTTTCATCTCAGTTTGACGTGAGACTGTAACAAAGCAGTATAAAACCAGCCCTTTTTTGTCTCTCCTTCAGACTGCTTTTTACTCTTTACCCATCAATTCTCATGCTGTCTCTCTGTTGTGTATCCACAGGATGGACGCATTGAGTTCTCAGAGTTTATTCAAGCTCTGTCTGTCACATCCAGAGGGACACTGGATGAAAAACTCAGATGTAAGACCAGAATTCCTTTATGTATCTCATAATGTCAGCAGTACCTCAAAAGTTTCTTGTTTGTTCTGCAGAGATGAGTTCATTTATCAGCAAAAGACTGTCTCAGGAAGTGACATTTCACAGTCTTATAGTAAAACAGATGTTACCCAGATGTACTGGTAAATGATTTGAACAAGTCTGTCGCTTCGTTTTAATTTATCATCATGACTAATGAAAAGATGAGCATGTCAAAATAAACAGTAGAATAGTTTTCATTAGTTTTCTAATGAGAATGTACATTGAAGATACTACAGAGAGAGAAAGAGAGAGAGTTTTCTTAATGTGCTTGTTTGTTATTGCTGTCACAGGGGCCTTTAAACTTTATGATCTTGATAATGATGGCTACATAACCCGAGATGAGATGCTGAACATCGTGGACGCCATCTACCAGATGGTGGTGAGTCATTTGCTTCTCACTGAACCGTAACTTTCTATTTCTATTGAGTTAATGAAAGAGCTGTCTTGGAAGGCCAACATGGTTTTTATTGTAAGTCTTAACTCTAAAAATTGATTATGATGGTCTGTCAAATTGATAAAGAGACTGCAGTGAATACCTTTGCAAACACTGGCTTGACAAAACAACAAGATGTTTTCTTGTTGTTCTGATCATATACAATTGGCAAAGAGGCCCCATTCACCTGTGTTTCCAGTAAATTTGGCTTTTTGTGAAAGTTAAAATATACAATGCCAGTCAAAAGTTTTTAAACAGTAAGATGTTTAATGTTTTTAAAGAATTCTCATCTGTTCACCAAGCTTGCATTTATTTGATCCAAAATACAGCAAAAGCAGTAATACTGTGTAATATTTGTACTATTTTAAATAACTTTCTATTTGAATAGAGTTTAAAATGTAATTTATACTGTGCTCGAAGCAAAAGTTTCAGCATCGGTACTCCAGTCTTCAGTGTCACTTATTCTAATATGCTGATTTGCTGTTCAAGAAATATTTTTTATTATTATTATTCTCAATATTTAAAACAGCTGAGTACATTGTTTTCAGGATTCTTTAATGAATAGAAAGATCCAAAGATCAGCTTTTATCTGAAATAAAAGCTTTTGTAACATTATACACTATACCATTCAAAATGTGGAGTCAGGATAATTTTATTTTATTTTATTATTTATTTTTGGACAAATTATAGAAATTAATACTTTTATTTAGCAAGGACAATTTATGCATCATGAAAATGTTACTGTTTTGCTGTATTTTGGATCAAACAAATGCAGGCTTGGTGAGCAGAAGAGGCTTCTTAAAAAAAAAAAAACATTAAAAATCTTACTGTTCAAAAACTTTTGACTGGTAGTGTATTTTTGTGCAAATATAATTTTGTGTCCAAAACCAAATATATGTATGTTAAACCCAAAATATAAAATAAGAAACACATGAGGAATCTTACATATTGAATCTTATATATTGTGCATGACTGCAGCAGACTTTACTTTTAATATTTTAAATAAGTTAAGAGTATGTGAAAAAGGGTAACTTTACAATGAGGTTGTTCACATGAACTAATAATCAGCAGTACTTGTAAAGCATTTATTACTCTTGTAAAAGTTGTTTTGTTAATATTAATTACTGTTTAATTGAACTAACTTGAATTAATGCTAAACAATAGTATTTTCATAAATTAACTTTAATAAAAAAGGATTGTTCATAATACCAAATGCATTATACATTAACATATACTTAGAAACTTACTGTAAAGTTTCATTTACATACAGCATATGTCATTTTAAATGTCATCATTTTGCCCTTGGATGCTATTGAATGAACATAATTCAGCGTATTTTCTATATTCATCATATTGCATACAGTAATTTTTTTTTTTTCTTTAATTTGATCTGACTGATACAAGCAATCAGCTAAATTGATTGTATTCACTGCAGTCTATTGTTAGCTTCTTTCATTCTTTCTTTTTTGTTCAATTGGCTGGTAAAAAAACCAAACATTTTTGGTTTTATCTCAAGTATAAAAATATAAAAATAACCACATTTATCTTTATTTTCCACACAGAAATGAATGGGTAACTCATTTCTGGCACCCAGGATTTGTTTTCCCCCACCATAGACTACAGATGATTTGTTTCTGACTGGAGTTGTTTCTTATCCTGCTATGAAAGGCCAGGTGTATAGGTATGTCCCAATAATTTATGCCCTGTTTATGTCTTGCAGGGGAACACAGTGGAGTTACCTGAGGAGGAAAACACACCAGAGAAAAGAGTCGACCGCATCTTTGCAATGATGGATAAGGTGAATTCTGTGTATTTATTTACTGTGTACTTATTGTTTTTCCGCTGCCTCACTGCTCTCATAAACAACATTACTTGCAGAAATGGTTGACTGTGTAAAAATAAATATGGAAAAAGTACTGCATTTATAGTGAATTGCAATAACTGATAATTTGCAGTCATTTTTGTAAACAATCTATTCCCATGACTTCCTGCGACTGAATATGCGTAGCTGTAGGTTCAATAAAATGGATTATTTCTGCTGTGATTGTCAGGATGGCTGTTCTTCGCCAGGCACTAGAAACATAGTAGGCACGCCACGTGAAAGACACAGAACAGAAGCTCTACTGCACTATCTAGAGGCCCTCAAAAAGCATTGATAAAAGAGCTTTTGAAAGAACACTGAGCTCTTTGAATTCATCATTAAAACTGTCTTTCTACCTTATTCCCTGCATATTTTCCACCACCATTTAATACGAGTATGTGTGTTTGAAAACAGTGACATGTGAATAATTGTCTTCCTTTTTGTGAACAGAATGCAGATGGGATGTTGACTCTGCAGGAGTTTCAGGAGGGCTCCAAGGCAGACCCCTCTATTGTACAGGCACTCTCCCTTTATGACGGCCTGGTGTAGGCCCATCTCAAAGTGGCATTCAGTGAGTCCCATTTTCCCAAATGCTGATAACAGCAATGTACCAGCCTCCTGACTACAGTGAATATTCTAAATGCACACATCAGTGTTATTTTAGTATTATTTATATACTGTTATTTATTATTTTGGGTCAGCTTTTATTTTTATATTTTCAGTTTTCATTTTAGTTTACATTTTAGTTATTTTGTCATGTGCTTTTTACATTTTATTATTATTTTTTAAATATATTTTTATATAGCTCTGATTAAATTTGTTTCAGTTGTAGTAGTTTTAGTACATCAACTTAATTTATTTCAGTTAGTTGCTAATTTTATGTTATTTTATTTTATTTTAGCTTAATTTTAAGTACCTAAAAGAATTGTTAGTAGTTTTAGTGATAACACTTTACAATAAGGTTTATTAGTTAACCTACGTAGGTTAACATCAACTAAGAATGAACAACACATCTACAGCATTTATTAATCTTAGTTAATGTTAACTTCAACATTTGCTAATGCATTATTAAAATCACAAGTTGTGTTTGTTAACATTAGTTAATGGAGTGTGAACAAACAATAAACGACTGTATATTTATGAACTAACATTAACAGAGATTAATAAATAGTGTAATAAATGTATTGTTCATTGTTCGTTCATGTTAGTTAATAGAATAACTAATGTTAACAAATGAAACCTTACTGTAAAGTGTTAGCGTTTACCATTTTTGGTTTTAGCTAAACAGAACACCACTGGTACATATAGTTACTCTATACTCTTTTCAATACAAAACAATTCTTGTCTCAATACAAAAACTTTACTGTACTTTTTAGTCCAACCTGAAAAAATGTACTTCGCAAAGAAAAGGTTGTACCTCAAATATGATCGGGTCTCTGTCTTTTTTAATGTTCTAAAGAAACAACGTCAGGAGCTTTAAAATTATTCACTTCTGGCTTTGACAGTAAATTAACTGTAATTATGGCAAGTCATTATTCATTTTCCCACTTAGTGTAAATTTAAAGTTTCTAATCTTCATTCCTATCTATATACTAGGTAATCAATACAGTCCATTTATGTCATCCTGCTGGCACTGTGAGAGGAAAGCTGACCTGTCACCAATCTCTTGGACCTGCCAACATGAAGGTGCATTGTGGGTGCTTCTCTTAAGAGGGAATCAGCTGTCAATCACTCATCTCCACTGTCACTGGAAAACCAAAATCTGCTCAAGAACCCTTGCAGAACTCATTTGGGATGAGTGATGTACAGTATAGGAGCCTGATGAGTCTGATGGGTTCAGTGCCCTGTTTGTAAAGAAGATAAGACACTCATATGGACAGTGACTTTGAAGGCATCCACAAGAGTGTTATTAAATGTATAACTCAAATATTCTAAACACCAATGAATGAGTTCCTTATATTGCTGTGGATCTTGTCATAGGATGGACCTAGCTGGACTTTGGTCTAGCCTTCACTATATAATGAACGAAGATGCAGCTGAGCTTCAGCAAGCACTGGCATTGAACAACATGCATCTAGTTGTATTTATTTATATAGCCTTTCTATGTAAATTAGCAATCTACAACAATAAACAAAAACGTATAAATCTCCTTATGAATCTCATGCTTGTTCTTGAGACTTGATAGTTGACGTCTGACAGCCATGATGTATTATACTGAGACCGTATCTACTCACATGCCCCTGCTTTGCTTGACCCACAGTCAGTCTCACAGTACACTTAGTGATGTAGAAAGCAAATTGTCTACAGTATTGCGTACGACTCTCGTGATGATTTGGGCGTATATGTGATGCAGTCAACACTGGAAAACATGCTCTTCTCAGACAGCTATTGTGTTGCACCTCTGGCTAGTTTGAAAGAATAAAATTCATCTTGTACCAATAGCATATACAGCATTCAGCAACACTGCACATGCCCACAGTGTTCGAAGTTCTGCACAGTGTTGATGTATTTCGATTACTGATAATGTTAAGGGTGTGGTTAAAATCACACAAGCCCAACATTTCATCTTTCTAATATGGTTATCTGTAAATGTTACAAGGTCTGTCTGCTCTCCACTTGCAAATGCACTGCTGACTTTGTCTTAATGTCACAGAGACACTGCAGTAGATTAAATATTGTGGTTATAGGGTAATGTTAATGGGGTCTCTTTAAATAAAGAAAGTTTTTTTTTAAAAAATGTCTTGGGGTCTGTTTAGGTTGTGTGGGCCATAGCTCTAAAAGAAGTTATTTAAACTGAATATTGCATATTCTAGCTAATAATCACCACTTTTGCCCTTCTGTCAAGCAGTAGCAAAGGAGTGATCATTGCGATTTTTAAGGTTAACTCTGAGAACTATAAGTAGGCCAAGGTCACAAGACCATAAGTTTCTAGAAGGGGTATACGGAAGCAATAAATCTGTTAAAGGGGTCATCGGATGCAAACTTCACTTTTACATGTTGTTTGAACATTAATGTGTGTTGGCAGTGCATGTACAAATCTACCCTATAATGATACAAATCCATACAGTGGTTTTTAATTAATCTGTAAAAATATTTTTTTCAAATCAAGCCATTCTCAGATGCCTGGTGTGGCATCACACCGACAGAGGCCGCTCCCACAATAGTTGATTGTCTTACCTCAGATCAGCTGTAACAGTCGACCTCCATTGTTTCGATGCCGGAGCAGGGATGTAAGTTAGACAAGAATATCTCAGATTGAGTGATTGAGGTGTTGTGTTGCTGGATGTAATAATGAACATAGTGGTCGTCATTTACTCCCGACATCTGAGCCGCTGAAGATGCAGTGGATTACGTTTGTTTGTGAAGGGAATGCACCTCCCGATCTACATAAATGCGTCTATGTTCACGCAAATCACTCGTGATCCAGCTTCACCTACAGCAGCAGTGAGTATAAGGTTTTTTTATGAATCTCTGCAATCACCTTTCCTAATAACATGCTAATTAGCAAGTTTTGTGGCTAAACGTGCTAAATGCAGCTAAAGAAAACAACAATAAACAGCAGAGAGAAGAGAGGGGTGGGGCGAGCAGAGCTCATTTGCATTTAAAGGAACAATCTCTCAGAATGGGATGATTTTTGCAGAGCTGATTTTGACAAGGTAAAAATGGTGTTATTTTACACAACCATTGAGAATTTTTAACCAAAGTATGTTATAGACTTTTCATTAAGACCCTAAAGAATCATATCAACTTGTGTAAAATTGGCATCCTATGACCCCTTTAATTATTGAGGTGCCAGGTTATTGAGGGCTTGATAGCAAATAATTATATTTTAAAACCAATCCTTGACAGGGAGCCAGTGTAGGGACATTTAAATGTCTACTACATCACACAGTTGTGAGTGAATTCATGACAACACTGATAAAGCACAACTTCCTCACACCTTCAACACTCATACATCCCTATATAAGAGCTTACTACCACTGACCATTACTGTGTGAACCAGGCACTTCTCACTGTACTCCTCCTCTAGCAACACCAGAACATTTTGGATGCTTTTAGATCCGGAAAGATTGACTCGGTCTCATGAGACCAGATTATGTATTCCCAGAAGTCCATATTTTGTAAATATGGGCCTTGGAAAAAGCTAAATGAGTTTATTGTGCTTTGGCTACAGTAGGTAGTTCTGGTGTGGATAAACAGCCATGCATGTCACTTGTACAGGCTGCATCTTACTCTGTGAGATAAAGTGTCTCTCTTTTCATAGCTTTTACTAGCCCTGAGACACTTTCTTGGTGTTTCTCCTGCTCCTTTTTGAGGAAAAACTCACTCATCACTAAATTAAATCTTAAAGTGAAGACCTGATTATTTCAGGGGTCTTGTCACAAGTCCATAATTTTTGAATTTCTGTTACTTTTTCTATATTTTCACACTTAAAACTATAATTTGTTATTCCTCTGGTACCATTGTGTTCTTTTATGCTAAGAAAGAAATCTTCTGAAAGTTCTCTCTGAAGTGATTTCATTGTTGTCAGCATTAAGTCAGAGTATGATTCAGTGGGCTATATAACACTTTAAATTGTCAAGAAATGACTTATTTTACAGTTTTGCCTTAAAGTTACACCAGAAATTTTTATTTTGTTTTATTTAGTAACTTTTAGGAGGGTGTACTCATTTTTGCAACACATTTTATCACTTCGATAAGAAATCTGTATTTTCCTGAATAATTTTTAACATTCTTTTTTTGGTAAGTGATCAAGCAGACTTGCTGGAGTATTATATTTCTAAAGAACCCTAACATGTCTTCTAAGTGAAGAGTAATTGCTGAAATTGTTACATTTCAGAGGGGGTGTACTCATTTGTGCTGTGCACTGTACATGGAAAACAACACAGGCCCAAGGATTGAACCTTGCGGAACACCACAACCAAGAGGAATGTTAGTAAATTAGTAATGCTGTAATCGAACTGTAAGCACCTTTTTGACAAATTTGAATTCTTAAAGAACAGAATTCAGTTCTTATTTGTGTGTAGAAACAAAATCAAAACTGGTGATCAAACCAAAGAAAATACATTTTCAGTTGGCCACAACATATTTTAAAATGTCTGTATTATTATTCAGTCAAGCCTCATGAATATATCCTGCCTGATGGCTTCAAACATAGATCTCAACACCCCACCCTTCCAATAGAAATGTCGTAATGAACATGCAATATGAAAGGATTCCAGGCTAAAAGGACCAAAAATGGAGATGGAACGGTTCAAGCTGGCAGACAAAACCTGACTGCTTGCATAACACAATGGAACACTTGGCATTGTTCAATAATCAGTTAAACCAATCAGATTTTACTCATGGAAAATATTAGACTCATGAATAATAATGGAAGCTGGTACAGACAATGAAAGGCACCAGAAAAGAGAAAATGAAGAATGTCTTTTCACATTTTGTCTGACTGATTCTATACTGTTATACTGGCATATGTACTAAATCTGAGGTGCTACAAAATAATAAAGATCCCATATTTAACATATTAAATACGTATAACTTATTAAATACATATTAAATACATATTGCTAAACATCTTTATAATAACATGTCAGAGTTCCTCCTACCCATATGCGAACTACGCTGACTGATTATACCAGATATCTATACTTTCTTGCTATCTGGGTGCAGCCACCTCACCTGACAGCCCATCAGTTTTAATGGCCTGCTTGGGCTCAGATACCCTCAGCCGCTGGAATGTAGGGTCACCTCGCTTCTGTCATGTCATGCCTCGGTGGACATGTTGTTAACAGCAGGTGGTAGGTATCAGTATGGCAGGGTGGGACTGTTTTGTGTTTACATACAGAAGGGACACTATCTCTGTTCAACAGATGCACAGCAATTCTGAATACTCACACTCCTCCCTGAACCTTGTTTCTCTAAGCATATATCAAAAATATCTTATCTGCTTTCAGGCTAGGATCCAAACACATCTCTTTGGTCTCATTGATATTCCTAGGCTTAGAATTAAGATTTGTGAGAATGCTACCATATGTACCAAGGGCTTTCTGGCTATTTTTCAGATTGATTTGTGTTTATGTCCTTAATTTATTTTCATTATTTATCCATATTCATTTGTTCTTTATACAGTATTTTCTGTACATATGCACATCCTAGGCTAAAACCTGAACTGGGTAGTAACTTATTACATGCAATCTGGATTACGTAGTCAGTAGATTAAGGTACATTTTAAAATACTCATAATCAGACTACAGTTACTTTTTTATTGTTTACATGATTACATAATATTCAAACAATAGCAATAAAAGATTCATTTAAATGTTCCATTCTAAAGTAGCCTACTGCTTATATACAATCAGAAAATCTTCAGTTTTGTGTACATTCACAAAAGGCAGAATCATTTGTGATTCACTGAAGTGATTCAACAGTGCATCAGCTACTGATGAGCACATTCATTTTTATTTGATTTATCACATGATTTATTTAGCCATGTATTACTATGTCTTTGGAAGGGCTTTTGTTGGAAGGTTATTTCTTATTTACATGTAATGCAGGAACTCTTTTACCTAATACATTTGAAGTACCCCTGAGATTTTAAAATAAATATTTTAATAATTAAGTATCACATTTGCATGTTCACAGTTTCTGACATAGGTTAATGGTCAAATAACATGAAAGTAAACAATAAAATGTTTTATTTTACAATAATTTTGATGTTATCATTTTAATTTGACATATTTATGCTTTATGCTTTTTAGCTTTCCTTTAAACTTACAAACTCCCTGCAGTTCCTTTACAAGCAATGGATGGAATATATTTTCTTACTCTTTGTCTTTTTTATATGAATATGAAAAAGATTATCCTGTTTAAATCATTGTGATAAATGTGCTAGAAAGTAATAAAAAAGTACTCTGATTATATTACCTAAAATTACTAACTACAATTTTTGTCATGTAATTCGGAATCGGATACAATTTGAAAGCAATACACCCAGCTCTGTATTTAATAATAAGAATGTTATATTCAAAACATCCTGCAAAATATATATCATGAATTCCGCAAAAATATTAAGCAGTAGTCTGTTTTCAGCATTGATAATAAGAAATGTTTCAAAATAGAATGATTTCTGACACTCAAAATTCATGCTGCAAATTTCACCTTTTACATCACTAGAATAATTTCCGTTTTTAATACATTAAATTCGAAAACAGCTATTTTATATTTTGTAATACTATTTTACAGTATTACCGATTTGCTATATTTTAGCATACAATACTACTTTTAAACACGCCAAAAAAAATGTAAAGCATATACGAATTACAAAGAGTATTTGGATACTAAATAATATTTAACCAACCACGCCGCTTATGACTAACCTTCACAGTTTGTTATCAAAGTGCGTCCCCTGTTGACCATCAAACGATGTGCGCCATATAAACACATTTGTGTGACTTCTAACTCGATCAAAACTATATCTAAATATATATATAAACTATATTTAAACTCAGTCATATTAGACTCATGCATAATGTCTCATCGCATTTTGCATACAGTATTAAAGTACTGCAAACTCTTTCAATGTTTTGAAAAAGTGACAGGCGGCGGACACTCCCCCTGACTTCCTCCCGCTCGTGTCAAATTGCTCGTCCCGCTACTTCCTGTCGCTGTAATTCCTCATTGCTAACGGAGGCTCCCTGTCTTAGCCTAGCTAGCTAACTCCACAAACAGAAAAGAACAACAATAAATGTACTTTAAATTAACGTATGATATTACGTTTTAAAATAATACAGCCGTTAAAATGTGAACGAATAGAGAGCTAATGAATTTTTAAGAACAAACCGTTTACGTTAGATTTAAATATTGTATGTTATAATGCTAGCTCAGGACTCTACAGATTTGCCTGACGGCAGCTAGCGGAGAGTTTCGCCGTTTTTGTGTCGCGAAAATTAGATTGTCACTAGACAAGGCCAGATTGTGACTCAACAGCAAAAATTAAAGTTTGTCGTTTGTAAAGCGAAATCGATTTGCGTTGACACCTGTTAGCTAGCGCGGCTAGCTAGCGCTCTCCTCACCCTGATTCTACTGGAAATGGTGAGTCGTTCTTGTCTTCTCTATTCAAGTATTACCGTTAAGCTTGAGTTAATAAGGTATATTATTAATGTATAGCTGCTGGTCCTGCTCTTAAGACTGGTTTGGGCAAAAAGGAGCATTTTTTTATCAAGTTTTTGGCCTTCGAGCTAGCGAATGTGTTTTAGCAAGTGTGTTTGGAAACCAGAGAGCTGCATTCCTGTTACATGACAGCTTGTCAGTTTCTCTGCAGAAAGCTGTGTAAGCATGTCAGCCGAGTAGTCATGGAGATCTCTCGTTTTTGTGCGTGAGGCACATTTTAATCTTTTCCGTCATGTTTTGGTTTTTCAAATAAATTAGTACCTCAGCATGCTGTTTTATACGATTTAAAGCTATGCAGATTACATTACCATTACTCAAAGGTTGCATCAGAATGGAATATGGTCGTTTTCCCTGATAGGCATCCATTATGTAATCTGAAGGTGTTTTCTTTTTTCGTACTTCCTTTGGTGCTGCAACTGTAGTATTGTTATACTCTGTATACAAAGCACTGTTTATTCCACTCCATTGTTTTTCAAATGCAGTGCAATAAGTCTGATTTGATCAGTTTATGTGTCAACAGGTAGACGCCCTCATGTGCCCATGGAAAAGGCGGCTTTCGAGGGGTGGCTGGAGTCGGTTTCCACCACCTTCCTGGCGCTAAGTGACCAGCAGCGCAATCAATCGCTGGACCACCTTATCTCACTAAGCGGCGCCGCCCAACTGCGACACCTGTCCAATAGGCTGGAAGCACTGCTGAAGCGAGATTTCCTGCGCTTGTTGCCATTAGAGCTGGCCTTCTACCTGCTGCGCTGGCTGGACCCCCAAACCCTGCTTACCTGCTGTCTGGTGTGCAAGCAGTGGAATAAAGTCATCAATGCCTGTACAGAAGTGTGGCAGAGTGTGTGTCGAGACCTGGGCTGGCGCATCGATGAGTCCATCCAGGATGCGACACACTGGAAAGGTGTTTACCTAAAGGCCAAACTGCGCATGAAGCAGCTAAGGGAGGAGGATGCTTTTGAGACAAGCTCACTCATTGGGCACAGTGCTCGGGTATATGCTCTCTACTACCGGGATGGGCTCCTCTGCACAGGTGCGTCATTTTTATAGTTGTCTGTCCTAGTGGGTGTGGTCAAAATGAGATCTGTTGTGATGTTAAAGTCACCATAAAATCCCTAACTAATTTCTAAATGCATCTTATTGTTCTTATCATGAATGATTCATGCCTGCATATGTTTTGGCATTGAGCTTGTAATTTTTAATCCAGTTTCTAATATAGCTCAATTTTCCAGTGAAGCGGCAGACTTCACTCATTTCCACCAACATCCTTTTGTTAAAAATCGACTTCAAACTCGCATTCAGAGCTGCCTCCATCCAATCATCCATTTTCGATAATCTGTTTCTCTCGGATGTACCACAATACTACAGAAAGGATCTGTCGCTACTTCCTTTGCATGCAGTATTAAATGGTGTTTTATCCCATACATTAGTTCAATTTAGTCTCCAGTGTAGAGCTGAATAAGTTATTGTGCTCCGTATGGATTCATGCATTCATATATGTTAATCTGAAATTAGAAATCCGAAGTAGTTGGTTTATGTAAAGCTATCTATCTTGGTTTTTATAAACTGAACTGAATATGGCTGAAGTTTTGTTCTTTTTACAAAGCCATATTTACTCCACGGCATTAAAACAACACATACTGTGAGGGAATCCAAGTAAGTCATTAAATTCTGGTGAACTATGGGTAATAGTCTGAAGATATTACTTGTTTTTAATGACAGTCACGTTTGGTGGGGCACTGATCAAACACGTCCTTCCCCTTAGGTTCTGATGACCTGTCAGCCAAACTATGGGATGTCCGCACAGGGCAGTGCGTCTACGGCATCCAGACCCACACTTGTGCCACTGTCAAATTTGATGAGCAGAAACTGGTGACAGGGTCTTTTGACAACACCATTGCATGCTGGGAGTGGAGCACTGGTGCCAAAATCCAGCAATTCCGAGGACATACTGGGGCAGGTTGGTGTTAAGTTCTCAAAGTTTTTCCAGCTAATGGCAGAAAGAAGATGAACATTAAAGGAGAAGTCCACTTCCAGAACAAAAATTGACAGATAATGTACTCACCCCTTGTCATCCAAGATGTTCATGTCTTGAGGGAAACATTTCAGGATTTTTCTCAATATAATGGACGGGTATGGTGCCCCGATAATGAACTTCCAAAATGCAATTTAAATGCGGCTTCAAACAATCCCAAATGTGATTGTAAATGATCCCAGTCAAGGAAGAAGGGTCTTATCTAGCAAAACAATCGGTTAGGTTAGGGTATGTTGAAAAACTCCCATCTCATGTTCTTCCTCAACTTCAAAATCGTCTTATATTGCTGTTTTACCTTTTTTATTGAAGGTGTTTGATCTTCTTTGCATGTTCACTGTGCAAAGACTGTGTCGGTACTTCTGCAGTGATGTAGGATGATTTTGAAGTGATTTTTGAAGTTGAGGGAGAAAATGCAATTGGAGTTTTTCCCTAACTTACCCTAACTGTCTTAAAACAGAATACACAGAGTTCAGGGAGAGCAAGACAAGATGAGCGTTTGAGATTAAAAAGTATTTAAATTGTATTTTTTTTCATGAAAATAACTGATCGTTTCACTAGAAAAGACCCTTCTTCCTCAGCTGGGATTGTTTACAACTGCATTTCGGATCGTTTGAAGCTGCATTTAAACTGCATTTTGGAAGTTCAAAATCAGGGCACCATACCACTCCATTATATGGAGAAAAATCCTGAAATGTTTAACTCAAAAAACAATTTCTTTACGGCTGAAGAAAAAAAAGACATGAACATCTTGGATGACAAGGGGTGAATACATTATCTGTAAATTTTGT